>NC_140944.1:143167639-143860139 GCF_014529385.1 Adiantum capillus-veneris | reverse complement strand
TTACAATGTACGTATACCCCAACTCAACGTTTTCGAAAGAGAGGTAATAATGGAGCTAGCATATCAAATGTATATACGGATTCTGTGCAATAGAAGTGGACATTGCTCTTCAAATGCTAAAGATATAATGTTCACTTCTATCGTAGATAGAAATGACAAAAGTATGAAGGTTTCATTATGTGATTTGTATCTATGTTATATGACCTTTCTTGCGGATACATGTGATTAAAAAAAGCGCTAATTACACTAAATCATTTATGGCATGTATATTTGGCATGCAATCGAGGACGTTCGCGATTTCAAGAGGGGGGCATATCACGAGGCGGTCGCATCCACTAACCTTAGTTGTTGGTTCCTTTCCCTTGATTTTTATTTAATTTATGGGACCCTCTGTTTGAAGTCATAAATGGTTGGACATTGTATGGCCAATGTGAAACGGCTTACGGTCGAGAGTTTCACGTGCACCAGTGTAGGGCAGGTCGACACGAGATGGTGAGTCTAGTCGGCACTGAAATCCGAGCAGTAAAAGGATGTCTAGGCTCAATTCAAAGTCATTCAGGTCCCTCGCTACACTTTATAAGTCCATGGGTGCTAGGAAATTAACTCAAAAGAGGCAAAGTGGACACTTGGCGGCTCCAGATGCAATTGCTAGAGCCATCAGCAAGAGGGGACGCCCAAATTGAGAGAAGGGGTTGATCTTGAAAATAAGTGAACTCTAGTGAGTGTGAGTAGTGGGTGCAAGTGATCACAACTTTAATGGAAAGCTTGCCTTTTCCCTTGTTTGATGTAGCATGGTGATTCTTTTCTCTTGCATCTCTCTCCCCTTTTGAATACAGAATTGTGATGCCCCGCATGAGGGCTTTTCATTTGTATATACCGTTGTGTGGGTTCATGCATGTTTGCCAAGGCAAGAGCCTCTTGCACAGGTATTGGATTAGCTAATTGCTAATCCTCCGCAGGTACATGTAACTTGGAGAGAGAAATCTTGTCCGGTTCAAAGGGCAAGTAGCCCTACAGGTGCGGGAGCTCGAGTGCTTGTTATGGATGCAATCTCCACGCGAAACGGAGCCCGAAACAGTGAATTACAGCGTGCTGTGTACTTTTGCAGGTTTAGGGTTTTGACCCTAATCAATCCCTAATACCCCCAGGAGCTTCATGGAAGCGAGAGGATCATTGTATAGGTGATCTGGTGCATTTTTGGGGCAAAAAACAGAGAATTCAGTGTGTTGCAGATTCTCGCCAGGTTTGCTCATTTGCGTCGAGAAAGTCACTTTTTACATTGGGATTTTGTCTATGAAGCCTCCTAATGTGGTTATGTTGTCGAGATTGGGCTAGAGTAGGCCATTTTCAACCTGGTAAAAGCGGGATAGCTCGAGGAAATTGCAGGTTTTCTCCCAAGTTTCATAAGAATAAAGAAATACCGAAAGGGGTGCCAATCTTTGGGGCCTACAGGGTGTCGTTGTTTGCTTGGAAGCACTCTAGCTTCCAGGCCGTGCATTATTTGAAGTGTTAATTTCAGCCACCGGTTTATGAGGAAGTTTCTGTGTGTCGTAAAGTCAAGTAAAATTTATCAAGTAAAGAATCGAGTGAAAGCTAAACTCTACTGCCCTACGAACCAGTTCCAAGGAGAGTAGAACTCAAGACTTGTTATTCAAGAGGAAAATGGCATAACCAATCTATCACACTTGGATACAAAAAGGTTATACCATTTTCCTCTTTGTATCAGCACACACACACTTGAGAAGAAGAGAATTTTAACATCGTTAGAAACTATCTCAAGAGACCCTAAAGATCTACTCGATGAGGAGGGTTGAAGTCAAGACCTATTATTCACCAATCTACGGTGATAGAAAGGTTATATCATTTTTCTATTTGTATTAGCACACTCACACTCACACCCACAGACACCTCCCCACTCCAGAAGAAGTAAATTTTAATGTCGTAGAAAAGTATCACAAGAGACTTTAAAGATCTATTCAACGAGGAAAGCTGAACTGAAGACCTCTTATTCAAGAGAAAAATGGCATAACCAATCTACCACATGTAACTATATCAATTTTTGTAAAAAATTAATTTATTTACTATAAAATAGATACTTAAATAGTTGTGTGCTCACCAGAATAGATCCAGTAGTTCTATGGCCTTTGGTGCGCCTAAATGCAAGCCTGAGCACCTCGTGGAGGCCCTAGTAGAAAAATACCCTAAAGCCCTAGTGATTGGAAAATCGGGCCTTCAAAAGAGGTAGACAACAGCCTCAGAATTTTAGGCTTAGAAAATTACGCGCATCAGTGCGAGTACAGGAATGAGATGGTCCTTAGAACAGTGATCCTAAGGTCGGGATTACTTTGTAATAAGGCCATAGGGTTAGCTAATTAAACTAAGGTTAATTATTTGTGCCCGGGCCAAGTGGCCGGACATGTGCAAACAGGTGATGCAAGAGCAGTGTTGGTACAACATTATGTCAGGAGCATCTGATGTTTTCATAAGTAGCATTAATGTGACCAGTTGTGAGTTATCTGCACATTTTAATAATGGCCTAGTAAACTTTTACAATCAAAAGTTGAATGGTTTTTAAGTTATTAAACAAGTGTCCCACTTGGCACACTTACCCATGCAAAGTCTCTCTCTCTCTCTCCCCCCCCCCCCCCCCCCCCCCCCTAGTGCCCTCTCTTCTGGATGGCTATATAAGAGCTGCACCTCTCTCACTTGAGAGGTTGGCAGTGCACCTAACCCCCCTATTGTGAACGTGCTCTACGCACTTGAGCTCTCCATTGAAGCTTGATGTCACCTGACACATCCAACCCTGTGTCCGTGGACAAGCTACAACATAACAGGGTTCAGTGAGTCCAGTCAGTCTAGATTAGAAGTGATCTGGCACTTTTGTGAGTATTTGTAGACCGTGCATGCCTAGTCACTTAGCATAGATGCATATCCTCTGGTTGCACACAACATGATCATCAAAATTCCCATCAGAATCCATTAGAATCAGTTAGGGGAATTTTCCAGTGCATTTAGCCTATTTTCCCTATTTTTGACATTTTTCACTTATTATTTTTAAGTGACTTTCCAACAAAAGTAGGTAGGGCAATTTTGCTAAGTTTATGTATAAGCAAACCCAAGTTAGCACTAAATGGCAGAAGAGGCAGCAGGAGCTCCCCGCTCAACAGGCACCTTCTCAGCAGTACCCCAGCAGGAACCCCCGGCGTTTTGGTCTTGAACATCGCCATAGACTTCAGCCTGCGTTTTTGGTTTGCCATCGTCAACCTCCAACACAGCGTGGCGCTTTCAGCATTTCCTGACCGGTGGCGACTCCAGCACTGTAGCAATTCACTAACGCTAGCAAGAGCTTCAGCATTTTTGGATTTCAGCACCAGATCAGCCTAGCGTTTTTGCTAGCAACAGGAAGGCATGAGCGTTTTTGATTTTCAGCCAATTTGCAGCAGAAGACTCAGCGTTTTCAGCATGCATAGGAAGTAGCAGATTTAGCCCCATTGGTTGCAGAAGATTCCCCATTTTCAGCCCTCGAAAACGCAGCCAAAACAGTCATTTTCAGCCACCGAACATCCCCGAATTTCAGCAGATAGTGTTGCCAAATTGGCTTTATCTGACAGAAAAATAATTCTAAATGAATTATTGGATTTATAAGTGAGAGGGTTTTCTCGCTTAGAACACCGAGGAAAAATAATTCTAAATGTATTATTGGAATTTTAAGTGAGAGGGTTACTCTCACTGGAGACATCCGAGTACAGAATATTCCTAGTGCGTCATTCAGAGTATTGACGGGAGCATTGTGAAAGAGAATATTTGTAAGGCCACCAAGAACGGGTACTTTTGATGCGTCACATCGGATGGGTGACAGGGAGCATCGGGAAGAAGTATCCGACCATCCGGGAACAGACATCTATGATGCGTCATAGGATGGGTGACATAGAGCATCGTGAAGGAGATTGTACCGTAAGTTCGGTAGGAAAGGACCAGGTGATGGGTAATCCTGATGCGTCACAAGGTGGGTGACGGGTGCATCGGAAAGGGAATATCCATAGTCGGGAGGAAATTCCGAACTGTGTTAGAATTGTGCACAAGGAAAAGCAAGCACTTGAATGAAGATGGGTTCAAAGGAAACTTTGAGGAAAAACAAATGCTTTCTGAGAAAGCGGGATTGTTTTCGGGAAAGCAGATGCTTTCCCGCGAGGAACTCTATGTCTGCATTGCAACTGTGCATGTGATTGCATCCAGGGACGCCTGGGAAGTGCTGTGAAAGCATTGTTTTTAACTTATAAGGTTTTATTGAGTTTTGGGGCAGGTTCAGACTATTTTTAAAATACGCCGGCCGCCCATTTAATAAGTGGGCAGCCATCTGATAAATAAGGCAACAGATCAGCCAACGTTTTCTCTCTCTCTTTTTCTAGCAGAACAGCGAAAAAGAAAAGAAAAAAAATTTGAAAAAAAAAAAAAAAAACGGTTGCGATATCTATGCGAGCAACTATTCGGGCTTGTGGCTAGGAGCTATAAAAGTATCACATGCTGCTGCAGATTTCAGCCGTAAAGAAGACGTTGCCGGTGATGCCCATGGCTGCCCCAAGTGTACCAGATGTCGTCAAGACCCAGTGCACGAGTTGCCTCGCGAAGAAGTGCCTACGGAGCGTGTTTTCATTGCGACAAGCTGTTGTTTTTCTCTGTTTTCAGTCCATAAATGTCGTAGACGGGGCTGATTTACGAGAAGGAACCTAAGAACACCTCTTTTGTGTGTAGGATTGGAAGAGAGGATTTTCTATGCAGAGATCTCTTTCGGGGAATTGCTTTTTTCGAGAACCGAGTTGCGTTTCGAGCGTCGAGACTCTGAAGGTAACGATTTTCATGTTATGATCTCTGAGTATTTGATTACAGGTGTCGTTCCTCTTCGTGAGGGAGTAGGAGCAGAGGAAAGCATGAGCCTCTGCAGGAGAAAGCGCTCTGAGGAACTAGAGCTAGATTAGCCCAAGGGTTTCGTACCCAAGTTTGGGAAGCAGATCCACGGATTGAAGAGAGGTAGACTCTCGAGATGTGATCCGGAAGTTGAAATTCCCAAGGAAAGGACTTCGTGTCCAAGAAAGCGGAGTTATTCTGCAGGAACAGGACTCTGGAAAGAGAGTCGGAAAAGAGTTGCAGGGATGCCATGCCCTGAGTCTAGAAGGTGTGATCCAGAGGCGAGAACCTTGGTTCTCAAGGATTTGGAATAAGGAACGGAAGTTCCTTGGAATAGGGTTTTGCCCTAGGAATCGGAAGCCGAGGCTTCCAGGAATCATCAAGTCTTATTCTAGAACGAACGTGGTAATACATTCGGTTCAAGTGCTTGTATAGACTTCTCATCAGTAATAAAGATACTATTACAGGGGGGCACCAACCCATCTTCTGGTCCCCAGTATTGTGTCGATCTTCCCACTCTCTATCTCTCTCTCTATCTATTTCTCTCTATATCCTTTGGCTTCAATACTAAGTGATAAAGTCTATTTATCCGAATGTATTTTATATTGTTATGCGCTCCCGTTTGTGACAGTGGTATGAGAGCATGGTCTCCTCTCTTTCTCTGTAAAGAGGACGACTCTGGGAAGATACGGGAAGAAGCCATGACAAGCCAAGAGAGAAGTAAGGAGGCGGAAACCTAAGTACTGCAGGAAAAGCTCGCAGAGTTGGAATTTTTTTTTCTCTCTGCAAGAAGGCGACACAAGATTTAGGATTCTCTGAGAAGGCGACAAGAGCATGATGCTCAAGAACCTAGAGAATCCAAGGAGCGGAATGCTCAAGATCCTTCAGAATCCAGAAAATATCCATGAACATCAAACCATAACCATAGCCAAGAAATCCCGTCATTTCGGGAAGGATATGAAGGTCTTTAGACCTAGGAACACTCCAATCAAGTTTGATACTTTTGACGGAAGGGAAGATGTCCTGAAAGCTACTGCTTTCATTCGACAATTTGAAGTTTCCTTTGCAAACGACAATTTTTGAGAAGCGTCGAAGAGGTATTGTGACCAAACACCTCAAGGGGATTGCAAGTACTTGGTGGTATACCAAAGCTCTGCAAGGAACTTACAACAAGACTTGGATTCAATTCAAGGCTGAATTTTCCGACAAATTTTTTCCCTCTACGCTTTGAAGAAGGCATCCAAGAAGATTGGGATCGGTTTGCCCAATAGAAATACGAGCGAGTCCAAGCAAGTAGTGGTTCACTTTTGCCAAGGTAGCTCCACTCTTGATCCTCTTTGAAGAAGGAAAGATAAAGAAATTTAATGAAGGATTTTTGCTCGAATTTTGTACAATGTAGACGCATCTGCAAGATACTTTGTAGCAGATGGTGGAGTCAGCGATAAAAGCTGAAAGTGTACACCTTAGTGTACATAGACTTTAATCCCCGTAGTGGGACGGGAACTATTGAACACAGAAACAATGAATTTTTGTTACCTCTCCTCGAAGAATACATTGCTATCCGGAGAAAGTTTGGAGTAAGGGAATTCAATCTAACTCCTAAGTTTTTGAATAGAAGACCCTCAAACTTTAAGTGATAGAGCAGGTCTTTGATCAAAAGTTAAATCTTTGAGGAACTCATAAACTGCGTATTGCTTTTATGCACAAGATATGCATGTGTCTAACCAGGACAATCACTCTCAAGTGTTTATGAGAGTAGAATTGAGTTGAAACATTGCTTTATGCGATGAATTGGTTTGCTCAACCATCCGGAAGGTCAACTATTGATCTCGTATCCGGTAGTTCACCAACAAATTACGTGCTATTGCGGGTAGGACGGCAAAAAGGAAGAAACCATTCCGAGATTTCAACCAAAGAAAAGCTTTCAGTAAGCTTGAGGACCTTATGAACCAACACCTCCTACTCGGTAAGGGAAGATATGGTAGTGCTTTTCGCACAAGTGAATGAACACTCTCTTTACGAGGGAAGGAACCAACGACGACTACGGCCTCTGCTCGACGAATCCAAGAATTATTTGATGAGCGGGTTTTGCTCTAAGATCGAGCCAAGGGATCGTCAGGTTGAGCGTCTTCGCTCTAAGGATCTTACGAAGGGAAGGTAATTTCCCAGGTTCATCAAAATTCTAACACAACTTAAGAATTATGTACACCTTTGGCTACATGGATAACACACGAAGATGCAGACCTATGCCAAGGTGGGTCATCTACCAATTGATTTTTTTTCTGTTGAACGGAATGAGATGAACCAACTTCTTTTTCTGGAACAGAACGGGAGTTTGTTATACTCTCCTGAGTGCCTTTTTGCGCGTAAGGATATTCCGACACGAGAATCTCTATTTGAGATGTGTTCGGTAGAAGGAATTTGAGTTTCTCTACGGAGAAGAGGTTTTCTGATGGTCGTTGATTATTGAGTACGCTATGTGCTTTTACCATTACAGTAGCAACTTTTGGTTGCGGTATATGTTTCTCCATGTGCAGGTCAAGTAGCATTTACACGCTGCTGGAATAAATTCGAACTATTATGTTCGTAAGAGTAAAATTCGCCAACCGTTTTAAAAATTATAAGAATTACCTTAACCACATATGGGAGAACATCATTGAGATCTAAAGCGTGTACGCCCTTAAGTGGACCGAGTTTGAACTTATGTTCACAGAATGATATGGCTAGAATTTTATCTGCCTAAGATTTTCCGAGGAGTCCTAGATGCTTGCAAGGATGGCCTCTGCAAGGAAGAGACGCTAATGGGTGTCAGAAAAACACTGTTGGTGATAATAACTTGCAAGAGGAAAAGATTGGAAGGAAGTACGTCGTGCACAAGGAATCTTCGGATTGGAACCGTCCGCCTACGTTGAGCGACGGCCCGAAACAAGAACCTTCTTTAAGGTGATCACACACTTTGTTTGTGAAGGAAGACATCAAGATTAATACTCTTATGATTTGGGCATTCCCTACGTGGGAGGACACAAGAGGTTTAATACCCTCTGGACTAACAACGCAGGATTATGCGCAAGGACAAATACCTAGATTGATTTCTAGGAAGATTATTCTTCTCGAAACAATTGGCCTACCCAAAGCAAAGGCCCGGAATAAGAACTTACTTTGGTAAGATGACACACTTTGTCTGCCACAGGAAGATTCACAGAAGCTTAATGCTCTCGACATGCCCTATGCGGGAGGACAAAAGAGGTTTAATATCCTCAGGACTAATAGTGCAAGGTTATGCGCAAGGACATAGACCTAGATTGATTTCTAAGAGGAATTTTTCTTCTCGGGATTGAGAAGGTGGAATTGAGCTAACAGATTCTCGGATAAGGAAAACTTCCGATCTGTTGGAAAGATGTGAATGACGAGTTCTTACATGGCTCGTAAGTTTGATGATTGGTGAAGGATATCCTCGAGGTACTAGAGGAAGGACATGGACCGGTAAGCTAAGTATTGAATTATTGGATTTTTTGAATCTTTGTTTAATTTAATTTTTAAGTTCTCTTTTGAGAAAGGACTAGCTCAACTCACCATTAAGCAAGATTTGGAATTTTTCCAATTTCTCCTTGGCAGTTCAGTTGGACCTCTATAGTTGAGGACAACTGTCTATAAGTGAGAGGGATGTTGCCAAATTGGCTTTATCTGACAGAAAAATAATTCTAAATGAATTATTGGATTTATAAGTGAGAGGGTTTTCTCGCTTAGAACACCGAGGAAAAATAATTCTAAATGTATTATTGGAATTTTAAGTGAGAGGGTTACTCTCACTGGAGACATCCGAGTACAGAATATTCCTAGTGCGTCATTCAGAGTATTGACGGGAGCATTGTGAAAGAGAATATTTGTAAGGCCACCAAGAACGGGTACTTTTGATGCGTCACATCGGATGGGTGACAGGGAGCATCGGGAAGAAGTATCCGACCATCCGGGAACAGACATCTATGATGCGTCATAGGATGGGTGACATAGAGCATCGTGAAGGAGATTGTACCGTAAGTTCGGTAGGAAAGGACCAGGTGATGGGTAATCCTGATGCGTCACAAGGTGGGTGACGGGTGCATCGGAAAGGGAATATCCATAGTCGGGAGGAAATTCCGAACTGTGTTAGAATTGTGCACAAGGAAAAGCAAGCACTTGAATGAAGATGGGTTCAAAGGAAACTTTGAGGAAAAACAAATGCTTTCTGAGAAAGCGGGATTGCTTTTCGGGAAAGCAGATGCTTTCCTGCGAGGAAGTCTATGTCTGCATTGCAACTGTGCATGTGATTGCATCCAGGGACGCCTGGGAAGTGCTGTGAAAGCATTGTTTTTAACTTATAAGGTTTTATTGAGTTTTGGGGCAGGTTCAGACTATTTTTAAAATACGCCGGCCGCCCATTTAATAAGTGGGCAGCCATCTGATAAATAAGGCAACAGATCAGCCAGCGTTTTCTCTCTCTTTTTCTAGCAGAACGGTGAAAAAAAAAGAAAAGAAAAAAAATTTGAAAAAAAAACAAAACGGTTGCGATATCTACGCGAGCAACTATTCGTGCTTGTGGCTAGGAGCTATAATAGTATCACATGCCCTCACTCAGAAAAAAAGACCAATCTTTGCAAGGAGGAGATGCTGCTGCAGATTTCAGCCGTAAAGAAGACGTTGCCGGTGATGCCCATGGCTGCCCCAAGTGTACTAGATGTCGTCAAGACCTAGGGCACGAGTTCCCTCGCGAAGAAGTGCCTATGGAGCGTGTTTTCATTGCGACAAGCTGCTGTTTTTCTCTGTTTTCAGCCCATAAACGTCATAGAAGGGGCTGATTTACGAGAAGGAACCCAAGAACACCTCTTTTGTGTGTAGGATTGGAAGAGAGGATTTTCTATGCAGAGATCTCTTCCGGGGAATTGCCTTTTTCGAGAACCGAGTTGCGTTTCGAGCGTCGAGACTTTGAAGGTAACGATTTTCATGTTATGATCCTTGAGTATTTGATTACAGGTGTACTTCCTCTTCGTGAGGGAGTAGGAGCAGAGGAAAGCATGAGCCTCTGCAGGAGAAAGCGCTCTGAGGAACTAGAGCTAGATTAGCCCAAGGGTTTCGTACCCAAGTTTGGGAAGCAGATCCACGGATTGAAGAGAGGTAGACTCTCGAGATGTGATCCGGAAGTTGAAATTCCCAAGGAAAGGACTTCGTGTCCAAGAAAGCTGAGTTATTCTGCAGGAACAGGACTCTGGAAAGAGAGTCGGAAAAGAGTTGCAGGGATGCCATGCCCTGAGTCTAGAAGGTGTGATCCAGAGGCGAGAACCTTGGTTCTCAAGGATTTGGAATAAGGAACGAAAGTTCCTTGGAATAGGGTTTTGCCCTAGGAATCGGAAGCCGAGGCTTTCGGGAATCATCAAGTCTTATTCTAGAACGAACATGGTAATACGTTCGGTTCAAGTGCTTGTATAGACTTCTCCTCAGTAATAAAGATACTATTACGGGGGGGGGGGGAGGACCAGCCCATCTTCTGGTCCCCAGTACTGTGTCGATCTTCTCACTCTCTATCTCTCTCTCTCTCTCTCTCTCTCTCTCTCTCTCTCTATTTCTCTCTATATCCTTTGGCTTCAGTACTAAGTGATAAAGTCTATTTATCCGAATGTATTTTATATTGTTATGCGCTCCCGTTTGTGACAGATAGAAAAACACAGATTTCAGCCCTAGAGTCGTTGTCGTCATCGACATAGGCCTAGGTTGCATCAGTCCAATGCATCGTCATTGTACCACTTTGTGCAATCAAAAAGTAGACTACTCTCGCTGACGAGAGTGGGGCCTTCAGAGGAGGGTTTTACGTCGTCTCTGGTGTGGTATCTCTCTTCTCTCTCTATCTCTCAATCTCATACACTTGCACGCACAGTGTCCATTCACTTTGTTTGTGATCATAGCAGTTTCCATTAAGAATGGAAGGCTCTCCCTTCCATAAGAACTAAAAGGATCCCTTGAGCACAGTTCGGAGCACTCATCTTGAGCAAAGCGCAAACAATCATTCCGCTGCACCTAACATTGGTATCAGAGCTTTGGCAGTGTTCTGTATCACTCAAGGAAAGAACCATAAGAACCACAAGAATTTTTTTTGCTTGTTGAGGTCGCACGAACCCAAGTTCGCTTGGGCGTGTCGATTCCTAATCGTGTTTTGTTGAAGAGTGACAGGAATCCCAAGAAAGAAGGGCTTGTCCAACCTCCCCTTGTGTCTCTTTTTACTCATTGAGAGCGGACCGTGCACTTAGCGGGCGGCCAATCGACTTGAGGTGGGAAAAAGCAATCTTGGTGTGAGCGCAAGGCCGCCTAGTGGTGCGCCCGCAGAAAAGAGTAGAACTCGGGTGAAGAGAAGATCCTTCTCAAACGCGATTTGCAAGCTAAAGAAAACCTCAAGAACCTCAAGAACCAAGACCCCCAAGAACCCAAGTTCCTCGTTAACTTAAGAACTCAAGACCACAAGAACCCACAAGAACCCACGACTTCAGAATGATCATCACTCGAAACGGAATGGATACTTCGCTTGGAGGTGATGAGCATGAGAGAGGTGAAGAAGAATTTTCCCCACCAGGAGGTTTTTCCGACCCCCCCCCCCCCTTTCCCATCTACGACAAGGATTGCACTAACTCCTATGGAGGAGTTGAAGCAGTTGTTCATGGAAAGACAGTTAGAACGCGAAGAAAGAAAAGCCTAAAGAGAATTAGAAAGAAAGGCCTATGAAGAACGAAGGGCAGCTATAGAGCGTGAGCACGAGCAAGCACGCTTAGAAGCCAAGGAAACAAAGCCGAATTTGATCGCGAGAACAAAGCCCTCAAAGAAAAGAGCGACTAACACATGAAAGAATTCTTGCGACTCTTTTCTCAAGTTTAGGCATAGATGCAAGAGATTTGGGAAAAGGAGACTCTCTCAGTCTCTTCTTCTCCAACGCATGATACACAGGATTTGCATGATTACGTGAAGCATGATGATGATTTGATTGAAGTCACATTTCATGTCTCTTCCTTGGCATGACACATTTGTAGAAAGAGCACATGAAAGTATGAGCACCAAGCATGGGCATTTCCATTGTGAATTGCCACAGTTGATTGCTCTAGATCATAAGAGAAAGATTCGATCTCATTGTTTGCATGTGTTTGGTGAACGGGTTGTCACTCCGTCTCTTTGTTCATCTACATTGCATGCACAGTCTTTAGAGAAGACAAGATTTTTTCCCATCACTTCACATGGAATGGGTATATTCATGGTTTTGTGTTGGAAATGGTTTCAGGAATTTTCAACCATGGAGATTCTTGAAGAAGGAAGAAGCATGGCTCTAGACGAAGTTGAAGTATCGTAGGAGATTCAAAAGATTTTGTGTCGCTTTCGGCGCGGCCCAAAGAAGCAAGCGTTGCAGACCTGTATGAAGTTCAAGTACCGCACGACCCACACATCAGAGTGGCCTGGTGAAGAGTCCCTTCCAGGATTCCGGATGCTATTGGCGATCTCCCTCGACGCCATACAGTTCGGTACCAGTACCTTACTTTGAAAAGGAGGGGATGTCACGTGACACATTCAACCCTATGTGTCCGTGGACAAGCTACAACATAACAGGGTTCAGGCAATCCAGTCAGTCTAGATTAGAAGTGATTTGGCACTTTTGTGAGTCTATTCGTAGACCGTGCATTCCCAGTCACTTAGTATAGATGAATATCCTCTGGTTGCACACATCATGATCATCAGAATTCCCATCAGAATCCATCAGAATCAGTTAGGGGAATTTTCCAGTGTATTTAGCCTATTTTTCCTATTTTTGACATTTTTCACTTATTATTTTTAAGTGACTTTCCAACAAAAGTAGGTAAGGCAATTTTGCTAAGCTAATATATAAGCAAACCCAAGTTAGCACTAAATGGCAGAAGAGGCAGCGGGAGCTCCCCGCTCAACAGGCACCTTCTCAGCAGTACCCCAACAGGAACCCCTTGCGTTTTGGTCTTTAACATCGCCATAGACTTCAGCCAGCGTTTTTGGTTTGCCATCGTCAACCTCCAACACAGCTTTGCGTTTTCAGCATTTCTTGACTGCCGGCGACTCCAGCATTGCAGCAATTCACTAACGCTAGCAAGAGCTTCAGCGTTTTTGGATTTCAGCACCAGATCAACCTAGCGTTTTTGCTAGCAACAGGAAGACATCAGCGTTTTTGATTTTCAGCCAATTTGCAGCAGAAGACTCAGCGTTTTCAGCATGCATAGGAAGTAGCAGATTCAGCCCCATTGGTTGCAAAAGATCCCCCATTTTCAGCCCTCGAAAACGCAGCCAAAACAGTCATTTTCAGCCATTGAACAGCCCCGAATTTCAGCAGATAGAAAAACACAGATTTCAGCCCTAAAGTCGTCGTTGTCATCGACATAGTCCCAGGTTGCAATCAGTCCATTGCATCGTCATTGTACCACTCTGTGCAATCAAAAAGTAGACCACTCTCGCCGACGAGTGGGGCCTTCGGAGGAGGGTTTTACGTCTTTGGTGTCGTATCTCTCTTCTCTCTCTATCTCTCAATCTCATACACTTGCACGCACAATGTCCATTCACTTTGTTTGTGATCATAGCACTTTCCATTAAGAACGGAGGGCTCTCCCTTCCATAAGAACTAAAAGGAACCCTTGGGCACAATTCGGAGCACTCATCTTGAGCAAAGCGCAAACAATCATTCCGTTGCACCTAACACTTGAGGACCAGCCCTTGTGGTGTATGTGAGCTCCCATCACTTAGAACAATGTTTTTCTTGATCATAGGCTGCTGTGGAAGAAGATTCATCGCGAAAAGTGGAAGGAGACTCCCAATTTCACGCTTAGCTGCTGTAAATTCTCTGTTTTCAGCCCCTAATCACCTCTATTAGGGTGAATTTCAGCAAAGTATTCATAGAATCTCATTCTTTTCTACCAACCCTATGTACATGCCAAGTTTGGTGCAATCCATCGCGAAAAAGCCTCCATCTCGGCATCGGAACGTGCTTATGTAACAATTTCAGGTTGTGTGCAGAAAACTACAGCAAGCATATGTGTGTGCATTTTGTGTGTTTCTCCTTTGTGTTTATTGCAGGAAAGACTAGGCATGAAGCTGACCAATTAGCGGAAGATAGATTCTCTTCTTTGAGAGCTTCCGAGGAGGTTTATGGAAGACAGACTCTCCCTTACAAGAGCTTCCAAAATTTCGCAGAAGAGGGGAAAAATCCCCTTAGCAGTTAGAGAATAGTTCTTTCTCTCTCACAGTTATAAGCAACAAAATAACAAACAAAGAAAAGAGGATGGGCGTTTACCCCGCTCTTGTGCTTGTAAAGATTCTCTCTAGTAATAAAGATATTCTCTTTATGGGGGGGGGGAACCAACCCATCTTCTGGTCCCCAATGATGTGTCGAGCTTGCTCTCTCCCTCTCTCCAAACAAAACCTTGTAAAATCTATGGCAGTTGGTCTCTCTCATGGGTTGTTGGTTTGTCCTTTACACCTTTCATCTGATTGCTTTCAGTGTGATGGCAGGTGGTTGAAGTTGGGACACAGACGTTCTTCCTTCACACCAATGCTGCTTCACAACACCAAACCCCCCCCCCAAAAAAAAAAAAAAAAAAAAACTCTCCTGTCTCACCACTTGGTGCCTATAAGCCTACGATGTTTTTTATCTCTCTTTTTCCTTTCTTTCCTTTGTCTCCTTTTATGTTGATTGTTTATTGCTTGTTTCTTTGTTTGCTTTGTACAGGATACAAGTGTCACAAATTGCTGACGTGTCAAGTCACTGAAGAACGGAGCCAACTTGCAGATCCCGATCGAGAAGCCAAAACCCTAAGAAGAAGAATCAAAAAAAGAAGAAGAAGTTTACAGACGTACAAAGTCTTGACGAGTGGCCTATTTTTAAAAAAGAGTTTGCACCAACTTACGAGACCTCGTCCGATGGGATCCAAGTGACATAAAGGTAGTAAAAATAAAGCAAAACACACTCAAAAGACTTTGCACTTAAAAATACTATGACGTGGCACCTGTACGGACGTTCCGCAATTCTCGGTGGATTTTTAGGGCAATCTGGAAATTTTAGAAACTGTTTGTTTGGGGGTCAGCTTTTGATATTTGATGCTTTTAGGCTTTGGGCCTTTAAATATGAGGCTTGGGGGTCCTCTTTGGCACTCTTTAACGTACAAATTGCAGAGGAGGTGCTCCTCGGCTGTTGTACTTTGTGAATTAGTTGTAATATAAACAAATATCGAAAGGGGTGGCAAGGTTTGGGGCCAAGCATTCGATGGTTTTGTGAGCATAACCCTCTCATTGATTGGGCAGCTAATACGTTCACTTTGAATGCTAAAAGTGACTCTCCCATTGTCATTCGTGGGGAGCAAGTTGTTCAATCTTCATCTCTCATTTCTAATGTGTAGGCGAAGATTGAAAGGATTCAAGAGATGTTTGAACCCAAGGAATTCACATTCCATGTCTCTTCTTTGGCATGACACAGTATCTGAAAGAGCACAAGAAGGATTGAGCATCAAGTATAGGCATTTCCATTGTGTTTTGCCACAATTGATCGATTTAGATCAGAAAGACAAGTTTCGATTCCATTGTTTGCATGTGTTTGATGAAGGGTTTGGCAATCCGTCTATATGTTCATCTACATTGCATGCACAATCTTTAAAGAAGACTAGAAATTTTCCAGTCACTTTACATGGAATGGATATGTTCATGCTTTTGTGTTGGAACTGGTTTTAGGAATTTTTATCCTTGGAGATTCTTGAAGAAGGTAGACGCATGACTCTGGACGAAGTTGAAGCATTGAAGGAGCCTCAGAAGACTTTGTGTCGCTTTCGGCGCGGCCAAAGAAGCAAGCGTTGCAGACCGTTATGAAGTTCAAGTATCGCACGACCCACGCATCAGAGTGGGCCGGCGAAGAGTCCTTTCCAAGATTCCAGACATTGTTGGCGATCTCCCTCGACGCCATACAGTTCGGTACGAGTACCTCACTTTGAAAAGGAGGGGTTGTCACGCGCACATCTAACCCTATGTGTACATGGACAAGCTACTTCATGACATGGGTTCAGTTCAGTTAGCTTAGAAAGTGATCTGACACTTTTGTGAGTCTGTTCATAGACCATGCATGACCAGACACTTAGAGTAGATGCATATCCTTTGGTTGCACACAACATGATCATCAGATTTCCGTCAGAACCCGTTAGGAGCATTTTTACAGTGCATAGACCTATTTTTCCTATTTTTGACAATTTTCACTTATGACTTTTAAGTGACTTTTGTTGGGAACTAGGTAGGGCAAATTAGCAGAGCCAATATATAAGAAAACCCTAGCGCTAGCATTTCTGGCAGAAGAGGCAGCAAGAACTTCGGTTTAACATGCACCTTCTCAGCAGGACCCCAGCAAGCCTAGCGTTTTTTGCATCTGCAAGAAGGCCTAGCATTTTGCACCTAGATCAGCCATCGTTTTTTGCATTTGCAGCAGCTTGGCGACAATAGACGACAGATCAGCCCTAGCGTTAGTAGATTGCACCAGCAGATTCACAACGTTTTCACAGCAGAGCCCAAATAAGCCCTAGCGTTTTTGCATCAGCTTGGCACCTCAACGTTTTTGCAGATCTTCGCGACAAGATCAACAAGTAGACCAGTGTTTTCAGTTTTCAGCATAGACCCACAACAGAACAAGTCCTGAACCTTGCAGATCTCACCTTCCCGCAACAGATCCTCGCGCATGGTCAGATCCTGCGAAGTTTGTTGTTTCAGCCCAGAAAACGCAGATTTCAGCATCTGCGTTTTCAGCCCATCGTCGTCGCATCGTCGCCATGGACATCGTCATCGACATAGAGTCAGAATTTAGCAAATAAAGATTTGTAGATTTCAGCCATTAGCATTTCCAGATTTCAGTCCGTCTCGTCGTCGTCCTCATTGTCGTCGACATTGTCGGCAAGTCCAAAGCATTGTAGAGATTTGTGCAATCAATAGTATACTGCTCTCGCCATAGAGTGGGGCCTTCGGAGGAGGGTTTTGACAACATTCTGGTGTCGTATTCTTCTCTCTCTATCTTTGTCTCAACACCTTCATTCACAGTGTTTATCCACTTTGTGTGTTTCCATTGCACTCTCTCACTAAAGGAATGGAAGGCTCTTCCTTTCTAAGTAAAAGAAACCCTTGAGCACAGTTCGGGAGCATTCATCTTGAGAAAAGTTCAACATTCACTTCCACTGTACCTTACAAATGAATTGTGTCGAGCATATGGCAAAGTCAATGGCTTCAAAGCTCTTATTTTTTTTGATCTCGGAGTTACAAAGAACTTTATCCATCCAGAATTTTTAAAGCAGATGCACTTTGATTATGATGCAGAGGGTGGAGAAATGGAAGTTGAGCTAGCCACATGGCAAACTCAGAAAGTAGTACCGCTCATTGTTGCTCTTCGAGTGACTATTCAAGATTATCATGGAAAAATGATTTCCACATCATGAAGTTGGGCAATTGCGACAATCTCTTGGGCATGCCTTGGCACGACAAGAATGATGTGACTCTCCAGGTTCGGAACCGAACCATCATTGTGATGCAAAAGGACAAGCCACTTGGCACGACAAGAATGATGCGACTCTCTAGGTTCGGAACCGAACCATCATCGTGATGCAAAAGGACAAGCTAGTCGTCCTCAAAGTTCTGTTGTCCGAACAAAACCTCGAATACACTCTCTCTACTTGTTTTTCTTTATAGCTAGAAAGTATTGTTTGAAAATTTGTTTGAAATGAATGGTATGTGTTTTGAACTTGTTTTTAATACTGGTTTCAATGATTGGTGATTTTACTCCC
The DNA here is from genome assembly GCF_014529385.1 of Adiantum capillus-veneris. NCBI lineage: Eukaryota > Viridiplantae > Streptophyta > Polypodiopsida > Polypodiales > Pteridaceae > Adiantum > Adiantum capillus-veneris. Next base: position 143,842,404 of record NC_140944.1, on the reverse strand, counting down.
GGGTGGAGTAGTGAGAAATGATGATTGAAAAGTGTTGTTTTTACTCATGGCTTGGACCCTTGTGGTTAGTTTACGGGGGGAGTATTGTTGTTGTGACTCTCGGCCCGGACTTGGATGGTTATGCGGGAGGAGTATTAAGAAGTCTGAGTACTGGGTACTCTCAGTACCTCCAAACGACGCAGGTTGTGGTCTGGGGGGCGTTTGGTTGTAAAAGGCCTCTATATCTCTTGGCCCGGACCTTTTTAGGTTATGAGGGAGGAGTGATGAGGGAGTCGTTGATGAATCTCTCCCGGCCTAGACCTTGTTAGGTTATGCGAGAGGAGTGATGAGAGAGTCGTTGAATATCTCTCGCCCCGGACCTTGTTAGGTTATGCGGGAGGAGTGTTGATCGACGGCTCTATGTTTCTTGTAATATGCATATGCGAGTATTTGTGTTGCATTGTGATGTGCCAACCACTGAATATTTCTAATTGGATGAGATTGCCTGGGTATGTAATTTTAGTGCATCAAGACACCCGTGGAAGATCAGTACGGTCTGGGTGTGATGACTAATTTTACTACGCCAAAATACAAAGAGTTCGATCTGGGCGAAAAACGAAGCTAACTCCTTGATCAATAGAGTCGAAAGGAGAAGCCAACTTGCAAATCCCGACTAAGAAGCGAAAACCCTAAGAAGAAGAAGTAGAAAAAGAAGAAGAAGTTTTACAGACTTACAAAGTCTTGATGAGTGGCCTATTTTTAAAGAAGAGTTTCCACCAACTTACGGAACCCCGTCCGATAGGACCTAAGTGACATAAAGGCATTAAAAATAAAGCAAAACACATTCAAAAGACTTTGCACATCAAAATACGATGACGTGGCACCTATATGGATGTTTCGTAAATCACGGCATATTTTGAGGGAAATCTCAAAATTTTAGGAAAGTGTTTTTTTGGGGGTTAGCTTTTCATATTTGATGCTTTTAGGCTTTGGGCCTTTAAATATGAGCCTTGGGGACCCTCTCTGGCACTCTTCAGCGCGCAGATTGCAGAGGAGGTGCTCCTTGACTATTATACGTTGCGAATCAACAGTAATATGAAGAAATACCGAAAGGGGTGCCAAGGTTTGGGGCCAATACTCTCTGGGGTGGAATTCCACCACTCCGTGTCGCGTATCGTTTCTCTCTCTCTCTCTCTCAGTTTTGTTGTTGTTGAAGTGTTAAAAGTTTGTTCAGTCTGTTCTTTTCTATTGGCCCAAGTGACATAAAGGCATTAAAAATAAAACAGAACACACTCAAAAGACTTTGCACATCAAAATACGATGACGTGGCACTTGTACGGACGTTTCCACAATTCGCGGCGGATTTTTAGGGAAATCCCAAAATTTTAGGAAAGTGTTTTTTTGGGGTTAGCTTTTCATATTTGATGCTTTTAGGCTTTGGGCCTTTAAATATGAGCCTTGGGGGCTTTCTCTGGCACTCTTCAGCCCGCAGATTGTAGAGGAGGTTACTCCTCGGCTGTTGTACAAAGTGCGTCATAGCCCTGTTGATAGTTGTCAAGGATGGCTGGAGACTCTCTCTCTCCCGAAGTTTGGTGCTGAGATTGTGTAGGCCGTGCAATGGTGATGCTTATTCTGCTGGGGTACACCATGCGCCTTGGAGATCCAGAGTCTAATATTGGCGATTCTTTCGTGGAGTTTTCGGCCTCCTTGCCAAAGTGGCAAGCCTGGGTGGCCCGTTTCAACTTCAGCTCTCTACGACAATTGTCTTTATTACTAGTACTGTCTCTGAGAAACGCGTTTTGACGCGCTTGGAACGCGAAACGGCCAAAACATTTCACTTGCATTGTGAAATGCCTGAAAAACAAAATAACATGTATACATTATGTGAAAGTTAACATCACATGTGGCTCTACTTAGCGGCTATTCTTGGTGATTCCCTTCCTCTCTCATGCACGCATCACATCGGTTCGTAGTATACGCTTGTAATATAGACGGTGAACAAAACGGAAGTATTTCTTGTATATCTCAACTCTCTCTCTCTCTCTCTCTCTCTCTCTCTCTCTCTGTGCGCACATGCCCCTTGTACACCTGTGGCCGGTTGAAAAGTGTAGCAGGCCCACCATGCCCCTGCACAAATCCACCGTTTGCTCCGGAGCATCAACGGATTGCAGTATCCGATGACTAGCAGTTGTGTGCCGTTTGGGGTGCAGGCTTGATTGTCATTTACTGATTTTAAGGGTGTGCTTTCCGGCCTTCTTTCCGGCCTTCTCCAGCCAAAGGTGTGGAGAAGCATGTGCACACTTGCCAAGGAGAATGGGTGGCCAGTGGCACTCTCTTTGCCACTAGCTGAGACTTGCATGCGTTGCGGGCCCTCCCCTCTCTCTCTCTCTCTCACACACACACACACACGTGCGCGCGCACACACACACACACACACACACACACACACACTCACACACAAAAGGGGGAGAAAGACACAGTGGCTCACATGCACATGGAACGCAAGCATGCACACACGAGTCCTTCCTCCACATGAAAAGACCATATTTGTAGTGGTAAGAACATGTCATGACAGAAACTGATGCTCATGTGTGTGTGTGTGTGTGTGTGGCTGGTTCTTTTGTTGGGGGAGGGGAGCATCTATTGATACCACCTTCGAGACTTCTACGCAACACAGCGTGAACATTGTAGTATTTAGTCAATACTGGGCATAATGGAGCCGGTGATTATTTTAAATACCAGACTGAAAAAGGTGGATTTTGACTTTGTCTGGATTCGTTTGTGTGTTTTGTGTGTTCTTGTTACTCTACTGGAAGGCTGATGTCATAGACCTCTTGTTCTATTTGTGCTACAAGGTTTCAGGGCAACTTTTTGTAATGTATTGTGGAAGGCTTGTTTGTGTGATGAGAGTACTTTTGGCAGTTGGACGTAGACATTGCAACGCACATTCGTATTACCGATGAAGGGCCACATGAAAGGTATTGTCTCTCTTTTTGAATTGCCTGACACTAACTGTTGGATGTTGTGCTGGCTATGTTAATCTGACAGCTCTATATTGCAGCCTGCTTTACGTTGAAACAGCTGATCGGCCTGGCTTACTAAGGGAGATTGTCAAGGTCATAACGGAGATCAATGTTGCATTTCGGTCTGGGGAATTTGATACAGAAGTAAGGGCTATCTTTTGATTTGCATAGATTCTTCTAGTGTACTACTACAAACACTCCAATGCCTGAATAACTTTTGATTGTTGGTCAAGGGTCTGGTGGCAAAGGCAAAGTTCCATGTAAGCTATCGCGGCGCAGCATTAAGCAAGCCGATGAAACAGGTAAGTAACCTTGTGGGTTTTACATGGCATTCAAGGATAGAGTTTTACATTTTTAGTCATAGAAAAGACTTTCGGTGAAGGCTGAAATTTGGTCTGGCGCTTCTTTGCAGGTTCTTACCAACTGTTTTCAGTATTACCTCCGTAGACCAGAAACAAACGTTGACAGCTACTAAATGACTTGTTATGGTGCAATGCCCTGAATAATTATTCAGGATGGTTTTCTCATTAAAAAGTTATGTATATTATTTATTGAGTAACTGAAGGAAATCTTTGTTGGCACCTGTGGTAAGTGCTAGCTAACATGTATTCATATTTGGTGAAAATTGTCTAAAGGTTAATTAATTGGAGGAATGGTACAGCGTGAAGTGAACCAGTAACATTCAGAGACAAGTACTGGTTCCATTTTTTGAAACATTATTACTCTAAAGTGGAGTCAGCGAGAAACTACCCCAACAGCACAAAAAGGGATCGGTTCATGTAGTGGGATAGACCAGTCTAAGAATTCAAGGACTAATGCTGCAATTCAAATGGTTATCTTGTATAAAAACAATCACTTTCTTGTTGTCGAATTTGAAGAATCTCTAGGTCTTAAAATTTGTTGCTTCTCATTTGCCTTCGGTTGTTAAGTCTATTGGATGGATGAAGTCTTGAAAAGTTGCCTGCAGCCTCTTGCAATGTGTTGCCATGAGCTCTACATTTGATTTCCACGTAGCTGTATTTAGCAACTCCACACACCTTTCAGGGTCATGCTTTTCTCATCTAAGCCATATCACAGTTCTTTAGGTCTCATCAGCTGCCACGGAAGTGAAGTTCAACACAATTCCTATTGTGTGCAGGTGTACAGGAATTTTGTAATTGGGGTTTCTAAATGGTGTATATCCACAATGAATGGCAGTTTTGTTCTAGCTGGTCCAACTGAAGGGCTCGGTTTGACTACTATGTCTTTACGTGGGCAGGGTTTGTTTGGGCTCTTCTTGCACAAAGCAACTGGGCTATATGCCTATTGCCATTTGTTAAGTTGTGCATAATTAATTCTTTTAAAAACACATCACTTTGAATAGCCTACCCGCCTGCTTGTTACCTGTGTAGGCATGTCATTGCGAACTCTTTGCTCCCTATCATGCAAGGCCGTAGCATGTAGCATTGAGCCTTCTTACTTAGGGATTTCTAATGCATCATGTGAACCATAGTAGCTGGTCTTGAACTAGTCAGGCTTTTGTTGAGGCCATGCAGAACTTTACAGCCGGACATGCAGCAATAACATATTGAAACCGTGACTGTAGGACATTACCTAACTCTAGATCCTGAACTTTGGCCGTCTTGGAAGTCCAGATGCACTTGGAATCCCTTCTGAAAATCTTTATGATCAGCTGGCATTTATATCTAGATACCTTTTATCTGAAAGTGGTAAAAGTTAAGTCCATGTGATTATATGTCCATGGTATATTATTGTAGTCTCCCGGCTGCTGAAAACATGGATGAAAGAGTTATCATACATCTGAATGCACTCCATCAGTCACGTTACCCATTGAGAATCAAAGTAGGAGTTATGGTAGGTAACACCATTCCCAGAGACGTATCCTTATCCAATATTATTATGGACTAGGGAATGGTCTTGTCGTGATTATTCCTTGTAAATTGGGCATTGCATGGCGATTGGAGGAGTCGAGGAGCCATGGTGGGAGCTCATATTATGGGAAAGGTCATTGCACAACCGTTCTCGGCCGTCATAGTTGGGGGTAAAGGGACCTAAAATCAAAATGTGGATTTGGTCTGGTGTGTGTGTGAAACTCTATTTTGGCCACCTCAGCTATGCCTGCATGATGTCGTACTTTGAGAGATTGCATACTATAGTTGCATAACCTGCGATTCACACTGCCAGTGGTGGGCATCTGATGATGCATGCAAGGATTGTGGCAGCATTCAAGATTTTTTTGCGCTCGTCCTTACATTGATTTTATTTGGCAATGGTAGCCACACAATAATATGCACAACACACAATCTAGGTCACCATCTGTCAGCAAGGTAGGGAGAATAATAGTTTCTTCAAGGAGATGTACTTCATTGAAGACCTCTCTTGCATTGCCTTATTGGCAGAAAAGAAGTTGGAATAGGTCACACACAAGCTAGAAGATAGCTACAAGGATTGAGAAATTGTAATGCTAAAGCTACAATAGACCCACTCTAAAGCTGCCATTATTGAAAATTTCCATGTAAGCTAGTCAGGGTTCACACCTCCATTTGCTTATTTTTACTCATGTAAGTGGCTTGAACCTCACGTGTTGATTGACATCCCTTATGGATCTAATGCATCTCTATGCCATCACCTTTGGCTAATGATCTTGCCCTCGATGAAGAACATCATTAATTCAGGGTCTTACTCATTAATGCAAATTTAACAACAAATGATTGTGACTTTTGTCATTCTTTCATTCTATTCTTCTCTCAGTTTTGTTTCTTTTGACAGCTTCATTACTTCTAGAGCAATGGATATGCAAGCCATGTGACTTACAGCCAAAGAAAAGTAGCAGTACATATGTCAATGGCCAATATATATTGCAATATCTGGAGAATTCTTTCTCTCTTTTGGCCCTCCATCTAGGATGGTAGATTACATTGACTAGAGATGCGTTGAGCTATTCTAGGTTGGAGATTCTGTGTTAGATGCCAGATTCGATTCAGGCTTCAAATAACATAGAAATCAGATAGAGACACTAAAAAGACAGAAGCTCGACACAAGAAGTGGAATTGGTATATATAGAAACTTAAGAAGAGTATAACTAGCACTAGGTGCCGTGTCAATACAATAGAGGTAAATGATGCTAAGAGCAACAACTCAATGATTATAAAGACTACCTCAATGACTACAAAGACGTGTTGTAGTCCACGGGGTGAAAGCCCCTCTAAATGAAGTAGCGGGTCCTATTTATAGATACCCGCAATGGACTTTGTTTAAATATGCACTACTATAGTTATTGTGGTAATTGCAATTGGGTAACTACCAGATCTTATGATCTCCGGCTTCAACGCCTTCATTTTCGCATATCTAGAGCCTCCTTCAACGTTGTGTGTTAAAAAGTGTGGGGTGGGACTAGACATGCCCCAGGTTGAATCATTCCTTGAGCACTGGATAGTCAGGTACTAAACCAATGAAATCGATCACTATTTGGTTTTCGTGCATCATCATTTTGCGTAGGATTTGAACACATGGAACAAACTCTTTAAGGCGATTTCTTATTCTTGGAGGTTTGTTCTTGTCTTGGAGTCTCTACTGCCTGCTGATGCATTGTTCTCAAGAAACATCTTCACTTTCTAGTCCATTATCTCCTAGCAATCTGTATCTTTGATATAAGCGCCTCGATTTCCAATCTAATAGCTTTCCTACACTTGTATGAAGGGTGATTTTCACACTTCCAAATGCAACCCGAAACTTTGGACATTCATTGCAACTAATTACTGTGCTTGACGGTTTACTAGCACATAATTTGTAGCCAACACATATTCTTGCACTTTGTCGAACAATTGGATGGTGTTGGGGTGTGGAGATAGTGCCTATGTTGCCTGTTCATAATAGGTTATTATTTTCCATTGGTCAAATCATTCTCTTGGCCCCTACATACAACATTTGGAACCTTTCTAGATTCGAATATGGGCATCATTATGTAAAAAGTTTTGGATATGGAGGGCCTTCTCTCCTTGTAACGTCTTGTTCAAGCTAAGGCACTAGGTAGAGTGATTTGGGTCCTCTTTTAAATCAACACAATTTTCCCTTTTTCCCTTTTAAATCAACACAATTTTCCCTTTATGCCCCGGTGTGTTGTTGAATGATCCGATACCTTCTCCATCTAGCCCTTGATTTTGATCACGCTGATTCTCTCAGATTGGTCACTAGGAAAATTTACGTCTTCTTGTGTAGCACTAGTGTCATAAAAACTAATATCTAATTCTCCCAAATGATTTTCTCATGTTAAGCTGATCATTTAATATGGGGAAGTACCAAGGGAGTAAAAGCTAGAATAAGGGGGGACAGTCTGTAAAAGATCAATGTGCTTCAATGGGGCTTAAAAGACCTAAGGTTCAGCTTCATTAAGACTTCCAAAGGCTAAAGTTCCTTTTTTTAATTGTATTGTCTAATGGCCAAAGTAGGGGAAAATTGGATGGTCATGGGAAGACTAAAAAGTCTTCCCACATCCCTAATGGTAGGGGATGAGAGAGAAACACACACACACACACACACACACACACACACACACACACACACACACACACACACACACACACACACACACACACACACACACACACACACTCTCAAGCTCTCCCCCAAAGGGAAGAATGAACACATGGTAGGCTCCTAGGCAATTGTCCCCAATTTCCCCTCAAATCCTATTGGATGGCCATAGAGGTGGACCAATGAGAATTAGGCTAGAGTAAAATTAGTCTAATCAATTAAGAATGCTTGATAAAAGAACCAATAGAAATTAAGCTCCCTAGAAGACTATTGGACAGTCTACCAAGGGGTCCAATGAGCATCCAACAACCCAATGGCTTGCCCGATTCTTACTGGCCAAAAGACAAAAAGGTCCAATGAGAGTTTAAATGAATTATTTAATTACATAAAGCTCTCACAAAAGGGAAAAGGAGGACACATGTCACAAGGCTATCAATTATGCTTCTAATTTGTGATTGGTTAAGCTTTGCAAGAGCCAATGAGAGGCCAACATGAGTAATTTGCAAGAGGGGTCGACCAAGAAGAGAGAGAGGGCTGCATTTTATTCTAACACATTGCTACACACACACACACACACACACACACACACACACACACACACACACACACACACACACACACACACACACACACACACACAGAGCTCAGGTGTGTAAGAAGAACTCCATCTGCTTCTCCAAGCATTGAGAAGTTGAGGCCTACACCAAAAACTCTTGGCTATGGAATGCAAATCCAACCAAGGGTCAAGCTTCAATGGCATGCTCATCTCCTCTACCATGCTAATTACTAAGCTAAGCTAGGCTATTAGAGTAATTATGTGAGGAGAATACTTCTTTCTCGTAAGATACATCTTCTTCCTCTCAATCTATCCTCATTCCCTGCTAGCTTCTCTCACCATTTTGAAGGTGTGTGAGCTCTTGGGAATGAGCCTAGGGACTAGGTGTGTTTCTCAAGCATAATTTGGTCCATGAAGCTTCCATCTTCATTGCACCAACAAGTTAATGAGTTTTGTCAAGAAACACAAGAATTGTATTGTACAAAAGTCTCCTTAGAAGGAAGAAGCTATAATACAAAGCCTTTATGGAGGGGGGACCGCCTCCATGTAAATCCGGTCCTCAATTGTTGTCAATTGTTCTATTTCTCTCTCTTTTCAAGTATTGTCTATGGCAAATTAGCTAGGTGTAAATTTCTATGTTGCTTTCTCAAACTAAGTACTCTTTCTATGCTCATTAGGAACTTATTCTTAATGAAATGCTCACTATGTTATCAATTTCCGCTACACACAAGTTACTAGTGCATTAAATGTTACATTGGTATCAGAGCTATTGGTTTCTCTTTTCTTGCTCAAGAAGAGAGGTCCTCAAGCTTGCTATAAATGGTTGGTGTTATTAATTGCAAAAGAGTAAGTAGATTAGGGGTTTTTCATCCTTGAAGCACGCCTGCTTTATGCAGGTTAACGAGGATACCGTCAAGAGCTATGGTCTTAATAATGGAGTCCTACGGGGCTTGCCTATGGCTTAACCATTATTGAGCTATTAGAATCTTGACAGGAACCGATACTGTCTTGGCTCTGTTGAACCCTCTCTTCTATTCCTTGCAATTAATAATATTTGAGCCACGGGTATAGATGCTTGAAAAATTTACACCTAAAATTTGCTAGTATGGCTGACAAGAGAAAAGAGATTGAAATGAATGTTAATAGCCTTGATTTTGCTAACGAAAGAGGAACTAATAATGCCCCTATGCTTGTAAATTATCTTGTTTCTAGGCTTCAAAAAATCCCTGGGCAATCCATCCCTCCAAGGTGAAGTGTTACAACAATTGCTCACCCATGGTATTCTACAAACTCCCCACCAAGAAGAGAGAGTACCTAGGAAAGCTCCTGGTGAGACTTCCAAAAGAGGTCTCTCTCCGATAAAGGAATAAGAGGAGGATCCATACGAAGGGCTCAAAAACTTGCTACTCGATGAGGCATTTCCCTCCCAAAGGAGAACCCAAGTTTCAACGATAGAGCCCCCATCAAAAGAACGAGAAAGAAGTGAGTCTCCTTCCACCTCGGCGGAGATGGCTCCACGAAGACGACGGGCAAAACGCTCTCGAACACCCTTTAAACGGAGAAGACCATCGTATACTTCTCTACACCATAATTCAAACAGGAAAGAGAGAAAACAAGAGAAGAAAAAGGCGAGAAAGAGGTCACCCTCTTCTCCATATTCTTCACCCTCTTCCTCTTCTAAAGAAAGTAATGGCCCATGCACACAAGGAGGAACAAGGGAAGAAAAAGGCGAGAAAGAGGTCACCCTCTTCTCCATCCTCCTCATACTCTTCCTCTTCTGAAGATGATGGTGCAGCTTTCGAACCACCTAAATGAAGAGGCCATAGGAAATCTTATTCCACCTGGAAGAGGTCGTCAAAGCTCAAAAAGTTCAAAGAGGGAGGAAAGAACATTGCTTTCCTTACCTACGATGACACTTTTGGTGCTATGGACAAAGTCTTGGCCTTTATCCAACAATTCGATCCGGCGTTTGGAGATGAGGACTTCACGGAGTCCTCTAAGCTACGTCATGTAGCCATGCATTTTCAAAAGTCCGCCAAGCAATGGTGGTCTAGCCTACAAGCAAACGATGAAGCTCCACAAACATGGAAAGCTTTAAGAGCTTCCATCATGAAGCAGTTTTTGGCTACCGATGCAAGACAAAGTACTCACCGAATGGCGAAGCTTGAAAGTCTCTCCCTACGAATCTATCCACAAATATGTAGACAAGTTTTGGGATTTACACCTCAAAGCCACTGTCTTCAAAAAGATGGATTTTGGAGAGCAAAAACAACAATTTTGTGCGGGTTTAACTGAGGATATGGTGGAGTATGTTAACTCCCAAAGGCCATGCACCATATATGCAGTCATACACCATACCATAGTGGCTTCAAGAATCAACTTCCAACAAGGGGCTAAGAGAAATCTTAAGCCCACGGAAAACAAGGACCGTAACGAGCCTAAGGGGAAGGAAAACATCCAAAAGTCTCCAAAGGCAATGCCAAAAACAACAAAGCTAAGGTGAATATAAAGGCAAAAGTAAACTCTCTCCTGAAGAGCTAGAGCGTTATAAAGAAACATAACCGTTGTTTCAAGTGCGGGCTTGTCCCCACAAGAATACATGTAATAAACCTCTTAGAGCTACCTTGAGTCAAAAATCAAAAAGAGGATGCTCATCACAAAGGATCTCCTCTATGCCATGCTTGGGGAAAGGTAAGAGAACATGATGCTTTCATTCTCTTTGACCCTGGTTCTACTCACAATTTCATATCTACAGAGTTGGCCACCAAGCTAGGCATCCAAGCATATGAGATGGGAGATGTCCTACCTGTCGATGGTGCTTTCAAGGGGCAAGAAGCCTCAGTCACTTCCTTAATTGGGAAATTGAGGCTCCATGTCCAAAGCTATGTGGACAAGGAGGATTTCTTCATGTCTCCTCTCAAGCATGAGGATGTAATCCTAGGGGCACCATTGTTTGATCGCATGGGTGCCAATGTTAATTTCCCTAAAAGGAAAATCTATTTTAGGTTCAGGAAAAAAAAATGCACATAGATGCTAAGGAGTTGGGTAGTACATACCCATTGTACATAAGCAAGCTTTCAATAAGTCAATAAAGAGCTCTATTTCCATGTACATGGTTTTTGTGAAAGATTCTCAAAACGAACCCAATGTTTTAGCAATAGAAGATACAACCAATCAAAAGGAATTAGAGTTATCCAAGTTCCTCAAGGGATTCCAAGATGTTTTATTGACGACATCCCTTGTGAACTACCTCCCAAACGAGGGGATGCCGACCATGCAATTGAACTTCTTCCAAGAAGCTCACCGCCTAATAAACCTCCTTATCGAGTTTCCCAAGCTCAACAAGAGGAGATTATGCAGCAAGTACTGAGTTGGTTGAGAAAGGCATGGTTAGGCCTAGCTCATCCCCATTTTGTTCACTTGTGTTATTAGTGCAAAAAGATGGCACATATCGTATGTGTGTCGACGATAGAGCACTAAATAGGATCACTATCAAGAATAGGTTTCCCGTTCCATGGGTAGAAGAACTATTTGATAAGCTACAGGGGTTGACCTACTTAAGTAGGATTGACCTAAAAAGTGGCTACCATCAAATAAGGATAGTTGATCAAGACATTGTAAAGACCGCATTTTGCACTACGTTTGGTCTTTACGAGTAACATTATTACCTTTGGTTATCTTCCACATGTTTGCACTAAGGGTTGAGTCTTGGATTTTTAGTAACTCTACTTGCTGTTAAAGTGTTTTGATGGCCTGTTAATCCTCATCTTGTCTACATTCCAGATTGAGCAAAATGTCTTTAATGTGCATATTCTGTTTTCCTTTCTCTTCAAACCTGATGATCTTTCTTTCAACCAGACGAGTACTGTCATATTGCTTGACAAAGCTCTGGGCATCCATCATCTGACCTATAGCATTTATGATAGTGTTCCACCTTGATAAATTCTAGAAACACACCCATCAATCATCCTTTCTATCCGTGTTTGATAAGTGAGTACATGCATTTTATATGGGATATGTAACTTTCCAAAATTTTCCATGACTAACCTGTCCACCATTGGTTTCCTTTGCAAATCTTGAAACCTATCTACTATTGTTTCCATTAATGAAGAAGTCACCACAATAGCGTGTTCAGAGTTTGTGGAACTTCAGTTGTAGTCTCCGGTGGGTGCCTAGCAGCATGATAGATTTGTCTATCGAAGTCCCTGGGCTTTATTAGCAACTGATGTTGTGCTTGTCTAATTAGTTGTTGTTGAAACAACTTCGTACTTCGAGCTTTGAGTTGGTCCCAAAACTCTTTCATTTTGCATGCTAGCTTAGATGTTGTAGCCTCTATCTAGGTAGGTCCCTCTTCGTTCCGACTGTCACAAGAGCAGTCTGTTCTTCTTGGGATTCCAGAACAATAGTTTGGTCCTTTGGTGTTTTTCCTCCACCGATCTTCAACAAAGTATTCTGGACATTCATATGCACTTGTATGCTGGTTTCCCAATAGAAAAATTGCTAGACATACCATGCTTGGAACATATGCTAGGTCTGCACTTTAGCTGTTTGGGTCATTACACTATTAAACATTATTGAATTCAAATTTAGTACTACCTTTGTATTCATTGTTCTACCACTAGCAAGCTGAAGAGCCTCTCAGAGACATAAGTGGGCTTATTCTTCAAACTGATAGATTCAACAGAAAAACTTGTATGCTGCTCTATGTTCGAGTGCTAAAACTGGAATACCCTAGCCCCCATCTTTTCATTTCTTTCTAGCACGAGGGGTTTCCTTCAAAAAACTGTAAATGACATCAATTGAGCAGGTTTGGGGTTTGAATGAAGGGCAAACTAAAAACATGGGATAGTGCTACTGCAGTTATCTGAAGAGTCCTTCCATTGATGCTAACTATCATTGCATCAAAGTCAAAAGTGTTTATGACCTGTTGAATCACAGTAGCATTAAATGAAATCCTGTTAGCTTCCACAACCACCTCCACATCCCATATCTTCAACAAGGCTCTCTCATTGTGCTGAAACATATACTTACTAATGTTCAGATGAGGCACAAAACATTTTTCTTCTTGCAGTAACTCTTTAAGTTCTGCTGCCTTGTCATCGATACTGGCTTCAAGGTTTGACAACGATGTTCCTTCCTTGCCCATGGGCGAGCTTTGTGACATGCTTTATCTCGGAAACAAAAAATTTCTCGATGGAAGACGGTGATGAACCACGAATAGGTAGGCATGTGGGGGTGCGTAATATCAATTGGGGAAGGCAAAGATGATGCAACAGTATCTGGAGAAGGCGAAGGTGATGTAGGAGGAATCCCTATAAGTGAAGTTTTGATGTGCGCAGGAGGTGAGAATGAAGGGAGGGTCGTGCACTCTCCTCGTAGTAATCCTAATTCGAGCCATGAATGCTCCACTCTTTTCATGCCTCGATGTTATGCCTATTGTAAATGATGCGTCGTTCGTGCATTGGTCTGTTCTTCTAATGATTATTGGTGAAAAGATTTGGTCTTTAATGCAGCGTAAGTTGTTAAGTATGGAGCTTGATTTACCCCTTGTAATTTTTAGTAGTTAAAATGCACATTTGTAAGGCCCTCATTATGAGGAGAAGCCATCGTGCGTAAGAAAAATCACTCGCCAAAAAACAGAAAAATTCACCCCCTTTCTGTCAAAATATTAATTTTTTCCGGAATATTATGGTTGGACGACGGCTGAAAAGTGGTCAAAAAACGACCGATCGGTTGGCCGGTTGGCCAAATTCAATGACCGGTGGCCGATTTCAAGGCGGACTTGTCTTCTCAAGGGCGGCCACACATGGGCGTATTGGAGAGTCCACGTTGGAATTGTACACAAGGGCGGCTACACACAGCTGCCTCTCATGAGAGAGCGCAGCTCTTTTGGCCTATAAAAGGAGGCCTTTTCTACACACATTTTGCATTGTGAAGTTGATGAAACAAGGTGTATGTGAGGTGGTGAGAATGAAGCAAGGTGGGAGCTCCATTAAGGGTATAATCCTATTGTATTACACTTCTAGTTTGAAGTACTAAAGCCATTGAGTGGCTGCTTTCTTGTGGACATAGCCCACATCGGGTGAACCACATATATTGTTTGTGCTCTCTCTCTCTCTCTACTCTATAATCCCTTGTGTGTGAAAATTATCTCTCTTTATTAAGTAAACTACTCTAATATCTACTTATCTACACCCTAATTCCTAACATCAGTAACTGTTATAAGGTTCATGTGCCTTCACATTTTTCTCGATATGGTTTTGATGTTTGATAGTTAAAGTTTGATAGTTTTTCTCTGATATGTTTTTGATGTTTGATAATCCTTAGGTCATCACTAACATCATGTCCCTTAGATGCCCCAACCACTTTTGATCTGATAATAAATAGATCCAATGGTTGATCTTTAGACTTAGACTCTTGCTTGTCTTGTTCTTTTGGTGATGGAGGTTCATCTGATCAGGAGTACTATAACTTGATCTTTGCTCCGTTATAGATCCTAGGTAGTATCGATCCAAATAAATCCTTCTTTCTATCTGTGCCATTCAAGAATACCCAATCTACTATTAAAGTTTAGGCATCTCAAGTGAATTGCCTAGTGTGAACCCAATATTTATTTTGGCTTTTAGGGATCTATTTCATTTATTTCTAAAAGTCTAGGTAGGGCAATTTATTGAGCTTTCTATATAAGAAACCCTCAATCCCCATTGCAATATCATTTGTTATCTCATTGCCTTGGTTGATTGGTTCAATGCATATCTCTCTCTCTCTCTCTCTCTCTCTCTCTCTCTCTCTCTCTCTCTCATCTAGACACAAGGAGGACATGGATATAGCCAGCATAGGAGTTTGGCATGAAGATGGCTGTCTACAGAGAGCATCTTCTCCAGCTTATAGGGGTCGGTTTTGTGACGAGGCCCAAATACATGGACACCCACTTGTCTCATGAGATACGATGTGCTATTGGCTAGATACGCACATCTTCACACCAACTGCGGATCGAGACTGGGAGATATAGTGGAGTACTGGCAGAGGCCAAGACATGCCTCCTGTGTGACATGGAGCCTGAGACAGAATTGCACTACACATGCCACTACCCCGTCTACTACGAGATATGTGGCCGCTTCCACTGCTTGTTTAGAGAGGGCTTTGGACCACTCTCCAGAGTCATGCGGTACGAGGATCAGAGATGCTCGGGTCTATTTTTGCTCCAAGCTGCACAGACACAGAGAGAGCATGAGGGGAGAGGCTAGCCAGTCTCAGAGACGGATCACAGACTTCTATAGAGCAGAAATTGGGCACCCAGAGGAGCTACTACCACAGGAGAGCTCGCCGCCTCACACCAGAGGCACACTGATCGATCGAGTGACCGAGCTAGGGAGATCTAGATTCCCACAAGTGCGGATGACTACACATCATCTACGGAGGTTGCATCAAAGAATTCGGATCACTTTGGCCTGACATGCATGACGCTCGGTGAGGCTATTGACCGTGGAGGAGATGGATGAGATCCGCCAGCGAGACCGATGCTGGATCTTTTGTGATTTAGCTATCCCACCTAGCTGCTTAGCTCACACCTAGCAGTTTAGGATTCCATAGTAGTTTATTTTGTCATTTTTTGTTACTCTCACTTTGTATCAGATCCACCACATTATAACTTTCTGGTCTCATAGGTCACTCTGGCCTTTTAAAGACGTTAATATAACATTTCATTTTATTTCATCTCTCTCTCTCTCTCTCTCTCTCTCTCTCTCTCTCTCTCCCCCCCCCCCGCCGTGCTTTCTCACGTTAGTCTACATGCTTCCGCATCACCGACTTTGACATGGTATCAGAGAGCAAGAGACGGCGTAAACCTTGGTGGGGCGAGGTGTCCCGGAGGAGAAGATGCAGAAGGGTTGCCCTGCATTTTTGGATATCTGCCCTTCTCTACTGCTTCCATTTTTGGCACAACCTGGTATTTGTGCAAACTGCCCTGCTTTGCCATGTGCCCAACATTGAATTTTTCCCTGATGATTGCCTGCGTTTTCCAAAAACCTGGCGTTTTCTCCTTTTGCATCACGAAGGATTCTGCCCTGCCCTACCCTCTTTTCAATGCGAAAACCCACCCTATTGCCTAGAGTTTTGAAAAGCTTGCACCTGGCCTTTTTTCCTTTGCAAAGGCCATCATTTTGAAAAATCTTCCCTGGCGTTTTGAAAGGGAACCAGCCAGCAGAGTTTTTGAAGGCCTAGCGTTTTTGAAGGAAACCCACGGTAGGGAGACCCAGGAGAAGGGCATTGGAGGAGGAGTTTTCATGAGGCAATTTTGGTGTGACAAAGAGGGATCTGCAGGAGCAACATGAGAGCGGCAAAGGAGGGAAGAACTTGTGTGGCTTGAGATTTGTGTGGCTAGATTTTGGAGTGCGAGATGGTACAGACACCAGGAGTTCGCAACTTCACGATGGCTCCCCCTTGCTCGAGCACCAATGACAAAATGAATGACAACAACTACACTCATTGGAATTTGATTATGCAGCTTTGGTTTACTCAAAATGGGTTATGGGATATTGTTGACGGCACAGAGCCTCGTCCCACGAGGGATTCCAACAACAGGTACACTCGCCTTCAAGATGAAGAGCACCTCCAATCGTGTGTCAATTGGGATGCGTCCAATGCAAAGGCGATGTCGGCCATTGCAAAATCTCTTATGAAAGACATATCTCCAGCCATTCAAACCTTAAAGACTACCAACAAAATGTGGTTCAAGCTTGTAGGAATGTTTGATCGTGATTCCACGATGCGTGCAGTCACCCTTCTTGGTTGAAATCCATTTCCCTCAAGGAAGTTCCATGCAATAATTTTTGATGAAGATTAAAGTTGTGCAAGATCAACTGGCAACTATGAAGAGTGCACTTACTAGTACCTAGTTACCTGCTTTGGTCCTTATGAAGTTTCCAACAGAGTATGAAACGGTGGCTAGAACCCTACGGCAACAAGTCACAAAGGAAAAGCTGGAATTTGATGATCTCAGCTCTTTTCTCATTGAGGAGGAAGCCGTGTTGGTTAAGGCAAAATTTGAATTTTTGAGATGGTGGACACACATGATGGCGAGGCACATGCTGCTTCGGATTCCAAAAAAAGGACAAAGTATCATTGTTACAAGTGCGGAAAGGGAGGTCATTTGGCCAAAGATTGCAGATCCAAAGGCAAAGACAAAGATCCTGCAAAGAACAAAGGTAAAAGCAAGCGACATGAGGAAAACAGTGATAATGACTCAGGGAAGGACATCAGAGAGGCTACTGGTGTGGTAACAACCACACTGGCACGGATTCCTGCCTTCTAGTCACATACAGATCAGAGTCACCACTAGCTTCAGCTAGAGAGAGGCTTGTGAGTGGCAGAGAGGGGTAGACAGTGTTCCCTATGATTGATTTGGACCCTTGTGTAGGAGTTCAAGTTATTGGTGTTTGGACCCGTAGGTTGGAGTTCAAGGCACATGCATCTGATAAGGAACCAATCAGGCATATCGAAGACACTATGGATGGGCGTGCCAATTCATTGTTGTTTTCCGGATAATGGACAAGATGTGTTCTAGAGTCCATTATCTTGGAGTGTTATATTTTACACGTGATATGTTCACAGAATGGGGATTACTGGACGTAGTCTTGTCTACAGTTCAGATTTTCTACAGAGGCAATCGATGCTCAAGATGGATTTTCTTTTAAGTACAAAGTTGAGGAGAGCAACACTGAGGTGTATCCAGTAGTCTGCAAAAGTGTTGGGGTGTCCATGGTAGCTTCTTCATCAACTTGGTTTCACTATTGATGTCCACTATGAGCTGCAAAGAGGGTGTTAAAGTTTAGGCATCTCAAGTGAACTGCCCAGTGTGAATCCAATATTTATTTTGGCTTTTAGGGATTTATTTCACTTATTTGTCAAAGTCTAGGTAGGGCAATTTATTGAGGTTTCTATATAAGAAACCCTCAGCCCCCATTGTATCATCATCTGTTATCTCATTGCCTTGGTTGATTGGTTCAGTGCATCTCTCTCTCTCTCTCTCTCTCTCTCTCTCTCTCTCTCTCTCTCTCTCTCTCTCTCTCTCTCTCTCTCTCTCTCTCTCTCTCTCCCCCCCCCTACCCGTGCTTTCTCACCTTGGTCTACACGCTTTCGCATTGCCGACTTTGACATCTACCTCATATAGTCATGACCAAGCTATTTAAAGATTAGGTTTCTTTGGGCCTAATTTTCATTGATATAGTAAAACCAAGTTCCCTTTCTTGAACTCCCTAGACTTCAGCTTATTGTCATGCCAATACTTCCTTCTCTGTTGGACAACTTCCTGTTTCATCATTGCCCTCTATCTAATCTCATCCAGCTTTAGTAGCTCATTTAACCTATTCTTTAGTGTTGAATCAATATCCATGTCATGTTCAATGGCCATCCTAAGGGTGGAAATAGCACTCCATAAGGACTACTACCTCTATACTGTATACCATTCAAAATGGAGTAATCCTTTTCGTGATCTTGTAGGCTATCATACAAGCCCATAGAGGGCATTTTGAAGCTTCCCATCCTAGTTATGGGGTTCCTTTTGTACAATCTTGGTCAAAATGGTATTCTCCATTGCAACTGAGATAGTATGTTGTTGATTTTGTTGATGCTTGGTTGAGAAGATTTTAGTCAGAATCTAAACTGTTACATTGATGAAATGGGTTCCCGGTCTGAAACTATCTCAATCAGACAACCATATATGCACACTACATGCTCATACAACAACCATGCTGTTGACTTTGCTATGTTGTTGGGCAATGATTTGGCCTCTAACCATTTGTTAACATAATATGTGGTCATCACAATGTAGTTATGCTTCCTTGGAGTCACTTAGAGATGGGCGTAGGAAGTCCAAACCCCATTTCATGAAAGTCCCCAATGGTTGTATGATGCACAAGGTGTCATATCTGCTAAATGTTGGTCTTCCCACCCTCTGGCAAATATAACAAGATTTGAAAAAATCCCTAATGTTAGCCACCATAAACCTATCCGTAATATTTTTTTGTAAGTGATATTAGTGGAAAAATGACCCCTCAAGCTTCCAATGTGAACCTTCTTAATCACATGCATTCTACCTTGCATAGGAACAATTCTTTAGAGCACTCTATCATGTATAATGATCCACCTATGATAGTGAACTTTAGACTCTTGATGATCAGTGCTTTCTTGCTAGACTGGGACCAATCCTTTGGAAATCCTTCAAAATGGAGAAAATTATATACATCTTTCCATTCTGGATTTGGCCCATCCATTGTCATACTGTGCAACAAACCTTTGATTGGGGTGCTTTTCATCAATGAGATCACCTTTTGTGAGGACAACTTGACTCATCGGATCAATCTCTACTTTTATCTCCTCTTTGCAAACCCCTCTGAAGCCATAAAGCATAAGAAAAACTGCCATGAGATGGCTTTTAAAAAACTGGGAGTCCATTGGGGATGCTCACTTTGTAATTGACGAAGTTTAATTTTACAGCTTTTTGAAATGCTACTGAAACTACCGATGAGTTCAACCAAAAAATGATGTTGGATTGCAACACAAAAGTTCTACTTATTGTAGCCTTTTGAAATGCTAGAAAAACTATCAACCTTTGTTGCCAAAGGAGGTTTTGAAATGCCTTTGTTGATAGGACCTTTTTGGCTTGACCTATGAGCGTTTTCAGATGCTAAAAAAATCACCAACTAGCTGCAGAGAATAGCCTTTTGATATACTTAAAAAATTGTCCACAGTCTTGCCAGCAGCTTGCAAAAAAGGTAGCATTTTAAGAAGCTAGTTGAAGAGCAACCACCTTCTGCGTAACCACTTACACAGCCTTTTGATACACTCTCAGAAATTATGTTCTTGAAGATAGCCTTTTGAAACGCCTGTGGATAGATCTCCTTGCCTCTCTGTTTGCACCACCATATGCACTATTTTTTTGGGCGTTTTTGAGATGAAAATTGCAGAGGCTTGGCTGTGACAACACCGCCTTGGCTTTGCTAGTACCAACGCCAATGCCAACCTTTCAATATGCTCACAAAACTGCAACTTGGAGCACCTGGGATTTGATACCACGTGTAGAGAGCTTTGGCTATGGAGGGTGGTAGGATGAGAAAGAATGGTGCTTTGGGGAGATGTGCAAAGGAAAAAGGAGATGGACAAGAGAGAGCACAACACAATAATAAAAACACACACCTTTGTATTTCACTTCATAAAACAAACCTTACAATATATAAGTGCTTGTTTTTAGCCATGCTAGCCATGCAAAACTTCTAAAAGAACTGGAGTGCATCTGCATGCTCCAAGAGAGAGTGTTCCCACGGATAGAGGGTTTGAACTTGGTTGCGTTGAATAATATTCCCAATGTTTCTCTTTCAATTGTGGAGGATCCTTGTTCAATTACACTGTACTTGTGACTGGAAAAGTAGACTGGGTAGTATGTCTTCCTAGCAAACTGATCCAATATCGCTCGAATCGCCATACTAGATGCATCCACATGAACATGGTGATAGCCGTTTTTTGGCTCTCCGTAATTGCCATAGTGAGTTAACCCACCCTACCAAAATCATCCAAACACTGTGGCTATCCCTACCATTTCACTGTATATAGGTGTGTGTGAGTTAGGGGACTTTTCCCATATCTTCTTAAAAACCCTCAATTAGATAGTCACTGGGCTAGTTGAGCCAAAAAAATAAAATAAAATAAAAATTATAAGTATATTATGGCCCATTTGTGCGTAAATATTTCATTGTATATAGGGCCTAAATAAAAGGATTTTTCATAATTATTTTGGTATTTATTTAAATATTTCTACTTATGGTGTGTTATTTATGCTATGTACATTGACTCACCATTACCATATTTTTTCTTACCATTTTCATACTCTTTATTCCATAAAAAAATAATTTCATGCAAGCTTCTCTTATTTTTGGTGTAACTCCATCCCAACAAAAATCCAAAAAAACTAGTTCTATTTATGTGTATATTTTTTCACTATTGTGATTTTTTCCTTCCTACATCTATTCTCTATTACTCTCATAAATTAGACCACCAAAAATATTCATCATTTTATGGTAGACTTATAATGAGAGAGATTTATTTTGACCCCTTTATATTTTTTTCCACCTATATTGTTTATATTTGACATGTACATATTTTTTTAGACCCCTCAATATTTGATTTTCTTAGTTGTACTATTCACTTATATCATGATCTCAACAATATCTTCAATTATAAACCTATCATATAAGGTCAAGGGTATGTGGCATGCATGCATGCACTATGGGGGGTTCACTCTTGGAGGTATTCAAAAGAATCATCCAAAGAAGGACCTCACAAGGACTTTGTGCAGTGGAAAAAAACAGTCGGTTTTGCTGAATTTTTAAAGATCACATGCTCCCCGAATTTGAAAAGGTGATACAAACAAAAGTTGTAGCTCGTGGGCTGAACTTTTACCTCAAATGTTTTTATATTTTTTTGAGCTATGAGCTGTGAGCTATGATTTTATTGGTGGACCCCAGTTTGCCCATGCTATGCAGCCACACTCTCTCTTCCACTTTATCATTTTTCTCTTTCACACACACTTCTCCACTCATCATCCCCACCTCTCTCACCACTCCTCTCTGCACCCTACTCACCTTCTTCTCAACCTTGAAGAATAAGAGAAACCATGGTGAACTCATGTCTCCTACACACACTTCCATTCCAAAATTGACCACCTAGTCTCATTTTTCCTCATCCATATTACCCATATCTATAAAAAAACCACAAAATTCAGTCTCTTCTCTTGAAAGATAGCATCATGGTGATTGATTACTCATGTTCACTTACCTTGGCTCCCAAGGGAGGTCAAGAGTGGAGAAAAAACGTACCATCAAAGCTAGTGGACCGTCAACAAGCGTCAAAATTGACCCTACTCAAGACACTTACAGCATCAACATTGTAAGAAATCCATATTTTCTTACCTATTAAGAGTTTTTTCTTCCTTATTTGTATTCTACTTGGATACTCCCATTGTAAATATCCAATTCCATTTGTAAATCAATAAAAATACTAACTCTTCTAATTTACTAACACTAACGTACTATGAAAAGTCCTATCACCTCCACTTCTCTCCTCTCTCTTCTTCATCTATCCACACCAACTTCTTGATAATTCCAAGCAAAAGAAATTAGATAAGTGCTGAAAATCTAACCCAACCATGGTTAGAGGAGTAACCCTAGCCCCCAAAATTGCTATAAAAGGAGGGTGTAGCTAGCACAAAAGGGGGAGCCATAAGCAAGAGCACTATGCTATAGCTTGAGAAGCCAAGCTCAACCTCTCTAGAAGGAGCTCTTGAGTGGAAGCTCATTGTCTTATGCATATGAATGTGTTGTATTAGGGGTGATTAGCAAGGGAACTCTATGCCATTGTAAGAGAGAGTGATCATTCAATTGAGAGTAGGAAATCTATCATTTCTCCTACTAGTGTAAGCCCAACATTTGATGAATCAAGGAGGGTGGATTTGGACTAAGCTTGGATACTTTGTCTCTCTTCCAACGTGAAGTAATGGACAACAATGATGTGTAAGTGTCTTGATGTTTTTTTAAGTTCTTGATAGCTTGTCTCTGGGTGTTGTCATCAATTCAGCCATAAATTTCACATATTGTAAGAGGGCAACAGGGTGGAGAGGACTCCCCTGGCCTTAAGACAGTGATTGGGGTGGATTTTCTTGTGATGTGTTGTGGTGTAATTTAATCAAGCTATGTTGAACAAATACTAATCTCACTTTGATTGGTCGTGACAGATTTGTAAGAAGGTATTAATGCAACAAGCATCCCCTCCCCCTTCTCTCTCTTTCTTACATATATAATTGTGTTTGCTTGATCACGGCCGATACATTTCAAAGCAGCCCGAGCACTCTCTCTCTCTCTCTCTCTCTCTCTCTCTCTCTCTCTCACGCGTCCTAGTTCGCATCCAAAACTAGGTGGTGTCCCAAATTTGTGTAGGGTTAGGTTGCGGGTTTGTGTGTGTGTTTGTTGCTTTTTCCAACCCCAACCCAATTGAGCAGCACGGGAGCCTATAAGGGTGCTTAGAGGCCACTCTTCTTGTTGCCCGCCCCGGACCGCCTCAATGGATATCACTCCTTAGTCTTCTAGGTGGAAAGAATTGACTTCTTGCTAATTGCTTCTTTTAGACACTAGAAAATGGCTGACATTCCGGGGTCTATACAAACTTCACTGCTTTTTGGGTAAGTCCATCTAATGGTAGAGCCTTGGTTGAAAACATATGAATGGATCTTCTATAAAAGTTGATATAGCCCAAGAATGAGCTCAATTTAGACACATCAAACTTTGTCTTCAACCATCTTGATGCCATTTCTAGATACAATATGCCCTGGAAGCCACCCCTGCTAGACCATAAAGAGCAACTTAAGACCATAAAGACCAACTTAAAAGGATTTAAACAAATTTGTTTTCTCTATATCTCACAAATACCATTTCCAAAAATAGAAGTTGCATATCCTTGGTTGAAAAAACTGGTGAAATCATCCATGAATATGGCCAAGAATTTATGCAAACATGCCCTGAATATTTTCACCATACATCATGGAAATGTTTCTCGAGCAGTGCATAATTCAAAGGGAATTAGTAAGTACATGAATGATCCCCATTTCGTGACAAATGTCATTTTCGATTTGTCCTTTGGTGGTATTCTTGACTGGTTGTAGTCACTGTATCCATCCATTTAAAATTGTACATTTTGTGGCTATAGCAATCTTGTCCAACATAATATCATTGAATGGAAGCCATTAGTTTGAACTCAAATTTGGGCCTTGTAAGAAATTCCATGTTACTGTAGAGAGAGATATCGGGAAATTCACTTTGTCCTTTTTAATACATGTTTTCTAAAAAATTGAATATCTTTTTCATTATAGGTACGTTGATTAAAAAATGCAAAAAGTAATCTAGTCATGATAACAGTCAGCGGCGGCCACTAAGAATTCAATGTCAAATATCTCAATCCTTTGCATTTTTGAAAACTAAACTCTACTTTCTCAATTCATTGTCCCCCAATTCCCCCCTGCGTGCTCTTGCATGCAGATATTGACATTTCTTTCCTCCATTTCCCTCACCTCCTTACGCAAGCAGTTTCAATTAATCATATCTCAGTCCACTCTTATAGCTTCTCCACAAAGAACTTCTATGAGGAATTGAAGAGATGCATATCATATGCACATAGATCTCTCACGAGAGTATGAGCCCCTTTGCAAGAATAACAAATAAAAGTTGGACCCAATGGCTTGTATGGCTACAAGAAATGATGTTCTATAATGAGAGAGAGAGAGAGAGAGAGAGAGAGAGAGAGAGAGAGAGAGAGAGAGAGACATTGCATGCAAGGAAGCAATATGCTTATACACCAGAAAATCATGCAATGTGTTCAGCAGGCTGAAGGTAGCAAGGAGACCACCATGAAGGAGCTTACTCAACAATTCAAAGGAAAAAAAAAACCGCGGTAGGACTTTGCCAAAGACAAAGAAGACTATGGGACATTGAGGACTTGAAGGTTGGGGCTCAAGAGGAATCAAGAAAAGTAAAAGCCATCAAGTAAGTGGATCTATGCATCTATTTTTGCCAAGTTTATATTCCTAAACTCTCAGACATATCTCTTACATTTGACATGCATGCTCAAATCTTTGATTCACCCTGACAAAGAAGCGGAGTGCAACACAACAACCTCCTTGACGCCTTATGGCCTCATACTAAATCACAAAAACATCCTGGCCTCGTGTGTTGTTTGTGACTGGTAGCATTGTCTTGTGTCTTTTCTCTCACCTTTTTTCCACAGCGAGTGCAAGGTTTGATTAATTTTGTGGATAAAGATTAGCTGCACTCATGGTAGTGAGGATATCACAATAATTAGGAGCAAAATAAAAGAGAGAGAGAGAGCACCCAATGAAAAAAGACTCGCTTGATTGATTTTGGATTAAGAGCAAAATACAAGCTAAGCAATATGGTTTTATATATGATCAGAGAGGAAGCATTTAATGCTAGAGAGTGATGTTAATCACATGTGGGAAAAGGGTCAAATAGCATGTGACTATAGAGATAGCATGTGACTATATAGTGGATGCATACATGCACATAATGGTGCATGGTTGGCATGCTTGGTTTTAAAGGTTGGTCATGCATTGAGTGTAATCTAAATGGCTTACCCCAATAGACACCCCTGTAAGCTGAAGCTTACACGAAATGCATGGATTCTAACCAAGGTTAATATGGGTTACTTAGGGTAACTGCATATGGCTCATAAGGTGGAATCTAATGCAAGAGAGGGTAGGTCTTACCTCCAAACTCTGGGATTGGGGTAGTGTTTAGAACCCATTACAATACATCCTCATATTAGACATTGTTAACTTACCCTTTTTCTTCTTCATCTTATTCAACTATGTACTTTACCTTTAGAATCTCTAGGATTCTTTTGGTTCCTAGAATTATTTTTGAGGAAACACCGACTGGGTGCATGCCCTTTCTTGTTGCAATGAGGACACACCTTAATGTGGAAGCAATCTTGTGATTTGTGGTTGCTTTTTCCACAATGTGAGCAACCTCTTCCGTGTGCAACAAATGTGCTTTTTTGAGACCTTGTGTAAGTGCCAATTTTTTTTTCTTCCTCTAGAAGCGAGTTTATCACATCTTCAAGTGCGGAATTGGGATCTTTTTCCTTGAGCATAGTTACAATGTGATCAAAGCTACTTGGTAGGGCTTTGAGAAGGATAGCGATTTTATCCTAAATCTCTACGCTTAGGCCTTCATAACCACATAAAGCATAAACTTTTTGGATCTCCTTGCTTGTTCTTGAGCCGTGGTCACTGCTCAATAAATGTGTGAGCTTCAAATAGACTTTTTCTTATTCTCTTTGCTCTTTTCCCATCATGGAATCGGAGCCGCATGACATCCACCCCTTGTGATCCTGCACATCCTCCGGTCTGGGCCAACCAGTCTTCAATCTATATCTACTACAATTACCTTAAGCTGCTTGCCATCAAGGTCACATAACTAATAAGTACATGTAAAACAAAATAAGGCTTAAACCATATCATCAATGGTCTAGTTCAATTATTTGGTAATTGTCCATTGCAAATCTTTGAACCGTATATGTCGTGTCTCCAAAGCACTCAATTATGAGAAACCTGTTTAGTGAACCCCGCCAGACTCAAGTGCTCTAGTTAATGATGCACACGGCTTGACCATCAAGCTCGCTTTAGGGAACCCTGTCAAGCTCGAGTATGCCTTACTCTGTCTGCACACGGAATGGTCGTCAAGTCCTTTACTTCAAGTTTTGGTAGTAGAACTAACTCAAAAGATGTGAATATACTTCATCAATTGTCTAAAGATGTCAATTGGAAGCTACCCATGTAAGATAATTGAACACAAAACCCAAAACTCTTTTCTTCATAGCATAAATAAAAAACAAAGCCTAGTGCCAAGTAACCTGGTACAAGAAAATAAATGATATCCTTGAATCTGCAAGTTGCACTTTAGTAGCCCCCAGCATTAGGGCCAATTTGGATGAAATAAGGGTTGTTTAGGGTTTCTCTATTCTTGATCTAAGGGTCAAGAAGGAGCCACATTTCCAAAAGTATGGCACTTTTGTACACGTGTCAAGATCTCCTTCACTTGCTTTTGGAATATTTTGCACTATTTTAGCCATAATTTTTGCATATGAACTCCAAATTTAGTGCTCACATGGTCCATGTGTGGCGCTTTATGAGCTCTATCCAATGAGTACCCATGTTGAACAGTTTTGGTAATATCTTCATGGTATTTTTTAGGTTGCCCCTTTTTAGATCCTTACACAGCCCTTTTTTCATCCAAATTGGCCCTAATGGGATCAAATGGGATAATAAGAAATTGCCCCAATAGTGGAGCAACATAATACCCACATGAGCATACATTCCCTGTATCAATCAACTTCAAACATTTTTGGTGTAGGTGTGCTATTCTCGGAGCAAATAGCATGCAACCAAAATATATATCCACAAGTAACCATCCGTATTGAACCCGCTTTTGAAGATCCTTAGAATCTCTTGGATCAAATACCATTAAGAGGACATAGCATTGATTGGACCCACAATATACTAGAGCATCTTCTGAAGCATAGTGCAACACCCACATCCCATAAAATTTTGGCAACTTAAGCTCGTTACCAGAAAGCATGAAAGAATTCTGACTCCCTTTTATTGGCAGCCAGGACATCACTGACATAAGCATCATTAGAAAAAATAGCATCCAAATCCTACCATAATTGGTATACTGTCCAAGGAAATGTAAAACCCTGTGAACTTTTTGAAGGATCAAGGATGATTTAGCATCATCACCGCCTCTAGCTTCATAGCTATTACGAACAACCTTGGGACTCTTTGGACCTGTATAATCATAGGAATTTTTACCTGCTTGAATTTTAGCTTGATCATGGAAAATCTATTTAGCTTGTAAATCTTCATCCATAGCATCCTTGGGAAAATCACTCTTCAAAATATCAACATTCATCAGAAATGTAGGAGTTACTTGCAATCCCTGTATAAGCATAGAAGTAGAATCTCCATGGATAACCTGCTCACAATCGACATGATCTAGACAATCTTCAAACTCATCAATGTCGTCCTCTGCTTCCTCATCTGCATCCATGTTACTTAGCAATCCATCATAGCATTGTAAAGGCTCATCTGGCACCCCCTCTGAAGAGGTATACACATCAAAAAGCTCTTCTATAATGTTATAGCCATCTCCTTCATATCTGGCCAAAAAGCCATCAATTATGGCATCTTATTCTGTGATAACAGAATCTGAAAACATATTATTAGTATCAATCATAAGTTCATTGGCATTCTCAGGCTCATCTGTGTTGGGTCCACAATCTCGGTCACTTCATCAACTATGTATATATAATAGCTTTATTGATGCAATCATGTGCAACAAACATGTTGTCCCGCTCGGCTAGATTGTTTCATTAGTATCCTGTAGAGGCTCATTTGCTTGATGAACTCCTTCAGAATAACCCATGTCAAGGTCAACAGCTTGTGAACGACTTGTTGTACAATCTAGCTCTTTACTAGAACCATTATCGGAGGTAACATCCATGCGAGCAATCTTTAAAAAAAATCATATATTTTTGTTTGAGCATTAAATTCATTGTTTACCTTTGCTAGATTGCTCAAAATATGGTCCTCTGAAGCTGAATTTGCTACTTCCAAAGTTGTATTAGCCTTGGCTTTACTCCTTATAGAAATATGTTCCCAAAATTGATCATAATTAAGGAACTGCATTTGATCCCCTACTTCTTTATAGAAGACAATTTGGCTTCGTTCGGTAATCTCCTTCATTGCCAACTCGATAATCCTCGAGCTTTCATTAACAAACCCATCTCCAAAATAGTCCCACTGTGTGGGATATGTTTATACCAATTCTTGAACCTTATCTTTAAATTTAGAGGTTACCACTTCTTCAAAACTCGAAATCATCCGATCTTTTGGAATTTATCGGCTCTTCATCTCCGCTTTATAGCATGCAAGAAGTCCATCTGGATCATGTCCTTGAAAAATACCACACTGTTCATGTACGGCACAAAGTGCCATCTTCACTACATCATCAATCTGATTTTTCATCTTCATAACTTTTACTTCTTACAAACATCCCTGAACTAAGCTCAATATTTTGGCATATCTGCACTGTTAGATTTTTATCAAATCTATTGGAATTGAAATCTTCAATACAATGCATCAACTCTTCTGGCATCTCCATCTTTACCTCCCACCCCGGCTCATTTCGCGTCGGGTTCACCAATGATGTCGGGGGATTTGTGTTTGAAAGGTGAGCCAGGAAGGTGCGGGGCCTCTTGCTGTGAGAGGTGTGTGGAAGAGAGTTTGAGCAAACACAATTAATGTAGATAAAGCTTAAAATTGACAACTTGAACTCGATTTTGAAGCTTGATTATCCAAAGCGGACAATAAACAATACCGCTGCTTAATAATTATTTAAACTCCTTACATCACGTTAATTTGCCTTCATTGGCTTACCGAGCTTGCCTTGATAATAGTTGTCTCTTTCATTCTTCCTCTGCTGCTGCTGTTAGCAGCAAGCTAACATGTACACCATTTTTCAGAGTTCTCCTTGTAAAGCAATTATTATTTTTTGATAAATAGGAAATATTATAACTCCTATTTTCTTGATAAACTTTGTAATTAATGAGCCGGGGCTACAAGCTTCCAGATTGTATCAGCCAGTCAATTCCCAGCTTTGGTAGAACTCCAGATTATTACTTTTGACCACCCAAAAACCTTGGCTAAGGTATAAAAGCCAATTTTTGTAAGTTTTTGGATAAGAAATACATAGCGTGAGCTAATGGTTCTCACTTCTCTCCTTCTTACGCTTCCTACTCCCTCTCCGGTTGTCACATTGAGAATGCGTTTGTTGCATTGCAACCGCAGATAAGAGGTCTACGCATTGACGTAAGCCATTCACAGTATTTCGTAGCTTTTGGCGTCGCCGACCCACGGCCTAATTTTATCATAACTAGGAATTTACACTTTTAAACTAAGCACAGGCGGGGTATTGGGGCATCGTCGCTAAGCATTTAGATGCATTCTGGGTTGAAAACGACTAGGTCAAAAATCCATTGCTGTTAATAATCGTGATTGAACTTGACCTAAAGTGGGGTTTGAGGCCATAGGCATGTGTGCTTATGTCTTATAAACTTTTCCTAGAAGTTTCGTTACGTTTGGATGTCATTTGATGCTGTAACGGATGTGATTTTCTTGCCGATGAGCGATTGGCTTTTGGTGATTTCAGTCACTTGAGTGTATCTTGAGTTAGATGCGAGTTGTTAGTTGTTTTCCAAGAGATTGACAACCTCTTGTAGCCTCTATGCACTAGTCGAGTCAGCTTCATCCCATGGTTTGACAAATTAATCGTGGTTCTCGCTAATACTGCAACAAGATAGGATGGTGAGGTTAGGCATGCGTCCCACATTTGGCGCCGTTGTTGGGAATCGAAGAGACCTAAACTAGGGAAAAACACGAGCGTTTTGTGTAATTGTCCTTTAACTTCCTCTATGTTCGCCTAGAGTTCAAAACTCTCTTTTAAAAACCACATAGCTTAAAATTGTCATCTTTTGCTGTGTAGAGGTAGCTTGGAAGTAATCGTACTTGCTGAGTACCTTCAGGATTGTAGGATTGTAGATTTAGATTAGGATTTGGAGAATGATTGGTAGACGAGACAAGTTTTAAGATCAAGACTCTGAAAAACATAAAAAACACAAGAAAACGAGTTTTTGTGGATACTTTCCACAACTCAATTGCATGAGAAACTAGGAGTAGGGTAAGTAGGATCCGAGGTGGATTTCATAGCATTGCTCTCTCTGAAAGAATCAAGTGTGAGTTGTTATGTAAAGTTGCAGAATTTCAGGTCTACGGCTAGAAATAGCACGAAAAGACTCGAATTCACTCAATCCAACTGGGGAGTAAGCCTAAGAGTTGTCCGAACCAGCGAGTAAGCTCAACGACACTTCGAGGTAAAAATTTCAAGAAGTTGACCAAAACTCAAATTATTTACTTTTTCTTGACATTTTAGGCTAAATTAAGTTTTGACTTGATTTATAGGCTTAAAAAACATCATAAAAGGACTGTCTTTGAGAAAATTGCAAAAAAGTGCTCATTTCAAGCCTCAAGTTAATAATCGTGATTATTAACTATTTGCTCTAAATTAGCCAAGACTCATATCATTGACTCATTGCATAAGTACAAACAACTTTTGTAAAGGCCCAAGAGATTTGGATCACTAAACTGACAAAAAATTGGGTAAAAATTAAAGTTTGTACTGACTTTTTGAACCTTGAGTGTGAATTGAGGAAAAATTTATCCAAACTTCATGAAAGTTGATTCATAGGCTTATATTGATGTGATAAACATGTGTATATGCTTTGTTGACCAAAAACTTGCAAAATTTTGGTAAAAGTAAATAATCGCGATTATTTATATCTGCCCTGTTTTTGAACTTTTTTGACCAAGTTGGCATACCACTAGCTTTACCAAGTTGACCAAGTTGGCATACCACTAGCTTTACCATGTTGTAATAAGCCCACAAACTTGGTAAGAGTTGAATCATTGGATTGAAAATTGTGGCTAAAATTGCAAAGTTAGTATGCGGACAGATAGCTGATGACTATTTGACCAAAAATTGTCCAAACTTGATGAAAATTGGCTAGTGACCTTAACATAAGGTGCTTAATAAATATGTGTCAAAGTTGGGACAGAAAATTGTAAAAAATTGTCAGGAGTAAATAATCGTGATTATTTACATCTACTTCAAAACTTTGTGATTTTGCAAATTTGAGTATACCACAAGGTCAAGCACATCAAGTAGACCCCACAAATAAATTTTGGTGAAATTTTGGACCACAAAAGTGAGACTTAAGCCAGATTCTTGAAATCAAAGTTTGCGGACACGAAACAGTGGGTAAATTTGATCAAATTTTGTCCAAAGTTGTTGAAACTTGCCCAAGGGCTTTAACAAGTTGTATACTTACCAAACCAATCCAAAAAGTGTAAAAAAGTGACAAAAGTAAATAATCGCAATTATTTACTTATGCTATCCAGAGACTTCAATTTTGACTTTTGGGCTTATACAGTGTTAGACCAGTATAATATAAGGCATAGGGCAATTTTGGGTTCAATCGGATCAAAATTGGTACAGATATACACAGTTTATAGGTTACGGATTAGACCTTTGATTTTGCTAAGCTAGATCTGAAAGTCAAAAGTTTGACTTTCATAGCACGATTTGAAGTGATATACAGAGACCAATCACTGGAGTTCTCAAGAGCTCTACTATCCTTGTAGAAAAATAGCTAATTTGATTAATTTTGTACAGGAATTAGGTTGTAGAGACGAGGAATCAATGGCTTGACAGTAAGTTGCAATTGAATCAAGTGAAATTTGACGACAAGTCAATCCAAGGTGAGTTCTCAATCCAGGGCTTCATAAGTCTATATGAACCTTAGATCCAGTCGTGTAATAGAAAATGAAGGCCTATTTAGAGAAAACACCAGTAGAGTATCCACTGAAGCAAGCATAAATCAAGGCAACTCCTTGCAAACAATTCCTGAAGAAGTCTCAGACACTTTTTCAGATTCAACATCCGAAATGTCTTCTTACTCGACTCACTTGGAAACCGGAACGACAATGCGCTATAAGCATATACTCTCTTTTTACAAGACTAATCATCATGGAGCCCAGGTGTACTTGGATCCTAACTAAGAGTATGCTATTCGCATTGATGACCATGGTATTGAGTTCAAAGAAGAGGTTAGGACAAACAAACAAGGAAAAATGTACATGAATCGAAACGGAACTCAATATGTACAAGTCAAAAACCCTGACATGGTAGACAAATGGGGATTAGAAGTAAACACTATAATCCCAGATATGTCAGCAAAAGAAGGACCACCAACTTTGGAATTCGAGCGATACGATCAAGTAGACTTGAAGCCTTTGAAACGGCTTAGTATAGATAATCCTAGGATCGGAGTCTATTGTTGGGAAGATAGAAACATAAAAGATCTTTTGTGAACTTCTCATGCTAGACCAGAACAATTAATGGCCATGAAGATCATCTATATCTTCAAAATCAAAGATAAGGGATCTGCAGATCTACTAACTTACTTGTTCAGGGATTGTTATAACAACAATTTTGTTATGATGACTCCTGAGGAGGTAGAACAAATCAAATACCAGGGGTATTCCATAAGGGATTGGATATTAGGTCAAGGACCAGAAACCACTCCAAGAGAAAAACATCACGAGAGATCATGTGAGAGTAATGTGAAGAAACCAGAAACCACCTCATCAGGTAAAAAAAGGGTGACACTGAGGCCAATCCAGGGCTACATGAGTCACTATTTCCGACAAATTGGTTTGAAGGACTAGAAACAAGACCAACTACCAGAAGACATGGGGTTGAACCGAATAGACGTGTCAGACTAGCTGATTTAAAAAATGGATCAAAAAATACAGTGGATCAGGGGATCCATATGACCACTTAGCAAGCTTTAAGCAAGTCCTAAGAGCAGAGCATATATTCGATTTCCATACTCAATTTGAGGGGTTTGGAATGACATTAAAAGGAAAAGCTTTGACATGGTTCCAAAAAATCCCACCAAGGTCAATCATGGACTTGAACACACTAGCTCAAGGATTTGTAGTAGCTGCTTGTTCTAAAATGGAGATTAAACATAATATGATAGCTCAAATCTACAACTTTAAACAGAAACATGGTGAGTCTGTTAGGGATTGTGCAACTCGAATGAAACAATACATTGCCAGATGCCCAGAGATGGAGATACTTGCAGAAGAGCGACTTGTCTCATTGTTTCTGGAGGGATTGCTAAACAAAGAACTTCATTCTATACTCTATAGTAAAAAGCATACATCCCTAGAGGCATGTGTGTATGATGCTATTGACGTAGGAGACAACTGTGAGATCTTCAATGAAGAGGATGTCCCTAAGGATAAACAAAGCGAAAAGACAGCATCCACAAAACCAGCACAAGTGGGAGCGGTTGTGGTGCCACTCTCAGTCATAGAAGATATGCTAAAAAGGATGAATGACATGATGAAAAATATGCAAAAAGCACCTATGAGAGGACCAGGACAGGGGATAAACCCACAGAGACAACCAATTAGACCACAAAAATGGTGTGAAATCGAGGGTAAATGGACCAACCACGAGACCCATGAGTGCTACTTCAGACCAAAGTATGATGGGAATGTTCAGTACGTGCTCATGAGGCCCCAGGGTCAACCCATGTACATGTATCAGCCTAATATGGCTCAAGTCCAAAGACCACCAATGGGTATGGAGAGACCTCAACCTGTGTTGGGACAACAACCTCCTTATCCAGGACATAATTTTGTGCGTGTAAAGTACATGCACTCAGAAGGAGTCATAGATGAACAAGCATTAGTGCCTGTTACACCCTATGTAGAGCCTAGTCCATTTACAGTAATGGTAGAGGGAGATTTTTATAGTCCACACCCACCACCAACGGAGGAAACCATGACTTATGCTCCACCAGAGCTCACACCAATGTACTATGTAGCTAATCAAGGTGTCAGAACTCCCATGGGAAGACCCATGATGAAGCCCAGAACAGGAAACTGTTATGACTCTGGTGCTGATGACCATTGGAAGAACGAATGTCCAGAGCCTGACAAAAGCCTCAAACCATTTGAAGTCTATTGCATACAATGTTGCAAAAAGGGAGGAGGACATTTTCCCAAAGATTGTCCTAAGAATCCTTTAAACAAGGGAAAAATAGTAGTCAATGTAGTCCAAGTGATGCCTAGTAGCTCATCAGAGAGCGAACCGATTGTTCCAATCAAGGTAATCACTGGAGCCCAAGAAAAGAAAAAGAAACACAATTCCTCTGATGATTCAAAGAACACGAAAGTTTCTTCTCAAAGAATCAAAAGGAGCAGAAGCAAAAGATATGAGATGAGAAAACAAAAACAACGGGTTGAAAACGAAGAGAAAGCAAAAATTCTAGCCCAGAACAAGTTGAAAGAAACTGGTAGTGAATTCAAGGAAACAACCGTGAAATCTGGAGGATCCATTCTGGTTGACAAAATTTTTAAGCCTATCAATGCCGCCTTGGAAGCCTACTAAGCAGGACTTAAATGTAAGGTCTCCGACCTCGAGCTAAAAGAACACCATTGTACCATGAAACAATCATTATGAAAAAAATTACTATTTTTAGCAGTTTTCCAAATTCTGTCAGTGCCTTGATGTTCAGAATGTTTTAAAGCTTCGAAATGTGAATTAAAATAATTTTTGTAAAAAATTTCCAAAAATAGGAAGTTTTTGGTCACCCGACCCGTCTAGTTTTGACCGTCTCAAAAAATTGCACCCGTACCCCGAATTTGTAAAAATGCATTTTCGGACCCCGGGGGCTGCTAAATATGGTAGGTACTCGGACCAGTACGCCTTAGTTAGAGCTTAGTATAGAAATTTACAACATTAAATTCCGACTCGTATGGGCCGTTTTAGCCTAAAACCAATTTTTCCTAAAGTTGTGCGGGGAGGCACCGGAGCTCGAGACTGTGTGGAAACAGGTTCCAAGCCACTCAGAGCCAGCTTTAGCAGCTAGGGGGCGCCCTCTTGTCTTGTGGGAGTTGTGGGAGAGTTTCCAAGCTTGAGAGTGAGTGTGAGAGCCAGTTAGACTAGCTAACTGGACACTTGGTAGGCAGAAAACTAGACTTGCCATGCATGATGTGAGAGCTCACTCAGATGCAAATAGCAAGGCTGGTCGATTTTTAGCTTGGAGGAGCCTATATAAGAGTGTGCTCACACACACACACAAGCACACACATGCTCACACACACCCAGTACACACACACACACACACACACACACACCTACACACACACACACACCTTGGGGAGGTGCTGCCGGCACACACAGTTTTTGAAGGAGAAGCAAGGAGGGAAGTGCGGCCGAATTTTCGTCTTGAGAACTCATTTGGATCAAAAAATCGAGAGGATTTCAGCCCCTAATCACGGTAATCATGATTTGATTTATGCTCTTCTGTAATTCTCTTCATTATTCTCTTAATTCCTCGTCTACTATGCTTAATCCTAGCTATAATTTCCAATAGCTGCTCTCTAAATCTCCATAGCTATACTCCATTACATAATCATCATCCAATTAGCTAATTTATGCAGCCATTCATCACTCTTAATCAATGATTAATACATGATTAGGAGAGATTTCTCTCTCTAGGCAGCATAGTAATTAATTCTTAGTTCGATAATAATGTAGATTTGATGAAATTCATTCTTTTACCACTCAATAGTGTTGTAATTAAGTTAGATTCAAATTTCTCACACATTAAGATGTGATTAAGGCAAAATTAATCCATCATTAGGCCACTAAGAAGAGAATTTTCTCTCACCTATGCATGCGGTAACTCTGCATCTTTCTAACTGCACTAGGAAAGTGATTGAGCTTGCTTAATTCATCTCTCTTGTAATTTAGTAAAATTCTAAAATTCTTAATCATCTAGGCCAAGTGATTAACTTTAGAGCCAGTTCCCATAGGACAAGTAAAGTATTACCCATAAAATTACTAGATCTCGAAGGAAAAATCTAACCCTCTTGGAGGATTGTTCAATGATTCTAATCTATCAATTGGATTGTTATGATTCTCTCGGACTTTAGCTATTTTCTTCAAGTTTATCATTTAAATTAGTGAGTATCAAATGGCCACGGTTAAGAGAACTCGCTTCGGTGGTGCCCACGACCGCGAGGCGGGAACGAGCAATGTGAATGGGAAAGGAAAAGCTCCCATGGACGAACAAGCAACAGCCATCTCACGGGCCATTGACGAAGAAATGGAAGAGGTAGGTCACATTTTCATTCAAGTTGTTTAATTTAACATTGCATACGATAAGTTAGGAAATAACATATCCCTAAACATGTTGGAAAAATCCGACGAAAACCTCGGCATTTGAATTCAATTGAATATTAAAGCCTAAGTAGGAAAGAATGGTTGATGGATATACTGTTTGAAATAGGAAGAATGTCTACTAGGGAAAATTTAGCTCGGCATGTTCATTCTATTTCCAATGTTGATACTAGTCGGAACCTCCTCCTGATCAAAGGGGGCAGAGTTCCTGGTTAAGGGCTCTTGAATCCACGACTGCTGGTTAAGCGGTGGATACTCACGACTTGATTTCTATGTGGTGGGAACCCACGTCTTGCTTTCTATGCAGTGGGAATGTCCATGTCGTGCTTTCTATGCGGTGGACATACCTATTTGTATGGGCAACTAGGCGACAACGAGAGGAGTAAACTCCCGTTGGAGGGGGGATGTTGTACCTCCAGAACATTGGAATTTTAATGAATAAGTTTGAGTAGAATTTTTACTAGAATACTGTCTTGGTGCCGCTTTACAATACTGATTGAAGGGTTGTTTTAACGAACCTTGTGAATCGGAATCTAATCAAGGAATGTTTATGTTGAACAATCATTGTGGTAGTAATTAGGACACACAAGGAAGTGTGAGTGTGGGGGTGGAAAGTGGGGGCTTGGCTCAGGTTGCCAAAGCCTATGAGAAGGGTGGTCCCGATTGGTCGGGAACTCTCTGTCCCCATAGTGTTAAAATCGATACTAGTAATACTCATTGCCCCTAGAGCGGCGAAGTCTCAAGTGTACGTGCCTCTGAAACATGGGGAAAAAGGAACTCAAGGTTTCTCTCCTCTTGGAAGGTGGGTTTTAGGATCGCCTGATAGGTTAAGTACGCTTCCCCTGCGAGGTGGAGCTAGATCTCATTACTAGTAGGCTCAAACTCGACTCACTTTGTGATGAGAGATCGTCCGTTAGTTGAACCCTGAACGACTTTGTTTGCTTCCGCTATAGATCTAGTGGCCATTAGGTTCACCATCAGATCTGCCGTTTGATACGGCGGGGTGGGGACCTCACATTAAAGCAGGCCAAAACATGAAAAACAAACGGAAAAACTATCCATCTCCAAACATGGAAGCAGCTAAGCTGGAAGCTTATCAAAAATTGATAAGAATCACGCAAGAAATGCTGGATAAACAAAAACCCAAGCTTGAAAGTATGGCAAAACTGGAAGAGCTTGCGGTAGAAGAAACAAAAGTCAAATCCGATGC
The DNA here is from genome assembly GCF_014529385.1 of Adiantum capillus-veneris. NCBI lineage: Eukaryota > Viridiplantae > Streptophyta > Polypodiopsida > Polypodiales > Pteridaceae > Adiantum > Adiantum capillus-veneris. The sequence continues at coordinate 143,804,604 of NC_140944.1, read as the reverse complement.
AGTGGCAAAACCCCACCTTGAAAAAATGAACCAGAGCTTATAGTGATGAACAATGAAGATGCTTTAGACGAAATTCCATTCGTAGAGGAAGACTGTCCAGGACACTTATGGGAAAGGGTAAGAGAGATCAATGATGGGAGCATAACTTTAAAGTCAGCTCCTATAGAGGAAGTCTGGTTGGATAACCTACCACCTGATATGAACATGGATTTACAATCCTTATACGGGGATTGCGGATCGCAGGCTTCAGGGATATCTAAACCAATGACATTAAAAACATTACTTTCTTACTTGGGAGATAACGAAGATGAGTCTATCATTTGCAAGACCACTAGAGTCAAAAGAGCCAAACAGACCCTAGAAGTAGACAACATTCATTCCCTTAAGACCAATGATGGGGGCTAGAGCCTTCGCAAAATGGGATATAGATTTTGTTGGACCAATACAGCCACCTGCTTATAGAACCCAAGCTCAATATATAATTGTAGCTATGGACTATTTGACCAAATGGGCCGAGGCTAAAGCAACTCAAAAGAATGATGCCAGAACCACTGCTGCATTCGTATATGAGTATGTATTCACAAGGTATGGACTGCCAATAGAGATTGTCAGTGATTGGGGAACTCATTTCCTGAACGAGGTAATAGAGTATTTGCTTAATGAGTTTATGGTTATCCATAACAAATCAGCTCCCTATCACCCACAAGCAAACGGACAAGCTGAGCATACAAATAAAATTCTTAGCTCGGTACTGACCAAAGTGGTTAGTTCAGGAAGGACAGACTGGGAAATGAATCTCCATGCTGCTCTATGGGCTTATCGAGTTTCATTCAAAATAGCTTTAAATGCCACACCCTTTAACCTTGTTTATGGTCTTGATGCCATACTGTCAATAGAATTTCTATTGCCGACATTAAGGGTAGCACAAACTCTTGAGTGGACTGGACATGAATTGTCAGAAAGACTTGAAGATTTGGAAAAGCTAGACGAGCAAAGGCTAACTACTGTAGCTCATATCTATGCACAAAAGCGGAAACAAAAATAGTTTTTTGATTCCCACTTAATCACCAAAATTTTCAAGAAAGGGGACCTAGTTCTAGTCTATTCCCTTAAGCAACACATTCCCAAGTTTAAGAAAAAGGAAAATGGACCATTCATCATTGAAGATGTATCTCCAAGTGGAGCAGTAAAATTGTCAACCCTAGATGGTGAACCAATGGCTAATTGGATTAGTGGATGTCGTTTAAAGTAATACAATTTTCCACTAACCAATGAATTGCTAGAGAGAATGCATGCAGCCAAACAAAGAAAGATGAAGCGACAGGAGGTTATTGATGAAGCCCAAGAGGAAGCTAGACTTCGGGTGCTCAATCGTAAAGCTACTCTCAACAATCAACAGATACTGATTCCCATCAACACTTTGGAACTAGATGATCGACAATGGGAATCACCTAAAGACGTAGTTTCAACAGATGACGACTGGTTAGATGGGATGGATCTCCGCATCAAAGTATAGATCAACAATCATAGCACCAATGCTTTGGTAGACACAGGAGCTAGAGTGAATGGAGTCCGTTATTCCACATACAAGAAGGCAACAAGTCAAGCATTGACCGCATGAATAACGAAAATCAAAGGATGCAACAATAATGAACACATGAATGAGACGATAATTCTTGGCATTCCTTGGATGCATACATACAAAGCAGTGCTAGATTGGGATACAAATCAGCTAAAGCTATCACTTAAAGGAGGACAACTCATTGTTCCTATTGCACCAAGCAAGGAGGAATGGAAAAGATGCTATCAAAAGATCAATCCACAAAGAAAATCTTCTCCATCCCCTCCACAAACAAATGCTACAAGTAGCATGCAAGGAGTCATGCAAATTTGGGTACCAAAAATACAACTTGTGGATAAACCAAATCAGATCCGGGCCTAAAACTTCACCAAAGAAACAAAAAACGGTTCCAAGGATTCGAGCACATAATCAAGCATCTATGAACAAGGAACCTAACATGAAAAAAGTTTGGAAGAAAAAGGAGCACTTATCTTCCACACAACGCAACACCAATTAAACAATGGCGAGTTAAGTCGCAACAGGCTCTCAAACACCATGCACCAAGCAGACCGAGCTACCAATGGCGAGAAAAAGCTCGACAACCGTCGAACGTGCTACCAACAGCTCAAGCAATCAGCGTGCTTAAACACCCTGATGGTACAATCAAACAGAAAGCACAAAGGCTACATGATTTGCTCTTTGGAAGACATCAACAACAAACCTCGAGATCGAAAACCTTTGAGTTATTTACTCAAGACCCAGCTCTTGCACAACATAATGAGTTGAATTGCATCGTTCTTCATATCATGGTAGAGCCAATCACGGCTATGCATAGACACAATTGTTCAACCCATGCACGCAGTCGTCCCAGAGAACGCCATCTAGGAGGGGTGGAAGGGCACTAAGTACTAAGTAAATAAGGGCAATGTTTGAAGAGGGAGGAAAAGTTTCATGTTAATGTGTGATTTTTTTTGCAAAATTACCTAGTAATGCCCTTACAATTCATCAACAAGGGAAAAGTCACTGATAATATCTTCACGATGAGTGTAAATAGTGTATATACTATCAGAAAATCATCAACAAGGTAATGCCCTTATAATTCATCAACAAGGGAAAAGTCACTGATAATATCTTCACGATGAGTGTAAATAGTGTATATACTATCAGAAAATCATAAAAAATAATTCTTTTCTGGTTATCTTTCATCATTTTTGTTGAAAAGGAGGCTTAAAAATGGAGAAACCCAACAAAAAACAATAAAGCTGTGTTTTTCAAGGGATTTTCTTAATTATTGGATTTTCACTTTGCTTTTTTGGAGCATTTTTCTATTTTCTTTGATTTTTCAAATAAAAAGATCAAAAATTAATAATAAATAGCAGGGAAGCTCAGATGGAAAAATAGAAGACACGATGGTGATCAGAAAGACAAGGCGGACAAGCACAAAAATTTTCAACGAAATCAGAAGATGGAAGCGGGAAGCCCAAATTAGGCGGCCAAGCCTACTTTTGCAAAATTCTTGCAAAATGAGCTACAAGAATCCGATTTTGGAAATTTTTGAGTCTAACATAGATTTCACGGCCTAATAGGACTAACGGGGGAATCTGGGGAAAATTGATTCGGGAAGTCCAGGTATATACATCCAACCTAGGCTAAAACCACCTCATTTCCACTTGGAGCCTTTGCAGAGAGAGCATTTCGACTTCTTTCGCGCGTCATTTCCGGAGCCCATAGTTGACCTTTTTCAGCGCCGTCTCACACGAGACATGAGGGGTAAATTCCTTACTAATCAATGATCCATTTTGTACGGCGGTAGCTAGTCTAAAGCCCTAGAAAAAACTCTAGAAATCGAGTAGTGCTTGCATGAAGACCTACGACCTAAAACTGCCATAGCAGCTTGCAAGCTTGACCAAATCGGATGGGATTTGAACCATAGCATGCCCTAACATAATAGAACCGTTCTATACCATCAGATGATCATTCGGCTGGGGTCAAGGGGGTCCCTAATAGAGAATTACGGCCAGAATTCTGACCTGACTCCACAGATGGCTTGCTAATGAGGTTCATATACAATGTGTATGATTGGTTTGGAGAAATCCATCAAGTAAAGTCCTCGAAAAGCAAAAAATGGCTCGAAGGTTACAAACGTCAAATTCGACATACGAGGCCAAACTGATTCCAAATGAGCCAGAATTGGACAGGTATCTTCACGACGAGGTCACGGACAAGTCCAAAGCCTCAAAGTTGACCGACCAACCCAACAGACAAAGTAATCACAAAAAACGATGATTTCAGAGTCGATAGAGCACAAAGTGAAGCTGGCATGACCAAACTTGACCAACTTCAATTTAGCACTTGTATTAGGTGTATGAAACATGTTTAGGTCAAAATTTGTGAGATTTGCAAAGTTTTTGTCACTGTAGTAAATAATCACAATTATTTACTTTTGCAACATTTTTGCGTGGAAATTGTCAATTCACCTCACCTATCATGTGTACACACCTATTACATGCCAAAAATCAAGTATGAGCTAAAATGACCTCCCTTTACTTGCAAAACTGCCAAAAAACGCAAAGAAGTTTGTGTAAGCCAAAATTTGGGTTATGAACAACTTTTCTTGATCCAAATCACCTCATAATTCATACCCAAGCTCTATACCATGCGTAGAACCAATGCATGCCAAAAAATGTCAATTTTGGAAGAAAAGTTAATAATCGCGATTATTTACTTTTTGGTCAAAATTGAGGAATTTGGATATTTTGTCATCATACATCCAAAGAGCATGTTGAGATAAGCCCACTAGCCAATTTTGAGTCAATTTGGATATCAAAATCTCAAATTTCCTTTATATCTACTGTTTCAGTGACCTAAACCCAAAATCTGGTACCATTTTCAACCTATGCATCCAAATGGGCCCATATTTCCCTCAGAGCATGTAATTGGCATAAACTTCAAGCCTATAAAGCCAAGTTTGCAAAAAAGTTGAAATTTTTTCCAGATGTAAATAATTGCTATTATTACTTTAGTTGCATTTTTTTTTTTGACCATACAATTTTGTTCCTTTCATGATTTTATGCATCTTTGCTTGTTCAAAAATTGATTTGAAGCAATTTGGACCAGATTATCAGCATGTCAGTCTAAAAGGACATTTCACAGAAAAATCCAACAAATCTGCTAACTTTACACTCTATTCACTGAACAGGAGCAATGCAAGCCGCGGAGAAGGCCAAGAAGAAGTTAAACCAAAAGGAGAAACTGCAAGAACTGCCCCCGTATCAACTGGACCCCGAGTCAGTAAAGACGACAAAAGCATCTTACCTTTCTAAAGAGCAGTTGGAAGAACACCAAACCACGGTGTTCACATTTGCAGGTTTAAAAGTGAAAAAGGGCATCAGGTAGAGTTGCAGCTCTTGTCTAAAGAGGTCTATGATGTAGATGCAAAGCCAGAAACCAAAGAGCCTAACTGCAGGTTGGGGCTCCGACATTTTTACGAACAAGAACCTTGCGGAGTGGACTTTCAGAAAGCTTACGAGCTTCTGTCCACAATCAAAGAAGACGGAACTGCCCAAATATCAGATAACCACGGAAACAAGGTCGAGGTTGTGATTACAAAAGATATTGTGGTAGAGGCACTCAGACTGCCCAGTGAAGGGATGACCATGCGGGCAAGAGATAAGAAGATAGCGGGCACATTTACCAAGGAAACAACTTCGGCTACATTCGCCGATCTCATCCACAAATAGGTGGAAGAGCTAGCCCGTCTGTACCATCAACACTTCCATTTCCTGGCAAAAAGGCCACCAAGGTACACGACACCAAATCACACCGTGGACACCACTTTTACACAAGTTCTGAAGTCAACAACAAGGCAACCTGTGGACCACACGCAATACGTTTTGACAACATTGAAGGCCACCAAAAAGGAAGGAAAAATAACATACTTGGGTGCGCCAGAAATATTAACAAGAATAGTCTATCATGCCATTGGCATGGCCGACAACCTACCACTTGCCCCGGATCAGAATACATGGATCTTGGCAGCATAGCTCCAAGAGCTACAAGATCAAGTAAAAGATCATTTAAATCAGGTGATGAATCAGATGACAACTTATCAGAGTAGCATAGCAGTGAAAGCTCTGACAAAAACGAAGAAAAAAGAGCTAGGAGGGAAGAGATGAAGCGAAAAGCTGTGGCTGCCCACCAAGAAGAGCCAGCTCATAAACAAGCAAGATTTGAAAGAGAAAAACAGGCGTATCAGTGCACTAGTCAAGCACAGGGAAAAGACCCAAAAAAGTGGGTACCCATCGGCTTGAAAGGACTTCGAACGAAGCATCATTCAAGAAAAGAGGCCGAGGATCCCAAAGATTATTTAGAAAGGATGTACCAAGAGGCAGAAGCCTTAAATTTGAAAGAGGCCGAAGAAGCGGCAAAGAACGTGGAGGAAGTGGCTACTCAAGAGCAGAGCCAGGCATCTCTCTGACCCACCTCACCGCCGCCGGAACAACAAGACCAGCCCATGCCTACTCCACCATCATCACTGTTAGGCCAAGAGACCAATGAAGAATCCGAGATCAAAAAGGAAAAAGATTTTGAATTTACCCACCAAACGAAAGCTACACAGCAAGCTGACCATGCCAAACAACATGAGGAAAAGGTAGCTGAACCAGAACCAAAGCAGACAACCACCGAGGAAACTCACAAGCCCGTGGATGAAACTGAACAAAAGGAAGATACAGAAAAAGAGCAAACCACTACCCTTGAGAAAGAAACCAAGACTGAGAAGGCAGAAAGGCCTACGATGACTAAAGAAATGGTAAGGATTGAGACCAAACAGGTTGTTTCCACGTAGCCAGAAACTGCCGAGGTATCAAAGCCTCAGGATGGCCAAAGAGAAGAACAACCATTCACTTCTACAGAACCACCAACACCTACAACACAACAAGAAGCAACACAAGAGTCTGCCGGCACATCACAACTCGCAAGACAGGAGGAGTGGCAGTCCAATGAGGAAGTGATTATACAAGTAAATGAGTATGCAAGGCAGATGCAACTCATGATGAAGAAACTCCGCTTAGCAATCTTCGACCACACTAAAAAAGCCAAAGAAATAGAAATGGTTATCGATGCTCTTCAAGGAGAGCTTGACGACAGAATGGCTACTATCACTAATCTCCAAAGGCAAGTACAAGAGCTAAAGACTGAAGTAGAACAACATCAGATAGCCAGGGACAGCCAGTAGAAGGAAATGGAGGAGTTGGGTGACCTCCTTACTAAATTAGCTGATGCATGCAAAGTGAAAGATGAGCAGCTGACAAAAGTGACAAACGAACTTCTTACCACCTCTCTGTCAGCTCAAAAAATTCAAGTACAGTTAGATGCCGCTAACGCTTCTCTCCAATATTCCGAACAAAGAATCAATGATCAGGCCACTTTCTTGCGGTAAATAAGAGAAAATCCAGCCATGGCCTCGATCAAGGGAACATATGAAGTGTATAAAGAACTTGAAAAGAAAAACAGAGATTTAGAACTGGAGTTGAAGCTGGAGCAGTCACAACGTAGAGACCTGGCACTGATGCGGGTCCAAAGAGAAAAGGAACTCCTTAAGGAAATTGCAGAATTGAAAAGGATGAATCAACTCCTCAGAGATGGAAAGCCAGATATACATGAAGAGGCAGGTACTTCAGAGCCACCCCAAATGGACATCCCCTCGGTCTCATTTGCTGACTTTGAGATGCAACTACAGCAGAGCCGAGTGGTGACAAAGACTTTCAGGTCCAAATCACAAATGAAGATAAAATGCCAATGGTCCAGCTGTCAAAGGCTGAAGAGGACGCACTGAAAGAGAAGATCACCTTAGAGGAAGATGAGCAGTGGAAGGCCGCAATGGATTGGGAATTGAGAGTTTTACAATCTGTCAATGTCACTCAACTCATTGCCAATCAAATCAATGCTCAATGGCACCAACAATCCCTGCCATACCCTCTCATCAAGGTAGAACTCTTACAGGTAAAGGAAATATTATACAAAGATATGCAAGAAGTTGGCGCAGATAAAGACCACCTGAAGTGGAGGTTAAGCTAGTTGAACAAGAATCCAAGATACATGATTCTGTTCACAAGAGCACCTGCGGCCCTACAGAAAGATCCGACATTCTGTCTTGTACCTCGAGTAAGGACATGGCAAGCACATGAAGCACTGCAGAAGAAAAGGTCAACATGGCTTAATTTTCCCAGGTTGCCAGCTCTAGAGAAAGACCAAGCATCAGAAGAATACATGGTGAAAACCCTAACGGGCGCCATGACATTCTTCAAGAGTCTGCCAGATCTCTACTACGAAATGCTATATAAGATCTGCAGGATGCTACTCACTTGCATACAGGTTTTAAATGATCCTAACCAGACAGGAGCCCCCTCGCTCTCATTCTTGGAAGGGAACAAAGGCCTTTGCTATGATCTAAGTGGGCAACCCTCAGAGGAAATTCTCTATGGATTTTATGCCAGATGCATGTTCCTGCCCTCGCATAATATGCTCGCTTTTGAGGAGGCATTCTACACTGGCTTCTTCACCTGGCGAACGAAGATATTTGCGCCGGTGATAAGCAACCTCACGTCAAGGTTTGTAGGATACTCAGTAGTGGAACTAAAAAACAGAGTCACCATGCAATTTTTGCAAGTCCCAGACAAAGAACGCAAAATCAGATACGAAAAAGCATTGGAAGCACTGAAAGACCGCCTCGCCCGCCGTCAACCCGAGGACTACTTCAGCCCATAAAGCTGTGTCAAGGGACGGCATAGGAAAGGAGGGGGGGAATGTTAGCAGAAAGCTAACACGGATACCATTTTTTGGAGTTCTCCTTGTAAAACAATTATTATTTTTTGATAGATCGAGAATATTGTAACTCCTATTTTCTTGGTAAACTTTGTAATTAATGAACCGGGGCTACAAGCTTCCAAATTGTATGAGCCAGTCAATTCCCAGCTTTGGTAGAACTCCAGATTATTACTTTTGACCACCCAAAAACCTTGGCTAAGGTATAAAAGCCAATTTTTGTAAGTTTTTGGATAAGAAATACACAATGTTAGCTGACGGTGCTCACTTCTCTCCTTCTCGTGCTTTCTACTCCCTCTCCAGTTGTCACATTGCGAATGTGTTTGTTGCATTGCAACTGTAGGTAAGAGCTCTACGCATTGACGTAAGCCATTCACAGTATTTCATAGCTTTTGGCGTCGCCGACCCGCGGCCTAATTTCATCATAACTAGAAACTTACACTTTTAAATCAGAAACTAAGCATAGGCAGGGTATTGGGGCATCATTGCTAAGCATTTAGATGCATTCTGGGTCGAAAACAACTAGGTCAAAAATCCACTGCTGTTAATAATCGCGATTTTGGAACTTGACCTAAAGTGGGGTTTGAGACCATAGGCATGTGTGCTTAGGTCTTATAAACTTGTCCTAGAAGTTTCGTTACGTTTGGATGTCATTTGATGCTGTAACGGATGTGATTTTCTTTGCTGATGAGCGATTGGCTTTTGGTGATTTCAGTCACGTGACTATAGCTTGAGTTAGATGCGAGTTATTAGTTGTTTTCCAAGAGATTAACAACCTCTTGTAGCCTCTATGCACTAGTCGAGTCAGCTTCGTCCCATGGTTTGACAAATTAATCATGGTTCTGGCTAATACTGCAATAAGATAGGATGGTGAGATTAGACATGCGTCCCACTGCTGCTTTAAGATCGACAGAGAGAGAGAGAGAGATCCCATGAAAATGATTAATTATGGCTTGATAAAGAGTTTACGGCTTGGGTCATGGATTCTTTGATTAGAGTGGCTATGGAAGCTTGGATTAGAGTGGGCTATGGAAACTTGTAAAAAGAGTTAGAGTGCTCAAAGCTTATGGTTTCCTCCCCTTATAGAGCAGAGAAAGAAAACTTGAATATCTCTTAATCAGTGCAGAATTAGCCTCTGTGCATGAGACGCAAAAATGCTCAAAACGCTGTTTTCCTTTTGATTCTAAGGCCCGTTTTTACCAAAAACCTGTATTACAAAATTTTTATAGACTAAGACTTTTTTGGCTTCCCTCATGCAGAGGTTGAAGTCTCTCACACGCTTTCTTTTTTACCACTGAGCACATGTCTTCCTCTACCCAAGTTGCCTTGTATGTCCTAAGATCCCTTTCACATGTAAAACCATTTCTTCAAGCATGAAATCTCTACGCTTAGACCTTCATAACCACATAAAGCATACACTTTCTGGATCTCCTTGCTTGTTCTCAAGCCCTGGTCACTGCTCAATAAATGTGTGAGCTTCAAATAGAATTTTTCTGCTTCTCTTTGCTCTTTTTCCCATCATGGAAGTGGAGCCGCATGACAGTGAGATAACTCACATAATGTGGAGGCTCATAATGAAGTCAAAAACTGTAGGTATGGGTGTGTAAAAACAGCCCCTCTATTTTTGGAATCGGGATTTTCTTATTATATGGGTAGTCTTTCTCTGCAGTGCCATATGCCCTTCTTGCTCGTTTTTTTCCCACGAGCAACCACAGGCAAGCGTGCCCACACACACTAGGGATATCTCTCTCTCTCTCTCTCTCTCACACACACACACACACACACACACACACACACACACACACACACACACACACACACACACACACACACACACACACACACACACACACACACACACACACACACACACACACACACACACACACACACACACACACACACACACACACACACACACACACACACACACACACACACACTGGTATATTGTTCATAAGTTGTATTTTCCAAAAAGAAAACAACCCCCCCCCTCCCCGTTGTTGCTCTTTTGCCTGGACCATACTAGGTCAAACTTAAGAAATTGTTTTATAAAAAATGGACCACTACTACCGGGGGGCCTAGCCCTTGAATATATTATGATGCTCTGTACTTCTGAAGAGTCGAGCGTGATCAATGCCGACTACTCTCATGGCGAAGTGAAGGCGGCTTTCTTCCCCCCTGAGTATCGATCTCCATTGATGGCCTTAGGCGTGAAGCTCTATGCTATCACACACTCATGGTGGAGTGCAACCTAGCTCTCTCATTACCTTGGCAGAGAATACGGACAAGACCTGCCTCCCCCTGCTATAAAAATAGGTGAGGGCGCATCTCTGCCCCTCACTTAGCCGTTGTGGGTGTGTTGAGTTATTCTGTGAAAGCACCGCTTGTCTGCTTTACTACCAAGGAGAATGGAGCTCTCCACGCAGGTGACTCAGGTGTTCATTCTTACCCCTGTTGGGTTTGCTGGTTTACTGCACTATTTATGCATGATTAAAAAGGTTCTAATTTAGGGAAAGTGGTCCTACCTTATGCTTTTTGCAAGCACACATACTGTGCAATAAAAATATGGCTACGGTATTCTTGTAAAATATTTGCAAAAGGAATTTTCTGCTGCTCCTCCTGACCGTGGACTAGTTAGGTCACCTCTGTGGTTTACTGTCAGGCTCTACATATTAAGATGGGTTGGCATCTCTTGGGCAGGTCAATGGAAGTGACTGCATGTAGTAACTATGGCATATTTTGGTGGTTAGTGGTTGTTCTGCTGCTAAGCTCGTTACTGCATATAATTTTATGAATGGGTTTCTCATAACCAAGCTCTTGTCTACTTGTATTGAAAACACTATACATGGAAAAAATCTGCTAGGCCTAGGTATTATTTATGGCCTTGGGATCACTTGTGCATAAAAAACGACGGTCGGTGTTTTTTTGATTGAAAGGAAAACTTGCATAGAAGCTGGGGCTTGGCACAGTATGATGAAATGGCTCTGTAAACAGCCGCTGTAGGAGTTCATCTCTGCATAAATTATTATGTGTGTGTATGGCAGTATGTATGTGTGTATAGGTGTATGTGGTTGGGAGTATGATGGTTGGCTTGGCTTAATGGACGTTCTTAACATCTACTACATCTGGATATGTACATTGCTTGACGAAAAACTGGTTCTCTGTCCCGATTATGTAAATGGAAGCAGCATTTGGTGACGACCTATTGGTCACTTGGCTTTGATTCTAGCCGCTGCAGGATGTAGACGGCTGGATAGTTTCACTATGTGGGAACGTTATCTTAGGAGATGGGCAACGAATTGCTTAGTAGTTACTATGGAAATTAGTACAGTAAACCCGAAGTGTATAAATAGGGCCCATTACATTGTAATCGGGTTGGCAATTGTTATCATTTGGGTTAGCACTTTGGCTACACTTGTACTTGAGAATCATTAGCAGTTGTTGTCGGCTGTACTCTCTTTGTAAATCATATTCACTGTAATCTTTTATCTGTTATCCCAATCATGGTAGATATTCCAGTTACACTTACTTCTTGTCCAGTACTATGAATCTAAATCTGAACATTATTTCCAGTACATAAATCTGATTCTTATTCCAGTATCCAAATTCCAATCTAGTTTCTGATTTTTTTCCAGTATAGTGTCTGAATTCTTCTCACACTAGTAGCTGAAATCTTCTAACACTGGAATTAGCTGTTTCAAGAGATTAGCTCCAATTCCATTTTGGCAATCACGGTGGCTCGAGCTGAAGCTCGTTGACTGAAAGACTCTTCTCCCAGTTGGAAGTTTTCAGCAATGGCACCTAAATCCAGTCGTGGCCGAAAATCCACCATTCGTGTTGACCATATTCCTGAGGAGTCAGGAAGAGAGTCTGACTCCAAGCAAGAGAAGATGACTGACACTAAGGCTCAGGAGGAGAATAGTCAGGCTGATGAGGCGCATGACTCACAACAACAGTCCAGTCATTCTCGACGCCGACAGGTAGAACGGGAAGCACGAAAAGCCAAGAGTTCCAAGAGTTCTCGATCCCGGTAGGGGGATGAGGGTACCAAGGGAAGTAAAGGTAGTTACCGTACTTCTAGTAGACGGACCAAAGAAGACACTGACACCGAGACAGAGACAGAGATTGATTGGGATGCTGATACTGACAATTGCAAGAAGACTTCCAAGCGCCATTCTGAATTCAAAAAGAGAAGTGGCAGGATCAGTGGTAATCGGAATGATTACACAGCTTCCCTAAAAATTTCTTTTCCAATATTCGAGGGAGGGAAGAAAGACGATCCAGACGTTCACATACAGGCTTTTGAGCAGTATGCTGAACTGAAAAATATTGATGAGAATGATTGGGGGGAATATTTTCCACAAACCTTGAAGGAGGCAGCGAGGAAATGGTATTACCATTACCCTGCCTGCCAGCTCAGGTCATACAACAAATTGCTTAAAGCCTTCAGATTGGAATACTCCGACAACAGAGGGGATGAAGATATCCTCTGTGAATAGATAAGATCAAACAGTGGAAACTATCAGTCCGAAGTTATGTGGAAAAGATCAAGGAGCTAACCAGGCAGTTACAGGAACCGCCGTCTGAGAAGAGGTTGAGGGCATGGTTTCTGAATGGTTTCAGAAGCAAAAAGCTTAGGGAGCAAGAGGTACCAGCTCCTACCAAGAAATTCAATGATCTGGTCCAAAGGGCACTGAAGCTGGAACAGTAGGCCAAGAAGGAAAAGAGTCACAAGAAGTGAAGGTCCAGTAGCAGTAGTTCTGCTACTGAAAGTTCTGATTCCAGTGAGGTGTCTAGTAGCTTCGAAAGCAGCTCTAATGAACGATCCAAGGAGAAGTCAAAGAAGAGATCTTGGACCAAGAAAATTGAAGAAAGGGCTAGACAGATTGCCAAAATTAGCCACACAAGACAGCCAGTTCGGAAGATGGAGACTTGGTGTTCAAAATGAAAATCCAAGGACCATATCTCCAATGAATGTCCACAATGTACCTACTGTAAGGCTTTTGGTCATCTATGGAACAATTGTGGCATCAAGATTCACCACTTTAAGAAGGGCAAAGATCTGTCAGTGGGGTCGCCTACACTGAACCAGTGAAGGTAGAACCCATCAAAGTGGCTCAAGAGGAGAGACCAGATACCAGTGGTACTGGTCAGGGACATGGCTGATTCCAAACGGGTATGGGTCAAGGCAGAGGACGTGGCAACTTCCAGAATAGGAGCATGAATTGCTACACTTGTGGGAAGTATGGCTATTTTGCAGCCCAATGCCCATATGCACCTGCAACTACTACTACTGAGGCTAAGGCACTAGAGCCAGTCCCAGTATGGGTAGTTACTAGAAGCAAGGGTGTAGTTATTGAAGAAATTCTAGATACTTCAAAAACACCAGTTAATCCTACCAGCAACAAGTGGGCTCAACAAAGAGAAGTTTGGAAGGCCAAAGGGAAAGAGAAGGTGGTAGATGAACGGCAAGAGCAGAGGGAACTAGCGGCTAAAATCATGGAGGATTTAGCCAAGAAGCAGCCAGAGTAGCCAAAAAGTTCTGAAGCTAGATTCATTCAAAGGATACCAGCCCAATCAACTGATAAGGATCGGTCAGTACCGGCCATATCTGAGACCATGCTGGCTGAGGTACAGGGACTAGCTGATGAATTGAGAGTTGATGGAAGGATGGGAAGCAATACAAAAGAGGAATGGCAGTGTGAAGATACCAGTTCTTTGAGCCTGACAATCAATCTGACCAAGAAAGAGAAGAAATTCATGTGAAAATTTGTGATAGAATTCAGAAGTTGATTGTAGAGTTGGAGGATATCGGAAGAACCTTGCCTGAAGTGGCCAACTTTATCAGACAGCGCAGGAAAGCTGAGGCGGAGGCCAGAACAGTGGACCTGCCGGCTATCCGAGATGATGAAGTTCCACTTATTCACATGGACTACAAGGTTAGGAAGCAGTGGGAACCTCTCTCAAGTGTTATTTTGGATGGAGGAGCAAGAGTCAACATAATGGGAGTTCATCTCCAGCAGAGAATGGGTATCACTAATCTGAAGACAACACCATTTAAAGTGGGAATGGCAGATCACAGAGTGGTACAAGCGATGGGTATGATTGAAAATATGCAGATAAGAGTTGGGAGGGAAAAATTCAAAACCAGTTTCTTAGTTCTGGATGTGCAAGGGGCATATGGGATGGTGCTAGGCTGCCCATGGTTGAAAACAACACATGCTGTTCATGACTATGCAAACCAAACATTAACCATAGAAGGGGCTAGTGGTAGAATTCAAATCCAAACAAACAATAATAGGAGCTGGAGAAAAGAACTGAGGCTGAAGGAGTTATGTCAAAAGTACAGATCCAAGAAGATTGAGAGAATGTTAGCGGCCATGAACATATTCCCTTTGGCAGAGATTGACTTGAATGCAGTCTTGCTGAATAAAGAGCAGGCTGACAAAGCAGAAAAGACAATTCCCCGATCAGTTTACTGAAATCAACACAGGAGAAAGAATAGTTCAGCTAACTGGAAGGGTGGTAGAATCATCTTTGATATTGGTATGGTAGAGGAACCATTACGTTCTGAAGAGTACCCAGTGGATCAGAATGCTGATTCAGAAATGAATGGACCATCCTGGGATTATGCTGAAGAGTCGACCAAACAAAAAGGAGGCGGGCCTAATTGGTTGCTTCCAGGCGACCAAGAAGTGGAGGAATGGAACCTAGGATTAGAGGATAGTCCTAGGATGATCAAGGTCAACAAGCATCTCAACCCGGAAATGAAGGAAAAGGCAAGTAAGATGTTCCAGAACTATAAAGACGTGTTTGCCTGGGAACATACAGACCTGAAGGGAGTGGATCTTGAAGTATGTCAGCACCGAATATCGCTGAAGCCAGATGCTAGGCCAGTACGAATGCAAAGATATCGGATGACCCCAACTATGCAAAGAAGGTCAAGAGGAGATTGATAATCTTCTCAAGGCTGGGTTCATCATAGAGGTGGCCAATAGTGATTGGCTATTTCCCATAGTCATCGTTCCCAAGAAGAATGGGAAATTGAGAGTTTGTGTCGACTATAGGAAACTCAACGCCCAAACAATCAAAGATCCATTTCCATTGCCTTTTACTGACATGTTGCTTGATGAGATCGCAGGATATGAAATGTATAGCTTCATGGATGGTCACAATGGCTATAACCAGTTACAGATCGCTCCTGAACATAGAGCCAAGACCACTTTCATCACTGAGTGGGGAGCTTTCATGTATCTGGTGATGCCTTTTGGCCTGTGCAATGCACCAGCTACCTTTCAGCGGTGTATGATGGAGATGTTTAATGAATTCCTTCATAGGTTCCTCGCCATTTTTATGGATAACTTTACTGTCTATTCAGATGAGGAACATTACCTACTATTCCTAGAGATGGTTTTCAAACACTGTCAGGAGAAGTGGATTTGTTTGAATCCATTCAAATCTATTTTCCTAGTCTAGAAGGGATAGCTACTGGGACATGTGGTTTCCCGAAATGGAATAGAGATGGCCAATGAAAAAATTCAGTGTGCTCAGCAAGCTAAAGCACCCAGAAATGCTTCAGAGTTGAGCTCTTTCTTGGGTTATGTGAATTTCTATAGAAGATTCGTACATAAGTTTGCTTCTCAAGCAGTACCACTATATGAGCTTACAAAGAAGACCAGTAAGTTCAACTGGACTGCTGAATGTGAGGAGAGCTTCTAGAATCTGAAAAAGGCCATTATCAGTAAACCAGTCCTTAGGCAGCCAAAACTAGGATATTATTTTTCACGTACATGTAGATGCTTCGAGATTGGCAATGGGGGAAATATTAGCTCAGCCAGACGGAAGGACTGATTATCCGGTTTATTTTGCCAGTCTCACAGATTCAGTCAGGCTGAACAAGGCTATACAACTACTGAGAGAGAAGCCCTTGGAATGGTTTTCAACGCTACAAAGTTCAGGCATTACCTGTTGGGAAATTTGTTCCACTTTTATGTGGACCATCAGGCTCTTCTGTTTCTGATTAATAAAGTCATTATTCAAGGCAGGCTGATAAGATGGATGATATTCCTAATGGAGTTTGAATTCAGAATTTTCCATAAGCTTGGCAAGAATCATTGTGGAGCTGATTTTCTCTCAAGAAGTACGGAAGGTTATTCAGAATCACCCTTGAGAGATGAACCAGTGGTGGACGCTGACTTATTTTAGTTAGAGGCAGGAGAATCAGTTGATCCTGAATGGTACGATGTTTATCAATTTATTTCTCAAGGTACTTTTCCAGAGGACTAGAAGTAGAACCAGAAGAAAGCTCTGATCATAAAAAGCCTGAAATTTACTATCATCGGAGGATTACTTTATCGACTGGGTGTTGTTGGTATACTTCGACGTTGTGTCCCTATGGAAGGAAGAATGCAAGTGATTTCAGAAGCACATAATGGTGAATCTGGTGGACACTTTTCCAATGAAGTAACCTACAAGAAGATTTTGCAAGCTGGTCTGTGGTGTCAAACACTGATTGCTGATGTCAGAAGTTTTTGTAAGACTTGTGACATATGACAAATAATGTGTTGACCAACAACTGTAGATATGACTCCTTTGATGCCAATACAACCACTGGGAGTGTTCATGAAATGGGGACTAGATTTTATGGGACCTTTTAAGAAGGTTACACCCAGGAAGAACAAGTACATAGTAATGGCTACTTGTTATGTAACTAAGTGGGTTGAAGCTAAGGCTCTTCCTAACAACACAGCCAAGTCAATTGCAAGGTTTCTATTTGAGAATATTTTCTGCCGCTATGGATGTCCAGTAGAGATTGTGTCAGATCAAGGAACACATTTGATCAATGACACTATGGAAATCCTATTGGATATGCTTTCAGTCAAGCATTGGAAATGTACTCCTTACTATCCCAGATGCAATGAACAGGCTGAAAGTAGCAACAAGATAATAAAGACTATTTTCTCACTAAGGTGGTGCAAAAGAAACCAGACCAGTGGGATTTGAAACTCCAGAATACTCTATGGGCATATAGGACAACTTATAAGGTCACTATTGGAATGACACCATTCAGAATGGTGTATGGCACTGAAGCTATGGTTCCCATGGAGTTTGTGATCCCAAGTTTGAGAATGGATGTGAAGTATGGCTTAGACTTCAGCCACAATCTGAAAAAGCGCCTAGATGAACTGATTCAGTTAGATGAACTCAGGCAACGGGCTATGCTGGAATAGGAAATTGTTCAACAACGAAGGAAGAACTAACATGATCACCGAATTAAGGTTCGTAATTTCAGAAAGGAGATTTGGTGCTTCTATATCAGTTTAGACTAGGTCCAAAGAAGCCAAACCTGAAGATTGCCTAGGGAGGACCATTTGAGGTAGAATGGGTCTTCTCCAATGGTACAGTTAGATTGAAAGATTTATCTGGATTATTGTTGCTGACGGACACAAGGCGGACCCCGAACCCCGACGGCCTCTAAAACGCTGGGGGCTGAATGGCGCGCCTCGAGCCTGCCACGGTAAAGTGAAGAGGGGGCACCACCTAGCTTTGAGTGGCTAGGACACAAACCATGATGATATGAACACTGCAAACTTACACACACACACACACACACACAGAGAGAGAGAGAGAGAGAGAGAGAGAGAGAGAGAGAGAGAGAGAGAGAGAGAGAGAGAGAGAGAGAGAGAGAGAGAGAGAGAGAGAGAGAGAGAGAGAGATTTGCAAATGATGAAAACCCTCGGGGGTGTGAGGGTGAATTACTTCTGCAATATTTACAAAAAATGGCATGCCGTGGTGGTAGAGAGGTAGGGAGAGGAGGTGGTGCAACCTACTTGGTGCATTCTCTAAGACGACTCAATGATTGTGAATACTTACTACCAAGAGCGTGTATACGTGTGTGCATCGACCATTGGAGTCCAGAGAAGGATGTGGTTCCCTTCGCATGGTGCAATTCCCAAGGCAAACCCAACACAGAAGCCCCCCTCCCCGTGATGGTGATAGTGTCAATCCTTCCCACTACACTCTACCAAATGCTTGGCTCCTCATGAATTGCCCCCCCCCAATAGTGACCTCTCAGTGCCAATTTATAGGTGTTGGCTGCTTGGATTATGGTAATCCCAGTGTGGTTAGGGTAAGCTTAACCGGGGAGACAAAGCAAGTGGTGGGCCCGGTGTGGTTGACCCTTGCTTTGTTTTGGGAGGTTATTAAAAGATGGGAATCTCTAGGTGGGCCTTTGTGACCATCACCTAGAGAGAGGATATTTACAAAAAAAATGGGAATTTACAATGGCTCAGGTGAAAACTGAAGATAATGATGAAAATAACCTATAAATTACTGGAATGGCGTCGTGGTTGCGTGTTGCCGGCGATTGGTGTGCTGCCGGTATGTTGATGTCGAGCGTACTTCTTTTCGGAGTCGGCCGGGGCATGTCTTTGGAACATTTTCTCTTTTTGTAGTTGGCGGCGCGTGCTTTTGATCCTTCTTCTTATTCGTCGATGTCGTAGTCGTAAACCTTTGGTTTTTTTCTCTTTTTTTCATGGTGCGGTGCGTATATGCGTGTGTGTGTGTATGTAATGGTGCATGAGGGCGGATATGTGTGTATGTATATGTATGTGTGTGCGCGTAAACGTGCGTGGGAAGGGGGCTTTGACGGCCGGCTACCTGCTAAACTACGCGAGGCGGATGGGGGGGGGGGGGAGATGGGGTCAGAGAGAGAGTGTGGGTGTGTGCGGTGTGTGTGTGTGGGTGCGGGTGTGTGTATTGTGTGTGTGTGGATTGAGAGAGAGAGAGGGATTCTATTGCGGCCTGAGTGCCCGTGAGGGAGAGAGAGAGAGAGAGAGCTTACTACTGCGGGTTCGTGCACAACGCTAGAGGGGGGGGGAGGGCTTGTGTGTGATGGTGAGTGTGTGTGTGTGTGTGGAGAGAGAGAGAGGGGGAGGTTCTACTCCTGTTGTCCGTGAGAAGGTGAGAGAGAGAGAGAGAGAGAGAGAGAGAGAGAGAGAGAGAGAGAGAGAGAGAGAGAGAGAGAGAGAGAGAGAGAGAGAGAGAGAGAGAGAGAGAGAGATTGGTCTGCGCGGCCTGAGCGCCCGAGAGGGAGAGATTGTGAGGGAGAGGGAGGGATAGGGTGTGTAGATAATAGAGAGAGAGAGAGAGTGTATTTCCTGCACCTCCATAGGCTCGTGAGAGAGAGACAGAGTGTGAGGGAGAGAGAGGATGAGGTCCGCGCCTTGTGGGCCACCGAACAAGAGAGTGAAGGAAGGGGGGGGGGGGGGGGGTTTGGCAATGGAGTGGGGTAGGGGAGTGTGGGTGAGAGAGAGAGGGAATAGTATCTACTGTCTTGCATGGTAGCTTAAGGACGAGAGGAGGGGAGCAAGTCAATGGGTGGGAGTGAGGGAGAATATTAGCGGGCCAAGGGGAAGGGAATGAGGCCGAGGGGAGGGTGAGGCGAGCAGGTGGGGAAGAGGAGGGAGGGGTTGGGGAAAGAATATTAAGGTAGGGGGGTAATGAGAGTGGGGGGGGGGGGGGGGGGGGGGTGTTTTCCATGCGGCTCACACAGAGGGAGCACGAGAGAGGGGTCGGGGGTGAGTGCTCAAAGCTTGCGCCTGGCCGGGGGGGGGGGGGGGGGGAATAAGTTTTTTTTCTTTGATTTTTTTGAAAGTCGGCTATCATTAGCCCTCTCCCTTTGGCTAGAGGCATTCATGCTTCTAGCCCTCCTTCTGCTTCCTTAGCTGTAGAGTTAGAGGGTTCTCCCTCCTCTGGAATGTCTAGCATGAATTCTGGGTCAAACCTAAGAAAATACCTTTTCAGTCTCCATCCATTGACCCTAGTCTTGTGAATTCTCCCATCTGCTTCCATCAGCTTATAGCTACCGTTGTCATAGCGTTTCTTGATGATGAATGGCCCTTCCCATCTGGGTTGGAATTTCTTATCCTTCCTAGTGTCAAATCTGTTGTCGTATCGCAGTACTAACATGCCTCTTTCCAGTCCCTTTTCTTTAAGCCCTTGATTGAAAGTTAATGTGTACCTTTTCTTTAAGGGACTTGATTTCCTAGTGTAAAGGGTGAGTGTAAGAATACGGGAGAGCCGGCGTCGTTCTACTTGTGCTGCATAGTGATTGATTGCTTCTTCCCTATCCAGTTGGAGTCTCTCCAGATCCAAGATGTGGTTTCGGAGGTTTACAATTGGACGATGTGTCTGCTAGCCAAAACTCGTAAGCTGGCTATTTGTACCTCAATGGGTAGAATTTCCTCCTTCCCATAAACTAGATGGAAAGGAGTGAAACCTAGTGATGTTCGGAACGTTGTTCTGTAGGCCCAAAGAGCTGCCATGAGATGTTTATCCCACTCCCCTGTGTGGTTGTTCACCTGTTTTGTGATGATTTTGCAAATCATTCCATTTACCTTCTCTACCAGACCATTGCATTGTGGATAGTATGGTGTGGAATGCCGACGTGTGATGCCTAACTTATTCAACAGTTCTCCCACCAAATCCCCTCTGAATCCTGGTCCTCTATCTGATATTATCTCAAGAGGAGTGCCAAAACGGCAAACAATATGCTCAAAAATGAACTTTGCCACCTCTTGGGCTGTAATGCGGGTGGTGGCCGTTGCTTCTGCTCATTGAGTCATGTAGTCTACACCCACTATGATGTACAATTTACCTGATTGGGCCCTTGGTAAAGGACCGATTGCATCTATTCCCCATTTCTCAAAAGGACCATATGAAATGATAGGGGTTTGTGGCTCGTAGGTTAATGTGCGATCACTGGCCACTTGACAAGCCTTGCACGTTTTACACCAATGGTGTACATCCCTGTTCAAACTAGGCCAAAAGTATCCTGCCAGTAGAATCTTCCTACTGGTGATATCTAGAGCAAAATGACCGCCGCAGACGCCATCATGGCAACTTGAAATTACCTCTGTGATTTCACTGGAGGTTGGCACCCGCGTGAGAATTTGATCTTTGCCCTTACAATACAAGTGGTCGTCTATAAGGTAGTACCTAGTAGCCTTCTTTACCAGCCACTCTTTTTGGCCTTTGGTGTGTCTTGTTGGACATTCTCTTGTATCTAAAAAACTGATGACATCAGGCATAGCATCACTACCTTGGAAGAGGGGTAGTTTTAATTTGATCGCCCCTACAGGAACGTCTTGTATTCTTTCTTTAGCTAGCGCATCTGCCTCTTGATTTTCTGCTCTAGGACATGGAATAGTTTCACTGCTTCAAACTTCTTTAGAAGGTCCTTAACTTGGCGAAGTTGACCAAGTAAAACCTAATTTTTACAATCCCAGGTGCCATTTATCTGCCTTATCAAAAGCAAAGCGTCGCCGAACACATTCAGGCACTGAATTCTTTGTGAAATACATTGTTCCAACCCAAGAATTAGGGCTGCATATTCTGCTTCATTGTTGGAGTGGGAGTGTAATAACTGCCCCATGGAGAATACTCTTTCTTGCCGTTCATTGAAAATGACCATGCCTGCAAACTGATCCATTGTTCTCTTGTATGCTCCGTCAAAGAAAAGAGAGTGAGCTCTCTCTAGATTAGGACTTTCTATCGTTGGTGTTTCTTCCTTTGCTTCCGTGTTGACCTTCAGCTTCTTCTCATAATGGAGATGAGTGAGAATTCCCGCTAAACTAGCCCTGGTGGAGTTTTCTACTTGCATGGTGTAGTCAAACTCTTGTAGTCTAATTAACCACTTTGAGATCCTAGATGAGACATCCATGTGTCATATTACATATGGGAAAACCTCTTCCATTGTTAGGATTACAAAGGGTCTAGGCAGGAGATAGGAGCGGAACTTTGTGGTAGCAAACATTAGTGCCAGAACCATGTGTTCTACTTCGGTAAATCCTTTTTCCGACGGGGTCATGACACGACTAGAGAAGTAAATAGGGCACATGAAAGAAGTCTTGGGGTCCTTTTACATTAGCACTACTCCGAGTGTATCACTTCCCACACTAGGGTTCACATAAAATGGCTCATCCCACTTAGGAGGTGAAATAGTGGGAAGCTTAGCTAGGATTTGCTTCACCTCAGTAAACTGTTGCTCGTTCTCTTCACTCCATGAGAAGACATCCCTCTGGGCAAGTTGTTGTAGGGGAAGGACCACTTGAGATAGCAGGTGAATGAACCTGCTTAAGTATCTTACCTTTTGAAGGAAAGAAACCACCTGCTTGGCAGTGGTGGGTGACGATAAAGATACCAGGGCCTGAATCTTGCTAGGGTCAGCCTCGATTCCTTTTGCTGAAATTACATGACTAAGGAGAGTGACTTTGCTCTCACCAATGTGACACTTGTCCACGTTGAGTTGGCCACCCAAGGTTTGCAGCTTGGTTAAGCCATCATAGACTTTGCTTAAATGAAGGGCTCATGAGCTATAAATGCAAAAATCATCTATGAAACCCATATTGATGTTCCAAATTAGGGTTGAAAAACAAAAGTCACATAGCGTTGAAACGTGGCCGGGGCGTTAGTGAGGCCAAACGGCATCACTCTGTAGGCAAAACATCCCCAAGGTGTGATGAAGGTTGTCTTCTTTTGATCCTCCTCTGCAATGCTAATCTGGAAGTATCCTGAGTAGCCATCGCATGCTGTGTATTGCTCGTGACCTGCCACTTCATTGAGTATTTCATCCTGGAATGGGAGGGGAAAGTGGTCCCTCTTCGTGGCTGCATTGAGAGGTTTATAATCCACACAGACTCTCCACTTACCATTTTTTTTTCCGGTGTGACTACTACTGGGGAGACCCATTCTGAGTCTTCGACAGGATAGATGAAGCCTGCTTGTAGCAAACTTCTCACTTCTTTAAGCAATGCCTCTTGTTGGATTACTCCAAGTCTTCTGAGATTTTGTACTACGGGTTTACTGCCTTCCTTGAGCTTTATGTGGTGTTGTACTACTATAATTCCTGTGATCTTGTCATAGCCATCAATGAACAAAGTAGTGAAGTTACCTAGCATGGAGATGTACTCCTTCCTTTCTTCATTGGTTAACTCATTTGAGAGCATTTTTTGTAGCTTACCTGCATCCTCCAAGGACTGCATACCTGATGATCCCTCTTGGTTTGTCGAGGTTGTTTCAGATTGTATTAATTTGTTTGGGTCTTTAAGAATGACCCCCATCACTTCGATGCTACTGTCACTTCCGTCGGTGGTGGTCATTTCTTCTCCTGAGGTAGACGAGTAGTCGCTGGTGGAATCGTCTTCTGAAGCCTCCAAAATCATGTTGCGCTGCTTCCCAGTCCTCATGTCGTAGAATATGGACTTCCCTTTAGCATCCTTCATCTGGATCATCCCGGTGCTCCAGTCTTGTTTAGCTTCCATAGCCATAAGCTAAGGCCTCCCAAGAATGATGGGGTAGCCCTCCCCTTTGTGTGGCATGACGAAGATGTCTACCTCCACTTCTGTATTGAATGCTTTTACTTTGACCGCATTTACAATGCCTACGCATTTCACTCTTACATTGTTTGCCATCTTGGCTCGGCAGGGTGCCGGCCTACTTACCTCTAGACCTAGATGGTGCATCATCTTTTCACTCATGACGCATATTTGCGCGCCACCATCTATGTAGATGTTTGAAATTCGTTTCCCTTTAATGTGAGCGTCCATGGTTGGCAGGATGTCGTCGAGATCCCTCCCAGAGATAGCCCTAGTTATCTTGGGTCTTGATTTCTTGGTACTTACCATTTTCGTCCATTGCCTCCTCATTCTGGGTGCAAGGTGGAGTAATTGGGGCCAAGTTATCTTCGGGCCATGCATTAACACATCCTAAACTAAGTCATAGGGTTTTGCATACTCACCTAGTGAGAAGTCCACGATGTCTATCTTCCGTCGCGGTTTAGCTGCTTGCTTGCTAGACTTGGCCTTTCCTTTCATCTTCTCTTCTCTTTGAGATGCCTCCTCATGCCTCGCACGCTTCACTCCCATAGCATCCACTTCTTCTACCTTCGCTTTTCCTTTGTGCTTCTCTCGGGCCGATTCTTCTACCTTCGCCTTCCCTTTAGCCTCCAAGCTAATAACACTCACCGCTTGGTTCACAACAGGTGGTGGGGGTAGTGGCGGAATGAGAGGTTGGGGTGGTGGTTGCTGTTGTATAGGTGGTCGAAGGATTTGGACCGGTGGGATTGGTCCTGGTTGCCTAGGTGGTGGTGGTCTTGCTCTTGGCTGAGAGATCTGATTCTGTCTCCCCCCTCTATTGAAATTATGCCTCCTCGGGTGTGAAAAGTAGTACATTCGATGGCCATCTTCCCCGCAGTTGTAACAGTGGTACTCTGGGTTCTGCCTTTGTTGTCCCCTTCCTTGTTATGGGTTTCTGCCAGATGCATGCCCTTGCTGCACCAGATGCACAGATAAACTCTCTAGTTTGGTGGTGATGCGACTCAGCAGGTCTTGCTGCTCTTCTGATGCCTCCTGTGGTTGGACTCTATGATTGGTTGTTTTTGCAGCCACTAGGGTTGGTCGGGCCGAGCTTGTTTCCTCTGACTCGTTTACTCTTGCTTGCATGCACAGTTTCTTGTCTTTAAGGTGGGCTACTTCGACTGCCAACTCATATGTTGCAGGAAACCTTCCCTTCACCTTCTCTCTAAGCGGCGACCATAGACCAACAATGAAACTGTCCTTCTTTAGAAAATTAGGCGCTCCTTCACCTTACTCCAGTGAGGCAACCCATCTCTCCCATAAGTCCACAAATTTGGACTTGTAGGTGGCATACTCCAGCAGGCCTCCCTGCTTTAATTCTGTCAGTAGCTGCCATAGCTTCTCAGAGGTTGTGCCTTCACCAAACCTCTTTACAAAAGTAGCCCTTAACACATCCCATGCATTCTTGGTAGCCTGGGGCAATGCATTATACCAGGACTTGGCCTCTACTTTCATCAGTAGAGGAAAAATTCTAAGTCGTGAAATGTCGTCATCTTTGTTGGAGATGACACAAGCAATGTCGAAATCATCCAAAAAGTTGGTGGTGAGATCCTCTCCCTTCTTTCCACTGAACGTGGGGAAAGAAACACTTGCCACGGTGGTGACTCAGGAATTACAAACCCTTTTTTTTTTACATTACATTAACAGTAGCGGCTCATAGCGGCTTTTTACAGGGGTGGGTGGATAGGTTAAAACAGGATAAAGATAGAGACATTAAAGGAATGATGATAATCTAATATGGGGAGAATGATAGGGTTCGGGGAATTGAGGATTTCTCCTAGTACCGCCGCACCGAATAGGTGTACGATCTTTTGTTGGTAGAAGACTTTCCTATCTACATAGATATTCACATGCATATGCTGTAGGCATCTGAACGGGAATGCCATCGGCCCATTTTCCATCATACAAAGAGGGTGGAATACTTACTTATACTCTTACCGTGCCAGTGTTGATGAGTCGGCACATCCACAAGAGGTCGTCGTCTTTCATGGGCTCTACCTTTCCTTCGTTGCTCAGCACATACGGGGTGATGGCGACGCGCCTGACCACTCCCAGCCTCTTGGCTAACAGCAATTGTAGGTAATTTCTGTAATCGGCGTGTTGCATGAATTCTACTCCATTCAGTTATTGCAACTCGTCCCCAACCCATTGGGTTTCTCCCGTGGTAGAGATTTTCTTCAGGATAAGTTGTACAGGGAGAGGAGGAAGATCCTCCACTCGCCTCCCAAAACAGCGAGAGCAGTAGCCGAACCACTCTTCTCTAGGACATGGGAATCTTCTTACCACTTCTTCTTCCGGATTGTCGAAGTGGATTGGTAGCACTCGCATGCGTCGTGCAAATCGGTAGGAGACATTTCGCTGCTTAGCTTCGGATGACTTCTTACTTGACAAAGTGGGTACAACCCGGCTTTCTGAGCTTGAAGCACTTGCTTGGCCAGATGCTTCTCCCTTCGGGGTCATGTGTTTCCAGACTGGCTTATCTTCTCCTTGCCTTTGGATTGAGCAGCCCCTTTAGGCCACTTTGGAGTTATAATTTTGAATGCAGTTTCTTTAGGGAAAGAGGTCTCACCGTTTGCTTCCCTTCCTTGACGTGAATGACTTCTTCGCGATGAATGTCGATGTAGATGACTTCGGCCCT
Source organism: Adiantum capillus-veneris (assembly GCF_014529385.1). Classification (NCBI taxonomy): domain Eukaryota; kingdom Viridiplantae; phylum Streptophyta; class Polypodiopsida; order Polypodiales; family Pteridaceae; genus Adiantum; species Adiantum capillus-veneris. The sequence continues at coordinate 143,778,161 of NC_140944.1, read as the reverse complement.
TTCGCTGCCTTTGTTGCTGGCACTCATTGACAGTGTGCCTTGGTTGACAACAATGATAGCACTTCACCGACCTCCCACCTGATGCTTTTGATTTATAGTTAGAACGAGCGGCACGAGATGGAGAATTTACCTCTTGAATGCTGACAACACTGCAGCCTAGCAGTAGCACCTCAATGAAGGCAGCTAGTGCCTCCATCATTTCCTCTTCTTGCGTCCTCCAGTTAGAAAATTCCTTCAGCCATTCGTCCATGATTGATAGTGGGCGTCACTTTCAACATTGTAAACTGAAGGGTCTTAGAAAATCCCTCCTCCGTGGGGGCACCAAATGACGGACGCAAGGAGAACCCCGAACCCCGACGGCCTCTAAAACACCGGGGACCGAATGGCGCGCCTCGAGCCTGCCACAGTAAAGTGAACAGGGGGCACCACCTAGCTTTGAGCGGCTAGGACGCAAACCACGATGATATGAACACCGCAAACTTACACAGCGAGAACCACGATGATATGAACACCGCAAACTTACACAGCGAGGGAGAGGGAGAGGGAGAGAGAGAGAGAGAGAGAGAGAGAGAGAGAGAGAGAGAGAGAGAGAGAGAGAGAGAGAGAGAGAGAGAGAGAGAGAGAGAGAGAGAGAGAGAGAGAGAGAGAGAGATTTGCAAATGATGAGAACCCTCGGGGGTGTGAGGGTGAATTACTTCTGCAATATTTACAAAAAATGGCATGCCGTGGTGGTAGAGAGGTAGGGAGAGGAGGTGGTGCAACCTACTTGGTGCATTCTCTAAGACGACTCAATGATTGTGAATACTTACTACCAAGAGCGTGTATACGTGTGTGCATCAACCATTGGAGTCCAAAGATGGATGTGGTTCCCTTCGCATGGTGCAATTGCCAAGGCAAACCCAAAACACAAGCCCCCCTCCCCATGATGGTGATAGTGTCAATCCTTCCCACTACACTCTACCAAATGCTTGGCTTCTCATGAATTGCCCCCGCCCCCCCCCCCGATAGTGACCTCTCAGTGCCAATTTATAGGTGTTGGTTGCTTGGATTATGGTAATCCCAGTGTGGTTAGGGTAAGCTTAATCGGGGAGACAAAGCAAGTGGTGGGCCCGGTGTGGTTGACCCTTGCTTTGTTTTGGGAGGTTATTAAATGATGGGAATCTCTAGAGAGAGGATATTTTTTAAAAAAAGGGAATTTACAATGGCTCGGGTGAAAACTGAAGATAATGATGAAAATAACCTATGAATTATTGGAATGGCATCATGGTTGCATGTTCCCGTCGAATGGTGTGCTGCCAGTGCGTTGATGTCGAGCGTACTTCTTTTTGGAGTCGGCCGGGGCATGCCTTCGGCGCATTTTCTCTTTTTGTTGTTGGCGGTGCGTGCTTCTGATCCTTCTTCTTATTTGTCGATGTCGTAGTCGTAAACCTTTGGTTTTTTTCTCTTTTTTTTGTAGTACGGTGCGTATATGCGTGTGTGTGTATGTATTGGTGCATGAGGGCGGATGTGTGTGTATGTATATGTATGTGTGTGCGCGTAAACGTGCGTGGGAAGGGGGATTTAATATATACAATATATATATATATACTATTACTATATATATATATATATATATATATATATATATATATATATATATATATATTTGTTTTTTTTCTTTGATGGTTGACTGCCGGCTGCCTGCTAAACTACGCTAGGTGGATGGTGGGGGGGGGGGGGGGGGGAGATGAGGTCAGAGAGAGAGCGTGGGTGTGTGCGGTGTGTGTGTGGGTGCGGGTGTGTGTATTGTGTGTGTGGATTGAGAGAGAGAGAGGGATTCTACTGCGGCCTGAGCACCCGTGACGGAGAGAGAGAGAGAGCTTACTGCTGCGGGTTCGTGCACATCGCCAGAGGGGGGGGAGGGCTTGTGTGTGATGGTGAGTGTGTGTGTGTGTGTGGAGAGAGATAGAGGGGGAGGTTCTACTCCTGCTGTCCGTGAGAAGGAGAGAGAGAGAGATTGGTCTGCGCGGCCTGAGCGCCCGAGAGGGAGAGATTGTGAGGGAGAGGGAGGGACAGGGTGTGTGGATAATAGAGAGAGAGTGTATTTCCTGCGTCTCCACAGGCTCGTTAGAGAGAGAGAGAGAGTGTGAGGGAGAGAGAGGGTGAGGTCCGCGCCTTGTGGGCCGCCGGACAAGAGAGTGAAGGAAGGGGGGGGGGGCAATGGAGTGGGGTAGGGGAGATGTGTGGGTGAGAGAGAGAGGGAATAGTATCTACTGTCTTGCATGGTAGCTTAAGGACGAGAGGAGGGGAGCAAGTCAATGGGTGGGAGTGAGGGAGAATATTAGCGAGCCAAGGGGAAGGGAATGAGGCCGAGGGGAGGGTGAGGCGAGCGGGTGGGGAAGAGGGGGGAGGGGTTGGGGAAAGAGTATTAGCGGGCCAAGGTAGGGGGTAATGAGAGTGGGGGGGGGGGGGGGGGGTGTAAAGGGTGAGTGTAAGAATACGGGAGAGTGGAGGGGGGGTTTCCATGCGGCTCACACAGAGGGAGCACGAGAGAGGGGTCGGGGGTGAGTGCTCAAAGCTTGCGCCTGGCCGGGGGGGGAATAAGTTTTTTTTCTCTTTCTTCTTTGATTTTTTTGAAAGTCGGCTATCATTGCCAGGAGTATATAATGGTGCAAAGATCAAGCTTTATTATTCAGAGGCTAGAGAAAATGGGCAAGAACAAGGTACTAAGGAACTGGGAACTGCTGAGCAAGAGATACCAGAATCAGATAGTTTTGGGCTTTTTCAGGTGCAACCAGTTCCAATTTCAAAACTAGTACCAGTAAAATCAGACCAGATTGATCTTAGAATCAGTACGAGTATGATCGAGCCAGACTGGAAACCAGTCCAGTATCAGTGGGAACACACTTTTCAATTTTTAAGTGCCCAACGGTCAGATGGCACGCCAGTAGTAATCATTTTAAGGATGGGTCACAGTCTTGTCCAATGCATGTCTGCCATGACAGCAGCGACGCACACAAGTCTAGGAGCGGGAGTGGTGGAGCTTTTATGGTGCGAACACGTATAACATTCAGGAGAATTGGCATTTTTCCTCACAAATCCCCTGCACGATGCTTGCCTCCTGTTAATCATTCGCCATCGCCGAGCTCCGGGGTTTCTTCGATACAGCCACATACCTCGACCTCTGAGACAGTTGACTGTCAGCTAGCCTTGCCAGCAACACCAGGGTATGGCTTTGACACATCAAGTAAGTCTTCTTCTCCTTCGCTTGTTTCATCGTCTTCATAGTGTATGGGTAGAAGGAAACGCTCAGACAAGATGCAGGAGTCTCTTGAGGAAACCCAAGCCATAGTTGCTGCTGCAAAGGCAAGCCTTCCCATCATACCGTACAATAAAATCCAACGTTATGTATTCACTGACCAAGCAATGACTTTGCTACAACTATGGGATCTCAGAGTTGTGCTGCAAGCTACAAGAATTGATTTTGAGGCAGACATCATCAAGCAAGTTCTTGATTCTTTAGTGCCATGGTGAATTGTAGAAAGGTGTCGGTTACATCAGAGACCATAGCTTTTGCATTCCGGATGCCCAATGAGCCCAAACCATCTTTGGCAACTCCAGAGCAGATAAGTATAGCCCTGAAGGAGGATGAAGCGGCTAAACGTAAGCGCAAGGCAAGTGGTCAAGGTGTTCCAGTAGTAGCAAGACTGGAAGCTTCCACTGATTACAGGTTTGTGGCTGAAGCAATAAGTCTTAAGAACAATCCAACGTATGTATCTAAGAAACTTTTTGCTATGTTATTGGCCAAGACATTGGATCCAAAGGTTCCTATTAACCTTTGTCAAATCCTGTCACACAATGTGCTTCAACAAACTGCCAAGCTAAAATCCCAAAATGTTTTCAAAGCTTGGTATGTTTGGCAATTTTTGTATTGGGCCATTGCTGCAAATGCTCATGAGTAGGTAAAAAAGCTTTGGAGTGTGAAGCCGGTTTCTGAACCCAAGAACATTGAGCTGTCCTCAGACGAAGAAGCAACGGACAGTCAGAGTACTTCAACAGATCTGAAAAGGAAAGCCACTGAAGAACAGGCTGGCAATTCAAAGAAGCCAAAGACTACACTGACGAAGAGCAGTGCATTTTTGAGGCAGATAGAAAGCCAAGTCGAGACTGAATACTGAGAAAGCTATATTGAGCGAAATAGAGAAGCAACCTGCTCAGAAGACTGTGCCTAGCCAGTCAGTAGGACAAAGTGCAATTGCTACTGGTTCTGGAAAAGATCAGGCCAAGACAGCAACTTCTGAGAAGGTAGCAGACCAGTCGGTGGACAAAGGCAAGAGCCAAGTGGACAAAGGCAAAGGCCTAGCTTCTTCAACTTTGCTAGGTGGAGTTTCTACTCCAAATACTGAACAAATTCTGCACCTGGTAAAACAGGACAAGATGCAGCAAATGCAGTCCCATCCACTGAAAGGGCATCTTCTGCTACGAAAAGGTGATCATGCAACTTTACCTTACATGGCTCCAGTAACAATATATAAGCCTACTGATTCTGATCCAGCTACAATTAAGGACAAATGTTCAGTACTCATACAGTCTTCTTGGAATCCTATTGTCAGTTGTATGGGACAACTGGTGGAGGTTGCTGGGTCAAAAGATGAAGTGAAAAAGGCTAAAGCTGACTTGAAAGAGGCTGAAGATCAGATTCAGAAACTCCAGAAAGCACGGGAAGAGCAGAATATCCAACATAAGGTACTGGAAGCTCATTCAGAGAGGGTTAATGAGCTATTAAATAAGAAGCTAGCTAAGGCTGAATCTGAGATAATGATCATCAAGAATAAAAGGAATGAAGCACTGAGAGCTACAGAACGGGCTGAAAAAATGCTCAAAATAAAGCGGGTGGAATTCAACTCCTTGTTGAGTTGCCAAACAGCTCTGAAGGCTTCTCTTACTGAAAGATACATTTATAACAGCTTGGCTGAAATTCTAAATCTAGTAGGCAATGCTGTTTTTGATTTAGAAAATTTGAAGTCTTTGATGGAAAGTATGCAGAGTGATGTGCATGACAAAGTGACTGAGTATAATACTGCTCTGATGAATCAAGCCATATTGGATTATATTGAGCAGCAGACTTCTCCAGATGAAGCAGAAGAAGACAAGGAAGATGAAGACAAGGATGACGGAGCTGATAAGGAGGAGGATGACCAAGAAGAAGGGCATACAAATGATGATGATGATTCCCCACCGCCATCTCCACCTCTAGGATCTGGTACTGGTGGTACAGGGCCAACTGAAGGAGGCCAGTCACAGCCAGATCTGAATGAGGGCAAGCAGGAAGGCCAGAATGAAGGGCACCAATCGGGTAATCAACAGTCTGAAGAACAGCAACCCAATCACATTGGGAATCAGCCAGCTGATCAGTCCCAGCTCAGTAGGGAGGCTAAAGGGAAAATAAAAGTGCACGATGAGGGATCAACTGCTGCTCATCAGCATTCCTTGTAGCTTATTACCCTGAACAGGCAATTGGGACATCAACAGGCCTCCATAACCAGACAATATCTGGAGGATGATGATCTCGTGTCTGATTTGGAACAGTTTCAGAGACTGTATGTTGGAGCCAAGGAAATGGTGGAGCATTGGAAATCAACGGCTTTCCATAATCAAGCAGCTTGCCGTTTGCCTGCGCATCCCAGCACAGTCTAGCTGCTGGAAAGAGTTCCTGAATGGATACTAACTGCTGAAGAGAGAGTGACCAACCCACACTTGCAAAGACAGTCTACTGCAGATTGTCGCTCTCTTGTCTTGGAATTAGAACTTCCGCTGGGAAACAAACCAACTTACAGATGTATGAAAGATGTTAGGGAACAGTTAAAGGAGGTTTTGGTGCAGATGCAAACTGCCAGAGGAGTTTTGGATCAGAGAGTCAGAGCCATTCTTGAGGATCAGACAACCACTAGCAAAGGACCTCAGACTAGAATGCCAGTCGGAGCACAAGCAACTGCTCTCCGAAAATTGTTCCATCTAGTGAGAATCACCAGAAAGATGATGCAGCAAGAGAACCAGGCCGTTCTCAATTTTTTAGAATTTGTGCTTGATTCTCCAGTTCTATTGTATGCCTTTCCAGCAAGAGAGACGGAGCTGCCAAGATTCTTTCCAGCACTGTATCCTCAACATCTAGAACCAGTTGATCGCCTTACATACTTCAAGATTATTGATGAGCTTCAGGATTGGTATGAGCGATCGACTGTGGAATGGAAGACTTGGCAGACGGTGTTCAATGATGCTCTCCAACTCAATGATATTCAGGCACTGAAAGAGGAGATGCATCGGATCCGGATGTGTATGGGTCAATGGAAGATTCAGATGAGAGGCCTGACCAAGATTACTAATCAGTTGCTGCAACTTACTGTCGAATCTTCTAAATTTCCTGAAAAGGATATTGCAGCTAAGGCGCGCCTTGCACCACAGTATAGGGAGATGGCTGAGATTCTTTTCGAAGCTCGAGTCAAAACTAATCAGCCTCTTCCAGAAGGATGGATCCATACTGCTTCGCATTGTCATAAGCTGGCTAGAACCAGGATTACCAAGGGTAGGTGTACACTCTATGATCCTGACACCAAAACCTATCATTCCTTCACGCCTTATGAAGTAGAGATGACCACAGAAAGGTGGGATCAACTTGAGCAGGTGGCCATTTACCGACTGATTCATAAGGAGAATGCTGGTACTGGGAATTCTCAGGCACCCTCCAGGTCAAAGGGCAAATGGAAGACGGTCAAATGGAAGGATACTAGGTAGTTCCATCTTAGAATTCAGTGGCAACTTTTCTTCCTCAGCGGGAGGGTGGAGATGAGAGCTCTACCTTGGCTTGATGAGAGCTCTACCTTGGCGTTTTCAGTTGCCTCTCACAATCTTTGAATGGCCATTCTGTTAGTGGTCAAGCCCAATTCCCAACATCAGAACCAGACGGTGGATTTTTCAATCTCACATCAGAATCAAACAGGGGAATTTTCCAAAAATTTTAGAATCTTGCCAAAATTCAAGAAAGAAGGGAAGGATGTAGACTGCTGGATAGTTTCACTATGTGGGAACGTTCTCTTAGGAGATGGGCAACGAATTGCTTAGTAGTTACTATGGTAATTACTACAGTAAACCCGAAGTGTTTAAATAGGGCCCATTACATTGTAATCGGGTTGGCAATTGTTATTTGGGTTAGCACTTTGGCTACACTTGTACTTGAGAATCATTGGCAGTTATTGTCAGCTGTACTCTCTTTGTAAATCATATTCACTGTAATCTTTTATCTGTAATCCCAATCATGGCAGATATTCCAGTTACACTTACTTCTTGTCCAGTACTCTGAATTTGAATCTGAACATTATTTCCAGTACATAAATCTGATTCTTATTCCAGTATCCAAATTCCAGTCTAGTTTTTGATTTCTGTCCAGTCTACTGTCTGAAATCTTCTCACACTAGTAGCTGAAATCTTGTAACACTGGAATTAGCCGTCTCAAGAGATCAGCTCCAATTCCACAGGACCTAAAAAAGCCAGCATATTGATTGGTTTTGTCACTGTTTTAACTGGTTTTTTTTGGCTGGACACTACAGTCCGTGATAGCTTGGATTTTTTTTTGTAGGTAAGTATACAACATTTAATTTTTTTCGGTCAAAAAAATGGGCTATGTAGAGCCGAACACTACTGATCTTAAAAGACGCTAATGAATTTTGGATATGAAGGTAAGTATATGGTCGAGTTTTGTTTCGGCTTGGGTATAGCTTCCAAGCTATTGCTCTTAAAAATGAGGTTCTACTTCAAAAAAAAGAGGGAGTCTTGCTACTCTGTTGACAGGTTACAATGGTGTCTTATTGGTTATAAAAAATGAGGTAGTCATCATCATCATTTGATACCTTTGGTTAAGAAAAAGTACCCGGATTTCACATCTCTTTGTATAAAGAAATACCTTTTGATACCATGGGTTTATTGATTTTGAAGGTAAGTATATGGTTGCTTTTTTGTCTTAAGCATAGCTACTGTGCTATGGCTCTTGAAATAATTTAACTTTTGATGGGCTTCACCATTTAGAAGATAGACTGTAAAGTAATAAGAAAGACTGCTAACATACCAGTTCTAAATGAAAATACTAGCTTGTCTAAAGTAATTAAAACCTTTAAGATGGACATGGATAACAAGTGATATAGTCCATTGATACCTGTAAAACACATCCAAGGCTAACAGAATTGTTGTCTTGTTTGGATGGATGTAGGTAAGGACTCTATCTTATCTTGGATGGCTTTCTTTTCTTTGGCAAGCAACTTTTTTGTAATGAAATACTCATTGAGGAATGGGGAAGTTCTTTTACTTCTAGTCTTACTGAAAGAGGATCTCTTTCCTACAATCATTGTACCTAAATAATTCTAATACTGAGATATTTTTGTACATATCAGTTCATCATTCCTTGGCCAGCTGTCTTTTGAATGTAAAAGTTCAATTATGTCTTATTAGTTAAGATTTAAACAGCTACACACACATCCTATACATAGGGTTTCTTCTTTTTGGGGGAAACCAGGATGCTCGCCTAGGAAATTATTGTAGGAATGGAGCTCTAAATTGGACCCACAGTCGGTAAATCCTTCATTGGTAGACTGGTGTTAGGTGGCCCCTTTTAGACTCTTTTTCTGGTTCCCTGCTCACGGCTACCATAGTTTCTGACTTTGCCGGTTGAAGGTTTGCAGGACCAAGTATACTTTACAATCTAGACACCGTGCTAATCTTTATGTCACTTCTGTTTCAGGACTGCTTACATTATAGAATGACAGCTCGCATGAGCACTAATCACAACTTTGAGAATCATGCAAAGATTCTTGATCAGATTAAGCTTTACATTAAAAACCAAACACCAAAGAATGCCTTGGCTACTAGAACTAGACCTTTCCTTGCTAGGAAAGCCAAATTATGTATTACATACTATGGCAAGAAAAAGTAAAACTGACCTCAGTGTTTTTGTAGACTCTTGCCTTATCTCAAGGACTAGAACTTACCTCAGAGCCCCTCTCTGTGGCCTCCTCTCTTGTCCTCAAATGTATTAGTAGTTTGGATGCTTCACAACTTATTTATGATTCAGCTCTTGTCTCGGATAAAAAACTTTCTGTCTTGCATATGTTGTCATTTAATGACTGGGTAAAATTTTTGGCTACATTGGACAAAGACTCCCTAGAAGGTGTCAAATTGTTGACCCAATATATTTCCCAACTTCCTGTCCTTGCTTCACAATATCAGCAAGAGCTTGCCGAGTTCTCCCCATCTGGAGCTAAGCTGTCAAACTTCCTTAGGAAACTCTGTGGGCTTAACCCCTCATTTGTCTGCACCCCAAATACCCCCCCATCCCTCCAACCGGTGGAATTTTCTGTAGAGATAGTGCGGCACTAGAAGAAGTAAAAGAATTCCAAAATAATCTCTACTCCCTCAATGATGTTAACCTCCTTGAGATGGTACCAAAAATCTCTAAAGTGTTCCCTGTCTTACCAATAAGACAAATAGAAATTGAATCTCTCGGAGTTGACCATCAACTGTGGGTTCTGCCTAACAAAGCCTTCTTGGCCCCTATTCTTAGTGAAACCTGGGTGTACTTGGCCAATCTCCTTGCCTCAACAGTAGAATACTGTAAACTCAAGATTCTTAAAGGTGGGCAGTTCTTAAAGGTGGGCGGTTCTTGGACAAGGGAGAACTGATTAAAGCACCCTTTAACCTTCACCTCATCGACCACTCCAAATGCCCCTCAAATGCTGGATTGTACATACGTACTAAAGGAAGTACGGAATTTGCAAAAAGTAACCCAGATTTCTACACAGAGTCCATCTCGAATATCTTCCGCCCCTATGTGAAATGTGCTTGCAGGTTTCTTGACCCCAAAGCTACCTGTGAATCAAGCATCATGTGGTTTGATCATGCAATATGGTTTATCCTCAACCATTTGGATCTGTTATTCCCAGAGAAACCAGTCAACTTTCATCTATCCCTCATCTGCTCATGGCTTGGTGGACAGGCTAAGCAGATTGTGATTGCATAAATTGCCTTTAATATCTTCCGTGGTCTTATGCATGTTATTTTGAAAGAGCTTAAAGTGGATGATCCCGGTCTATACCTCACCACTTATGCTAACTTTAAAGGGGTCAAGTTCATCACTAATCTGCTTAAACCTTGTATTGAAGATGATGATTCTCTTGCTCTAAAAAGAGCTAACTCTTTGGCTACTCCCAACTCCTTCACCTCATTTTTTACACCTATCTCCTCGTCTAATCGAGGAAAATCTTGTAGCTTTACAAGAGGGAGAGGCAGATTCCCTGCAATCAAAAACTTCCCTGAAATCTAACCCATGAATATATTGCAGGTCTCTACAAACCCATGTGGAAGAAGAATTCTCAGCAAAGATGATTCGAATTGTGGTGCTCTCTACATACACTGTCTATTTCACAATATCCTTCTCGATTGGATCTCACCAAAAAATCTTTTTTGTGAGTGCTTTGACTTATTTTTTGGTAATCATAAACTGCTTGACAATATTCTCATAGGATGGAAATACCATCATCCTATAAAAGGATTAGTTTTAAACAATGACTTTCTTAGACAAGAAACAATTCCTTACTATACATGCATTCAATCTACCTCATTCTGCAGGAATTTTGAAGGATTTGGTAGCCATGTTTGTTCTCAGGACCTTAGAATTATCGATAATGTCACAATACGTAAGTTACTGGCCAAAGGGCTCAATCACATACCCAACTATCCAAAAAACCTTTACCTTGCCCTATCAGCTTTACTTAGCTGCCTCACTGACCTTGTCAGTGCTCTCCGACTGGAGATGACAGTCCTAACGGACTTAAAGGAATTAGTGAAGGAAGGCTTCCTTCATAAAATTTCTTTACTTCCTAGGAAGTGGCTCTCTTCTGATAGCTCTTGGCTTACACCTCAACTAATTCTTGATTTTCAACTAATCTCAGATAAATGGCTTGTGGTCGGGCTTGACAAAAGTGCCAACTGTCCTACGATTATGTGAAAATACCTTGCTTGGAAAGCAGCTCGGGATCGAGTATAAGGTAAAGAATTCAGTCATACTAACAATACGCCGCAAGATATCTCTAACAAGATCTCTAAACATCTAGGACAGCTTGGTTATTCTCTTAGTAACACCAGGTTACCTGTACTATTTTCTACATATAAATTCCACAAACATAAATTCAGATGGATATCTGATGTCTCTAACTGTATCTTCACAGATATCACCAAAGATATTACTCTTTGCCTTGATATTATTCTCACAGAATTTGAACTCATTTGTGCAGAGAAGTAAAGAATCTGCAAGGACTTCCTAAATATCCAATACAATCCCTTCTGGTTTACAAAAAACGCTACAAAAGTCACACTTAACCTTCCTCAACATATCTTCCACATCTTCACGGCAGCTGATATTACACAATGCTATGAAAACATTCCACTTAGTGGAGATCTCGGCCTTAAGACTGTTTTAGCTAAGGTTATTAATTTAGCCTTTTCCATTGCTAAAAAGAGAAAGCATCATTTTATCTCCCTATCCAAGAAACCTAGATGGATTCAAGCGTCTCACTCCATACACCCTCTACACTTCAATGAAACAAAGCTCTTCTCCTATATATTTTGGCTATTGAATAACTGCAATGTTATTGTGCGGCTGCTGCTTTAACCAATGCCTTGGCATCCCTGTGGGCTTCTCTTGCTCACCACTTATGTGTAACATTTACCTAGGTTTTTTCGAATAAAAATGGTGTCTTAAGAACATGGAAACTAACCATAAAATACTTCCATTATTCAATCATACTTTTATATATATGGATGACCTGCTTAGTGTTAACAACAGAATGTTCTCTAAAGAGATTGATCTAATCTACCCCCACTGCCTAAAAATCGAGCCTACCTCCCTCCCAGATAATTCGACTGTTGTTGAGAACCTTTGCAATTCAACCCAATTTCTCAACCTTTCAATATCCCTTCACTCCCCATCTACAGGTGGATATGACCTTAGATTTATATGGAGAAAGGATCTTCTTAAGCTTCCTCATATAGAATTCATTAAAAGAAATAGCAATAGGCCATACAAAGCCTCTATTTGCTCTTGTATTGGCCTTCTTTACTTAATTTTCTACTCTTCATCTACCTCCTCTTTGGCCTGGGAAGAGATATCTATACTAATTAAAAAATACTGCTAGAACGGATTTAACCATAATCAGATCCGGAACACCATCATACAAGCCCTCATTTGGCATAACTGGCCTGGACTATTGTTTCAAAAAGAGAGTCTCATCTCTCTCATAAGGTAGTAGGCCCATTGTGTCACAATGGGCCTACTACCGACCCATTGTGTGTGGTGCCTGGGTTAGGGTGGGTACACACACACACACACACACACACTGGTATACTGTTCATAAGTTGTATTTTCCAAAAAGAAAACAACCCCCCCCCCCGTTGTTGCTGTTTTGCCTGGACCATACTAGGTCAAACTTAAGAAATTGTTTTATAAAAAATGGACCACTACTACCGGGGGGCCTAGCCCTTGAATATATTATGATGCTCTGTACTTCTGAAGAGTCGAGCGTGATCAATGCCGACTACTCTCATGGCGAAGTGAAGGCGGATTTCTTCCCCCCTGAGTATCGATCTCCATTGATGGCCTTAGGCGTGAAGCTCTATGCTATCACACACTCATGGTGGAGTGCAACCTAGCTCTCTCGTTACCTTGGCAGAGAATACGGACAAGACCTGCCTCCTCCTGCTATAAAAATAGGTGAGAGCGCATCTCTGCCCCTCACTTAGCCATTGTGGGTGTGTTGAGTTATTCTGTGAAAGCACCTCTTGTCTGCTTTACTACCAAGGAGAATGGAGCTCTCCACGTAGGTGACTCAGGTGTTCATTCTTACCCCTGCTGGGTTTGCTGGTTTACTGCACTATTTATGCATGATTAAAAAGGTTCTAATTTAGGGAAAGTGGTCCTACCTTATGCTTGTTGCAAGCACACATACTGTGCAATAAAAACTATGGCTGGTATTCTTGTAAACTGTTTGCAAACGGAATTTTCTGCTACTCCTCCTGATCGTGGACTGGTTAGGTCACCTCTGTGGTTTATTGTCGGGGACTGTCGGGCTCTACATATTAAGATGGGTTGGCATCTCTTGGGCAGGTCAATGGAAGTGACTGCATGTAGTAACTATGGCATATTTTGGTGGTTAGTGGTTGTTCTGCTGCTAAGCTCGTTACTGCATATAACTTATGAATGGGTTTCTCATAACCAAGCTCTTGTCTGCTTGTATTGAAAACACTGTACATGGAAAAAATCTGCTAGGCCTAGGTATTATTTATGGCCTTGGGATCACTTGTGCATAAAAAACGATGGTTAGTGTTTTTTTGATTGAAAGGAAAACTTGCATAGAAGCTGGGGCTTGGCACAGTATGATGAAATAAATGGCTCTGTAAACAGCCGCCGCTGTAGGAGTTCACCTTTGCATAAATTATTATGTATGTGTATGGCAGTATGTATGTGTGTATAGGTGTATGTGGTTGGGAGTATGATGGTTGGCTTGGCTTAATGGACGTTCTTAACATCTACTACATCTGGATATGTACATTTCTTGGCGGAAAACTAGTTCTTTGTCCCGATTATGTAAATTGAAGCAACATTTGGTGATGACCTATTGGTCACTTGGCTCTGACTCTATCCGCTATGCAAGACCTAAAAAAAACCAGCATATTGATTGGTTCTGTCGCTGTTTTAACTGGTTTTTTTTTTGGCTGGACACTACAGTCCGTGATAGCTTGGAATTGTTTTTGAAGGTAAGTATACAACAGTTAATTTTTTTCGGCCAAAAAAAAGGGCTATGTAGAGCCGGACACTACTGATCTTAAAAGCTGCTAATGACTTATGGATATGAAGGTAAGTATATGGTCGAGTTTTGTTTCGGCTTAAGTATAGCTTCCAAGCTATTGCTCTTAAAAATGAGGATCTACTTCAAAAAAAAGAGGGAGTCTTGCTACTCTATTGACAGGTTACACTGGTGTCTTATTGGTTATGAAAATGAGGTAGGCATCATCATCGTTTGATACCTTTGGTTAACAAAAAGTAGCCGGATTTCACATCTCTTTGTATAAAGAAATACCTTTTGATACCATGGGTTTACTGATTTTGAAGGTAAGTATATGGTTGCTTTTTTGTATTAAGCATAGCTACTGTGCTATGGCTCTTGAAATAATTTGACTTTTGATGGACTTCACCATTTAGAAGATAGACTGTAAAGTAATAAGAAAGACTGCTAACATACCAGTTCTAAATGAAAATACTAGCTTTTGTAAAGTAATTAAAACCTATAAGATGGACATGGATAACAATTGATATAGTCCATTGATACCTGTAAAACACATCCAAGGCTACCAAAATTGTTGTCTTGTTTGGATGGATGCAGTTAAGGACTCTATCTTATCTTGGATGGCTTTCTTTTCTTTGGCAAGCAACCTTTCTGTGATGAAATACTCGTTGAGGAACGGGGAAGTTCTTTTACTTCTAGTCTTACTGAAAGAGGATCTCTTTCCTACAATCATTGTACCTAAATAATTCTAATACTGAGTTATTTTTGTACATATCAGTTCATTATTCCTTGGCCAGTTGTCTTTTGAATGTAAAAATTCAATTATGTCTTATTAGTTAAGATTTATACAGCTACACACACACACACACACACACACACACACACACACACACACACACACACACACACACACACACACACACACACACACACACACACACACACACACACACACACACACACACACACACAAAATGTTATATATTAATCGTCTTCAGAAGGCTAAAACGACTATGGGATTAGTGATACAATCTTGGTGGATATATTACAATGTTTGGGTACAAAATAAAATGAAGTAAAATAAAGGCTAAAATGAACAACAATGTCTGAGGATGGCTGGCAGGAGCCTCCATCAATGTTGTGGTGGCCCTTGTAGACATGGGCGGATAGCTCTCCCAAGCTTAATGGCTTTGTTGGTCGATACACCTCTAGTATAGGTGGACTCTATAGTCTGCTGTGAAGCTTTCTCATCTAAATTCCACGTCTGCTCTCAAGAGGTCAATGATCTCCCTCTGTGAATGTCTCCCATTGTCTCATCTCCTCACGAGACTTTCCTTGTTTCTATGCACCTACAACAAAAAACAACCTGAAGAATCTTTGATCTTGATATCTCATGACTCTAGTCAATGGTCCAAAGCCCTCTCGAATAGTTACTGAATAATGACATATGTGATGTAACTCTATGTTTGGATCTATATGGCACAACTGGAAAATCCTAGCCTCTGCTAATATTTCACCCCTCCCCTTGTGGTACTGATTATGGAAATTGTCATGCGACAAGACATTTAACCTCATAATGGTTGACTACCCATAGTGACATTGTTTTTTGCGTCAAACACTTACTCTATGCTCCATCATCACCACATATCTACAAATCCTAACATCACACAACCTCCATGCTACAGCGTATTTGTATCGTTTTGTCCTCTTCTTCAGATGCGAGAAGCCCGCCACATCCAACTTCGCTGCTACAGATGCTTGCAAGTATACGCCTTGGTCAGTGCTTGTAGCACTTGCAACTCGCCTTGCAAATACGGCTCGTATCCAAAGAATAAGCCACTTGATCAAGTTTGCTTGCCTTTCAACGATTAGATGATGGAATTTCAAAATTTCTAGAGAAATTTTGAGCAAAAAAACAATTTCTTGCTAAATTTAAGAGTGGTTTAATCACATACTAAATGTATCAACATTTTTAAATCCATCAATGATAAAATTGATGCAGAGTTAGGACTGTTTGCCATTATAAGCGAATGAAAGCATGCAACTTTGACAATAAACAAGCAGATAATAAAGGTGTTATATAAATTTGTAGAATGGTTTGCAGGGCTTAGGTGATCAGTGGATATTGGTCTCACGTCAAAGACTTACTAAACTTAATCAATAACTACTACGGTAGGAAAAAAAAACAAAAAGAGGTCTCAAATTGACTCTACAATTTGTACTATAGATAATTGATGTAAACTACCACCCATTTTTGGCATTAACACTTGTCTTTATAGGCCATTATAGACATATTGGACTCATCATTCCAAGATCCTTACAGATTAATTTGTTTGACATAGTTTCTCTTTAAACTTCAATTTCCTCATTAAGGAATTTCAAGTGTTTATACATACTTGCATGTATCTAACACAAAATCATCTTTAGTGCTTTGTCTTTGAGAAGCCCTTTTGCAGATGAAGCTCACTACAATGCTATCATATCAAAGAACCTTTATGTATGATTTTTTTCACTGCATTTTAGTAATATACTTCTAGTAAGCTCTCTCTATCGTCTTTGATCTGTTGTGATTCATAACTTGTATCTTGGATTAATGTCAATGGTTAGCACCTCTTGTAGCACACGATTCTCGCATCCTTTACTCTTTCTAGCAATCTCATTCACATTATATTTTCAGTTTGTGGATGCCTTTAATTAGCATAGGCTAGTACAAAAACTTATCTGCAGATTTAGGGTTCATCAAAATCAACAAATGTAATACTAAGGATCTTTTTGCAGTTCATCCAATTACAACTAGGCTATACCATATGATCTTCTCTGTGATTCCGTTCATTGATTCAGGTTGTCAAATGTCATGCATTCATAAGTGGTCTTAAAATTTGTTGCACTTATAAAAAAATGAAGATTTACTTGCTTTTATCCTCTTCAAAATGGCTCATTGTTATATTTTACTAGTTGCTAACTACGTATCACTGGTCAACACCATTACCTTTATTAGGTTTCACACAATTTTTTATTTTTGGCAATATAAGTCTCTGTCTTGATTGACCTTATGAAATGATTTTTTATCATGATCCTCATTTGTTTTTGTTACATTTCTCTAACTCGTTTAAGGATTCACAAAAAAGAAAAAAAACTATGCAGCCATAATGCAAGGCAGCTAGCTAAGTCATCTCCTTAATTTATTTTGCAAACTCATTTTCAAAGCTTCACTTAATATACTAACCATGTTTTCTCATATTTTTCCAATACCTACCTTCCTCGCTAATCAATCAAATATCTTAATTAATCCATATCTTACTACTTACTAGTTGACTATACTAACATTGTCATACAATATTGTGCCAAACTCCTAGATATGTTTGCTTATACCATTCAAAGAGACAAGAGAGCAGTCTTGCCAGGCATACATAGATACCTATTCAATATCCTATTGGTAAGTTCAAAAGATACATTAGTGTTCTTTTCATATTTCATTTGTCTACATTGTCTTCTAAGCTGAATACTCACACACTGCTATGACCATGGTTTCTCATTGATTTAAAGGCTTTCTCATAAAGATCATTTTTCATTAAGCTATATAGCTACTCATGTGAGTTGGGATAGTAAACAACAGTTTGTAAGTACCCTCCTACTCAAACATACTCCAAATTGGTCTCACACATGTGATAAATGTTAATTTTTTTATTTTTTATTTTTTTAATGTCTAGCCTAGTCCATTGGTCAATCTCACGGACACAAAGATTTGCCGATTTAGGTAGAGTGTGTAGATAGTCATCTTGGTGCAAATTTGCCGATGTAGGCAACACATTGATAAATTGCAGATTCATGATATGTCAAATATAGATTCGCCAATTGAGGCAACACATCTTATTGATGTAGATTTGTCGATTTAGGAAACACCAATCACAAAATCATGTTGTAGTGGCTACCCACCATTGTAATTGGTATGATTTTGTTACTCGGGTATACAAAATGAAGGATAGTTGGATTTGGATTTGCAATGGGTATATGTTGGCAGATATTTGGACTTGGATTTATGTGGGATTTGGACTTGGTATATGACATTGTTTTGTCGCAATAGTATTTATGGAATTGGACTTGAGATTGATGAGAATTGATTATTGAATGATGAGTGTGACCAATGATTTCCTGATTCACCAGGGTATGACATATACTCCTTATTCTAGTGGTATGGGACACTAGAATAGGTAGTATGTGGATGATGACATGCATAAGCGATGTTGTTTTGTTTCATAAATTTTTCATATGCTATTTCTGACACAGATTTCTAATCATTGTTTTTGATAAGCATTGTTTGCAGATTTCTTATATTTGCAATTGAGGTTAGTTGCTTTCTTACAGAGAGGTATGTAATGAAAATGATAATTTATTGTATTTATTGTTTATTGCAATTGACAAGTGGCAAAGGCATGCAGGCTTTATGGAATGTACAAATGATACTTGATTATTATCATTGTATTATTAAAGTGCTCTGAATGAGCTATGGCCAATTAATGTCCGACCAAACAGTGTGTATTCATTTTGAGCATTCAAAAATTTATAAAGTAAATACGTACAAGAGGAAAATTCTCGCTCTTGCACGAGGAGAGATTGCACCCAGTATTTGTGTCTTTCTTCTCTCCGTTCCTCCTTTCTCTCGCCGTGCTAGCATAGCACTCCGCTTTAGGAGGTGCGACTGCACATGCTCTTTTGCTCTTTCCCTCTCTCTATCTCTCTCTGTTTGTATACATCGTCGATTATGTGCTCATGGATACGTCAAGTATGCAATTTTATCAGTTTAATGGCTTGCAACATGTTCCTTGTTAACCCTCACGGCTCACGGACACCCCATCACCTACGACGGACGTGTATTATGTATTTGGTAGAGTCAGGTACCGGGCTTGTCGGACCAATAGGAAAAGGGTAGGAGTGATCGCCGATGAGAGGCGCACTCTAACTGGGACATTCAAGGGATTAGTTGGCTAAGCATGGGCGCCCAAGTGTGAATGGGGTGAGCTCATATAAAAGCCAACTAAACCTAAAATTCACTGATTCTCTCATTGTGCAATAGAAGCTGCTCTTGCTCCATCTCCACCTTCTCCTTCACCATCTCCTTGTGTGTGTGCGTGTGTGTGTGTGTGTGTGTGTGTGAGAGAGAGAGAGAGAGAGAGAGAGAGAGAGAGAGAGAGAGAGAGTGAGAGTGTGTGTGCGATCGAGCGTTGCGGCAGCACGACGGCGGCGAGGCGGTTGAGCGCGGCGTAGCGGCGTCTCCCTCTTCTTCGTGGCGAGGAATCCTCTACGGCAGGAGCATAAGGCGGTGAGTGACACACCATTGCCCTCTTTGAGCTTACTAGTTAAACTAGTTGTGTACTTGGAGCCGTCTGCGGCTCGTACACGGTGTATCGGCAAGTCCCTTGCTTCGATAGTGCGGCAAGGAGCGCACATTTTTGGTGCCGCTGCCGGGGAATAGCCCAGCACTAAGCCCAAGAGGCACTTTGTGCTTCTTGTATGAGTGGTTCGCAGTAGGAAAGAAGAGGGAGAGGAAGGCGTATTTTTTCTGCAAGTTGTTAATTCTGTTTTTCTGTTTGCACACAGTTTGCATTTTCTGTTTTTCTGCTGCGTACATTTAGTATTAGTTAGACAGTTAGCAACATTCTGTTTTTCTGTTTGCACATAGTTAGCATTTCTTGCGTTTTTTAGCATTTTCTGTGTTTTCATTGCACAGTTCTGCCAAGTTTCAATTTTTGCATTTTCTGTGTTTTCTGGTTTGTGCACAGTTAGGCTCACAGTTAGTTAATTAAGTCGGTTAGTAATTAAGTGAACCACTAATTAGCAGGTCAGTAGGTAGGTGGGACAGTAAATAGTTAGGTGAGGTCAACGCGCACCAAAACGCGTACCAAATAATATCCAAAAAAAAAATGTTTTAAAAAAAATAAAAAATAAATCGAAAAATAAAAACGTGAGCGAGGGGGAGGTTAGATTTTTGAAAATAAAAAACGTGAGTTATAAAAACGGACGGATTGGTTTGTATAAAAGTTAGATCGGGATCATTTTCCCAAGCCCAAGCCCAAGCCCAAGCCCAGGCCCAGGCCTCAGTCCTCAGTCTTATGATATATACTAGACTCACTCTTATATATATACCCTACCTCCTCAAGAGGGAATGAGAGCATGTGGGACAAGTCCTCCACTCTCCTCCCTTCTCTTCCCACTTGCACCTTTAGACTTGCTATTTGGAGCCTAGTTCCCCAGCTAGGAAAAGACTGTTTCGGGCTTTTCTGGAGCAAAATAGAACCAAACGGTGGGCTGTAAAGCACAGCGCGTCCCTCCTAGCGATACGCTCGTTTCGAGCTATCACACGGCCCATTCCACGACACGCTCTAAAAAATCTAGCAAAAAAACAAACAAAAAACACGCTAAAAACTAGTCACAAGGCCTCCTAGAGCAGCTTTTTGACACCTTAGGGTATCAAAAGCACATGCACTTACGCTCTAGGCGGGTGCTAGAACACGAGCATATTGAGGGTGCCTCTGTTCCTACGGACACCCATTACCCATCCACGATAGGCTCTAGACCCTCAACGGGGACACAAGGTAGCACCACCCAAGACCCTAAAATAGCCGCTAGTGATTCCTCCTCCGACTCAGAAATCATGGAAGCATACCCTACCCAAAACACTGGAGAGAAGGCCATGCACCTCCCGAAGCTCCACAGCCTAGTACTAGTATGTTTAGCCGTTTCATGGAAACATTAGGTAGAGCTACTCGCTCGGAACGTGATGCAAATGAAGCACACGAAGGGGGTGGGGAAGTGGACTCTCCTTTCACATCGCATGTGGACCCCACACCCCCAAAGAGTGTCCATATGGATGTCCTACCTGGGATGACTGAGTCGGACAATGTGGATTGGGTCCACCTAGCAGCAACCATAGACACTTGGGGAAATAGGGGGACGACCTGGGTAACACCTGAGGGGATGAAATGCCTGTACCCTTAAATATGCTACAAGCAATGCATATCGCTTCCGACAAGACTCATCCTAAGGTAACGAAGAAAACATACAAGTGGGTCCCTAAAGCTTCCTTAGTGACCATAGCTAGTGCTAAAAAACAGAAGCCTTGTAAGAAACGTACCACTCGCTCCAAGAAAAGTAAGAAAATGTTGCGATGGATCCCTAAACGACTATTGGAAGCCCAAGGCTACTATCAAGGAAATGATCAAATCTGGGTGCCAAAACGTAGATTGTGCTCTTACCTATCACCTGACCCAAGTGAGCCCAATCCCGTAGCTCCAAAACGAATCAATGATCGTGGAAAGAAAAAAATCATAGAATGCTACACACCTAGTCCATAGCTAGTTTGGGTACCAAAGAAAGAACGATTTGTTCCACCTAGCTCAGGAAGGGGGGAGTCCCATGAAGCTTCTAGCTCCTCATGTAATACATCCATAGAGGTAAAAGCTTCTACACAGCCTCCATCTATAGTAGTGGACCTCCATGAAGCTACCAAAGAATCCACACCTCCCAGTGTTCAAGAATCACCTGATGAACCACTTCAAGTTCGATCCTGGGAGAGTACCTTACCACCCTTGCAACTTGACGAGGCACCTAAGGTAATAGAAAACTACTGGCAAAAATCCTCACCTATTACCAACTGGAACAATTGGTTTCAAAGGGTGACAAGCTCATTTCAAACGGTATGATCTACCCAAGGAAGGGGGGAGTGTTTGCTGACTGTCATCATTCATTTGTTTCCCTCTCAACCTTTCTCCCTGACCTCTATATCTCCCAATCTTAGGGAATGTACATATAAAGCTTTATACTCACAAAAAAAAAAAAAAAAAGAGCAAGAGCAATTAGCAAACGAGTATGCACATTAAAAGTCAAAACATTGACTCAGACCAAACATGTCACATCTGGTACAGTGAAACAAAAACCTATGCCATGAAACACCTTTGATCCTCATCACTTGAGTGATGGAGGGTAGGTAAGATTAGTACGATAGGAGTGTTTCTGTTTTAGAGTTGAGTGATTAGCAAAGTTCTTTTTTTCCACTAATGTGCCTCCTGGAGGTATTCCTTTTGTTTCCTAGTGTGTATAGGAGCGTGTTGCTGTGGTTAGGATTTGGACCTTCATGGAATCTTTATCTCGACTCACTCTTCAAATCAAGCGCGACCATCGACACAAACAGGTGTTTCTTGTCCATTAGCATTGCCCCTTATCTTTTTTGCATCCATGTTTGTTTGCTTTGATTGTAATTGGTAGCATAATATTCAATGCATTTGCTTAGTATCAAACATTTAATTCAATGTAATGTTTTGTCATAATCACTTGTCTAGGTGTAAAAATCAAGCAGTCCGACTAAGCTAGTTTGACCAAGCTAGGTATTAAAAATATTCTCTTAATACCATGGGGAATGCCTTCCTAATAAGCAATGGTTACTTAGGTTCTTAATCCGATTTAGGCAGCATTGTATGAAATGTACTAGGGCTTTCTAGTGGGCTTAACCCTAGTGACCTTTAGCTTAAGTATTATAAAAAGAGTTTACTAATGTGATGAGCCTAGGGAGGGTAACAATGTTATATGACCCCCCAAAGTTACAAAATTTAAATGCTGAAAATGAACAAACAAAAAATCAAAGTGCCACAATGTAAAATTTTACGCTGTAAGAGAAATCCCTGCTTAAATTGGTACTTCACTCACATGTATCGCCTATGGTACTAGAGCCCTAGAGGTTCCCAGTGTGGGCGCTTTTCCTTGAAAAGCAAAAAACCCAAGGCATACAAAATAAGCACACACATCATAATTGAATCAATGTGAAAAGACTTTGGGAGGTCAAAGAAAAAGTAATCAGTCAGGCGATGATTTCATGAGAAATTCCTTTTATGGTAGCTTAACTACAAGGTCTTCTAGATATAGCCTCTAGTCAGCCCTCGAACATGAATACTTGGCTCTCGCGATTAAACAACTTAATTGACCACAGATAATTAAGAAGCTTACCCATGGTATTAATATTCGATCTCTAGTGCCTTTCGACCGTCAAATTAGCGACCCCAGACTTGTTTAATTTTTTACCTTTACATCTGTTTATGCATTTGATTACATTGCAATTTAATGTTCATTGCTAACAAATTGTTTGAAATTCTTTTACCAATCAATTTGTCTACCTAAAACTGCATATGATTTTTAAGAGAATGCCATTACTGTGCCAATGTTGTTTGATTTTGCAGTGACTGAAGAAGGCTAAGGACATTCATCTCAAATGCTCTTCCACCTCGACAAACCAGCTTCAACTCAATAGCTTCCGAGGACGGAATCTACATCAGGAAGGGGGGCATGTTAACCCTCACGGCTCACGGACACCCCATCACCTACGACGGACGTGTATTATGTATTTGGTAGAGTCAGGTACCGGGCTTGTCGGACCAATAGGAAAAGGGTAAAAGTGATCGCCGATGAGAGGCGCACTCTAACTGGGACATTCAAGGGATTAGTTGGCTAAGCATGGGCGCCCAAGTGTGAATGGGGTGAGCTCATATAAAAGCCAAATAAACCTAAAATTCACTGATTCTCTCATTGTGCAATAGAAGCTGCTCTTGCTCCATCTCCACCTTCTCCTTCACCATCTCCTTGTGTGTGTGCGAGAGAGAGAGAGAGAGAGAGAGAGAGAGAGAGAGAGAGAGAGAGAGAGAGAGAGAGAGAGAGAGAGAGAGAGAGAGAGAGAGAGAGAGAGAGAGAGAGAGTGAGAGTGTGTGTGCGATCTAGCGTTGCGGCGGCACGACGGCGGCGAGGCGGTTGAGCACGGCGTAGCGGCGTCTCCCTCTTCTTCGCGGCGAGGAATCCTCTACGGCAGGAGCATAAGGCGGTGAGTGACACACCATTGCCCTCTTTGAGCTTACTAGTTAAACTAGTTGTGTGCTTGGAGCCGTCTGCGGCTCGTACATGGTGTATCGGCAAGTCCCTTGCTTCGACAGTGCGGCAAGGAGTGCACATTCCTTTTGGTATTTTGAAGGGCCACTGTGTTCTTCGTTTGTACCAAGAACAATGTGTCTTGGCACCAACTCATCAGCATCTAGCATGAGCATATCACAGAACTCCATGTCTATCATCTCTACATGTGTCTCTAGGGAATAGACCCACTCTATCTCTACCTACACAGACTCGGACGACACCTACTGTCTTTCACTAGATTGACGTAAAGTATCCCAACATTGCATCCACCCTTACCTGCTTGAAATCATCTCTTTGAGTGCAATACACACTATTGCCACTATCCAACTCACCTCTCATTCTCTAGAATCAAAGATATGAGAGTGGGGATGAATAATCTCATTGGATACACACTTTATGTCCCAAAGGTTCACGCGTATGATTACCACGTCCTACTTGAGTGATCAAATTTTGGTGACATTAGAGCTTTCTTTCCCCACATTTTCAGGCATGAACTCTCCAGGTACAAAAAATGCACCATTTTGTTTGGAATGTCAATTGTAATGCACAACTCCAAATTCTTGAGTATTGAGAGTTGATTATCAGTTCCACACGCCCCACATGATATGTTTCTTTGCGTTGCATAAGTCATATTTGACCTTCAAGGATGATAATGAACTCTGTGTGTGTGTGTGTGTGTGTGTGTGTGTGTGTGTGTGTGTGTAGCTCTCATGAAAATGGCTACATCCACAATTAACCATTAATTTTTTAAAGGCTATAGTGTCACTTATGGTGACATCTTATAGTCTACAAGTGTGGCTACAAACATCACATGAAAATGTCTTCTAAGAGACACCATGAGTGTCACATAGAGCACATTGAATATGGGATGGCTATATGTTGCTATGTGCCTATTTCTTTTACCTTCAATGTCTATGCATATCATATATGCAATAAACCATCATCCTATATACAATATTCACTTATTTTAAAGCTATTGGTACCACTTATGGTGCTTTCTATTGGTTTACTACTAGGTTGATCATTGCCAATGAAAATGAAGTCAAAAAGGCAAGGAAGCATTGCAGATTTCATATAACAAGAAGAGGAAGATAAGGCTTGTGGTATGATTAAAACTTTAGTTTGATAGAAAAATGGTGATGATTATTACTATGAATGATGCTAAAGTGATACCAATCAAGGAGTATATGGTAAGAAAACACATCTTTAGAGGTCAAATATGTTGACGAGTAGGATGATTATCTATAACAAATGAGGGAAAAGGAAAAGATACCAAGAAGCATGAAGAAAGCATTTCAGGTTTCATACACAAAATACTCTTATGGTACTTTTGAAGTTTTACTTTGATGCACCTAAATGATACTCATTAATTTATTGCTTCTTGATAGTCACGTGTGAAGCTAGGCAAGAGGACACAGAAAGGTACAAAAAATGTATGAAAGCATCTCAAATGTTGTAGGGAAACACAAAAGAAGAAGGTGCAGGCTAATTTTTAGTATGTTTAGTTTAAGTCAATATTTTTTTACCTTGATTTCTAAGAAGATATTCAATGATTTTGAGAGCTAAATGTGTCCATGTCTAGCCAATAAGAAATTAACACGTGGCATAATGAAGTTATACCAAGGCTCTTGTGTCTTGATCATTGCCTTTTCCATGTTGTAGTGATGACCTTCTTGTGAGCACCATGACCCCCCGTGTTTGATATGGTGTCGTTCTTCAGTGACCCCTAGTGGGTGGACCTGTGAATCATGCATCATACAACCTAGACAAAGCATTTGTTGTTCATGTACAATAGGGCATAATGGATTTCAATTTGAGTAGCATGTGGGTCTTCTTGGGTACCTTATGAAAGGAAGAACTACATCTATGCTCAGCTAATATGAAATTCAACCTTATAACCTTAGCGTGTGAAGCTTCTGAACTAGATGTCTGTTCATGCAACTCATTGATCAATGCTTGATTTCATAGTTGCAAAATTTATACACATATTAATTTGGCAACTGTTATGAATACGCTCGGGTTTGGAGGTAGTGTAAGGGTTCAAAAACTTGCAAGTTTAGCCCCAATACACTTGAAAGGCCTCCATGTGTATGGTCGTGAACCCCTCATCTTTGACAACTATGGGCTTGGCCCTTACTCTGGCCTCATGGACAGTCATGTAGTTTGATGTAATCTAATCTCTCAATGCATACATACATGGTTTTTGCCTCAATGATACCAGCTCCACCCCCTAGATTTTAGCTTTGGTCATTGTGTGGTAAGGGTCAATATTTGAAGCAGTTAACTTGATCCATATTATTGGGATAATTTGTTTAGCTTACGCTCGATACATGACCAACCCCTAAAGCCTAACATATAAACCATGAACCATTATGTGCATGTATGCATCCCACAACATAGATTCCTCTAAAGACATGCTTCTCTATAGTTACATGCTATTTGGTATAGCCACATGTTGCTTGACCTTTCTCTCACATTTGATGAAAGTCACTTTCTAGCATTAAATGCCACCTTCCACTTTTAGCCTATATAAGGCCATAATGCTTAGCTTGTCATTTGGTCTGTCATCATAATCAATCAAGCATTTTTATTTTCATTGAGTATACTCTCTCAAGTCTAATATAATCATTATTTTCATTTCAATATGAATGCTTCACATTGTCTATCCACCATTGCTTTTCAAGTAGTATCAAAGCTTGCAATGTGAATTAGCTTTTTTTGATCACTCTATTCAGTCCTAATTGACACCCCCCCCCCCCCCCCCCCCCCCCCCCCCTTTTCCCCCCTCTCTTGCTAGATTGAGCCCCAATTGAGCATCACCATATGTTTAATTGCTAATCATAATTTTCCTTTATACTATTTAGCAATAAGCAATTCTAATCAGTTTTGACTATCTATGCTTGGGCACGTTCTTGGATTTTCTCTTTGAGCCACTACCCTTTGTGTTAATTTGAAATTAATTAGCACGTGCGTGTATATTGCATTCGCATTTAGGTTGTGTTGCATCAGAGCTACTGTATTGAAGGCCATGAATGCACGATTTGGAGTCATCCAATTGGAAGCGTCTATGCCAACAAATTGAAGAGACACATGTGTGTACGTCACTATCTACATTAGCTTTTGATCGAGCCCAGTGCCCACCTACAAAAAGTTTGAATTAAGCTACACATCATAATCTTTTAAGCTCAATCTCTAGTTTTTCTAGGGGGAAGACTTACAAGTTTTACACGCGCATGTGTGTGTGTGTTCGTGTGTTTGAAAGCTTTAATGCCCATAGTACTTTTAGGTGGAAGTCAAGCTTTACATTTTTCAAGGGAATTCAAAAAAGTGTGAAGGCAACTTTTGTCTTTAAAAGACTTTGTTTGACTTTGGAAAAGAGCACTAAACTTACAAAACATACAACCATCTCAATTCTCAAATAGCACCAAGTGCTCACCTAGTCAAGGGCACTTTCCCGTGTGGTTTTTCGAGCATTTTTCCAAGTTCAACACTTGCTCTCAAGGCCTTTTCCCACAAACCTTGATCTTTAATCTCTTCAACCATTCTGAAGAGGTGCTCGTGAAAGTGAAGAGTGACTTCACATTCGGTCACAATTTTTGTAAATTCCATTGAGGATTCATTTGCACAAAGTTCGCCTTGATATGTATGAACTGTAAGGTACCTCCCTAAACCCTAGAGACATTCAGAATGTTTTTTAGCCTAGAAAATAATTTAGAAAAAGCAAGACCGGAAAAGAAGTCATGCTGACAACGAGACTTTACTCTAGAATGAAAAGACAAGGATATTTTGGATAAGAAATTATGTCATCCCTATATTTCTAAAAATATTAAGATTATTTTTATACTTCTTCGTCAAAATCCGCGTGGGAACTGATCTAGATCAAGAACTGGGAGGAAAAAGGGACTAACTTGATTGGAAAATTAAGAGATAGGAATTGGGAAGAAATTGCGGTCCAATAAGAATTGAGAAGAGAATTGGGGTCCAATAGGAATTGAGAAGAAATTGGGGTCCAATAAGAATTGAGAAGAGAATTGGGGTCCAATAGGAATTGAGAAGAGAATTGGGGTCCAATAGGAATTGAGTATTCTACCCACCATTTCTTATATAAGCACCCCCTCTCCTTTGTAATTTTACACACATTGCTAAGCTACTTGCATACTTGCCATGCTCAATATTATTCTTAAGTAAATCAAGGTTTCCATTAAACCTTGCTCTTGCTCTCTCACTCTCTTGAAGGCCAAACCCTTGAGGGTTTTATGAAGAAGCTCCTCTCTCCTTCCTCTTTATAAATCCCTTTCCTTATTCCTTGAGCCTCACATCTCTTCAAGAAGGACTTCAACCCCAATTCCCTCTTGTTTAGAGGAGGTAATCTTCACTTCTAGTAATATTAATTAACCTAAACCATGTGTTTTTATACTAAAAAGGTTTATGTGCATCATTTTAGGTTTAAGCTTTAATAATAACCTTGGAATTAGGGTTAAGTATTAACGATAGTTATGCATCATTAAGTTAAGCTTCAAAGGTAGATTTGTATCTTTAAGCTAAGCTTTAATGGTAACTTTTCACTTAGGTGTAAGCTTTAGTGACTACCTTGTATTTTAGGTCTAAGATTTAATGGTAACCTCGCAATTAGGGTTAAGTGCTAAGAGTATCTATACATCTTTAAGTTAAGCTTCAAAGGTAGATTTTCACTCTTAAGCTAAGCTTTAAAGGTAACTTTGCACTTAGGTGTAAGCTTTAGTGACTACCTTGTATTTTATGTTTGAGCTTTAATGGTAACCTTGGAGTTAAGGTTAAGTATTAATGGTAGTTATGCATCATTAAGTTAAGCTTCAAAGGTAGATTTGCATCCTTAAGCTAAGCTTTAATGGTAACTTTGTACTTAGGTGTAAGCTTTAGTGACTACCTTGTATTTTAAGTTTAAGCTTTAATGGTAATCTCGTAATTAGGGTTAAGTGCTAAGAGTATCTATGCATCATTAAGTTAAGTTTCAAAGGTAGATTTGCACTCTTAAGGTAAGCTTTAATGGTAAATTTGCACTTAGGTGTAAGCTTTAGCGACTACCATGTATTTTAGGTTTAAGCTTTAATGGTAGCCTCGTAATTAGGGTTAAGTGCTAAGAGTATCATGCATCATTAAGTTAAGCTTCAAAGGTAGATTTGCATCCTTAAGCTAAGATTTGATGGTAACTTTGTACTTAGGAAAAGCATTGAAAGACAAGCTTGCAATTTAGGGTTTAGCTTCCATGGTGACCTTGTGTGTGATTAGGGTTAAGCTTCCCTGGTGACTTTGTGTGATTAGGGTAAAGCTTCCATGGAAACCTTGTCTCATTAAAGAGAGAAAGGTTTAGTCTCATTATGGTAATTAGCTTAGGGTTTGCATGTCTCTTTGTGGTAGGAAGAATGTATGGTTATAATCCTCTCTTCCAAGCTTTAATGGAAAGCTCTCGATTCCCATTTTATCTCCAAAGCGAGATTTAATGGAAAGCTCGAAGACTCATAAATCATAGGACGACCTTCTAGCTTCCTAAATGGAAAGCTAGGCACCATAAGAAAAGACTAGTTATCTAAGCTCGATAGAAGTAGTTCAATTTTTGGTATTGAAGAGCATTTCTAAAGTTTTCAATTTGAGGTTTGTTTGCAAATACGGGATGGGGGAGATAGGGCATAACTTCACAGAATTGATCTCCATGTTGTTTTGAACCAAAAACTTTACAAGCTTCCATGGAGATTCCCCATGGATGGCAAAGGATTGCAAAATCTGGGAATCGTACAAAACGAATATTGAACTTAAAAAGTTGGTAGTTTCGAAGAGACATTAACCATCAAATGCTTATGGCAAAAACTTGCTTCTATTTTCTAAATAAACTTGGTTGGTAGATAATTAATGAAAGTAGGAATTAAGGTTGATAAATGAATGAACCTAGAAATTATCAACTAGGAGTTAAAAAGGAATCTCAAGAGGTGATAGGGATAGCCCATTGCAAAACATAGATTTAACTAGGAGTTTTGAAGATTGTGTCTGCAAATGAAGGGAAACCAAGATGGATCTTCTTGGGGTCAATTTGATTGAAAGGCCGACCCATTGAGATGATTCTCTTGGGGAACTTGATGGAGATTGGATCTTTTCGGCTAGGGCAACGTAACTGGCAAGTTTATTATACCTAGGTCATTCATGCCCGAGGGATAAGGGATGAATGGGTTTTTTTATTTTTGCATGGCCGGGTGAAGTACCCGCGGTTCTTATTGAAAAATAGCCATAATCCGGGTATGGCTTGATGCCAATAGTTGGATGGGAAGGTCATACTCAGGGAGGATGATGTGAATTAATTAAGGAAATGTGTTTGATTTGGTTGCGTAAAAAGGGATTGGAAAGGTTAGGAATATAGGGGCTATCCTATGCATCTATCATCAGATGGTGCTATACCTCTCAAAATAAAATGCTTAAGAAGGAATGATTAAATCACTTGATGAGCCTTTCCCAAACACTTAATTCTGGAAAATATTGTGAAGGTGTTGCCATTTTGATGGCTTGTAACCGATTATCTTGGTCCTGAGTAAGACAAGATGAATTGTTTGAAACTAAATGTGTTGCATGATTAGTTAGGAAACTAGTCAAGTTAATTGTAGTAGATAAAGGAAAAGAAATGAATTAAAAGTTTCTAAATAAAGATCTGGTGGGAACAACCAAATGAATTTCCTTGAACAAGGGTATGCAACAGATTGCATGCTGCTTGTTGTCTGACGATGTCTCATAGACTGTCTTCCTGATTTTGTAGTAGTTAAGTACTACCTTGGGAAGGGATTTTGATGAAATGGTTCAGTGGGTTGGCGGATCCGAAGGGTCAGATGGCCGGATGTTGAATAAAAATTTTATGTTAAACTCTAGGACTATGCGGGATAAAAACAGGTAAGTGGGAACGAGCGAGACCAGGTAGGATTACAAGTTCGCCCTTCTTAGGGGAAAGCGATAATTGCTGTGCCTGCTTGTCAGGAAAAAGGGGTTATCGCCATGAACCAAGGGAGAACAAGAAAGCAAGAGAAGATCCTCAAGTTAAAGATCAAGAGAATCAAGACTCAGGACCATGATTTTGGGTGTGGGTGATTGAAAGATGCCAATGACGGATTTAATTATGATAAGAGGATAGAGTCGTCAAATTGATGGGATTTACCCCTTGGATTGGCATTCGAGATAGACCGGAGTCCTCTCTGGGTGTCAGTCCCAAGTGGGAGTGATACCTGCAGATAGATCTACGTCATTCTCTGGAGCAGTGTGGAAGACTGAGGGAGGTGAGTAGGGTCGAGTCTGGGTATGGCCCTCACATGAACTATCTAATCCCAAGATTAGCAAAGGGCCTTGTAACATGAAGGAAACAAGTATTTTTGCATTTTGAACAAACCATATTTGCATGTATACAAGCACTATGTCCACCAATAAAGAAGGGCCATGCACCTAACCAATGTTTCTTCAAAGCTAATGCTGGGAACAAGAAGAATCCTAGAGGTTCCAGAGAGATTCCAAAGATAAAGCGTACATTGTGGTAGAAGAAGAAGAAGAAGGGGCTATCCACATTGTCCATTATGAGGATGTATTGTAATGGGTCTTAGACACTGCCCCAAACCCAAAGTTTGGAGGAAAGACATACTCTCTTTTGTACCAGATTCCACCTTTATGAGCTGTCATAAAATCTAATATCTAACCAACCCAAATGATTTTCTCATATTAAATTGATCACTTAATGTGGGAGAATAAATGGGAACAAGTGTTAAGATATAGATATGTGCTTATAGATCTATCTCAACACGGGGCCAATAGTAAAGGGGCCCAAATGGGAGACAGTCTATCAAGAGCAAGGCTAACCAATGGAGCATAAGACCTTAGGGTTAGCTTCATTGAAGACCTCCAATAATGTGTGTAAAAGTCCTTTTACCTTAGGTAAGCTAGGGCTGAGCTTGAGGTGGGAACCCGGCCCAAGCTCGAGGTGCTTGACCTGCTTGAGGTGCTTGTCGTTCTTGAGGTGTTTGTCCTGCTTGAGGTGCTTGATTAAGGTGCTTGAGGTGCTTGACTTACTCCATGCTTGAGGTGCTTGACTTGCCGCTTGATTAAGGTGCTTGAGGTGCCTTGACATGCTTGCCTAAGATGCTTGTGGGAATACCCCCTAGTCCAAGTGCTTTGTCATGCTTGATGACTAAGGTGCTTGAGCTCCTAAAGTCAAAAGCATCCCTACAAGAGGGGGGGTGAGCCCTTTTCCTAGGGATTAGAGAGAGAACACACACTCACACTCACACTCACAAGGGAAGCCCCAGCTTGAAGAGGCAGCAAGGACACATGTCAGGTCCCTACCCATGTTACCTTCATGTGTTGCTTGAAGCCTATTGGCTAGGCTTCAAAGGGGTCCAATGATAAATTACTTGAATTATCTAATTGTTTTTGCATTTATCAAGTCCTCTCTCTCAAAGGGGAAAGGGGGACACTTGTCCCAAGGCTACCCATGTTTCTTGTAATGGCTCCTGCTTGTGATTGGCTAGGCCTGGAGGGGTCCAATGAGCTTCAAGCATGAGCTACAAGGGGGGGTCGACCCAAGAAAGCTAGGGGGGTGCTTAGGGGGTATACTCACCCACCCACACTCATAAACACTCTCATTGTGTACTATGCAAAGTGCAAGAGCTCCCTCTCTTTCTCCAAGCAAGTAGAGGTTGAGAGCCTACACCAACACTCTTGGCTATGGAGTGCAAATCCATCCAAGAGCCATGCTTCAATGCTTGAGCTTGCCATCTATTTCTTCTTCATTACTATGCTATTATGTATGCTAGCACAAGAGTTATGATAAGTGAGGAACTAGCTCTTTCTCGTATGAAATGTTTCTTCTTCCTCTTCCCTACCCTCATTCCCTGCTAGCTCTCTCCACCTTCGAAGGTGTTTGAGGTCTTGGGACTGAGGCTTGGTATAGCTAAATCTTTCTTCAAGTTTAGGTTATGCTATGATGGTGATGCATGAAGCTTTCCATCTTCATTGCTTCACCTAGGTCACAAGGAACACAAAGAATGTATTGTAACAAGTCTCTCTTTATGGGAGAAATCATAATACAAATGCCTATTGGAGGGGGGACCGGCTCCACATAAATCCGGTCCTCAACTGTTGTCATGTTCTCTAAATTCTCTCTCTTGCAAAAGTATTGTCTATGCCAAGTTAACTAATTGCTATAATTATGTTGCTATCGTCAATTATGTCTACCCGCTATGCTCACAAAATCATTTCTTGAAAGTACTCTCATTAAATTCCACTACTCTCAAATTGAATAGGCAAATTCCATTACATGAGCCCGATGTAGTTACCCAATGTAACCCATGTTAGACTCTCTTGATTAGAATCCATGCACGTCATGTACGATTCAACTTGTGGGGGCATCTGTTGGGGTAAGCCGTTTAGCTTACACTTGATATGTGACCAACCCCTTAAGCCAAGCATATCAACCATGCAACATTATGTGCATGTATGCATCCCACTACATAGATTTTGCTAAAGAAATGCTTCTTTATAGTCACATTCTATTCACTATAGCCACATGCTTTTCGTTATCGTCACATCTTGCTTGACCTTTCTCCCACATGTGATGGAAATCACATTCTAACATTAAATTCCACCTTTCACTTTATTATAGCCTATATAAGGCTATAATGTTTACCTTGTAATTTTCCCTATCATCATAATCAATCAAGCATTTTTATTCACATTAAGTACACTCTTTCAAGTCTAATACAATCATTACGTTCATTTTAATGTGAATGATTTACTTGTCTATTAACCATAGATTTTCACATATGTGCTCTTGTATGAAGCAACTTGTACTAGATTTTTCATTATGTGTGTATGATTTAAGTACATTGATGTGGTGATGCGATTCAACTCCATGATTTGAAATGTATAGGACTCGATCTCCCTTACTCAAAAGAACAAGAAAGTTCTTGATGGGCTTCCTATTTGGAATGTCATCACTTGGAGTGTATTGATTGTAGCATATGCCGAGAATATGCCCAATATGATTGTGAAAAGGTATTGATAGCCGTTTTTCGGCTCTCCATAATTGCCATAGTAAGTTACTCCACCCTACCAAATTCACCCAAACGCTATGGCTATCCCTACCACAAAAGCTCAGAAGAGGAGACTCATGAAGAAGGCAAGCATGTATCTCTTCCTAGAAGGCTCCCTCTATCAAAGAGGGAAGGATAAAGTGTGCAGAAGAGTACCAACTATCGAGGAAATTCCAGCCATTCTAAAAGGTTTGCATGAAGAGGCATGTGGTGGTCATTTTGCCCAAGAATCAACTGTGAAGAAGATTTTGCTTGCGGGGTATGTTTGGCCAAGCTTGCATGTGGATGTTCAACATTGGTGTAAAAGCTGTCACAATTGTCAAATAAATGGAAATAGAAGGTTGGTGCATGGCCCGAGGCAAATAGTGCTTGCAAATGGACCCTTTGAAAAGTGGGGCATTGATGCTATGGGTCCTCTGCCTAGGACAAAAAATGGTAAACTCTACATTCTAGTGGCTGTAGACTATATGACTAGGTGGGTGGAAGCTCAAAGTGTGGAAAGAGTGAATGAGAGGACAGTTAGCAAGTTTGTGTACAATCACATTTGTTGCAGATTTGGCACACCTTTGGAGATTGTTTCTGATAATGGTCCAGGGTTTAGGAAGGGCTTGCTCACAGAAGTTTGTGAAGAGCTTCACATTCTACATCGTCATAGCACACCATACTACCCACAGTCAAATGGTTTGGTGGAGAAGGCTAATGGTGTCATTGCAGGAATCATTAGAAAGATGGTGCAAAACAAGACAAAATTATGGGATGACTTCTTGGATGGTGCCTTGTGGGCATATCGAACCACATATAGGGAAGCCACGGAGTTCACACCATTTCACTTGGTCTATGGTCAAGAGGCTTTGCAGCCTATCGAGCTCAACATTCCAACAATGCGACTTCATGGCAAAGGAGCACAAGATGATCAAGAGGTATGGATGGATCGACTTCTTACGATAGTGGAGCTTGAGTGAAAAAGAGAAGCAGCATATGAGTGCTACAAGAGGAAAGCCACACAAGCAAAAGAAACGCACGACAAGAAACTGAAGGACAAAGGCATCAAGGAAGGAGAGCTTGTGCTAAGGTATGACAATCGACTTGACAATCGTTTTGATGCCAAGTTTGAAACTAGATGGTAAGGGCCATACATAGTCAAGAAGGCTTTCAATTCTAGTTACTATCAGCTTATGGACTTAAATGGTAAATAGCACTCCAGGAAGGTAAACGGGTATCGCTTGAAGCCCTATTTGAGTCGCCTTCTACCAAAGGATCTACCAAAGATCTGTCCAAAGGCCGCTGTCTCATGTAAGTATTGTTACATGAGGCATGAGTGTAACTCCAACCAAAATTCTGAGGGGCCAAACAATGAAGATCTCGTCAAGGACTATGAAGCACTCTCTTTGGAAAAGATGCTCTATGATGGTACATGAATATACCATCATCCTGGGGGAGGGCTAATGATAGCCGTTTTTCGGCTCTTCATAATTGCCATAGTAAGTTACTCCACCCTACCAAATTCACCCAAACGCTATGGCTATACCTACCATTTCACTGTACATAGGCGTGTGTGAGTTAAGGGGCTTTTCCCATATCTTCTTAAAAACCCTCAGCTAGCTAGTCACTGGGCTAGTTGAGCCAAAAAAATAAAAAAAATAAAAAAAATAAGTATATTATGGCCCATGCGTATGTAAATATTTCTTTGTATATAGGGCCTAAATAAAAGATTTTTTCATAATTATTTTGGTATTTATTTAAATATTTCTACCTAGGTGTGTGTTATTTATGCTCTGTACATTGCCTCACCATTACCACAATTTTTCTTACCATTTTTCATACTCTTTATTCCATATAGAAATATTTTCATGTAAGCTTCTCTTATATTTGGTGTAACTCCACCCCAACAAAAATCCAAAAAAACTAGTTTTATTTATGTGTATATTTTTTCACTATTGTGAATTTTCCCTTCCTACATCTATTTTGTTTTTTTTTCTAAAAAAATAGAACACCAAAAATATTTATCTTTTTATGGTAGCCTCATAATGAGAGAGATTTCTTTTGACCCCTTTATATTTTTTCCACTTATATTATTTATATTTGACATGTACATATTTTTTAGACCCCTCAATATTTGATTTTCTTAGTTGTACTATTCACATATATCATGATCTCAACAATATCTTCAATTATAGACCTACCAAATAAGGTCAAGGGTAGGTGGCATGCATACATGCACTATGGAGGGCTCACTCTTGGAGGTATTCAAAAGAATCATCCAAAGAAGGACCCCACAAGGACCTTGTGCAGTGGAAAAAAACGATCGGTTTTGCTGAATTTTTAAAGTTCACTTACTCTCCGAATTTGAAAAGGTGATACAAACAAAAGTTGTAGCTCGTGGGCTGAACTTTTGCCTCAATTTTTTTCATATTTTTTTGAGCTACGAGCTGTGAGATATGATTTTATTAGTGGAACCCAGTTTTCCCATGCTATGCAGCCACACTCTCTCTTCCACTTCATCATTTTCCGCTTTCACACACACTTCTCCACTCATCATCCCCACCTCTCTCACCACTCCTCTCTGCACCCTACTCACCTTCTCCTCAACCTTGAAGAATAAGAGAAACCATGGTGAACTCATACCTCCCACACACAATTCCATTCCAAAATTGACCACCTAGTCTCATTTTTCCTCCTCCAAATTACCCATATCTATAAAAAAAAACCACAAAATTCAGCCTCTTCTCTTAAAAGACAGCATCATGGTGGTTGATTACTCAGCTTCAATTACCTTGTCTCTCAAGGAAGGTCAAGAGTGGAGAAAAAATGTACCGTCAAAGCTAGTGGACCGTCAACAAGCGTCAAAATTGGCCCTACTCAAGACACTTGGAGCATCAACCTTGTAAGAAATCCACCTTTTCTTATCTCTTAAGAGTTTTTCTTCCTTATTTGTATCCTACATGGATACTCCCATTGTAAATATCCAATTCCATTTGTAAATTAATACTAACTCTACTAACACTAACCCACTATGAAAAGTCCTATCACCTCCATTTCTCTCCTCTCTCTTTCCCCACCAACTTCTTGATAATTCCAAGAAAAAGAAATTAGATAAATTGCTGAAAATCTAACCCAACCATGGTTAGAGGAGTAACCCTAGCCTTCAAAATTGCTATAAAAGGAGGGTGTAGCTAGCACAAAAGGGGGGAGCCATAAACAAGAGCACTATGCTATGGCTTGAGAAGCCAAGCTCAACCTCTCTAAAAGGAGCTCTTGAGTGGAAGCTCATTGTCTTATGCATGTGCATGTGTTGTAATAGGGGATTAGCAAGGGAACTCTATGCCATTGTAAGAGAGAGAGTGATCATTCAATTGAGAGTAGGAAATCTATCATTTCTCCTACTAGTGTAAGCACAACATTTGCTGAATCAAGGAGGGTGGATTTGGACTAAGCTTGGATACTTTGTCTCCCTTCCAACGTGAAGTAATGGACAACAATGATGCGTAAGTGTCTTGGTGTTTTTTGTTAAGTTCTTGAGAGCTTGTCTCTGGTGTTGTCATCAATCTAGCCATAAATCCCACATACTGTAAGAGGGCAACAGGGTGGAGAGGACTCCCCTGGCCTTAAGACAGTGATTGGGGTGGCTTTTCTTGTGATGTGTTGTGGTGAAATTTACGCAAGCTATGTTTGAACAAATACTAATCTCACTTTGATTTGTCATGACAGATTTGTAAGAAGGCATTAGTGCAACAAGCACCCCCTTCCCCCCTTCTCTCTCTTTCTTACATATATATATTTATGTTTGCTTGATCATTAACGATACACTTCAAGGCAGCCCGAGCACCATCTCTCTCTCTCTTTCTCTCTCTCTCTCTCTCTCTCTCGTGTTTTAGTGTGTGAGAGTGTTCCATTGGTGTTAGGGTTAGTGTAAATTCCTTGCTTGTTTGTGGGTTGCTCTAACGATTCTCCTCTTTTGCGTCCTAGTTCGCTCTTAAACTAGGTGGTGCCCCTTGTGTAGTTGGGATGTGCATGTGTTGTAATAGGGGATTAGCAAGGGAACTCTATGCCATTGTAAGAGAGAGAGAGTGATCATTCAATTGAGAGTAGGAAATCTATCATTTCTCCTACTAGTGTAAGCACAACATTTGCTGAATCAAGGAGGGTGGATTTGGACTAATCTTGGATACTTTGTCTCCCTTCCAACATGAAGTAATGGACAACAATGATGCGTAAGTGTCTTGGTGTTTTTTGTTAAGTTCTTGATAGCTTGTCTCTGGTGTTGTCATCAATCTAGCCATAAATCCCACATATTGTAAGAGGGCGACAGGGTGGAGAGGACTCCCCTGTCCTTAAGACAGTGATTGGGGTGGCTTTTCTTGTGATGTGTTGTGGTGAAATTTACGCAAGCTATGTTTGAAAAAATACTAATCTCACTTTGATTTGTCATGACAGATTTGTAAGAAGGTATTAATGCAACAAGCACCCCCTCCCCCTTTCTCTCTCTTTCTTAAATATATAGTTGTGTTTGCTTGATCATTAACGATACGTTTCAAAGCAGCCCGAGCACTCTCTCTCTCTCTCTCTCTCTCTCTCTACGCGTCCTAGTTCGCATCCAAAACTAGGTGATGCCCCAAATTTGTGTAGGGTTAGGTTGCGGGTTTGTGTGTGTGTTTGTTGTTTTTTCCAGCCCCAACCCAATTGAGCAGCATAGGAGCCTAGAAGAGTGCTTGGAGGCCACTCTTCTTGTTGCCCGCCCCAGACCGCCTCAGTATCGATGTGTTTTTCACATGATTCAAAGGGAAGGCTTCTCTCTAGATGCAATTATCTATGCATTGAAGGCATGAGGCATTATGTAAGGCATTAACATGCATGAGAGAATTATGATAAGATTGCTAGCCAGGGGATGTTAGAGAAAGATGTTGTATTTGGTGGTGTTTGGGTGATATGAATGCCATATGCGGTTCCCTTATTGAAGGAAAAAAGGTTCTTGATAGGCATCATTTATGGATTGTCGACATTTGGAATGTTGGTGCAAGCAAAGTTGGTCCAAGATGGGAAGTGTGTAATGTAGTGCTAAGGCTTCATATAGGTGCAAGTTGGAGAGTTAAAGCGGGTATGAAGGCCCTGGGAAAGTAGGTGTCAGTGGAAATGTATGGTTCATGTGGTTTTTTAGGCCAAGAAGGATCCAAAGAATGACCAATTGGGTTGATAGACAAAAGTGCTCGAGGTGCTGAGTTGGTGCTCTAGAATGTGCTCTTTGAGATGATTTACGATTCGGTCTAGACGACTCCTCAAAGGGAGTCACGATGTGCGAGATACAATTGTCTAAAGATGAAAGGTCTTGCAGATCCCCGTCGGATAGGCTAGAAAAGGACAAATGGAAAGAGCTGGGTTTAATCAATAGGATTGATGTGTGCAAATTGTGGAGCATGCCAGTCTTCTCGGATTGTGAATTGGAGCTCTAGAAAGCAAGTTATGGCAAAATGAAGATTTATCGAGGGTCAGGTCTATGCCCACTTGGTCACATTGGAGATCGTGCCATCTGGCATTGTTTTGTGTTTGACCAGGTTTTAGAAGGAAATATGCATCATGGGAAGTTATCAAGAATTGGTGGCTTGTCAATTGGGGTCATCTAGAGCAAGATATGGCCAATTGAAGGTGGATGCAAGTACCACAGGATGGTGACCGAGGTTTTTGGGTCCTCAGTTGGTAGGCTCAAGAGCATCGAAATGTGGTGAGTCTTGTATAATATGTAGTTGGCAAGAAGGTATTTCAAAGGGGTGTTGTGGTCTCACCATCGTATGTGGGAGCAATGAATGGCAAATCTCTGAAGAGGCATGAAAAAGAGGTTTTTGAGAAGTTTTGGGGTGATTTATTTTTGACACCCAAGGGGCTGGAGCTCCATGGCCTGCCACGTGTCATCCCAAAAGTCCCACATGGGGAGGGCAAGCCCACATATGAAAGCTAAAGGAGCTGGGACTGGTGCCCCTTATGGTATGTGAGTTGAGAGAGAGAGAGAGAGCTCTCAAGGTGCCTTGGCTATGGTGTGGGCTGATGGTGGTTTGTTTGGCGTTGTTGCACGCAAGACTAACGGAACAGGGCGGAGTTGATGATAATTTTGGCTAAGGGAGGAGGCAACGACAATGGATATTGATGGTGGAGGCTAGATGACGGGCATTGACCCACGGTGATGAAGTGTCAGACAACCCGACAGAGTGCAGCTCACACGGGACCATTGACCGCTAAACAATTTTGAAGGCAAACGGGGCTAGGCACTAGTTCTAGTGCTAGAGCCCCCCCTTGGGATCAGGTGAAGGCTTAGAGAGTGAAAAGATAGTCAACCATGCCCGCCCAAATTCCCAAATGGGGCACCGAAATGGACTAATGAGATTTGAGATGCTAAAATCGAACAAGGGGATCTATATAAAACAATGTTTTGCTCACTTTTTGGGGGTATCTTGGCATTTTTTTTGGCAGAAAATTGGGTCTATTTGAAGGAGATCAAAGGGTGTTTTTTGAAGCCGTTCCAACGGAAGGGTGTGCCTATGGAGTCGGATGCATGGTGAAGCCAGTGGAGCAATGGGGGGCCAATGAGGGCTTGCCCTCGTTGTTCTTTTGTGAAGCAAATCTTGATGATGTGATGTTTGCCAATCCGGACATATCCTGGTGCTTGCACCCATGTAAAGGTCTTTTTTTGATGAAATGAAGCCTACATTGCCCTGTGTTGGTGTCAGTTCCCCCCTTCCCCCCTTCTCTTTCTCTTGCTCTTGTTGTTTGCCCGTGGTGTTGGCTTGTGGAAGTGTGTGCCCACCCAAACCGGTAGTTCTTGTGTGTGGAGAGAGTGAGTCAGAGAGTTGGTGTGTGGGTTGAGAGGGTTGAGATGGGCAGCGGTGGAATGTGAGTGCGGTGTGATGTTCTATCAGCACGTGCATACATTAGTTTGTGTGTAAACAAAGGTTTGCATGTGCAAGTGTGTAGAGTTTCAAACATGAACTCTAGTGGATTGGGGTGCTGTGTATATTTTGGGCTATAGGGAGGCAATCTATTTGTGTGTTGGGTGTGTTCCCCTTTACCCCTCTCCATCTTATGGTGCCCCCAATGAGGAGCACATTGGTGCTCCTCTTTGAAGACGAAGTGGTGATTTTGGTGATGCTAAAGGTGTGGCCTGTGAAGAGCGAGTACTGATAGGGATGGCATGGATAGGTTTTCCAATTTTCAATGGGGTCAAAGAGGCAAAAATGTGGCTCCAAGACTATGGTTTGATTCTGCTGGAGAGCAGTGTGATGAGAGAAGATGGTGTGGTGCAAGTGTTCCCACTCTTGGTTCGTGGAAAAGCGAGGCTATGGTTCAATGGCCTATGTGAAGAAGAAAAGGACAATTGTGAAACCTAGAGGTGGCTTTTTGAAGCAGGTTTGTCATAGATGTGTAGCTGGATGAATTGAAGTGTAAGCTAGACAGGTTAAAGAAAAGCTTGGAAGGGTATTTTCAAAAGATTTTATGGGAGTTCTAAGCCCTTTGGGGAAAGCTGATCAAGGTAACTATTGCTACAAATTCATGGATTGCCTGTATGAGGAAGTGCGAGACAAGGTGGAGATAGATGGACATGTGTCATACAAAGAAGCGGTGGCTCTAGCGAGAGGTTGGACCAAGAAGATTTTGAAGAAGCGCAAAGCTAGTAAGGATTTTCCAAGTGCTGTGGTGCTAAAGTAGATTGAAGTGGTGGTACTTGAGCCAAGATTGGTGCAAAGGAATATGCCATTGTGAAAAGAACCAAGGGTTCTATGGCTACAGAGAGACAGGGTAGTTCCTATGCCGAGATGCCAATTAGGGTGGCTCTAGTTGTGGAGGATGTGCAAGTGGTTCCAGATCGGGAAAAAGATGTGCTACCGAGTCAAGGTGTGGCTGTTGAAGCTCCATTGGAGAGTGCTAGAGGTCAAGAGGTGCAGTTTGCAAACGAGGTTGAAACAATGAAGCTAGAAAAGATTCCAAAGCTCGAGATGGAGGAAGAGGTTGAGCCAAGTGATAGTAGCTCTATGGCTGTTGCTGACACGAGTTGGGAAACTGAGTTGTCTCAGTCATGGTATGATGAGTTTGATCTCTTGCACGTGAGTGGAGATGTAGTGAATGTGTGCAAAGAGCGAGGAGCAACACAAGCCGTTATGTGTGGTAGAGACCAAGTGGAGGAACTTGAGGCTATAAGGGAATCCATTTAGGTAAAGGTGATGTGCAATGCCATGCTAATGGCCATGTTGATTAAGGTTGTAATGGTGTATGCCATGGTGGTACAAGAAGTGCAGAGTTGGCTAGGAGGGATGGAACTTTCCTATGGAAGAAGACAAGGATAATGCAGTAGAGGATGAGTTTCTCTCATCCTTCACAAAGCATGATGCAGTGGTAGAGCAAGTTCTTGATGAGAAACAGATAGTTGAAGCTGACACTCTACTGGTGCTAGTTGCCCTTGGAGGGCCAAGTGATGAGGAAGAGCTCGATGATGCTGGAATTGAGTGCATGGCAAGCAAGAAGACAAGCGTAGGGCCAAGGATGGAAGGGATTCCAGTGCTATAGGTGCGCTCTATGACAAGTGGTGTGGATTCCCAAATTATGTCCATGATTTCTAGGGAGGTTTGTGTGTGGTGGTTGAAGGGGACACTAGTAAGTGCAACTATGCAATGGGTTGTTGAGCAGGTGCATGATTCACTTGAGGAGGATCTCGCTTTACATGATTGGGAGGAAGGGCATGGTATGTTTGGTGCAAGTGATGGTGTGTTCGATGATAGTGATAGTATGCTTGGTGGTGCCTTGTTTGAAGTGGGTAGTTTGCGGATGGGTTCTTGGCGCAGTGAGGATATGCTATTGGCAGTTTGGGTATGTGGTTGGCTATATGCCTTGTTGCGGCACTATGTGAGCCTGATGCAGGTAGATGAACCTGATCAATGCTAAGTGCTTGACCCAAGTGGTAGTCATGTTGTAAAGCATGACTACCACTTAAGAAAATGCAATGGGTGACAAGAGTCAGGTCATGTATATATTCTAACGTGTTTTGTCGTGTACAAAGTGCTTGTTTGGGTGTGTATTTTTTTAGTGCAATAAGCATGTGTGTGGTTGAACATAAATGTTCAACAAGGGGGTGGACAATGATGGTGCAACCAAATTTGGTCCAATATAGGAAGTGTGTAATGTAGTGCTAAGGCTACAGACAGGTGTAAGCTAGAGAGTTAAAGCGTATATGAAGGCTTTGGGCAAGCAGGTGTCAAAGAAAATGTATGGTTCATGTGTTTATTAGGCCAAGAAGTCTCCAAAGAAGGGTTGATTGGGTTGGTAGGAAAAAGTGCTCAAGGTGATGAGTTGGTGATCTAGAATGTGCTCTTTGAGATGCTTTACAAGCCGGTCCAGACAGCTCCTCAAACTGAGTCATGATGTGCGAGATATGACTGTCTAAGTATGGAAGGTCTTGCAGACCGCCGACGGATAGGGAAAATAGGGACATATGGTGAGAGCTGGGGTCATCAGATAGGATTGACATGCTCAAATTGTGGAGCCTGTCGGTCTTCTCGAATCGTGAATTGGAGCTCTAGAAAGCAAGTTATGGCAAGAGGAAGATTTGCCAGGGGGTAAGGTCTGTGCTCACTTGGTCGCATTGGGATGGTGCCATCTGGCATCATTTTTGGTTTGACCAGGGTCTAGAAGGTAGTTTGCATCATGGGAAGTCATCAAGAACTAGCGGTTTGTCAATTGGGGTCATAGAGAGCAAGATATGGCCAATTGAAGGTGGATGCAAGTACCAAAGGGGTGGTCCCAGGTTTTTTCTTGGTTTTTGGGCCCTCAGTTGACGAGCTCAAAAGCATCAAAATGCGGTGAGTCTTGCACAATCTATAGTTGGCAATGAGGGTTCTTGAAGGTGTATTTTGGCTTGACCATCAGATGCGGGGGCAATGAATGGCAAAGCTCTAAAGAGTCAAGAAAAAAGTAGATTTTTGAGAAGTTTTGGGGTGGTTTCTTTTTGGCACCCAAGGGGCTGGAGCACCATGGCCCTCCACGTGTCGTCACAACAGTACCACATGGGGAGGGAGAGCCGAGATGTGCAAGCTATAAGAGCTGGGAGTGGTGCCCCTTATGGTATGTGAGTTGAGAGAGAGAGCTCTCAAGGTGCCCCGGCTATGACGTGGGTTGCCCATGGTGTGTTTGGCGCTGTTGCACATGAGCCTGGTGGCATAAGGCAGAGTTGCTATCAGTTTTGGCCAGGGGAAGAGGCGACGATAGTGACCGTTGACGATGGTGGTTGAACAATGGGTGTTGACTTGTAGCGATGATGTGGCATACAACCCGTCACGGTGCAATTCACACGGGACCATCGACCACCAAACAATTTTGAAGGCAAACGGGGCTAGGCACTAGCACCAGTGCTAGTGTCCCGCCTCGGGATCAGATGAAGGCTCAAAGAGTGAGAAAAGAGTTGACCAACCCATCCAAATTACCAAATGGGACATCAAAATGGACTAATGAGATTCGAGATGCTAAAATCGGACAAGAGGCTCTATATTAAACACATTTCTGCTCACTTTTTGGGGGTCTCTTTGCATTTTTAAAGCAGACCATCAGGTCTATTTGGAGGAGATCAAAGGGAATTTTTTGAAGCCATTCCCATGAAAGGGTGTGCCCATGAGTGTGGTGAAGCCAGTGGTACAGTAGGGGACCAACGAGGGCTTGCCCCTGTCGTTTTGTTGTGACGTAAACCTTGGATGGGTTGCTGTTTTTCGAGCCACCGATATCTTGGCGCTTGTGCCCATGTAAAGGTCTTTTTTTGATAATATGAAGCCTACATTACCCTGAATTGGTGTCGATTCTCCCCTTACCCCCTTCTCTTTCTCGTGC
Source organism: Adiantum capillus-veneris (assembly GCF_014529385.1). Taxonomy (NCBI): domain Eukaryota; kingdom Viridiplantae; phylum Streptophyta; class Polypodiopsida; order Polypodiales; family Pteridaceae; genus Adiantum; species Adiantum capillus-veneris. Next base: position 143,733,406 of record NC_140944.1, on the reverse strand, counting down.
TCTTGTCTTTTGCCTGCGATGTTGGTTTGTGTGTAAGGAATTAGGAAAGGTGAAACTGCCTGAAAACGGAAGGCATCTTTCAAGAAACCAACGTGAATTTGTTTATAAATTAGGAAAGAACTATTTGGGTTAAGGCTGGTTGACTAGGAAAGAATGATTGGTCATCCTTAAGAAAACTTATCTCATGACACCTCTAGTTCCTTGGAATATTTTCACTTCGGGTGATGAATAATGATGGCTTGTCAGCCATGGATGATGGATGAGTCAGTTGCCCCCATGTACGAGGAGTCTTTACCCCCTTCATGCGTATGTTTGTGGATACTACTTAGGATACCATTTTTATCCTAGGGAAACTGTCAGATTGTATGGGCAACTAGTTTGACACATGGGCGTCCCGAACTTTGGGTGATGGGTTTTCACTTGGATTATAAATAAGGAAGGGTGCTGTTTGTTTCACCTATGTATAGGTGTGCTTGAGACAAGTGTAGCTAGTATGGGTCAAGATTGTCAAGAACTATTTTAAATGACCATACCTTGTCTTAAGTCTAAAGATGTTTGTTTTTTGAAAGACTTTTTTTAAATGTTGATTTCTAAGACTTGTCTTAACGAATTATTGTATGGGAAAGTTAAAAACAAAACCATTATTTTAAATGTCAAAAGAATGTGGTAGTTGTTGGAATTAGGGTTGCAGAGAAATGCACACAGATTGAAGAAGACGAAGGAAGCTCAAGGCACACAGTAGAGAGTGTGTTGCTTAGTATGCAATGGAAAGATAGATAGCCCTAGAGTGATGGGCGTATATACAATGCACGGGGAAAAAAACCTCCTAAAGAGGGAAAAAATGCCCCGGCGGTCCTAGTGTGTTCACACACATCACTACCACATGTATATGGTAACAAATTCCCCCTGGAGTGATGCGGTGAACGAGAGCTTGCACATGAGTAAAGGGAAGTGCCATGCCCTGAGGACATGATCAGTCCAGAAAAGGGAGTAAGCCCAAAGCTTTGCGGAAAGCTTCAAGCTTCTCACGAGACAATGCCTTTGTGAAAAGATTTGCAAGGTTGTCCTGTGTCGGCACATAAGCCAAACTGATCTCTCCTACTGAGAGCCTCTCCCTGACATAGTGGTAATGCACCTCAATGTGCTTTGTGCGATCATGAAAAACTGGGTTCCTCGCAACTACCAATGCACTCTGGCTGTCAGTGTAGATAGTGTTGGCAGTATCCTATCCAACACCCAAATCAGCCATAAGGTGTCTGAGCCATACACACTCAACCTTAGCTGTGAAAACTGCCCTGTACTCAGCCTCACAACTCAAAGTGGCCACAGTAGGTTGCTTCTTGCTCAACCATGATATACATGAACTGCCAAGCATGAAACAAAAACCACTTGTGGACACTCACGTGTCAAAACAACTAGCCCAATCTGAGTCCGAAAAAGCATGTAAGTCTGGCGGCAATGATCCCCCCTTGGGATAAAACAAGCCAAGATGTAAAGTGCCACTAAGGTAGAGGAAAATCTTCTTGACAACCTGCCAATGCTTAGACCCTTGGCTATGCATAAATCTCATGACCTGTAAGACTGCAAACTGAATATCCAACCTCGTGTTGCATACATAAATGAGGCAGCCAACAACAGTTTGGTAAAGAGTGACATCAGCAGGATCCCCAGCATCATGTAGACTCAACTTCAAACTTGTTTCCATGGGAGTGGAAATAGGTTTGCAACCTCAAGTCCAAATTTACATAGCAATGTCTCTATGTAACTTTTCTGACACAAGGCAATACCACCATCACACTGCTTAAACTGTATACCCAAATAATGATGCAACAACCCCAAATCTTTCATCTTGAAAGTAGCATTCAAATCAGCCTTAAATTCAGGAATATGTATCTCATTTGGTCCAGTGATCAACAAATCATCAACATAAAGAACCACAATGAGAAGTACATGACCCTCACACTTTACATACAATGTGCTTTCTGTTGGACTGTTACGAAAGCCTTGTTTAACCAAATGAGTGTCTGCTTTCTCATACCAAGCACGAGGAGATTGCTTCAACCCATACAAAGCCTTCTTACATCCGCACACTTTGTCCTCTTGTCCTTTTATGACAAGACCTCGAGGCTGCGTTACATAAACTTCCTCAAATATGTCACCATTCAAGAAAGCAGTAACAATGTCTGATTGATGTACATCCCAACCAAAATGAGCTACCAATGCACATAGAAAATGCACAGTAGTCATACGAAAAATGGGAGCAAAAGTCTCTTCATAATCTATGCCTTTTTGCTGTGCATTTCCCTTTGCAACAAGTCGAGCCTTATGGCGATCGATCTCACCATCCGGTTTGCGTTTCCACAAATTTGACTACAAGTCCAAGTCTAGCAAGTGCAGATACAGACAAGGGATTCTTTTTGATCCCTGGTACATAAAGTGCATCAACAAGTGTGAAGGAACTGCCATTTGCAACAGTAAGCACAATCTTTACAACTCCTTGAACCGGATAAGAGGTATTGTTGGCACAAGTGATTGAACTCCCATGAGGGACAGACTCAAGAGAGGTAAACAATTCACGATGTGAGGTAATGTGCTTTGTAGCACCACTGTCGAAATACCACACATGTGAATCTGCAGCAACTGACAAGCATGCATCATGGACATCAGGATTGTAAGTGCACTCTGTGCTAAAATCCCATTTTGAATCAACATCAGCATCACAATCTCCTTTCACAGAAGACTCAACAATGGTTGCATTTGTAGTGGAACCAACATTTGCAGTGGAACCACCCTCTTTCTTCTTAGCCTCTTTGGCCTTCAACTTAGGACACGACTTGATCAAGTGATCATTAGCTTTACAATAATGGCAACGCATCTTCTTTTTGCCCTTATCACCAGAATTGCCAGGCGAAGTGCTGCCAGCAAAAGCATTGGGAACAGAAGTTTTGCCACTCGCAGCAGAACCATAAGAAGTGGTTGCATTGCTATTACCACCCTTTCTTTGAGAAGCAATAAAAGCCTGCTCATTCGCATGCTGCCTAGTCCTGTTTTTTCTAGAAAGTGACTCTTGCAACAGCAATGTGCATAATGCATCAAACTTGACAACTTCAGGATTTCCTTGGGTCATCAGTCTCCAAGTACTAGCAAAAGTTTGGTAGGAATCTGGTAAGGCATCAAGAACAGTCTGCACAAGGGAACTGTCTGAAATGACTTCACCTCTGCAGAAATAAGTTGCTCATTGATATCCTTGACACTAGCAAGGAAAGTGTCCACATCATCTTCCTCATGCATAATCTTCAACTCCAGCTCTTTACGCAGCAAAGCAATTTTAGCGTCATTGCGGCTTGCATTAAGACCTGCTAGAATATCCCAAGCCTGCTTTGTAGATTTTGATGAACGGAAGTGAGGAACAATGGTGCACTTCACAGACAACGCAATCAATGCATGAGCTTGCACATCCTTTACATCCCAACGAGCTTGTTCTGTCGTAGGCAAAATAAATCTAGCAGCAGCAATCCTTGCAGCAAGACCTACAACATTCTCAGAACCAGGACGTACATCAATGCCCTGCACAATATTCTAGATGCCCTTTGACACAAGAACATATAAGCCCACATAGGGTAATTGTCCCCATCCAAACTATCCTCAACAACAAACATCTTAAACACATCTGTGTTGTTGTTGTCAGCCATGGTAAATGCTGCACCTGATGTGAAAACTGCCCGAAAATAGGAGAAACGGAGTGGGAACAACACGTGCTATATAGCACAAACCGTAGAAGACTATAAGGCACCTGTTATGCAAAAAACGACACCGATAGAAATTCTGCACAAAATGAGGAAATTGCCTGTGCAGACTTGTCTGTAGTGGAAACGGAGGCCGAAATGAGCCCGAATCGAAAATCTGAGTAGGCTGAGCTCCGCGAGCTCATCCGAAATTTTTGTCGACCTGCGAATGCTCGCCAAAGCTCACTGAAATTGGAGAAAGTGAGCAGGCGTGTGCTGGAGCAGCTGGCGACTAAGCCCGGGAGGACGCAACTTGCTCTGATACCAATTGTTGGAATTAGGGTTGCAAAGAAACGCACACAGCTTGGAGAAGACGAAGGAAGCTCAAGGCACACAATAGAGAGTGTGTTACTTAGTATGCAATGGAAAGATAGATAGCCCTAGAGTGATGGGCGTATATACAATGCACGGGGGAAAAAACCTCCTAAAGAGGGAAAAAATGCCCCGGCGGTCCTAGTGTGTTCACACACATCACTACCACATGTATATGGTAACAATAGTAATTAAGAAACAAAGAATCATGTGTGAGTGTGGGGTGGTAAGTGGGTATTGACTAAGGTTGTCAATCATGGATAAATGGACCTGATTAGTCAGGTAACTATCTATCCACGTGTACTAAAAATGTTTAGAAGACTTTTTCAATTGGAAGAGGAGTCCACCAATGGCTGTGCCCTCACATCTGCTAGGGAGAAAAAGTGTTGGTTGAGGATACCTTAACCAAATTTGTAGGGCCGAAAAAGTTTTGGATTTTTGGGATTTTGTCCTGTTTCCACTGTGAGACAGAACTAGGCCTTTTTCTAAGGCTATAGTCCCAAGCCATTGCCAATGGAAAATGTCTATTCCTTGGATCCTCTTGTTTAGAGACTCTGACTTTTAATAGACATAGAGACCTGTCAAGGACCCCCTCTCAACTTTGGCGTCGACAGGTTGAGGACCTCTCACTTGCACAGAGAAAAAAACATCCTATTTAGGAAAAAAGTACCGCAATCATACACACATCACTATCGCATATATGGTAACAAATTCTCCTTGGAAGTGATGCGTTGAACGATTGGTACTTGAATTTCCTCTCACTCACAAGGGGTACACCAAAGCATGGAGGGGATATACACACTTGTATTGGTTTTTCATAGCAATGTTTGTTTTGCAAGAAATTACACACTATTCAATTTCTTAAATTAGCTTACATTATAAGATGCACTATGAGATTGAAACCTTGAAAACTACTTAGTTGTATAGACTTGAAGTTTTGTCCCATAACGTCATTATGTCAATGAAAGAGGCTGGGTAAGACCAAAATTTTCCTCCTTGTTAGCGTTTTCAAGATATATTTTGGGGTTTTTTGTACTATAAGAACTAACTATAAGAACTAATTATGGTCTGAGAACTAACTTAGCTCGAAGCTCGAGCACTTCTTGTTATAATAAGTTTTTCCCTATCCAGTAGGTCTCCCCAATCTTGAAAAAATAAAAAATCTTTAGAAATATATTTAGTGAATTAGTGATGGGTGAGTTTAGGAAATGAAAAGACACAGGAAGGTGGAAAGTCAAAAGACTTTTTGTGTCCATATAAAGAGGTGGTCGACTTGCCATTGGTCCATTTGTGTTTATCTTCTCCTTCATTTTCTCTTTAGCGTTTTCTTCCCTTTAAAGTCTCCCCCCCCCCCCCCCCCCCCCCCTCTCTCTCTCTCTCTCTCTCAATGCTATATCCTTCCTTCTCACATCTAGCCGATACTGTTGCAAATCTACGTGCTTCGTCATTGCGTTGATTGCTGCATGCTATAGGTTAGTGAATTGTTTTTTTTGTTGTTGAGAGAATCTTTAAATTAGGAATTATTTTTAATTTTTTTAAAGCCATTAGGTCTCCCCAATCTCAGAAAAATATTTTTTTTTTCAAAACATATTAAGCGTATAAGTGAAAAGTGAGTTTAGGAAATGAAAAAATGGATGAAAGTGGAAAGTCAAAAGACATATGAAGGTGAAAAGTTAAAAAGACTTATCAAGGTGGAAAGTCAAAAGACATTTTGTGTCCATATAAAGAGGTATTTCTATCTCTTTCCTTTATTTTTCCTTTAAGGTTTCTTCTCTTCAAAGTGTCCTCACACTCTCTCTCTCTCTCTATGTCTCTCTCTCTCTCTCTCTCTCTCTCTCTCTCAAAATGTTATATTCATCCTTCCTAGCTAATATTGTTGCAAATTTATGTGCTTTATCATTGCACATTGCTACATGCTATAGACTAGCACATTGTTTTGGTTGTTGTTGAAAGAATCTTTGAATTTGGAATACCTTTTAATTTTTTTGAAGCCCTTAGAATATCTTTTGATCCATAAATCTTGAAATCTGTGCAAAATCTTATTGTGACAAGAAGTTATATTCAATTTGTAAAAATTTGGTTAAAACTAAACTAGATTTCTATGATTTTTCATCTTAAAACTTATCTTGGGAATACCTTTTAATCCATAAACCTTGAAATCTGTGCAAAATCTTATTGTGACAATTAGAAGTTATATTCAATTTATAAAAAATTATTTAATACTACACTAGATTTTTATGATTTTTTATCTTAAAACTTATCGCCATAATCTTAATATGGTGTTATTTTGGGGAACTTAAAATGTTAGCTATATTCCTTACCTCATAACTGACCTAAGGCATGAAAATGGATTATTAATTTTGTTTTTAGCTTCACCAGATAATTATGGCAAGTTGCTCAGAAAACAAAACACTTAGGACACCATTGAAGCCTGATTTTGTGGGCTAAGGTGGCACACACCTTTTGGAAAAGCGCTGCAATTTTTGGTGTGCCCAAAGGGCAAAGGCTATAGCGATGCATTGTCTTTTTGCTTACTAAAATATTATTTATTTATTTTGTTCATTTTATTTATTTTCAAGCATTTTTTGATAGGCAAAAATTGTTGATTGGTTGAAGTAAGATAGTGGGCACTCATTTAGATGATTGGTACTCATCTCTAAGAGTGGGACAAACTATTGAAAATCAGAGACTCTGCCTTTCCTAGTAAGCATATGTACATTTGATGCAAGCCTTAAAGATTATAAGTGGGGAGATTACTAAGTGGAGGGAAGTAGGCCTATCATCTATGTGGGATAAAATTATTTGGGGACCTTCATTACATGCATACCAAAAAAGATACCCCACTAGCCTGCAGCTGACGTGACAGTCCCTGGTTACGACGGCTAGGAGCAAATTGGCCATTGCAGTAGCTGGCAATTAGGAATAGAATTTTTGACACTCGCAGCAGAACCATAAGAAGTGGCTCAATTGCTGTTACCACCCTTTCTTTGAGAAGCAATAAAAGCCCGTTCAACTGCACGCTGCCTAGTCCCGATTTTTCTAGAAAGTGACTCTTGCAACAGCAATGTGCATAATGCATCAAACTTGACAACTTCAGGATTTCCTTCGGTCATAAGCCTCCAAGTACTAGCAAAAGTCTGGTAAGAATTTGGTAAGGCATCAAGAACAGTCTGCACTAGGGAACTGTCTGAAATGACTTCACCTGCAGAAATGAGTTGCTCATTGATATCCTTGACACTAGCAAGGAAAGTGTCCACATCATCTTCCTCATGCATAATCTTCGACTCCAGCTCTTTACACAGCAAAGCAATTTTAGCCTCATTGCGACTTGCATAAAGACCTGCTAGAATATCCCAAGCCTGTTTTGCAGATTTTGCTGAACGGATGTGAGGAACAATGGTGCGCTTCAAAGACAATGCAATCAATGCATGATCCTGCGCATCCTTAACATCCCAACGAGCTTGTTCTGCCCCGTAGGCAAAACAACTCTAACATCAGCAATCCTTGCAGCAAGACCTGCAACATCCTCAACATCGCCTACATCCTCAGAACCAGGACGTACATCAATGCCCTGCACAATATTCCAAACGCCCTTTGACACAAGAATGTGTTGGATCATATAAGCCCACATAGGGTAATTGTCCCCATCCAACTTGTCCTCAGCAGCAAACATCTTGAACACATCTGTGTTGTTGTTGTCAGCCATGGTAAATGCTGCACCTGATGTGAAAACTGCCCGAAAATAAGAGAAACGGAGCGAGAACAATATGTGCTATATAGCACAAACCATAGAATACTATAAGGCACTTGTTATGCAAAAAACAACACTGATAGAAATTCTAAACAAACTGACGAAATTGCCTGTGCAGACCTGCTTGTAGTGGAAACGGAGGCCGAAATGAGCCCAAATCAAAAATCTGAGCAGACCAAGCTTTATGATCTTACCCGAAGTATTTGTCGGCTTGTGATCGCTCGCCAAAGCTCATTGAAATCGGAGAAAGTGGGCAGGCGTATATTGGAGCAGCTGGCGACTAAGCTCGGGAGGACGCAACCTGCTCTGATACCAATTGTTAAAATTAGGGTTGCAGAGAAATGCACACAGCTTGGAGAAGACGAAGGAAGCTCAAGGCACACAATAGAGAGTGTATAACTTAGTGTGCAATGGAAAGATAGATAGCCCTAGAGTGATGGGCGTATATACAATGCTTGGGGGAAAAACCTCCTAAAGAGGGAAAAAATGCCCCGACGGTCCTAGTGTGTTCACACACATCACTACCACATGTATATGGTAACACTAGTACATTTCACACAATGATGCTTTAATCGGATTAAGAACCTAAGTAACCATTGATTATTAGAAAGGCATTCCGCATGGTATTAAGAGAAGATCTCTAACACCTAGCTTGGTCAAACTAGCTTAGTTGGACTGCTTGATTTTTAAACCTAGACAAGTGATCATGACAAAGACATTACATTGAATTTAATGTTTGGTACTAAGCAAATTTGCTGAATATTATGCTACCAATCACAATCAAAGCAGACAAACATGGATGCAAAAAAGATTAGGGACAATGCTAATGGACAAGAAGCACCTGTTTGTGTTGATGGTCGCGCTTGATTTGAAGTGTGAACGAGAGAAAGATTCCACCAAATCCTAATAACAGCAACACGTTCCTGTACACACTAGGAAACACAAAGAATACCTCTAGGAGGCACATCAGTGGAAAAAGGTACCAACACTTATTGAACACAATTAAAAGACATAAGGAACCCTAACCTAATTATTTGCACTCCCCCTAGAGAGTCAAGGGACTATGATATTGTAGAGATTGGGGGGGAAACCCTAAGGCTAAACCCCTATCCTCGTCGTTGAGATAAACAAAGTCATCATCCATGAGACCATATGTGCCATCCATGTAGTCATGTAAATCTTCTTCTTCATCATAGGTACCCATGTTTACTAAGAAGGTCACTAGACGCCTATAGTCATCTTGGTCAAAGGGTAGGCTTGTGCAATGGGAGAAACGCTCTCTACTAAGTATGGATCAGTCGTGGTCAAGAGACGTATCAACCATTCTAACTCCTCAAAAGTCCTCTCACATGCTAGCGTACCTACCAAATCCCATTCACATGCAAGCAGTGGAAAGACCATGTGAAACAATTATGAAAAGTAACGAGGGTACCTCTCACCCAAGGCAAGAGTGGATGACTCTAGCGTACTAGCCATATTTGTACATGCAAATAGATGATGGTTAGAGTGCAAATATTACAAGGGTCGTGTTCTTGTGCATAATGTGTTTTAATGATTTTGTGTTATGGCTCTTGCAGTTTTACCTTTTTATCTTGTTTTTGTGAGTATAAGGATTTTTTATATATACATTCCCTAAGATTGAAGATTAAGAGGTCAGGGAGAAAGGTTGAGAGGGAAGCAAGTGAATGATGGATGTCAGCAAACACTCCCCCCTCCCTTGGGTAGATCATACCTTTTGGAATGATGTCGTCACCTTTTGAAACCAATTGTTCCAAGTTGTTATGGGTGAAGCCTTTAACCAATAGTTTTCGACCGCCCTATGCGTTTCATCTAGTTGCAAGGGTGGTAAGGTACTCTCCCATGATTTTATTTGCAACATTGTTGTAGGTGGTGAACTTACAATGGGAGGTGCAAACTCTTTCTTGTTTGTATGGATATGTACAATGGTAGGTGGAGGTTGTGTCGAAGCTTTTATTCCCGTATAGGAACTACATGAAGAGCAAGAAGCTTCATTTGATTTCCCTGTTCTTGAGCTAGGTGGAACAAATCGTTCTTTCTTTGGTACCCAAACTAGCTCTGGAGCAGGTGTATAGCGTTTCGTGATTTTTTCCTTTCCGCGATCTTCAATTTGTTTTGGAGCCATAGGATTGGGCTCACATGGGTCAGGTGACAAGTAAGAACACAATCTACGTTTTGGCACCTAGATTTGATCATTTCCTTGATAGTAGCCTTGGGCTTCCAATAGTCGTTTAGGAATCCAACGCCACGTTTTCTTACATTTCTTGGAGCGAGTGGGACGTTTCTTACAAGGCTTCTGTCTTTTAGCACTGGCTATGGTCGCTAAAGAAGCTTTAGGGACCCACTTGTATGTTTTCTTTGTTATATAAGGATGAGTCTTGTCAGAAGCTATATGCATTGCTTGTAGCATATTTAAGGGTACATGTATTTCATCCCCCTCAGGTGTTACCCAGGTCGTCCCCCTATTTTTCCCCAAGTGTCTATGGTTGCTGCTAGGTGGACCCAATCCACATTGTCCGACTCAGTCATCCCAGGTAGTACATCCATATAAGGAGAATCTTCCCCAACATCAGTGTCTGCTTTACACGTGTAACAATACTGCAATGGGGCCGAGTGAACTGTGGTGTCAGATCTATGATCAATTATAAACCTGTTTCCTAGAGGATGTGCTCGACCCGTCACAAGATCCACTCGAATGACAGAATCTTGGAACTGCAAGTAGACATGGTTTTTAGACCAGTCATGCACCATTTTTGCTTCCCTCATGAAAGGACGTCCTAAGATCATCTCCGATGCCATACTGTGTTTGGAGAAATCCATAACAATGAAGGTAATCCTTGTTTTATGTCCAAAGACCTTGATCTTGAGATCTTCTAGCATCCCAATAGGTTTAACAATAGACCCATTGTCCATCTTCACTACTATGGTTGTGGTTGCAAGGTGAGGTCTTCCCATAGTTTCCCATCAAATTTTTAGTCACAATGCTAACCCCAACGCCACCATCAAGGATTCCCTTCACAATTAATCCCTTAGTAGTGATTGGTATGGTCGCATTGGATTCATCACCCTCAAAGTATTGTCTCAACTTGCTAACAGGTATTTCTATAACAAGGTTCTCATCTAGGTTGGGTTGTGGATCTAAGTGTTCCTCCTCTATTGACATCTCCCCAACTCCATCCATATGTGCAAATTGTGGTAGCCCAAACTTCAGTTCTCCATTGAGGAAGGCTCGAAGAGCTGAGACTAGCTTAGGGTCTTTATATAGTTTGGACATGACGGTGGTTCTAACTTCTAAAGACATGAAATCCATCAATTTAGCAATGTTTAACGACACCTTTTGGGCTTCAGTCCCTTGACGTGGGGAAGATGGGATCTCCATTTCTTCGATAGGATCAGGTAGTCTCTCTGTAAACATTCTTTCTATCAAGAAGTGAGTACGCCCACTTTCCCATGACTTTAAGTCACTTTCTTCTTGGATGACACTAGGTATGTCTAAGGGTCTATGGACTTAGTGAGGTTGTTGTTGCGTAGGGAACACGGTGTCTGTAATCTGAATCTGCATAGGTGCTGGTTCTAGATCCCTTTGGGTATCTTCTACCAAACTCCTTAATTACTCGACTCGATCAATCTCCTCTGTAGGGTTTGGATAAGTTCCTATCTTCTTCTTGGATCCTAGCCATTGTGGCTCCTGAAGATCTACCTTGCTGGTTTCTATCTTAGTGGTCGTTTTGGTCTCCATGGTTTCACCTGAATCAGAATCTTCTTCAGTATCGTTCATATATACAGGGTCGTCACCAGTACCTATGTTGGTCTTTGAATTGGGGTCTAACTTCACTGCTTTTTGCGATCTCTTCCTTTGTATTTTCTTCTTTTTTTGAGATTGGGCAATTGATGCCGTGTCTCTTTTCTCAGAATATAATTTTGTTTTTGGAGCATCGATCGTGTGCGTACGTTTACTGGTACCACAGGTGTACTTGGTGATGGCTCCTTGGTAACTTCAATCAAGTTTAATGGCGTGATCTTCCGTGCATCTGGATTATTTGGACATTGGGCAATCAAATGATCTATGCCACATCGATTACACATGAGTATCGGCATTGTAGACGTGCTCGCTTGATTGGTTTGCATTAGTGTGGCGTTCTTTTGTAGCCTAATAGGACACTCGGCTACACGATGTGGACCTCCACACTCATAGCATTGAAGAGGCGGTCTCTTAGCAGTGTAATTGATATTTTGGCCTCTTGCCACAAGAGTAGCTACTTGATATACAGGTTTGACTTGTCCCCAATAGTCCTCCATGTAGTATTGTGGAATTTCTTTAAGTACATCCATCCCATAGGCAATATTAGGATCTATATCTTCCTCACAGCCTTCCAAACAAGAAATAGATGACTCACAACCCACTTGATTCACAGAAGTGAATCTCGGATGTGGTGGTTGTGGTCCTAGCACTGGAGGTGGTAAGGGTGTTGTTTGAACAACATTTTGGGCCCTAGGGACCATGTGTGGTGCTGTTTGTTCAAGAGGTGGGGCTGACATCTATGCAGGCACTCGAGGTGTGTCTGTCCATGCTAAGGTTGGTGTATTGGCCATCGCGCGCTTAAATACTATGCAATCCTTAGATTGATGACCATACCTCCCACAAGCATTGCGGTTCCCATTGAATTTTACTCTAAAAGTAGGGCATTCACTGGTACTATGCGATCCATAGCATACTGAGCACCATTGTTGCTCCCTTCTTGGATACATATGATTGTTTTGCAGAGCACGATTGTCTCTAAGACTCTCTTGAATAGCCTTGGTGAGATCTGCTAAAGTAATCTCAGGTATCTTTGGCTCCTTAGCAATAGGCTTTGGCTGATGCCCTAATACTTGCGAGCTAATAGATTTAGGCTCAACAGATACTCTTTCTCCTTGAATCGTTAAATTATCCTCTAGTTGGATCCCATTGGTGGTGACTGCTGTCCAAGTGGTGATACCTCTAATGACTAGGCCATTGTAGATATCCTCATGTCGTAACCCCCTAATGAATCGATCAAGAAAATGGTTATTGTTGAAGTGCTCATTTGGATTACAACAAGAATTCAAATGCTTCAAGCGACTTATAAAGTCTCTCACCGACTCTCCTTCCTCTCGTTGGGCTTTTTGGAGCTGAGAGGCTACACCCCAAAGCACTCCCTCTCGTATGCATTCTTTCAAGAACAGTCTTTTAAGAGTAGGGTTTAAATCGTTTTTTCTTCCACCCTTAGGGTTCTATACCAATCCCAAGCCTTTCCACTTAAGGTTAGGCTTAAAGCATTACTCGTATGTAGGTCATTGTGTTCTCCTAGAGAATCGCATATTTGTTCAAACACTTCGATATGCTTTCTCACATCCTCGTCTCCACTAAATTTTTGTGTGAGCTTGGCTATTTGTACTGCCTTACTTCTAGGCTCTCTATCAGGTGTGTTACGCATATTCTCAACAAACAATAGATCGACCAATAGCTTGAGCAACTGTTGCCAAGTCACCTAAGTGAGCAGGCACCGTGGGTGAAGGCGCTCCAAAGACTACATGAGGAGTAGGTATTGGCATTGGGCTTGGCGCATAGGAAGCCCTTGGATTCCATGTTTTGTACGGTGTTGTGCCATGTGGCGGTCCAAAGTTCATGGAGCTAATGATGTAAATGAGGGGGTGGGGAAGTAAATTCTCCATTCATGACCAACATAGAACCTATGCCCTAGAGAATCTGCACGTGAATACTTCATTCACTGCACCTCCTGACTCTTCAGAGTTATTTTCCTCCGAGGTCATATTACCCGATGGTAGAAGCCTTGCTGAAGTTCAAGAGGTCGAGCGGTATATCCTTGCAGCGAGGGAAAAGGAAGTCGAGAGCTTAAGCAAGGTGGAGCAATGAAGAGAGTTAAAAGCGAAAGCCCCTATGTTAATATCCTTGCTAAGAGAGCAATTGAGTGCTCCTGACTTAGCAACCGCTAAGGACCAACCCCTAGAAAGCAACATTGCATCTAGCTCAAAGGACACCCCTAGCACCTCAATCCTAGATGGAGTGTTCGTAAATGAGAATTGGGAGTACGAACTACAAACAGAAACTCTGACCGACCTATACACAGGTCACACCTATCACGTGGGTCGGTTAGATGTCCTACAATCCACAATGGATGCTACTAGTGTGGAGGATCAACAACAAAGAGTTTGTGAGGTCATCCATAGGGTCATTGAGTTAGAGAGATAGAACAAGGGGATCAACATGCCTTCAATGGGTCTCATGAGATTCTTGGATACAGGAAAGGCTAAACAACCAACCTTATCGCAAATGGAGACTCCCTGGGTAAGTCCGATGGATCCTCCATATGTTGTTTCGCCAGGGGCCTCAGTGCAATCGGAGCCCACAAGTGATAGCTTTACCTTTCCAAGCCTAGCTCATCTTTCCCTTTATGACACCACGGCTACCATGCCTACCCCAATGATGGACATGCCGAGAAACACGCCATGGACCTCATTTGTTAGTAAAGCACCACTACATGGTAGCTCAGTGCCTGCAATAGTACCTACAAATGTGTACCAATCGTATACACCCATGGGTCCTCGTACTCATGTAGTCCCTACCCCTCCCATTGTTTCAACAACCTATGCTCCACAACCACAACACCCAAGTTCTTATTTCCATGGGACCATACCGGCTAGCATTAGCATGTCACATCCGACGTCTGCTATGCCTAGGGCCACATTGGCTTTATCTTCATTGGCTCATGCCCTGATGCTTGCGAGCTACTAGACTTCGGCTCGGCAGACACTCTTTCTCCTGCAATCATTAAATTATCCTCCAATTGGATTGCATTCATGGTGACTGCTTCCCAAGTAGTGATACCTCTAATGACTAGGCCATTATAGATACTTTCATGTCGTAGTTCCCTAATGAATCTATCGAGAAATTGGTTGGTTTTGAATCGCTCGTTTGGATTGCATCGAGAATTCAAATTCTTTAGGCGACTAATGAAGTCTCTCACGGATTCACCTTCTTCTCGTTGGGCTTTCTGGAGCTGAGAGGCTACACCCCAAAGTGCTCCCTCTCGTATGTGCTCTTTCAAGAACAATCTCCTAAGAGTAGAGTAGATCGTTTTCTCTTCTACTCTTAAGGTTCTATACCAATCTCCAGCCTTTCCGCTTAGGGTCAAACTCAAAGCCTTACACTTATGTAGCTCATTGTGCTCTTCCAAGGAATCGCAGACATGTTCAAAGACTTCCATATGCTTTCTAGCATCTCCGTCTCCACTGAATTTTTGTGTGAGCTTAGCTACTTGAACTGCCTTGCTCCTAGGCTCTCTATCAGGTGCACTACGCATGTTTTCTGCAATACAACGACTGATAGTTTGAGCAAATGCTGCCAAATCTCCTATTTGAGCAGGTATAATGGGTGTATGTGCTCCTGGAACCACATGTGAGATGGGAGTTGGCCTTGGCCTTGGAATACACGCGGCTCTTGGGTCCCATATTTCGTATGGTGGTGTACCAGACGGTGGTCCAAAGTTTACATGCGTGGCCCTAGGCATAGGGGGTGCCTGATATGGCATGTTATTATTAAATGGCATGGCTCCACTTGTATAAGAGCTTGGATGATGCCATTTTGGATTGTAAGCTCTTGGAATAATTGGAGGTGTAGGAGCTACATGAGGCTGAGGTACTACAGGTGCACATGATTGATACATACATGTAGGTATAGTTGGGGGCACTGTGCTACTAGGCATCAGCGCAGTATTAACAAATGAACTCCATGGTGTACTTCTTGTCATGCTCACCATTGGGATATGCATGGTAGCCATAGTGTCATTAAGAGAAAGATGAGCTAGATCTGGGAAGGTAAAGCTGCCACTTGTGGGCTCAGATTGTATTGAGGCTCCCGACGAAACAACATATGGAGGATCAATGGGGCTCACTGAGGGAGTCTCCATTTGTGATAGGGTTGGTTGGTTGGCCTTTCCCGTATCCAAGAATCTCATTAGGCCTATTGAAGGCATGTTGATCCCTGTGTTCTGTCTTTCTAACTCGACAATCCTATGGAGGACATCACAGACTTTCTGTTGTTGCTCATCTATGCTAGTAGCACCCGATGTGGATTGTAGAACATTTAACCAACCCACATGATAGGTGCGTCCTGTGTACCGATCAGTTAAAGATTTTGCTTGTAGGTCATACTCCCAATTTTCGTTTAGGAATATCCCATCTAGGCCTGGCATGCTGGAGGTTTCCCTCGAAGTGGAAGCATTATTGCTCCCCATCGCTTGCCCCTCCGTGACTGCTACCTTGGGAGCACTCGGTTGCTCAGCTGGCATGATTGTTGTCATAGGAGCCTTTTCTTTCAGGGCTCGACTTTGTTCTAGCCTTCGTAGGTTCTCAATTTTCCTCTCCCTTGTTGCTTTCACATAGCGTTCGATCTCTTGTACTTCGGCGAGACTCCTACCATCGGGTAGTAAAACCTCAGAGGGAGATAGTCCTAAAGGATCAAGAGGTGCAGTGGATGGAACATTCACATGCACACTCTCAAGAAGCATAGGGTCTATTTTAGGCATGAATGACGAATTTACTTCCCCACTCCCTTCATTTATTTCATTAACCGCATGTTCTACTAAGGGTCTCTTTTAAGCGGCTAAACACGCTGGACCCGGGCCGTGGGCCCAGGGCATGCATGTCTTGACTTGAACTATCAGGGTTTGGTGTAGGATACCCCTCCATGACTTCGTAGTCAGAGGAAGAATCACTAGACTCGATATGAGGATCTTGGGTCGCGCTACCTTGAGTCTCGGCCGAAGGTCCAGAACCTAGGGTGGAGGAATAATGGGTGCCCGCGTAAATGGAGGCACTACCAATATGCTCGTGCTCTAACACTTGTCCAGAGCATAGGTTCATATGACTTTGATGCCCTAGAAGTGTCAGTGAGTGCCCGTGAAAACTGCTCACCTAGTATTTTTGGGTGTTTTGCAACCCAAGTCTTTTCTTAATTTTTTTTTGATTTTTTGGTCCTTTTTTTTCTGACCCAGCTATAGAATAGAACGTATGATAGCTCAAAACGAGCGTCTCGGTCAAAGGGAGGTGCCGTGCTTTACAGCCCTCCGTTTGGTCACTTTATGCCCTCGAAATCCCTAAAACCGTCAATTTCTAGTAGGAAACTAGGCTCAAATTAGAAAGTCTAAGGGTGCAAGTGGGAAGAGAAGGGAGGAGAGTGGAGGACTTGCCCCACATGCTCTCATTCCCTCTTGAGGGGGTAGGGTATATATATAAGAGTGAGTCTAGTATATATCATAAGATTGAGGATTGAGGCCTGGGCTTGGGCTTGGGCAAACGATCCCGATCAAAATTTTAGTGTGGCCCCCCAGTCACTCACGCTTAAATATTTTTGGATTTTTGGATTTTTTATTTATTTTTATTTTTTATTTTTTAATTATTTTTTTAAGGCGACGACCGCGCGTGGTTTAGGTGATCCTTTCTTGGCCACACGCACTGTCAACACCTACCTAACCTCTCTGTCAACAGCTCACAGCTCACTACCTTATCTACTTACTAACAGTGCTACTAACCACTAACTAATCTGTTAACCACTCTGCTAATTGCTTACTGACAGTGAGCTAACTGTCCACCTACTTCCTCTCTCACTACCTTACTGTGCAAAGACTGTGTGCAGGCAAACCTTAACAGAAAACTGTGTACAGACTGTGTGCAAACAGAAATTGCTAACTGTCTACCTACTTACTCATTCACTGCGAACAAGCTAACGACTACTAATTGTGCAAAGACTGTGTGCAAACAGAAAACACAAGATTATGCAGAAATCACAGAACTTGCAGACAATACAGAAATTAACAACTTGCACAAAAATAACTCATTCCTCTTCCTCTTCCTCTTCTTTCCTACTACAAACAACTCATAGAAGAAGCACAAAGTGCCTCTTGGGCTTAGTGCAGGGCGATTCCCCGGCAGCGACGCCAAAAATGTGCGCTCCTTGCCGCACTGTCGAAGCAAGGGACTTGCCTAACACTGTGTGCGAGCCACAGACGGCTCCAAGCACACAACTAGCTTAACTAGTAAGCTCAAAAGAGGGCAATGGTGTGTCACTCACCGCTCTATGCTCCTGCCATGGAGGATTCCTCGCCGCGAAGAAGAAGGAGACGCCGCTACGCCGCGCTCAACCGCTTCACCGCCGTTGTGTCGCCGCAATGCTTGATCACACACACACACACACACACACTCTCTCTCTCTCAAGTACACACACACACACTAGTACACAAGGAGATGGAGCAAGAGCACCTTTCTTGCATTGCACAAATGAGAGAATCCCTGAATTTTAGGTTTAGTTGGCTTTTATATGAGCTCACCCCATTCACACTTGGGCCCCCATGCTTAGCCAACTAATCCCTTGAATGTCACAGTTAGAGTGCGCCTCTCATCGGCGATCACTCTTACCCTTTTCCTATTGGACCGACAAGCCCGGTACCTGACTCTACCAAATAAATAATACAATGTCCGCCGTAGATTACAACGTCCGTTGTAGGTAATAGAGTGTCCGTGAGCCGTGAGGGTTAACAAGTTACCTGACTAATCAGGTCCACCCATCCATGATTGACAACCTTAGTCAATCCCCACTTACCACCCCGCACTCACACAAGATTCATTTATCTTATTATCACATTGTTTTAACATTTAAAATAATGGTTTCTTTTAACGTTCCATCACAGTAATTCCTTGAAGACAGCATTGAAAGCATTCTTTCAGAAAGGAAACATCTTTAAACTTAAGACAGGGTACTGTCAATCAAAACATTATCCATAATAACCATGACCAGTACTCTTCTTGTCTCAAGACCACCTAAGGGTGAAAAACGGCACCCATTCCTTATTCAAATCCAAAGTGGATAAACCCCCACCCAAGGTTCCGGGTGCCTATACACCAAACCAGTTGCCCATACAACCGGGCGGCTCCCCTAGGATAAAAACGGTATCCTAACTTATGTAGAAACATCAAGACATGACACGGAGTAGAAACTCATCGTTCATGGGGGTAACCGACTTATCTATGGCTAGAAAGCCAATCATTATCATCAATTTATACTAAGGAGTCGAAGGTGTCTTGAGACAAGCTGTCTTAAGGATGATCAAACATATCTTTCCTAATTCAACCAGTTTTAACCCAAATAATTCTTTCCTACATTATAAACAAATGTACGTTGGAAGTTACCTTCCGTTTTCAGCCAGTTTATCCTTCTTACGTATGCAATGCTAACTTATAAAAGAACTTAAACTAATTAAAGACATAATTGAATAATGGGAAACCCACCTGGGATTGATTGGCCATCTGCTGCTACGCTGGCGCCTGAAGACGCTCCTCCATAGGCCTACTACTAGAGGCCCGGCTTCGTTGTCGTACGACGCTCTAGTTCGTTTTGAAGCTACGTCCTCATCATCAGCTGTAGGATTTGCTCGGGTTCTTTTTGGTATCATAACTTCTTATCCTTATAAAAAGGTCGTCTAATCATTAGGTAAATAGTTCAAAATCTAAACTTAACCTTTGTATTCAACCGTAATCCATCCAAGGTTAAATTTATAGACTTAATTGATAAATTCTTGACCTAGTAATTTCTTATTTGTCTATATAAGCATGATAACTTTTTCCACCGCTTCCCTAAGGTTTTTCTAAGCTCTCCTAACTTTCTTATAATTTTCTATATCTTTTTCCTAATTTTCCCATCAACTTTTAAGCTAATAATCTACTTATTTTGGGCTTAATATTTATTGTATTTAATTTCTCTTAAAGATTTCATTTCCTTAATTTGATATCATAGGTTTACACTTACTATAATTTTTCTAAAAACTTTTAACCACAAAGTCTATTTATTTTAATTAATCATTTGCTAAAAATGGGACTTTTGGTCAATTATAATTTCATAACCTCACTAATTAACTATGGTATAATTACCACAAGTAGATTATGATATTTTTTACTTTTGGTAATTATCTTATTATTTTCAAATTTAGTTATAGAATTTCCATCTTCAATTTTCAGCTAAAATTAGGATAATTTGACTTAAATAAATACTTATACTACTTTTCTAACCTTGAAATATTTATCACGGCCTTTTTATTATGTAAGCTAACCTTGATAACTAGAATGTAATCATATAGCATGATTTACTAATTTCTCCGTTGAAATTTTTACCAAAATTAGTAAATTTTGACTTAGATAAATATTTATACTACTTTTCTAACCTTGGCATAATTATCACGGCCTCTTTACCCTATAATACACCTCTGATAAATAGCATGTAATCATATAGCACGATTTACTAATTTCCCTCTTTAATTTTTAGCTAAAAATGGTGTAATTTGACTTAGATAAATATCTATTCTACTTTTCTAACCTTGATATAATTATCATGGCCTCTTTACCCTATAATATAGTTCTAATAAATAGCATATAATCATATATCATGATTCACTAAATTCCCTCTTTAGTTTTGAGCTAAAAATAGTGTAATTTGACTTAGATAAATATCTATACTACTTTTCTAACCTTTGCATAATCATCACGGCCTCTTTACCCTATAATATAGCTCTGAAAAATAGCATGTAGTTATATAGCATGATTTACTAATTTCCCTCTTTAGTTTTTAGCTAAAAATAGTTTAATTTGACTTAGATAAATATCTATACTAATTTAACCTTGACATAATTATCACGGCCTTTTTACCCTATAATATAGCTCTGATAAATAGCATGTAATCATATAGCATGATTTACTAATTTTCCTCTTTAGTTTTTAGCTAAAAATAGTGTAATTTGACTTTGATAATTATCTATACCACTTTTCTAACCTTGGAATAATTATCACGGTCTTTTAACCCTATAATATAGCTCTGATAAATAGCATGTAATTATAGAACATGATTTACTAATTTCCCCCTTTAATTTACCCCTAAAAACAGCGTAATTCCACTAAGATAATTAGTTAAACTAATTATCTGAGATCAGCATAATTATCATGAGTTTCATAACCTCTAATTCACCTCTAATAAATAACTCAATTCAATTTGAATCTATTTGCTAATTTCCCCTATTTAATTTGTCTAAAAATCAGAGTTTTTCTACTAACATAATTATCTAGATTAATTATCTGAGCTTCCCCTAATTATCATGGGTTCCTTAGTATCTAATTAACCCTTGATAAATATATCATAGCATTTGAATTAAATTTACTAATTTCCCCTATTTAAATTACTCAAAAAATAGAGTAATTCTGCTAACATAATTAGCTAGATTAACTTTTTGAGCTTCTCCTAATTATCACATCAAATCACACCCTCCCCACCTCTCTCTCTCTCTCTCTCTCTCTCTCTCTCTCTCTCTCTCTTTCTCTCTCTAAAAGTTACATGTAGGTTGTCTCTCACAACTTCACAAGTTGTCGCTCTCTATATGCTCTACTACTCTCTAGTGTCGGCCTGCCAGACTGACTGCCAGCACTGAGCAGTTTAGAATTCTCTCCTGAGTCCTCCTCTGTTCAGTGTTGTGTGTGTGTGTGTGTGTGTGTGTGTGTGTGTGTGTGTGTGTCGCGCGGGCCCTTGCGACGATTCCATCCTCATGATGAGTCCCCCCTCTCCCTCTCCCTGCCCCACTAGTAGGCTCTAGCTCAGCTAGTACAGTCTGGCACAGACGCCCTACTAGCGTCCCCCCTCTCCCTCTCCCTGCCCCACTAGTAGGCTCTAGCTCAGCTAGTACAGTCTCGCACAGACGCCCTACTAGACTGTAGGACTCCGACTCATCATGAGGATGGAATCGTCGCAAGGGCCCGCCGGACACACACACACACACAACACTGAACAGAGGAGGACTCAGGAGAGAATTCTAAACTGCTCAGTGCTGGCAGTCAGTCTGGCAGGCCGACACTAGAGAGTAGTAGAGCATATAGAGAGCGACAACTTGTGAAGTTGTGAGAGACAGCCTACAGGTAACTTTTAGAGAGAGAAAGAGAGAGAGAGAGAGAGAGGTGGGGAGGGTGTGATTTGATGATGGTGCTGACCAGACCAGAACCTTCCTTCTCCTAATTAAATATATCAAAACATTTGAAATCCATTTACTAATTTTCCTTATTTAAATTACTCCAAAAACAGAGTATTTCTTCTAAATTAATTTTCTGAGATTCTCCTAATTATCATGGGTTTTTGAACACCTAATTAACCACTGAAAAATATATCACAACATTTGAATTCCATTTACTAATTTCCCCTATTTAAATTACTCAAAAAATAGAGTATTTCTTCTAAATTAATTAGCTAGATTAGTTTTCTGAGCTTTTCTGAATTATCACGGGTTCTTGATTACCTAATTAAACACTGATAAATATATCACAACATTTTAAATCCATTTACTAATTTCCCCTATTAAAATTGCTCAAAAAATACAGTAATTATTCCTAATTAATTAGGAAAAATTCTCAAAAAATTATAGGATAATTTTCTTAGATTAATAACTGTCTAATGCATCTCTGATAATTACTAAGCTTAATTCTAATAATCAGCAAAGATTAATTAATTAAGAGAGGTTTGAGAAGCATACATAGGCCTAATTTTTGATTTATTAACAAATATCTTAATCTAACCTTGATAATTAAGAAAGATTAGACTAATTACCGTTTAGGTTAATCAATTAGAGATTAATCTCTAATGATTTCTACGTAGTGTCCTCTCTAGATGAGAGAGAGAGAGAGTAGCAAGGCTCCGAGTCTGTGTAAAATGTGAAGCTAGGGGTCCTATTTATAGTTTTCTGGCACTCTTAAGCTCTCACAGGCTTAAAAAAGCAGTTGCTTGCAGTTCAAGTAGCCCCCAAAAGGTCAAAAAACGACCCCTGCTGCTAAATGAGTCCCTGGCAGGTCAGTGATGACCCTCCCATTACCTGCCAGCTTTTAAAATATCAATTATGCTATATTTTGACCTATTTTTGCTTAACTGGTAAATATCTTGTAAATATTTAGGAGGCCTTTAATAAAGTCTATGCTTAAATGATTACTGCAACCCTTCAATTTTTCCTATTTTACTCAATTCACAGTGTAAACTTCCAAGGGTCATAACTATGCCAGTTTTTATCGGATTTCAATTCTGAAAATTTCTAGCACGGGGTTTGCTGTGCTTAAGATTCCAAAAATACCAATATTTGCCATGGTCGGACAATTCTACATTGCTTTTTCAATAATCATATCAGTTTGATTAAGCTTTATACAACCTTTAAGGTTTCAGAAACTGGAAACCTTACATGACTGAGCAAAGCAGAGAGTCAGTTGTGGGAGATACTTCTATGCAGGATAGACAGGTAGAGCGGTCTTGCTCTAGTGAGTCACGACAGGAGGAAGTTGTGCAAGAGTCTATGCATAAGGAGTTAGAGCATGAGAGCTCTAGCGAGTCACAGTAGATTGAGTGGTCATGTTTGCAGTGGATGATTGCAGAGGAGGCTGAGATGTCAACGATTATGCAATCATTCCTTTCTATGCTCGACAGTGAGCATGGGGATATAGTTGTGCAGGATATGTCTTCCAGCAGACACCTAGAGCAGCTGGTTTGCTCTGAGGTTGCACGACAGGTTAATGCGTCTTTTGCGGACAGTCAGGAGATGCATGTGACTGACGCGCCTTGTCAGTTAGAGATGCATATTGCCAAGGATATATGTGTTGATGCATGCTCCGTAGAGCTAGCATGGCCGCTAGCATTGCATCGACATTCGGTGGTCTCATGTATGAGATGCTGATCTTGAGACCGGATATCGCAGCTGTAGTGGGAGCATTTGCAGTTGGGGTTGTCAGTCGTTTGTTGACTGATGATGGCATAGTGCACGAGGGAGATATGCAGGTATTGCATACATACTTGCAGTACGTGTGCGGTACCTCTGGTGGTGTATGGACTTACACGGGAGCAGGACAGCCGGATGCACACAATCACAGCCAGCCAGTGGGCATCAGTTGAGAGCGGTTTTCTCTAACCTTTTGTAGTCTTTAGACTAGGTTCCCTTGCTTAAAGGCACAATCACCTTTAAGTGGGAGGTTGTTGGGGTATAGGCGCCTATGCCTTGCCCGACTGCCCAGAGTCTGGGCGCCCATTGAGTTGTATACCTTATACATAGCATAAGTGTATAGGGGGCTACTCACTCTTTGAGTCTCCCTACCCATATCTGTGAATCGTCTGTCTCCTTCTCTCGCTCACTCTCCGTCTGAGGTGCTCTCCGATCCCCTTCAAATGGCAGTTCCTTCACACTTGTTGATGCACTTTATGTACCTGGGATCAAGAAGAATCTCTTGTCTGTATCAGCACTTGCTAGACTTGGACTTGTAGTCAAATTTGTGGATGACAGATGTACAGTTCATGATCTCAGTTTTGGTGATGAAATTGTTGCATCTGGCCTTTTGTGCTGTGGGCTGTATAAGCTCAGTTTGTATGACAAGTGTGGACAAAATTTTGCAAATGCTGTTGCAGATTCAAGGGCTATTTCAGATGCAAAACTTTCGCATGCGCGTTTTGGTCATCTGAATTTTTCCAGTTTGCCGTGTTTTGTAGAAATCTAATATGGTTTCTTCTTTGCCGCCTCTTGAAGCACCTGTGAAACATGTTTGTGAAGGCTGTATTTTGGGTAAGATGCAGCATTTGAAGTTTCCAAAGGATGGTTCAGTTCGGGCCACATGCATTTTGCAGCTTGTGCATAGTGATGTTTGTGGGCCCATGCAAACTCCGTCCTTGGGCAATTACCTTTACTTCGTGACTTTCATTGATGATTACTCCAGGCATGCATGGGTATTTCTGCTTAAAGCAAATTTTGAAGTTTTTATGTGCTTCAAACAATTTCTGGCTATGGCAGAAAATGTCTCAAAATGTACTATGGGTGTAACATTTAATGGCCTAAAAACTTGTGTGTAGCGGAAATTAGCGGGCATTTCATTAGAATAGATTCCTAATGAGAATTACAAGAGTGCTTGGGTGGAGAGAGCAACAAAAAGCATAACACCTAGTTAGATAGCATGAACAATACTTTCAAAACAGAGAGAAATAAAGCTATTGACAATAGTTGAGGACCGGATTGGCATGGAGCCGGTCCCCCCTCCAAAAGGCTTTGTATTATGGTTTCTCCCATCAAGAGAGACATTGTACAATACAATTCTTTGTGTTCCTTCAAGACTAGCTAGTGCAATGAAGATGAAAGCTTCATGCACTAAGAAAAACACTTAGCAAACACAACATCAATTATCCCCGGTCTCAGACCCAAGACCTCACACACCTTCGAAGATGGTGAGAGCTAGCAGGGTATGAGAGTAGATTGAGAGGAAGAAGGAGTATCTTACGAGAAAGATGTACATCTCCTCACATAATCTCTCATATTAGCATAGCTTAGCTTAGTAATTACCATGGTAGAGGAGATGAGCATGCATTGAAGCTTGGCTCTTGGTTGGATTTGCATCCACATGCCAAGAGTGTGTCGATGTAGGCTTCTATCTCACAAGCTTGGAGTAGGTGATGAGCTCTCCATTAAAGCTTGGGAAGAGATAGTCTTCTGTTTCTTCACACATGAGATTGTGTGTGTGATAATGCCTTGCAAAAATTAGCCCCCTCTCTCTCTTGGGCGAGGCCTCTTGATATTTGCTCTTGCAGGCTCCCCATTGGATAGTGCCAAGCTTAGCCAATAGGAAAATAGGGGTAAATTGAAGATCCTTGTGACATGTGTCCCTCTTTCCCTTTTTGAGAGAGCTTTATCAATTAAACTTAATTGATTTAAATGAATTAAATCCCCATTGGACCTTTCCCCATTCTGGCCCCCAATAGGAATTAAGTAGCCCATTGGGCTGCTCAATTCTTATTGGACCCCTTCACGGGCTGTCCAATAATCATCCAAGAGACTTAATTTTCATTGGTTCTTTTTATTAAGTGTTTTAAAATTAATTAGACTAAATTTACTCTAGCCTAATTCTCATTGGTCCACTTCAAGGGTCATCCAATAAGAATTGAGCACACTTTGGGAGCAACTAGCTTAGGCATATGACATGTGTCCTTTATGCCCTTTGTGTTCAAATGGGAGCTTGTGTGTGTGTGTAAGTTTTTTAGTCTTTCTCTCTTATCCCCCTACCTTTAGGGCTCGCCCCCTCATGTGTAGGGATATGTGTTGACTTTGGAGAGTACACAAACCACCCAATTTATCCTAAGCTTTAACCCTTTGAAAACAACCTTTGAATTTTGGAACCTTAGCATTTTGGAAGTCTTAAGGGGCTGAATCTTAGGGTCTTTTTAGCCCATTGTTGCACATGGTTCTTTTGTAGATGCCCCCCCCTTTGGATCCCTATTTTCCCTCCTTTGGATCCCTACTGTGGCCGGTCTGCTAGCTTAATCAATATTCTAGCTTTTTCTCCCCTGGCACTTCCCCACATTAAATGATCAGTTTAATATGAGAAAATCATTTAGGAGAATTAGATATTGATTATTATGAAATTCCCTCTCTCTTGAAATCATAGTCGTCCTCGACTATGGTGTAGAGAAGATAAAGCATATTCATGAGTCCTTTTCTTAGCGGGTAGAGGATCCCTATGTTACCCTACGACATCATTCCACAATGGATACTAGTCCATTTGGCGCTTGAGAGCCCGAGGCTGCCACAAGCATGTCTGCACATTAGTCCTATCAGTCTTCCATAGTAGAGTGACAAGCTCTACTTGGTGTTTGGGAGACGTCGTCTCCGCAAACTTGATCTAAGCATGCATACTACTTCATTTTTGTGCACAATAAAGAAAAAGAGAGTCTTATAAGACAAAAGAAACTTTGTTCATTTTTAACATTTGTACATTTTCTTACTCTTGGGAAGCATTGTAAGCATTGACAAGGTTTAGGTTATCCTTTAATTATATGCCTTGCATCCATCTAGCATCTTCAAAAGGATAATTCTTAAACTTAATAAGATATTGTCGGATAGTCTTACCGCCTCTTAATACCTTGTCTTCATGTCGGAGAATGGACTCGAGCTACAACACCTCCTCTTGGTCCTCGATCTCTGGTGGGTCTTCCATAGTTGGTTCTTGAGGTGGCTCTCCTTTGTAAGGCTTTAATAGGCTCACATGGAAAGCATTGTGTATGAGCCAATGATTGGGCAACTTGAGTTGATAGGCCATCTCATTGATTGGCCTAAGAATCTGGAAGGGACCATAGTACCTTTTTGCTAGTTTAGCATAGTACTTTTGGTGTCCCGTAGGATTCTTGCTGTCGTGTGCCTTAATCGAGCCTTGGGAAACTTTAATAAGACCCAATCATTTTCTTTAAAGGCTTGGGCTCTTCTATGCTTGTTAGCAGCAGCAGCCTTTTGCCTTTGCTGTGAGATAGAGATAGCATCCTTAATCTTTTGAAAAGACTCTTGTAGGTCTCGACTATACTCATCTGCAGAGCGAAGATCTTCCCATGTACCTTAAGTAGCAAGGGACTTTTTGATCTTCCCTCAATTACCTCGAAAGGTGCTTTTCCCGTGGAAGTATGTACAGTGTTATTGTAAGCATACTCCACTAAGGGTAAGTACTTCTCCCATTGTGATCTTTGATCTACTTCCGTTACATAGGCTTTTAGTAGATCGAGAATTGTTAGGTTAGCTATTTCACTTTGGCCATCCGTTTGTGGATGATAGGCCGAAGAGAAGTTTAGCCTTGTCCCTAAATTCTCAAAGAGACCCTTCCAGAAGTTACTGGTCATTCTAGGATCTCTATCCGACACTATGGACATTGGCAAGCCATGGTACTTGAAAATTTGTGAAATGAAGAGGGTTGCCATTTGATGGGCTTTGATAGTCTTTTTGACAGGTATAAAATGAGCTTGTTTACTGAACCTGTCTACTATCGTCCATATTCCCGTATTCTCATGGATAGACTTAGGCAATCCAAAGATAAAATCCATGGATATGCTCTCCCATGGTGAATTAGGGATTGGCAAGGGTTGAAGCAATCCAAGTTGCTTCCCTCTATCAAATTTTGTCTTTTGTCATACCACACATTTAGAAACATACTCTTGTATGTTCACTTTCATGGTAGGCCAATAGAAATATGTTTCAATTCCCTTTAAGGTAGACTGAATCCCTCTATGCCCCGCATAAGGAGGAGCATGAGATTCATACATTACTTTCTCACGTAGTGAGTTAGTAACACATAGTCTATTGCCATAGAGAAGATAACCATCTTGTAAAATAAATAGTTCTTCTTTCTTCCCTAATGCAAGGGCTGAAATCACATCTCTAAAATTGGGATCAATAGCATTCTCATCTATCATTGAAGATAGATCATTGTGAGTTGCCATGGAAACTGTTGTAAGATGTATGCATATTCATTATGGGTTATCTCATGCTTTTTGGGTTGAAGCTATCTTGAAACATTATCTGTTTAGAATCATCTACCTACTTCTACTAAGATACCCATCACATCATGGACAGTTGCAATCCCTTATATATCTCATTTTCGAACCTTTGGATGTATTGCTTATATTCATGTTTCCAAAAAAACACGAACAAAGCTTGATGCTCCAAGTCTCAAAGTGTTTTTTTATTGATGGATATTTTGACACTTCCAAAGCCTAAAAATTCTATGATACTTCCTTCAAGAAAGTAATCGTGAATCAGGATGTTACTTTCAATGAATAGCTTATGAGAGGCACATGTTCCATAGATGATTTTGATGGTACTAAGTCCTTGATTCATGATTTTTTATTATTTTATGATGATGAACCTCTTTCTCAGGCGCAACTTACCACTTTACAACCATCAATTTGAAAAGATACCAATTATGATATTGATATTATTCTTGATCTGCCCATGAAATTTGAGCATGGTTCTTGTCATGTTTATGAAGAGATCAATTGTTGAAGACCTTGTCGCCTATAGTGAATCTATATCTTCTTCACAAAAGGATCAATGGAAAGAGGATATGAAAGCAAAGTACAATTCTCTTATCTCTAAAGGTACATTAATACTAATTGAATTGTTTATTGGTCGTACAACCATAAAGTGTGAGTGGACATATAAAACAAAAGTCAAAGTAGATGGATCTTTTGACAAATTCAAGGCAAGATTAGTTACCAAAGGTTACCCTCAAATTGTTGGTGTTGATTATAAAAGGACGTTTTCATCGGTTACTTGTGGTACTAGTATTTGGGTTTTTCTAGCATTTACTATTCAATTTGATTTGGAGACTCTCAAAATGGATGTGAATTTTTTTTTTGAATGGAGCCTTGAATGAAGAAATTTATATAAAGCAGCCAAAAGGGTTTGTTATTCCAGGTAAGGAAGGCCTTGTTGCTCGACTTCATAAGGCATTATACGATCTCAAAAAAGCTTCTCAAGTTTGGTATACAAAGGTTGATCTTTTTTGCATCTTCCATGGATTTATCTCTTGCTCTTGAGACCCAAACATATCTATCAAACGTCAAAATGGTAGTTTTGTGACCCTTACTCTTTATGTGGATGATACAACCAAGTCTATATATGTTGCCACATTGATTTTAGCTCAAGAACTAATTTGGCGAGGTGGATACAACAAAGGTGACGATAGGGGCTAGGGGCACAATTACAATGGTGATAGAGGACAAGCAAAGAGTACAACAAGAAAGGAAAATGAGGAGTTGGTATGCCACAAACGGAGAGAAAAAGGCAAAGTATTAAGTTGCACATAAAAATGGATGGCCATTTCAAGTGGAAGAGACCCAAAAACTTAGGGCCAAAGGCATCCAATAATGCCAAAGTGATTCTCTTAACTGTTAGGGTTTAGGCCAAGTGGCCCATTGCCCATCACTAACCATATCTTATTCTTTGGATAATACACAAGAATAAGGAATACGTCTCACCAAGAGCTCCACCAGATTTGTGTTCTATTGCACTGCACCGCACTTGCATTTTCATGCACGTGCTCCGTGGACACTCACAAGTGTTATCAAAGTAGGGAAGATGGTGGCCGCGGTTACCTTGTATCACAATGCATGTACTTCGAGAATAGGTTTAAGCTCAAAGATTTAGTAGAGAGAGAAATTCATTGTTTTCAGTAGAGCTCGGTTGTGTAAAGCATTATAGAGCTTACAACAGCTCTAAAAATTGCAAAGCAGGTAATGTTGGGAGCTCTTTTGAGTAATATAACACTAGGTGAAGGAAAAGTAGCATTGGAATTTTGCACACTATAGTGCTGAGGTGTTTTTTGAAGTAGCGCTACCTACGGGAAATAACACTAGCGTTAAATCCTTCAAGAAACTAGCATTGGTGATAATTTGCATAGCATTGGAGTTCTTGGTTCTTTGTGTGTGTGTGTGTGTGTGTGTGTGTGTGTGTGAGAGAGAGAGAGAGAGAGAGAGAGAGAGAGAGAGAGAGAGAGAGAGAGAGAGAGAGAGAGAGAGAGAGAGAGAGAGAGAGAGAGAGAGAGAGAGAGAGAGAGAGAGAGAGAGAGAGAGAGAGAGAGAGAGAGAGAGAGAGAGAGAGAGAGAAAGGAGAAGCAATAGAGAGCGTGAGCTCTTGCATGTTTGCAAGCAACAAGAGAAAAGGATGAGCATTTGTGTGTATGCATAGACACACAAACACACACATTTTGACAATGCTAGAGAGAGAGAGAGAGAGAGAGAGAGAGAGAGAGAGAGAGAGAGAGAGAGAGAGAGAGAGAGAGAGAGAGAGAGAGCGTTGGATTCTTGGCAAAACTACATAGAGAGAGGGAGCCTTGTCAGTGTGTTCTTACAACACACCCACACACACACATACTTTCATGGCACTCTTGGCATAGATTTTCATGGCATCGGCTCGTCGATTTTTAGCTTTTGCCACTCTTGGAATTGGCATTGGTGCTCTTGTTGGCATCGGAATTAGCTTTGGACGAGTAGTTACATGTACAACTAGAGATAAGTTCACAGGTACTTGTTGCTACTACAAGATTTGCACTCTTCTCTACATTTTTTAGAGAGTTTGTTACTACACACCTGTTTTTTGGCACATCTATGGCCTCAATGGTTGCATGCTTGACCTAGTTGGCTTTGATGGATAGGTTCATGCTGTAGTGGGAGTTTATGCCTTATTTTATGTGTTATGAGCACTAGTGGTGCTATTGTTCTCTGTCGAGAGCGTTTTTCACTCCACGTGGGGAGAGGTCAGTTCAAACTTACTTGCATCTTTTTTGGTGCTAGTTTGTGTGCAGATCAGGCTATACTAGCATTGACTATTGCCGTATGTACGTCAAGCTCCAAAGAGCCCTTTATAAAACCATGCCTAGTCTTTGAGTCTGCATAACCTTTTGTGAGGGTCGTTGCGTGAGGTTTTTTGAAGCTGAGCACTAGGGGCCGGGTTAGCAAGTTTGAGGTGGATTAGATTGCTGGAGATCCCCTTTCGTAGTCTTGCCAAAGGTTATGTATAGACCGGTAAAGGTGCTTTGATGCCAAGTTGGGATCTGACAATTTATTTGAGCAGCTCATGCCAGCTTATGCCCAATGATTACACTTTGTTGGTTTATGCGCTATTGTTGGATCAGTTTTGCTTCTTGAGATCCTGATCTCCAAACAAAGGAGACTCTACCGTATTTTTCCTACAAGACGTCCATATAAATTCTTGGCATACTTGATTGTTCACGCAGTGCATTTGCTGCATATTGTTTTTTGAGGTTTTGCTTTTATTATAGGGGGAAATGTTTGAAATTCTCCCAAAAATTTTGCCATAAAGTTTTTTGTCACATTCTCTTCAACTATGGCTACCAGTAGTGCTTCAGACAAAGATGAGTACTAAATCAAGAAGTTTGATGTCAAAACTTTTAATTTGAAAGCAATGTATGTGCGATGTGTTGATCAATAAGGGTTTGGTAGCACCATTGCGCGAGAGAAAATAAAATGCATACATTGATGATCAGTCGGAAGATTTGAATTAGCGTGCTATGAATCATTCACCTGCGCTTTGGTGAATCCATTTACTTCACAAAAGAGGATAAGACCAATGCCAAAGATTTATGGGATGCCTTATGTGCAGCATGCTAGATATTAGAAGTGCCTCAAACAAGGTTTTTATCATGAGAAGAAACTTATGCACATTTACATGAAAGAACGTAGTAGTGTTAGCTCTCATTTGAATGAGTTCAACAATGTGTTTTTGCAGCTTACGTCCAAAGGTCGTTACTTTGATGATGAGATGAGGCCATCTTCTTCCTATGTTCGTTACCATGGTCATGGGATACATTCAATACAACCATATGTAACTCAACATCTACTAGTGTACAGTGATGTTACTAGCATGTTGCTCACTAAGGAAATTAGACATCAGTTCTTGGTGTGACTGGGAATGGTATATGGCTAGTGGCAACTGTGACAAGATAAAGCACTATGGTCATGTCACGGTTGTTCTCGCGATAGCCAGAATAGTCAAAGCAAGAGTCGTGGAAGAGACATAAAAAATGTTGAACGTTATCACTATCATAAAAAGGGAGACATGAAGCAGGATTGCCATCCATTATAGCATGAAAAGGGAAAAGAAAAAGTGAAGTATGGAAAATTGAATAACATTGTGAAGATAGAAGGTAAGTTGTGGAACCTCACTTGTTTGGTGGTGTATATACACTAAAAAATTATGGTTTTGATGAATCATTTGATGAAGGGAAAAAATATTTTCCTTAAGTGCATTGGTTGGTGTGTGTTGTAAATCCAAGCCAAGGCAGGTGCTTCCTAGTCTCTTTGGTGGTCTTTTGGGTGGGTGTGTGCTTGTAAATTTCCAAGGGATCACTTGTATTTGATATTTTGGGGTTCTTTTGATGCCATATGTGGTCCTAATCTTGTGTCTGAAGCAATATTGGGAGACATTTGGAATGAGATGGTCACTTCTGATAGCTATTCTGGGTTGGATTGATAGAGTTAGTTAGATCAATTCAGGTAAGCAGACTTCAGATACAAGACCAAACAAAGACTTAAGTGAAATAGAAATAAGAGATTAAGACTCAAACAAGAATGTATATTCAAATAAAAGTACAATTGGTATTAAGTACAATAGTGAGAGCCAATTAATGCTTGGAGCAATTGCCAAAAGAGTATAAGAATACAACTAGCTCTGAAGTCACAGCTATAGTATAAGAATACAACTAGCTCTGAAGTCACAGCTATAGTGACAATACATCCTGCTAAATGAGTAATGGGCCCTATTTATAGGTGTCGGACTGGGCCTCTAATTGATTGTTCCCTATATAGTTATTGTAGTAATAAAGCTCAATAATTACCAATTCCAACTATTGATCTAATTCTTGACTAGGGTCTGTTCCCATTGTCTACATTCCCTTACCCCATTTCTTTGAATTTTTGGAATATTTCCAAAATTTCAGGTTTGTGAAAAAGACTGATATCCTCGGGGGAGTGGTTTGAATCCACGCACTCTCCTTGTAGCTCACTCTTTTGCAACATATCACAAGCTATTTTGGGTGCATCATACTTCTTACCAGATGAGATTGGGCCTCTTAGCTCTCTATGCTTGTGCATTGGCTTGCATATCTAGACACTCTTTGGGATGTTATCATTTCCTTTTACCTGGAGCCTTCTTCCTTGGGCGCATTGGAATGGATTGAGGTGGAGCCCAAATTTCTAGAGGTTGACCCATACCTTGAGCATTGGTGTCACCATTCTCCTTTTAAAGTCAAAAGTTAGCTTCCTACTCCAAATGATCCCTGCAATCAGTCATCATCTTTATTTTGTATGGCATCAGAGCATTCCAAGTCTTAGTATCCACATCATACAAGATATGCCTTCCCTTGGTTATAGTTTGGCTTGGGCCAATTTGTGAACATACTAATGCAGTGTGAATCTAGCACTCTGGTAATGGTTGATTGGCCTTTATACTTGCTTCAAACAAAACCTCACCCATCTCTTTGAACTATGGTTGTGCTGCTGCTTTAGTTGCTATCTTCTTTTCTAGGATTTTTGAAGCTTCAAGTGAAACTAGAAGGAGCTAATTGGGTAGTCAAACTAGTTGCTTGATTTGATCTCTCCATTGATTCATCCTTCTCATGAAGCAATGCAATTCCTCCTTGAAATTACTCACATCAGTGTCATTAATAACATTTTTCGAGGGAACCTAGTTTGCTTTACTACACTCATACCACACTTCAATTGATCCACTATCTTCAAGTACTTCTATTGATCAGCTAGCTCATTTAACTTTGGATAGAGAGCATGGAAGAATTGTGGCAATTCAGTATCCTTCATTAGCAAACCATACAGTAGAGTATGTGAATCAAGAACAAACTCAAGAAAGTTCATAACAATCTAATTCTCTTGTAGCAACATTTTTTTTTAAATTCTAATAAAGTGAAAGGGAGTCTTTTGAGACATTTCTTGTTCTAAGAGGCTCGTTCTAGTTTTGGATTCTCTGTTGCTAATAACACTATTCTCTAGCAACATCTTGACTTTTTGATCCAAAACATTTTTGGCAATTTTTAGCTTGACTAACCTAGCCCTGATCTCCACTCAAATATCTTTCATGCAGCTATACAATGGTTGATTATCCAGTAGGAATTCGAGTTGCACTGCTAAACTTTGTAAATTCATTATGGAAGGCTAATTGACTACCATATCATCAATACAAATCATGTATTTTGGAACTCTCTGTAGAAATTGAATAGTACTTGGATAAGGAGGCAATTTACAAGTGTTTTTTTGTGATAGCTTATCCTCTGCCATTGTTGAACCATCCTTTGGCTCTCATATATAGCATCTGAAAATGTTCTAAGTCTAAATGCGGAGTCTCATGATGCAAGTACTCTTGGATCTGAGTAGCCTTTTGCTTCCTCATGCACTTTTTTAGACTCAACAGTTTCATAAAATAATCCAATTATGTATTTGAATCCAACTCTATCACAATATCTTTCACTTTTTCCAAACTCTAAACTTTTGAAGCACTATGTTGTCTAGTGGACTATTTTTGGGTTTGTTGCTAGGTTTGATCAGACTGAGTATGCACCCCACCATTGGTGGTGGCAGATCTGGGCGATGCTGCAATAGATTTTTGGCGTGTTTCATAAATTCAAAGACATTGCTATTTCTAGTGAAGGTCTTTTATAAGATGGCAATGTCTTTTGCAGCTATAGCCATAACAATATAGCATCAAACTGACCCACTCTATTTAAGAAGATAACTCGAACCTAGGGCACAAAAGCTATCTACACTCACTACTCCATTGGTGGTCAACATAAGTGCAAAGAAAATGTATTGCATGGTCTACAATTCCTACTCCTTGACCTACTTGTTTGGAACACAATGGCTACTTTCCTACTTGCGCAATGCTCAATTGCTCAAATGCTTCATAAAATCTCACCCAATGTATGGAATGATGAGGACACCCCGTGCATGCACCAAGGAGGAAATGTGTGCATGTTGTTAACTTGTGTGCTACTTACTGTATTCCTAGTTTAAAGCAAAACCTAGAGCATAGCCACTTAATACTAGACTTGTAATGAGCCACAAAACTGGCTGAAGCCACAAAAATGGCTCACATCAAGATTTTAGTAAATGAAATATAACTTTTGTATATGACATCAAAATTTCATGAAACTTCTTAATTATGGGTTCAAGAATAATATCAAGAAACTAGAGTTTGCACTTAACTAGCTAGAGCTGGTTCACCATAGTCCCCACACCTAGTTTTGAGCCCTGTGAGCATCATATAATCACAAAAAAAAATCACCAAGCTTCTTGACCACGTCCCAAAGTTCTCTACCAAAAAAAAGTCGCTACACCTAATTTTTGAGCACTGTGACCATCATATTCAGAAGAAAAATCACCAAGCTTCTTGACCACATCCTAAGGCTCTTTACCTCAAAGATTAGGGTTACATATTCAGAACGACATGAGTCATTAATGAATCGTGATGACTTAAGTACAATTTCATAGTGGCTTGCATGCAAAATAATAAGAAACTGGTGGCTTCTTGTGGATCTTCACTAACCACTTTAACCCTTGTTCACCTCTTTTCCTAATACTTCAATCCCTTGTCACTACTCCACATCATATCACAATTGTCACGCTTATTATGTCTCTTTTCCCTTATCACATTTAAAAATATCTCTAACTTACAAATAGCTTTTATTGAGAGACTCGCTCGTTTTTTTCATCGCTCAAAAAAACTCGCTCGCCATCTTGTAAGACTCCTTTAGGGTTAGGTGAACTTCTCTGAGAAAACTCAAAGTATCTTTTTCCTGTAGCACCCTTAATACCTTGCTAGTGTTGAGTGCTTTTTTCCTGTCTTCTTCCAAAACTGCACTCTTGGCCATAAGCTAATCAATCTTTCTCTACAGATCTTATTCGTGCATTATTCTCTTGGTCAATCTGATGTTTCAAGATCAGATCTTTGAAATGCATCATTTCCATTTTATATGCCTCCACCTGGGATCTAGCTAATCAATCTTTCTCTACAACAGACCTTCTTCGTGCATTATTCTCTTGGTCAATCTGATGTTTCAAGATCAGATCTTTGAAATGCATCATTTCCATTTTATATGCCTCCACCTGGGATCTAGCTTGTTGTAGTTCTACCATCAAAGTGGTCAAATCAGAAGTGATGGGAGAACTTTGGACCTCCATTATTTGGCCAATGGAATTCACTATGGTGTTCCAGCATGTCTGAGTCGTCGTTACACATCCATTTGTAACAATATCACGATCACTTCGATCAAGTTCACACACCATAAGACAAGTCTGGTAGGGCAACAAAAGTTTCTTTGAAAACTTGATTCACCAGACTTGCTACCATAAGCTTCTTCTCAAGTCTCTATAGCCAATCAAGCCCAAAATGCCAAACAAGACTGTGGATCACTAGATTCATATGAGAAGTACTAGCTTGGATGTTATCTTTTCCTTTATCAATAGTAGTCTCTTTGTCTACAATGGTCTCTGGTGAAGTACTAGGCAATTCAATGCTTCTATGCTGCAGATTGTGACAATTTCAAACTAGTCTATGTGATCATTGATTTTTGCTTAGATTTGAAATGGTTGAGCAGGTTCGATACTTTTAGGTTATTCAATGCTGGTGCTAAACTCCTTGCTTCCAATTGTTCGGCTATTCTTTTGGAATCTCAAGCAGTGGTGCCTAGAGATAGTTCCTTTCCTTTACCTTCTAAGATCTATTCTGTTTCCTAACCCTATGTGGTCTCTTGTTCATTGGTTTGAGTACTTTGAGGGCCTTCACCTAGGACTTTCTTCCAATTAGTGGCAACATTGATTTGAGGTAGAATGCAAGTTACCCAGTACAGGAACTGCCACACATACCATGCCTTAAATAGATTTTTAGTTTTTACATTTGTTGTTTGCTGCGCGCTAGACTATTATACAAGAAAGTAATTAAAATGATCTTTGCCTTGGGGTTCTTAATTCTAGCAAGCAACATGCAAAGAAGATTTTTAGACACACATATTGGGTTATTCTTCAAACTAATCTTCCTTGCTACAAATCTATACACTGATTTGAATTCCAAGGCTAAAAGTGGGATCCCTTGGCCTCCAGCCTTTTGCTTCTTCTTATCCTAGGCATCCTCTTTCAAAAAGTGTTGACTTCATCAATTGAATAGGGTTTGACCTTGGTTGAAAACTGCAAATGAAAAACATGGGAGAGTGCTATTGTTGTTGTATTTTTTTTTTTGTACAAGTATCTTGAAAGCCTCTACCACCTGTTGAATAATTTTTGAATCAAAGTTAATCCTAGTGGCCTCTAGTACAACCTCCATACTCCATAGTTTGAGCAAGGACCTTTCACTCTAATGGAAGATATACTTCCCGATTCTATAATACGATATTGAGCATTCTTGTTTGACTGGGCTCAGCAACTCTTTGATCTGTCCAACCTGAGCATCCATAGTTTCTTGCATACTTTCTAACATCAATTGCTTATGCTTGCCCACATATGAATCCTATGACAAACCTTTAATAGAGAAGGAGAACTCACTCGATGATAACAATGAATCAAAGCACGAGCACTTGGGGGATTTGGGATGCATAGCCAAGACAATCAAAGGTGATGGACTTAGGTGATAGCAAGCCATGCTTTAGTAGACTATGTAAATGACAAGGACACAGGTGTTAGCATAAGGATCTCTATAGGCGAAGGAGCTAAGTGTACTGCCCAACTATGGGGAGTTTTCCCAATGTCGTGTGCGAGCCACAGGGGCTGCAAGCACACAACCTATACACATAGACAAGCTTTACGACTACAAATGGTGTGTCACTCACCTCCTGCACTGCTGTCGCTGAGGGAATCTTGCACGTGCCAAGAGGGAGAAGCCACCACTACTGTCATGCTTCTTGCGACCACCATACTCCCGCTGCTCGATCGCCTATGCCCTCTCTCTCTCTCTCACACACACACACACACACACACACACACACACACACACACACACACACACACACACACACACACACACACACACACACACACACACACACACCACACACACACACACACACACACACACACACACACACACACACACACACATTCTTGAATGTTTTGTCCCTCTCTCTCTCACGTATGCCCTACCTTTTTTCTTGAGAGAAGTAATTGTATATGATCTTTCCATTGATCGATAAATTGTGCATATTAATATTATATGGATAATAAAAAAGTAGCCAGTGTAGTAGTCCTCTAGCTAAGGTGTGCCCTAAACTCTACCTCAAAATCTGCTAATTGACACTTATATAGACAAGAGACTGTGGATTCCTGCCCTCAGTGGCTATAACTCTCTATCCCACTTGCACATCCAGGAGATTCATGCTGCTAGATACCAACACATATTTATTCAACTAGACCTTGCACTATTTTCACACACCGACCAAAACAATAAAACGCTGCTTATCTTGATTTTTAAAACAAGAAAGAAGATTGTAATCTTGTGAGATTATTCATGAGACTTTCTCTCCCTCTCTCACATGACTCACTGTGGTGGCTATCTTGTATTGGGAAGCCACTGTGTACAGGTAGGTATACCAAGTTGGTGGTGCCTTGAAATTAGGACCCACATTAAGGAGGTTGGTGGCTCACATTCTCACGAATCATGTGAGTATCCTTGCATGCCTTCTCTATTTATCTCTCAGATGATATACATGTACCCTCTTAGCTTTTCCTATCCGTGCCTCCCCCTTTTTTTAAGAGATTCTCTCCTTTCTCGCTAGAACCCCCTCTCCTTGCTCACATGTAAAGAAAACACATCGTAGACTCAAGCTCCATAGATATCATAAAATGATTCTCTCTCTCTCACACTCACTCTCTCTCTCTCTCTCTCTCTCTCTCTCACACACACACACACACACACACACACACACACACACACACACACACACACACACACACACACACACTGACAAACACACACACACACACACACACACACACACACACACACACACACACACACACACACACACACACACACACACACACACACACACACACACACACACCACACACACACACACACACACTAGTATACT
Organism: Adiantum capillus-veneris; assembly: GCF_014529385.1. Classification (NCBI taxonomy): domain Eukaryota; kingdom Viridiplantae; phylum Streptophyta; class Polypodiopsida; order Polypodiales; family Pteridaceae; genus Adiantum; species Adiantum capillus-veneris. The sequence continues at coordinate 143,694,034 of NC_140944.1, read as the reverse complement.
GGTTATAACTCACTTTCCTTCCCCCTTTGGTTCTTCTCCCTCCCCCCCCCCCCCCGAGTTTGCATAGTAGTGATACCTTTTTGCTATGCCACTAAAACCCACCTTATAATGGGGCAATACCCCCGCTTAAACAAAGCGTGAAAGAATAATGTTATCATTATATGGGGTAGGAGGCCCCTGTCCACTCTCTATCGCCCTCCCCAGGCAATGGCACTCATAGGCTCGCGCAGTTGAGGGCGGCCGAATGCATTCATCCTACCTGCTCTAGAAACGTGCACACCATCCCATATAAGCTGAGGTGAGGGCATACCCTGGCCCTCACTTAGCCTTGGATTAGGTTTTTTTCTGCTTATTCTCGTCACTGTCTGAACTGGCTAAAGAAATGGAGCTTGCAGCTCAAGCAACACAGGTGTTATGTTTTACATTACTACCAATTCCGGTTTTGATTTGTTTTTTGTCATAATGCTATGCATGGTTGATAAAGACTGGAGCCGTCGGTTTTATACATTGTATATTGGTCATGATCATAAGAAGAACAAACTGTTGCGCCATGGCATGGATGACTTAGGTCTTGAGACCTCGATTTGCATTAAAAATAGGGATGGTCTCTATTGAATACTTGCACGGACGGAGCGTAGTTTGCTGCAGGTGGTTGTACTTGGCTCTGTACTAGCCCGCTGAGGGTTGCTTTGTACACTATATAATGATTCTTTTTAAACAAACTTTTGTGCAATCACATGATTGGCTGGGGTCTTGAGACCTCGTTTTGCATTTTGGTAAGCGGTTTCTGTTGAAACACTGGCACGGACTGAGTTTTTTTCTTGCAAATAGTTATAGGCTCTATGCTAGCCGCTGAGAGTTGTTGTTTTCACTAATGGTTATCATATCTACCTGGCATATTGCCACTGCAGGTGTGTCAGGTAATGGGTTGCTCTGTACTAGCCGCTGAGGGTTGTGTTTTTTTACACTATATAATAATTTCTTTAAAAAAAACTGTTGAGCCATTGCATGGTTGGCTTGGGTCTTGAGACCTTGTTTTGCATTTGGTGGCGGTTTCTGTTGAACACTGGCATGGACTGAGTGTTTCTAGCAGGAGGTTATAGGCTCTGTGCTAGCCGCTAAGGGTTGTTGTTTTCACTAACTGGTTATCATATCTACCTAGTATATTGCCGATTCAGGTGTGTTAGCTAATGGGTTGCTCTGTTCGTAACCTCTGCAGAATCTCTTGGATATTCACCCCTAGTGGGCTTCGCAGCTCAGTATAAAAGGTAGAAGGTAACACTCATTTTGATGTAATAAGTAAAAACTGCTAACATACAAGTTCTAATAAATAACCTAGCTTGTCTAAAGTAATAAAATCTGTAAGATGGACATGGATAACAACTGATAGGGTCCATTGATACCTATAAAAAACATCCAAAGCTAACTGAATTGTTGTCTTGTTTGGATGGATGCAGGTAAGGACTCTATCCTATCTTGGAGGGTTTTCTTTTCTTTGGCAAGCAACCTTACTTTAATGAAGCACTCACTGAGGACTGGCGAAGTTCTTTTACTACTGGTCTAACGGAAAGAGGATCTCTTTCCTACAACCATTGTACCTAAATAATTCTAATACTAAGTGATTTTTGTACTTATCTGTTCATTGTTCCTTGGCCAGTTGTCGTTTGAATGTAAAAGTTCAATTATGTCTTATTAGTTAAGATTTAAACAACTACACACACATCCTATACATAAGGTTTTTCCTTTCTGAAGGAAACCGGGATGCTGGCTTGGGATATTGTCTTAGGAACTGAGCTCTAATTTGGACCCACAGTTTGTAAATCCTTTATTGGTAGACTGGTGTTAGGTGGCCCCTTTTAGACTCTTTTTCTGGTTCCCTGCTCACGGCTACCATAGCCTCTGACTTTGCCGGTTGAAGGTTTGCAGGACCAAGTATACATTACAATTTGGACACTTTGCTAATTTTATGTCACCTCTGTTTTAGGATTGCCCACGTTATAGAATGACAACTCGCATGAGTACTAATCACAACCCTAAGAATCATGCAAAGATTCTTGAACAGATTAACCTTTACCTTAAAGACAATAAACCAAAGAATGCCTTGGCAACTAGAACTAGAACTTTCCTTTCTAGGAAGGCCAAATTGTGTATTACATACTATGGCAAGAAAATGTAAACTTGACCTCATTGTTTTTGCAGACTCTTGCTCTCTCTCAAGGATTGAAACTAAACTTGGAGCCCTTCTCTGTGGCCTCTTATCTTGTCCTCAGATGTATTAGCAGCTGGATGCTTCACAACTTATTTATGATTCGGCACTTGCCTCTGATAAAAAACTATCTGTCTTGCATATGTTGTCATTTAATGACTGGGTTAAGATTCTGGCTACCTTGGACAAAGACTCCATAGAAGGAGTTAATTTGTTGTCCCAATATATTGCCCAACTCCCTATCCTATCTTCACAGTATCTGTAAGGTCTCTGACCCCGACCAAAAAAGAGCACCATTGTACCATGAAATGAATATAATGGAAAAAGTTACTATTTTTAGCAGTTTTCCGAATTCTGTCAGTGCCATGATGTTTAGAATGTTATAAAGCTTCGAAATGTGAATTAAAATAATTTTTGTGAAAATTTTCCAAATATAGTAAGTTTTTGGTCACCCGACCCATCCAGTTTTGACCGTCTTGAAAAACTGCACCCGTACCCCGAATTTGAAAAAAATGCATTTTCGGACCCCGAGGGATGCTAAATATGGCAGGTACTCGGGCCAGTACGCCTTAGTTAGAGCTTGCTATAGCAATTTTCGGCATCAAATTCCGACTCATATGACCTGTTTTAGCCTAAAACCAATTTTTCATAAAATTGTCCGGGGAGGCACCGGGGGCCCGAGGCTGTGTGGGAACAGGTTCCAGGCCACTCCAGACCAGCTTTAGTAGCTAGGGGGCGCCCTCTTGCCTTGTGGGAGTCTTTGGGAAGTTTCCAAGCTTGCAACTAAGTGTGAGAACCAGTTAACTAAACCAATTGGACACTTGGTGGGTAGGCAACTAGACTTGCCATGCAAGGACTGAGTGCTCACTCAGATGCTTATAGCAGCACAAATCGATTTTCAGCTTGAGGAGGCCTATTTAAAGGCATGTACACACACACACACACCTACACACACACACCTTGGGGAGGTGCTGCCGACACACGCAGTTTTTGGGGGAGAAGCAAAGCAGGAAAGTGCTGCTGGATTCTCGTCTTGAGAACTCATTTGGATCAAAAAATCGAGAGGATTTTCAGCCCCTAATCACGGTAATCATGATTTAATTTATGCTCATTTGTAATTCTCTTCATCATTCTCTTGATTCCTCGTCTACTATGCTTAATCCTAGCTATGATTCCCAATAGCTGCTCTCTAAATTTCCATAGCTATACTCCATTACATCATCATCATCCAATCAGCTAATTTATGCAGCCATTCATCACTCTTAATCAATGATTAATACATGATTAGGAGAGGTTTCTATATGTAGGCAGTATAGTAATTAATTGTCAGCCGGTAATAATGTAGATTTGATGAAATTCATTCTTTTACCACTCAATAGTGTTGTAATTAAGTTAGATTCAATTTTCTCACACATTAAGATGTGATTAAGGCAAAATTAATCCATCATTAGGTCACTAAGAAGAGAATTTTCTATCACCTATGCATGCGATAACTCTGCATCTTTCTAATTGCATTAGGAAAGTGACTGAGCTTGCTTAATTCATCTCTCTTGTAATTTAATTAGTAAAATTCTGAAATTCGTAATCATCTAAGCCATGTGATTAACTTTAGAGCCGGTTCCCATAGGACAAGTAAAGTATTATCCACCATAAAATTACTAGATCTCGAAGGAAAAATCTAACCCTCTTGCATAAGGAGGATTTTTCAATGATTCTAATCTATCATTTGGATTGTTATGATGCTCTCGGACTTTAGCTCTTTTCTTCAAGTTTATCATTTAAAGTAGTGACTATAAAATGGCCAGGTTAAGAGAACTCGCTTCGGTGGTGCCCACGACCGCGAGGCGGGAACGAGCAATGTGAATGGGAAAGGAAAAGCTCCCATGGACGAGCAAGCACCGGCCATCTCACAGGCCATTGACAAAGAAATGGAAGAGGTAGGTCACAATTTTATTCAAGTTGTTTAATTTAACATTGCATACGTTTTGCTAGGAATGAACATATCCCCAAACATGTTGAAAAAATCCGACGGAAACCTCGGCAATTGAATTCATTTGTATATTAAAGTGTAAAGTAGGAAAGAAATGATTGACGGATATACTGTTTGCAATAGGAAATAATGTCTGCTAGGGAAAATTTAGCTCGGCATGTTCATTCTATTTCCAATGTTGAATTAGTCATGAACCCCCTCCTGATCACAGAGGGCAGAGTTCCTGGTTAAGGGCTCTTGAATCCACGACTGCTGGTTAAGCGGTGGATACCCACATCTGCTGGTTAAGCGGTGGGAACCCACGTTTGCTGTTAAGCGGTGGGAATGTCCATGTCGTGCTTTCTATGCGGTGGACATACCTAGTTGTATGGGCAGCTAGGCGACAACGGGAGGAGTAAACTCTCGCTGGAGGGGGGATGTTGTACCTCCAGAACATTGGAATTTTAATGAATAAGTTTGAGTAGAATTTTTACTAGAGTACTATCTTGGTGCCGCTTTGCAATATGGATTGAAGGGCTGTATTAACGAACCTTGTGAATCAGAATCTAATCAAGGAACTTATATGTTGAACAACCATTGTGGTAGTAATTAGGACACACAAGGAAATGTGAGTGTGGGGGTCGAAAGTGGGGGCTTGGCTCAGGTTGCCAATGCCTATGAGAAGGGTGGTCCCGATTGGTTGGGAACTCTCTGTCCCCATAGTGTTTAAATCCATACTAGTAATACTCATTGCCCTTAGAGCGGCGAAGTCTCAAGTGTACGTGCCTCTGAAACATGGGGAAAAAGGCACTCGAGGTTTCTCTCCTCTTGGAAGGTGGGTCTTAGGATCGCTAGATAGGTTAAGTACGCTTCCCCTGCGAGGTGGAGCTAGATCTCATTACTAGTAGGCTCGAACTCGACTCACTTTGTGATGAGAGATCGTCCGCTAGTTGAACCCTGAACCACTTTGTTTGCTTTCGCTATAGATCTAGTGGCCACCAGGTTCACCATCAGATCCGCCGTTTGATACGGCGGGGTGGGGACCTCACAGTATCAGCAAGAGCTTGCCCTCTTCTCTTCCTCTGGCGCTGACTGTCTAACTTCCTTAGAAAATTATGTGGGCTTAACCCCTCGTTTGTCTGCACACCAAATGCCCCCTCCATCCCTCAAAGTGGTGGCATCTTCTATCGAGATAGTGCAACACTAGAAGCAGTGAAAGAATTTCAAAATAATCTTTGCTCCCTCAATGACTCTAACCTCCTTGAGATGGTACCAAAAATCTCTAAAGTTTTTCCTGTCTTACCAGTAAGACAAATCGAAATTGAGTCCCTCGGAGTTGACCATCAACTGTGGGTTCTGCCTAACAAAGCTTTCTTGGCTCCAATTCTTAGTGAAACCTGGGTGTACCTTGCTAACCTTCCTGCCTCGACTGTGGAAGACTGCACACTCAAGATTCTTAAAGGTGGACAGTTCCTGGACAAAGGGAAGCTCATTAAAGCACCCTTCAACCTCCATCTCATCGACCACTCCAAATGCCCTTCAAATGAAGGATTATACATACGCACTAAGGGTAACATGGAATTTGCTAAGAGTAACCCGAATTTCTACAATGAGTCTATCTGGAATATCTTCTGGCCCTATGTGAAATGTGCTTGTAGATTTCTTGACCCCAAAGCTTCCTGTGAATCAAGCATCATGTGGTTTGATCATGCAGTATGGTTTATCCTCAACCATCTGGATCTATTATTCCCAGAGAAACCGGTCGACTTTTATCTGTCCCTTATCTGCTCCTCGTTAGGTGGACAAGCTAAGCAGATTGTGATTGTACAAATTTCCTTTAATATCTTCCGTGGTCTTATGCATGATATTTTGAAAAGCTAAAAGCAGATGAACCCGGTCTATACGTCACCACTAATGCTGACTTTGAAGGGGTCAAGCTCATCACTAGTCTTCTTAAACCTTGTATTGAAGATGATGATTCTCCTGCTCTAAAAAGAGCTAACTCCTTGATTACTCCCAACTCTTTCACCTCTTTTTTAACACCTAGCTCTTCGTCTAATCAAGGAAAAAATCGTAGCTTTACAAGAGGGAGAGCCAAGGTTCCTGCCATCAGGAACTTCCCTGAATTCTAACCCATGTATTGCAGATCTCTATAAACCCTTGTGGAAGAAGAATTCTCAGCAGAGACAAGATCTGAAATGTGGTTCTATCTACATACACTGTCTCTTTCACGGTGTACTCCTCGATTGGATTCAACCAAAAAATCTTTTTTGTGAGTGCTTTGACTTACTTTTTGGGAATCATAAATTGCTTGACAATATTCTCATAGGATGGAAATATCATCATCCTCTAAAAGGATTAGTATTAAATAATGACTTTCTTCAGCAAGAAGCAATCCCTCAATGTAAATGCATTCATTTTGCCACATTCTGCAGGAATTTTGAAGGAATTGGTAACCATGTCTGCACCCAGGATCTTAGCATTATTGATAATGCCATAATACATAAGCTATTTGCCAAAGGGCTCAATCATATACCTAACTTTCCAAAAAACCCCTACCTTGCCCTATCAGCTTTACTTAGCTGCCTCACTGACCTTGTCTAGTGCTCTCCGACTGGAGATGACAGTCCTACCGGACTTAGAGGAATTAGTGAAGGAATGTTTCCTTCATAGAATTTCTCAACTTCCTGGGAAGTGGCTTTCTTTTGATAGCTCTTGGCTTACATCTCAACTGCTCTTGATTTTCAGCTAATCTCAGATAAATGGTTGTTGTCAGGCTTGAAAAAAGCTCCAACTGTCCCACTGTTATGTGCAAATACCTAGCTTGGAAAGCCGCTTGGGATCGAGTATCAGGTAAAGAATTCTGTCATACTGACAATACGCCTCAAAATATCTCTAACAAGATTTCTAAACATTTAGGACTGCTTGGGTACTCGGTAAGTAACACAAAGTTACCATTACTGTTTCCTACATATAAATTCCACAAAAATAAGTTCAGATGGATATGTGATGCCTCCGACTATATCTTTTCTGTTATCACCAAAGATATTACTCTTTGCCTTGACCTTATTCTCATAGAATTTGAGCTCATTTGTGCAGAGAAGCAGAGATCTGCCAGGATTTCCTAAATATCCAATATAATCCCTTCTGGTTAACTAAAAACGCTACAGAAGTCACACTTAACCTTCCTCAACATATCTTCCACATCTTTACCGCTGATATTACACAATGCTACGAAAACATTCCACTTAATGGGGATCTCGGCCTTAAGGCTGTTTTGGCCAAGGTTATTAATTTAGCCTTTGCTAATGCTAAACAACGAAAATATCGTTTCATTTCTTTATCCAAGAAACCTAGATGGATTCAAGTATCTCACTCCGTGCATCCTCCACACTTCAATGAGTCAAAACTTTGCTCCTATATTTCTTGGCTGTTGAATAACTATACTATTATTTCAGGCGGCTGCTGCTTTAACCAATGCCTTGGCATCCCTATGGGTTTCTCTTGCTCACCACTTATGTGCAATATTTACCTTGCTTTCTTTGAATACAGATGGTGTCTTAAGAACATGGAAACTGGCCATAAAAAACTTCCACTATTTAATCATACTTTTAGATACATGGATGACTTGCTTAGTATTAACAATAGGGAGTTCTCTAATGAGATTGGTCTAATTTACCCTCACTGCCTAAAAATTGGGCCCACTTCCCTCCCAGATTACTCATCAATTTTTGGGGATTTTTGCAAATCTGTCCAAGTTCTTAATCTTTCAATATCCCTTCACTCCCCATCTACAGGTGGATATGACCTTAGGATTGTCTGGAGAAAGGATCTTTTTAAGCTACCCCTCATAGAATTCATTAAAAGAATTAGCAATAGTCCATACAAAGCCTCTATTTGCTCCTGTATTGGCTTTCTTTACTTAATCTACTACTCTTCATCTACCCCTTCCTTGGCTTGGGAAGAGATATCTGTACTAGTTAAAAAATACTGCTATAACAGATTTAATCCGAATCAGATCCGAAACATCATCATACAAGCTCTCATTTGGCATAACTAGCCTGGACTATTGTTTCAGAAAGAGAATCTCATATCTCTTATAAGGTAGTAGGCCCATACACAATGGGCCTACTACCGACCCATTGTGTGTGGTGCCTGGGTTAGGGCAGGTACACACACACACACACACACACACACACACACACACACACACACACACACACACACACACACACACACACACACACACACACACACACACACACACACACACACACACACACACACACACACTCACACTTGGTCATGACTTCTGACGTAGATAGCATCTATGGGTCTCGGTTAATGTTCTATTGTGGCTTTAGGGGATTTTACCTTATGTTTTACATGCTAAATTACTACCTTGGGGCTCTGGTGGCTCTAGCACCTCATCTGGAGGGGGTGGTAGACTATACTCTGAATCACTGTCTAAGCTCAAGCGGTTAAATTGAGCTGTTTGCCAGGTAAGGGATTACCCTGTGTTGTACGAATGCTTGATTTGTTATCACATTGGTTGATATTCGAGTTCACCATAAAATTAAAGCCTTCCCAACATCTTGTGTTGGCTACCCTATGGATACTATCCCCTAAAGTTGTAGTTTTTAAAGTTAAAAACCTAATGTCTAGCCCCTCAAAAACCTGGGCGGCTTTCACTGTCTTAGGTTTTTATCATGGTGTCGCGACTTTCATACTGTATCACTGCCCCGCTCCGATGGAAAGCTGCCTTCCTTGGCTTCCCTATCTCCCACTCATGAGTAGAATCCTACCCGGATTACCTCGTATATTCATCAAGGCTAGGCGGCTGCGGCACCACCTCTAATCAACATCTGTCTGAGTGCATCCCTGCCTCCTCCTCTACAAAAGGTGAGGATGTTTTCTCCCCTCACTTAGGCTTGGTCTTCCTTAGCTGTTGGAAATTTACTTGGCATAGCGACTGCTCACAGGTTTCGTTAAATCTCATAAACTCAAATCCTTGCTCTGTTATCTGACTATAAAACAGGAATTTAATAAGAACCTTATTGAAAAAACTGGTCTCTTTTGGATTCTTTTATCTTCTCACATTGGCAAAGGAGATTTTTTTTGATGCTTGACTGGTACTGATTGCATAAAAGTTGACATTAAAAAACTAGTAATGGTGCTGGGTATGCATTAACTCTGGTGATGGTACTAGTTTGGGCTTCCTTATCTGGTACTGACTGAAACTTGGTGATGATGCTGGTGATGACAGGTTTCCTTACCTTGGCATAGTGAAAGAATTTGATTATTTTCTTGCTGGCTTCCAGTTCTGCTCTGAATGTAGAAATCTGTAAAATTTTGCCCACTCACTATGGTTACTGGCCACCAGCTGGTTTTTTTAGTCTCAAATTTCTGGTATATTTCACATCAGTATAGATTGTTGTTTGGCTTCTTGACTGATCCTCTACTACTGAGCTAGAATATGACATTTAACACTATTTTTTAAAAAGAACCAGATGGTGAGCATATGGGCTGATTGCTTAGTGGTGGTGCTGGCTTTGCATGGTTTGTTTTGGATACTGAAATGCTGCCATATTCTAATAAAACTAGTAACAAAAATTGCAAAAAAATATAGATCTGGTCTGGTCTAACGGATTTTTTGCACAGACCTTGTGTCTTCAGCTTAACTTGGGTGCTAGCCATATCTGGTTTGACACTATACAAATCTTCAGGTTGTGTTTTGGCTACCATTTTTTGGTACAGCTATGACCACATCAATATGGAATGCGGTTTAGCCTCTCTACCTGTTAGTTAAAAAAAAGGGGTGGGAGCTTATAATGGGCCTGGACTAGCTGGTCATACTTGGAAGTTACATATGCAGGCTTAATCTAAAGGAACATTGCAAAAGGGTACACTGGTTTTTTTCGGATTGGTTCACATCAGTATATGATGGTGTTTAGGTTTCTTTTTCTGGTAGTGACTTATCCTTTGCTGGGCTCAAGTATAGCAGATATAAAAAGATTCCCGATACAAGTATTGCTCGATATTTTAAATTTTTGGCAGTAACTCGAGCTTACTTTATGGTTGCTTTCTTGAGTATTTCATACTGAATCCTACTTTGATCTACTGCTCTGTGTTTGACTGGTTGAGGAGAGTGGACTATAATTCGGACTTATAAGATGTAATGGTACTGTGACCCTGGCTGTTACTTCTCTGGCTTTTATTTCTCTAAACTGATGGTTCAACTCTTACTGTAGCCTCAAAAGGAAACTGATCATAGGAATGTAAAAAACTGCATTACCTGTTGCATATTATTGGTTAAGTTAGTGGCATCAGGTGTTTATTCGGGTATTTGATAACCTTAGTTAATCCGATATTGAAAGGTTGGTAGCACTACTGGTTTTACTACCAAAATGGAAAAAAGACAGTGCTGGAAATACTTGGACAATTAAACTACTACTAATGATTATTTTGCTTGGATACTTTAATATATGCTGTTGGGTAAACATGCCTATTACAGATTCTGATCTGGCGGGCGTGATCTATAAAACACTCTTCTAGTTTTTACCTAGTCTCTCGATAAGGCTAGCTTGGTGAAATGATAATCCTAATTGTTTCTGGCTTTGAAGGGCTCGACATCGGAACACATTTTTAGGATAAAACTACTTAACTAAGATTTTTACAAATTATACGAATTAGTTGACATTTTGCACATTATTAGTGCTAAATATATAAGTAACTCTGAAAAAAATGATGATGTAAAATCCTCGAGATTTTAAATATGCAAGATAGTAGCTAGTCTAAAATTTTTAAAGTTTGACATGGATAACAACTGATAGATTCTTTGAAGCCTGCCATACGTAGCCAAGTCTAACATATCTGTTGTCTTGACTGTATGGATGCAGGTGAGAATTCTATCTTGGCTTAAAAAGGTTTAACTTGCTGCAGTCCGACTTTGGAAGCATTTGATGCTGCAATCGGGATAGTTTTTGATACCTTTGTACAAATTCCTTTGGAATGATACTTCATTCTTACTATATTGTACAGTTCTGATTCAAAGACTGAATTGTTTTTGTACATATCTTTGCCTTGACATCTTTAGCCAGTCGTCTTTTTGAACATCTTGTTCAATTGGTGTGTTATTTATTTAGTTTAACAGCTACTCACACACCTTTAAACACCAAGCCCTCCTAGGAAAGTGGGAGGACTAGGATGCTGGCTTTAGATATGTTTTTGTCTATAGGCTTTGAGTGACCCACTGTCTGTAATTCCTTAACTGGTCGAAAGGTGTTAGGTGGTCTCTCCTTGACTATAGACTGGATTCCCTCTCACGACTATTATAGTCTTTATGGCTCAGTCGTTTTTAAGTAGCAGGTTGATCCAATTCTACTTACCTATGCTTTGACAAATTGGCTTCTTGACTATTACAGGTACTTTCTACTCATATGTTGAACAAGATGACTTTTTGGAACAAGATGACTTGCCTTACGCTTCTCTCCCAACTGCTACTCAATGACAACCATACTTACTTCAAACTAGCTGACAGAGCCTTAAAACTCCTACAGGAGTGATGTCTTCCTTGAGGACTTTATCTATAGAAAAATCTCCCCTTTTTAGGGCCACTCTTATATATATTTTTTTATATCAGAAATCTCATCTTTCTGGTGAGGTAGTAGGCCCATACACAATGGGCCTACTGCCAAGACCCATTGTGTATGGCACCTGGGTTAGGGTGGGTACACACACACACACACACACACACACACACACACACACACACACACACACACACACACACACACACACACACACACACACACACACACACACACACACACACACACACACACACACACACACACACTTGGTCATGACTTCTGACCTAGATAGAATCTATGGGGCTCGGTTAATGGTCTATTGTGGCTTTAGGGGATTTTACCTTATGTTTTACATGCTAAATTACTGCCTTGGGGCTGTGGTGGCTCTAGCACCTCATCTGGAGGGGTGGGTAGACTATACTCCGAATCACTGTCTAAGCTCAAGCGGTTAAATTGAGCTGTTGCCGGGTAAGGGATTACCCTGTGCTGTACAAATGCTTGATTTGTTATCACATTGGTTGATATTAGAGTTCACCATAAAATTAAAGCCTTCCCAACATCTTGTGTTGGCTACCCTATGGATACTATCCCATAAAGTTTTAGTTTTAAAAGTTAAAAACCTAATGTCTAGCCCCTCAAAAATGTGGGCGGCTTTCACTGTCTTAGGTTTTTATCATGCTGTCGCAACTTTCATACTGTATCACTGCCCCGCTCCGATGGAAAGCTGCCTTCCTTGGCTTCCCTATGTCCCACTCATGAATAGAATCCTACCCGATTACCTCGTATATTCATCAAGGCTAGGCGGCTGCGGCACCACCTCTAATCAGCATCTGTCGGAGTGCATCCCTGCCTCCTCCACTACAAAAGGTGAGGGTGTTTTCTCCCCTCACTTAGGATTGGTCTTCCTTAGCTGCTTGGAAATTTACTTGGCATGGCGACTGCTCACAGGTTTCATTAAATCTCATAAACTCAAATCCTTGCTCTCATATCTGACTATAAAACAAGAATTTAATAAGAACCTTATTTCAAAAACTGGTCTTTTTTGGATTCTTTTATCTTCTCACATTGGCAAAGGAGCTCTTTTTTGGATGCTTGACTGGTACTGATTGCATAAAAGTTGACATTAAAAAACTAGTAATGGTGCTGGATATGCATTAACTTTGGTGATAGTACTGGTTTGGGTTTCCTTATCTGGTATTGAATGAAACTTGGTGATGATGCTGGTGATGACAGGTTTCCTTACCTTGGCATAGTGAAAGAATTTGATTATTTTCTTTTGCTGGCTTCCAGTTCTGCTCACTGAATGTAGAAATCTGTAAAATTTTGCCCACCGACTGTGGTTACTGGCCACCAGTTGGTTTTATTAGTCTCAAAATTGTGGTATATTTCACAACAGTATAGATCGTTGTTTGGCTTCTTGACTGATCCTCTACTACTGAGCTAGAATATGACATCTAACACTATTGTTTAAAAAGAACCAGATGGTGAGCATATGGGCTGATTTCCTCGTGGTGGTGCTGGCTTTGCATGGTTTGTTTTGGATACTGCAATGCTGCCATATTCTTATAAAACTAGTAACAAAAATTGCAAAAAAATATAGATCTGGAATGGTCTAACTGATTTTTTGCACAGACCTCGTGTCTTTAGCTTAACTTGGGTGCTAGCCGTATCTGGTTTGACACTATACATATCTTCATGTTTCTTTTGGCTGGCATTTTTTGGTACAGCTATGACCACATCAATATGGAATGCAATTTAGCTTCTCTACGTGTTAGTTAACAAAAAGGGGTGGGAGATTATAATGGGCTTGGACTAGCTGGTCATACTTGGAAGTTACATATGAAGGCTTAATCTAAAGGAACATTGCAAAAGGGTACACTGGTTTTTTTCAGATTGGTTCACATCAGTATATGATGGTGTTTGGGTTTCTTTTTCTGGTAATGACTTAGTATAGCAGATATAAAAAGATTCCCGATACAAGTATTGCTCGATATTTTAAATTTTTGGTAGTAACTCGAGCTTACTTTATGGTTGCTTTCTTGAGTATTGCATACTGAATCCTACTTTGATCTACTGCTCTGTGTTTGACTGGTTGAGGAAGGTGGACTATAATTCGGACTTATAAGATGTAATGGTACTGTGACCCTGGCTGTTACTTCTCTGGCTTTTATTTCTCTAAAATGATGGTTCAACTCTTACTGTAGTATCAAAAGGAAACTGATCATGGGAAGGTAAAAATCTGCATTACTTGTTGCATATTATTGGTTAAGTTAGTGGCATCAGGTTTTTATTCGGGTATTTGATAACCTTAGTTAATCCGATATTGAAAGCTTGGTAGCACTACTAGTTTTACTACTGACGAAGGAAATTTGGAATGGCGGCCTCTACACCAAAACAAACTCCATTGCGCCACAAGGGAAATGAGATGAGGGCACCACCTAGTCTTGGAAGCGTGGACTAGGACCGCTACGCAAGGAGAGAGAGAGAGAGAGAGAGAGAGAGAGAGAGAGAGAGAGAGAGAGAGAGAGAGAGAGAGAGAGAGAGAGAGAGAGAGAGAGAGAGAGAGAGACCAGTTATCCAAAAAATCCCCAGCATTTTCCCACTATGCCCAAAAGAATTAGGGAAAGCCATGATACGATGGGTTGCCTTCCTCTCAATACAACACAAAGATGAAAACGTCTAGGCCCAAATCATATCTTATTAAGGGTAGAATATATGGATTGATAGATGCATTAATCTCAGCTAGACGACGAGAGCCTAGTAAGTTCCTTATGATGTTTTGGAACCTAAGCTTTGTGCTAGCTATTATATGCACAGTTTGTCTAGCAAGAGGTTGGATAGGTCCATATAAATCCCTATGATTCATGGAGTATGCTTAAAGCAAGATGAAGATGTGAACATCAAAAGATACATTATACTCCAAAATAGGAAATATTATAGGGTCAGGGGACAACAATATCTCTCTCAACCTCTCAACTCCAAAATAGAAGACCAATCTTTGTTGGAAAAAAATCTGTCTATCAATGCACACATTCACCCTAATATTCTAAATTGATTGAAAGTTGTAGAAAATGGGATTATTCATTTGTGCATTAACTACAAACTTCCATGAAGCACTTCATTGAAGTTCAGCTCTCTTGGATCCCACCATTTGAGAGATGCGAAGAAATTGTTCACCAGTGATTAGCCTAGCTTTGGTGTGACCATCTTCAGCTTTGTAGAGTTCATAGGGTTCAATGGCTACCTTCTCAACCACCTTGAGCCTTCTTGATAGTAGTAGTTGGAGTGCATCACCATATGTAGACTCTTGCCAATACCGCACACCATTGATGTGTAGCTCCCCCTCGAAAAACTTGTTAATACCCGAGTTTGAGAGTGCTTTCACCACCAGAAGTCGAGGATTCAAAGGAAGTGTCTTCACACTAGCCATGAAGTAGTCAACACAATGCTTTGACCTAGGGACTTGATGACTACAAGATTTTCCTTGAAGCAAAGAAGGGTGTATGTAGTTAACTCTCTTTACCCGCATACGTGCCGTTTGTCGATAAAGATGCTTCTTCTCTCGAGCTTCTTGGGAAGACCATAGTGGAAGTCTTGGAGAATTTGATGGACCTTCCTTCATAGGATTGGCAGAGCGCTGCTTGAGAACTCCTCAGTGGGGGCACCAATTTATGACGAAGGAAATTTGGAATGGTGGCCTCTACACCAAAACAAACTCCATTGCGCCACAAGGGAAATGAGATGAGGGCACCACCTAGTCTTGGAAGCGTGGACTAGGACCGCTACGCAAGGAGGGAGGGAGAGAGAGAGAGAGAGAGAGAGAGAGAGAGAGAGAGAGAGAGAGAGAGAGAGAGAGAGAGAGAGAGAGAGAGCTATCACTATGAATGAAGCATTAACCTCAATGTGTGTGCAAGGAATGGATAACTTCAAGCACTCCCAACACAAATAGCATGTAGATTACTAAACAACAACTCAAGATTTAGCCAAAATCACATCAAGCACTCTCACACACACATAAAAGATATCTCTTAATTAACATAAGTAAGAGAAGGGGAGGTTGCACTCTAGATTGTGCAAAGAATAGAGTGAATGAATGAGCTTTATGGGCTCATGATGAGTGATACAAAGACTCAATGAGGCTGAGGGAGACTTGAAATTACAAAGGGGGGGGCCTCTTTATATAGGCAAGAGAGTGATTAGGAGTGAGGTTAAGATCGAAGTGCAATTTGTACAAATGAAGCTTGATTAGGGACATTCCACCAATGAAGAAGCTCCTTCCAAGTGATTTGTTGACCAATTTGCAACTAATTGGCTCCATCATCACTTGTGTTGTCTTCACTCCTTCCTCCATAGCTTGAGCCCAAGAGCTTCCTTATTTTAAAATGTAAAGAATCTACATAAAATCAATGCATATCGAGTAATAATAGAAAGGGGTTGAATGAAAACTTATGAATTACAACAAGATTAAGCATGATTTGAGAGGTGATTAGAAGAGGAATTTGTGATGGTTTTATGAGCTTGAGAGAGAGGAGGAAGGAGGGGAGGGTGAGGAGACTAATGGCTGATTTTTAGAGAAGGACTCAATGTGGAAAAGGAAGGGTGTGTGTGTAAAGGTAGAGGGGGTGGTCTCCACCACAGTTGAAAAAATTGGCATCCACCATTTTTGCCATATATCCTAGACCGTAGCTGCAAAAATTATAAAAAACATATGGTTAGAATCTCCAGCTCATAAGCTACAACTTTGATGAAGACAACTTTTCTTGGATCAGAGTGGACGTATTTTTAAAAAATCCAGCAAAATCATTTGTCTGTTTCCTTCCTTCACCAAGTCTTTCACCTGGGTCCCATCTGTTTGAATCATCATATGGCTCCAAAGCCATGATGATATGAGCCCCTCATGACCCTTGAATCATGGGTGCATGGCTCCACAAACACATTATATCTTTTCTTTTCACATTTACATATTTCCCTTCCCTTTACCACTAGGTTCTACCTTTCACCTCCTGTGAACTAGTCAAGGAAAAATTCCCATCAAGTCATTTTTTGAGTTTTTCCAAGAGATTGTTCTCACTCTTTCTTTTATTGTAAACCTCTAGAAGTAGGGAAAACCAACAAAATATAGTAAACAAAAAATTTGTGATAGGCTCGGATCATAGCCCCCCCAAACCTGGCTAGAGGTATTTATGCCTCTAGCCTACTCTGTGTGATCTTGGGCTGACCTTATTCTGATGTGATAAGGCTTTAGACGCCATCCATTTGTCCTGGTCTCGTGCACTTTACCATCAACGTCTTGAAGTCTATAAGAGCCATTTTTGAACTTTTTGGTGACCAAGAACGGGCCTTCCCATCGAAAAAGAAACTTTCCATCCCTATGAGTGTCGAAGCGATTGTCATATCGAAGCACTAGAGATCCCTTTTTGATGTCTTTAGATGCTAACTTTTTGCTGAACTTTTCTCTGCGCTTCTCTGCTTCTTCAGAGTAGTGGTTGATGGCTTCTTCACGATCCAATTGCAGCCTCTCTAGATCCATGATCCTTTGATGTACTTTATCCTTTTGAGAGCCTACCTGGCTACCCAATATTCGAAGACTTGTTAACTTCACTTCAATGGGCAACAATGCCTCCTTTCCATAAACCAAATGAAAGGGTGTGTACCCTAATGCGGTTTTGAAGGAGGTTCTATAGGCCCATAGAGCTCCATTCAGGTGTTTGTCCCAATCTTGGCGCCTGGCATGTACCTGTTTGGTGAGAATTTTGCAAATGATTCCATTTACCTTTTCCACCAAGCCATTGCACTGAGGGTAGTAAGGAGTAGAGTGTTGATGCTGAATATTTAGCTTCTGCATGAGTTCTCCTACCAAGTCTGCTCTAAACCTTGGTCCTCTATCAGATAGTATTTCAAGAGGGGTGCCAAACCGGCAACAGATGTGGTCAAAGATGAACTGACTCACATCCTTAGTAGTAATTCTATTGGTTGGCATAGCCTCAGCCCATCTAGTCATGTAGTCTACTCCCATAATGATGTACTCTTTACCTGACTGAGTGCGTGGTAGAGGCCCTATGGCATCAATTCCCCACTTCTCAAAGGGCCCATATACCTTTATTGGGTTCTGAGGTTCAGCTATGAGCCGTCCCGGTCCTGCTTTTTGACATTCATCACATGTTTGACATCAGTATTTGACATCACGATGAAGACTTGGCCAAGTAAACCCAGCTTGTAGAACCTTTCTACTAGTGATGTCGTGTGCAAAGTGTCCTCCGCACACATCATCGTGACAAGCTTTTAAAATCTCTTCAATTTCACTCTTCAAAGTCACTCTCCTAAGCACACCATCCTTACCAAGACAATACAAATTATCATTTACTATGCGATACCTGGTAGCCTTCCTAGCTAACCATCTCCTTTCCCCTGCATTCAAGTGTTTAGGAGCCTCTCCTTGCTCCAAAATGTGCATAATATCTTCTAAGTCTTCCTTGCCTTGCTGAAGTGGAAGTTTGATGGGCACTGCTCCCACTATTGACTCATTTAACTTCGATGATGCTAGGTGGTCTGCATCCTTGTTCTGGTCTCTTGGCACATGATGTACTTGTGCCTCCCTAAATCTCCTCATAAGAGCTTTGGATTCTCTCATTTTAGTAGAGGGACTGGCATTTTTGCAAGCCCATGTACCTTGCACTTGCCTTACCAAAAGCATGGAGTCACTAAAAGCATTTAATCTTTCAATTGAATTATCCAGGCACCAACAAAGGCCATGAATTAGAGCTTGATATTCTGCTTCATTGTTGGAGTGGACATCTTCTAGAGTGATCCCTTCACCATGGATCCTCTCTCCCAATGGAGATAAGACCACGATGCCTGCAGCTGCCTTATCCTTGGTTCTCTTGTATGCTCCATCAAAGTAGAGGCTATAAGCATTGACTAGAGCCTCTAGAGCGGGAGGTGGTGGAAGTTCCTTTCTCTTCAAATGGAAAACTTTTTCATAGCACTTGTTTGTTAAAATGTTGGCTAAGCATGCTCGAGTTGTTCTTTCAACCTGTATTGTATAATCAAACTCTTGAAGTCGCACCACCCACTTTGCTATTTTGTCAGAGATTTCCATATGTTGTAGTGCATAGGGAAACATATCCTCCACAGTGATAATTACAAACCTCTTTGGTAGGAAGTATGGCTGAAATTTGGTTACCGCAAACATGAGGGCTAACACTAGCTGTTCCATCAGGGTGTAGGCCTTCTCTGTGTTTTCCATGAGGCGGTTAGCAAAATACACAGGCCTCATAAAGGATGTTTTTGGATCTTTTTGTAGGAGGGCAGCACCAATGGCCTCTTCTCCCACACTAGGGTTTACAAAGAATGTTTCTTCCCAACAAGGTTGGAGGATTACAGGGAGTGACCCTAACATTTTTTTTATCTCTCTAAAATGCCTATCACTTTCTTCACTCCAAACAAGTGTCTCTGGACGAGTCAGCTGTTGTAGAGGAAATATCACTTGGGAGAGTAAGTGTATGAATCTACTCAAATATCTTAGCTTTTGCAAGAAAGAGATTAATTGTTTGATGGAAGTTGGGGAAGGTAGATTTAGCAATGTTTCTATCTTTTCAAGATCTACCTCGATTCCATCAATGGACACTACATGCCCCAATAGTGTAACCTTGCTTTCCCCAATGTGACATTTGTCCTTGTTTAGTTGTCCAACCATCTTAGCTAAACGAGTAAATCCTTCATCAATCTTGCCGAGATGCATACTTTTGGAGCTGTAAATACAAAAGTCATCTATGAAAACCCTTATGGACTTACCAAAGTAAGGTTGGAAGACCATATTCATGAATCGTTGAAAGGTGGCTGGAGCGTTGGTGAGACCAAAAGGCATGACTCAAAATGCAAAACAGCCGCATGGTGTGATGAAAGTAGTCTTTTTTTGGTCCTCCTCTGCAATGCGTATTTGAAAGTAGCCGGAGTAGCCATCACACACTGTGTATCGTTCGTGGCCTGCTACTTCATTTAGAATCTCATCTTGAAATGGGAGAGGGAAGTGGTCCCTCTTTGTTGCAGCATTTAGTGGCTTGTAATCCATGCACACTCGCCATTTACCATTCTTCTTTGGCCTCACCACCACTACTGGGAAGACCCATTCTGAATCTTCTACTGGGTATATGAATCCTGCTTCTAAGAGTCTCTTCACCTTGGACAATAGTGCATTTTGTTGCACAAATCCTAATATTCTTAGTTTTTGTACTACTGGCTTGCTCCCTTCTTTTAGATGGATATGATGCTTCACTGCAGTGACACCTGTAATGTGAGTGTAATCAGAAATAAACAATGATGCATGCTTCTTGAGAACATTTACATAACCCTCCCTTTCTTCTTCCTTTATATCCTTGGATAACATCTTCTCTAGGCTGGCATCCCACACATTCTCCACTTGGATCCTTGGGTTGTCTTTTGATGAGGTAGTTTCCTTTATGGTGACGGCCATGACTTTGAGAGTGCTATCAATCTCTTCACTTGAACTCTCTTCCTCGTCCATGGATGAGGAGCTTCAACTTGAGCTCCACTCATCAGCTGACGTCTCTAGTTCAAGGTTCTCTTGTCGCCCATTCTTCAAGTTATAAACCACCTTCCGACTATGGCCACCCACACGAGGCCTCAACTCCAAGTCTCCTGTTGCCCAATCTTGCCTAGCTCCTATACCCATGAGCCAAGGTCGTCCTAAAATAAGGGGGTATCCTTCTCCCTTCACTGGCATCACATAAGCATCAACCTCCGTAGTGATTCCAAAAACAGAAACTCTCAAAGCTTTCACTACACCCACACAAGTGACAGAGACATTATTGGCCATTTTTGCCCTAAAGTTTGATGATTCCATTACCTCTAAACCCAATTGATGCATTAGCTTTTTTGTCATGACACAAACCTCTGCTCCACTATCAATGTAAGTTTTTGGAATCCGTTGTCCCTTGATTTGAGCCTCCACCAAAGGCACTATATCCTTGAGACCATAGGCTTTGATTACACTTACTAGCTTAATTCGCTTTGCCCTCGTGCTCACCATTTTTGACCACTGTCGTCGCAGCTTTGGGGAGATATGAAGTAGTTGTGGCCAAGTAATCTTTGGTCCTTGAGAACTCACATCAGCTGTCAAGTCATAAGGTTGTGTCCGAGATCCCATAGGGAAATCAGAGATGTCAATTTGAGACCTAGTACGGGTCTTTCTCTTCTTGGATTCATCTTTAGTTGCCCGAGATGTACTTGCTTCATTGCTTGCATCCTTGCTTGTTTCTTTACTTACTTCATCTTGGACACGCACATGCTTGATAGGCATTGTAGCCACTTCATCTATCTTCATCTTCCCTTTAGCTATCTCTTCCTGGTTGCTTCTGCCCTTGACGACCTCCTTCATCCTTATGATGCTCACATTTGGTTGAGTAGCAAGGGCTTGAGCTTAAGCACGAGGTGGCTGCAAAATTTGAGGTTGTGGTTGCTCTTGTGCTTGAGCTCTAGCACAGGGAGGACCTACTTGTTGTCGAGGACCTCTGACAGGGTAGTCATATCTTCTGGGATGAGGGCAATTATACATGTCGTGGACATTTTCCACACAATTGTAACACAACATTTCCCTTGCTTGACGTCGCATTGGTGTCCAATTCCCACCATTCCCCTCAATAGGCCTTCTTGCACCTTCCACAAGATTTACTCTCAAACCCTCTAGTTGGTTTGTGAGATTGTTTATTTGTTGGAGAATATCTTCTTGTTGACCTCTATTGAGGCCTGGTGCATTAGGCACATTTGGAGGTACGTGAGAAGATTCCATAGTTGTGATATTGCCTCCCAAAGCTAGCTGGCCAGCTTGGGATTGATAGAGAATCTTTCGATTCTTTTCCCTAGCAATTCTTAAGGCATCTTCAAAAGTATTTGGAAATTTGCTCTTTACCTTCTCCCTTAGCAAGGGGTACAAACTTGAGATAAATCGATCCTTTTGGAGGCAATTGGGAGCTCGCTCACCAGGGTTTAGTGAGTCTGACCATTGCCCCCAAAGTTTTAGAAAACCTTCCTCATAGGTTGCATAACCATGAGGGTCAGCTTGATGAAGGGCCAGAAGCCGTTGCCATAGTTCTTCTGCCGAATTGGCTCGTTGAAATCTTCGTAGAAAAGCCCTCTTCAATCCCTCCCATTCAGCTCTTTTGGTTGGATCTAGAGCCTGGAACCATACCCTAGCTTCTTCTTTGAGCACCAAAGGAAAAGCTCTCAATTTCAATGCTTCGTCATCCCTCCCAGAGACAAGAAAAGCCATCTCCAAGTTATCCAAAAAATCCCCAGCATTTTCCCCACTACGCCCAAAAAAATTAGGGAAAGCAATGATAGAATGGGTTGCCTTCCTCTCAATACAGCACAAAGATGAAAACGTCTAGGCCCAAATCATATCTTATTAAGGGTAGAATATATGGATTGATAGATGCATTAATCTCAGCTAGACGACGAGAGCCTAGTAAGTTCCTTATGATGTTTTGGAACCTAAGCTTTGTGCTAGCTATTATATGCACAGTTTGTCTAGCAAGAGGTTGGATAGGTCCATATAAATCCCTATGATTCATGGAGTATGCTTAAAGCAAGATGAAGATGTGAACATCAAAAGATACATTATACTCCAAAATAGGAAATATTATAGGGTCAGGGGACAACAATATCTCTCTCAACCTCTCAACTCCAAAATAGAAGACCAATCTTTGTTGGAAAAAAATCTTTCTATCAATGCGCACATTCACCCTAATATTCTGAACTGATTGAATGTTGTAGAAAATGGGATTATTCATTTGTGCATTAACTACAAACTTCCATGAAGCACTTCATTGAAGTTCAGCTCTCTTGGATCCAACCATTTGAGAGATGCGAAGAATTTGCTCACCAGTGATTAGCCTAGCTTTGGTGTGACCATCTTCAGCTTTGTAGAGTTCACAGGGTTCAATGGCTACCTTCTCAACCACCTTGAGCCTTCTTGATAGTAGTAGTTGGAGTGCATCACCATATGTAGACTCTTGCCAATACCGCACACCATTGATGTGTAGCTCCCCCTCGAAAAACTTGTTAATACCCGAGTTTGAGAGTGCTTTCACCACCAGAAGTCGAGGATTCAAAGGAAGTGTCTTCACACTAGCCATGAAGTAGTCAACACAATGCTTTGACCTAGGGACTTGATGACTACAAGATTTTCCTTGAAGCAAAGAAGGGTGTATGTAGTTAACTCTCTTTACCCGCATACGTGCCGTTTGTCGATAAAGACGCTTCTTCTCTCGAGCTTCTTGGGAAGACCATAGTGGAAGTCTTGGAGAATTTGATGGACCTTCCTTCATAGGATTGGCAGAGCGCTGCTTGAGAACTCCTCAGTGGGGGCACCAATTTATGACGAAGGAAATTTGGAATGGTGGCCTCTACACCAAAACAAACTCCATTGCGCCACAAGGGAAATGAGATGAGGGCACCACCTAGTCTTGGAAGCGTGGACTAGGACCGCTACGCAAGGGGAGAGAGAGAGAGAGAGAGAGAGAGAGAGAGAGAGAGAGAGAGAGAGAGAGAGAGAGAGAGAGAGAGCTATCACTATGAATGAAGCATTAACCTCAATGTGTGTGCAAGGAATGGATAACTTCAAGCACTCCCAACACAAATAGCATGTAGATTACTAAACAACAACTCAAGATTTAGCCAAAATCACATCAAGCACTCTCACACATACATAAAAGATCTCTCTTAATTAACATAAGTAAGAGAAGGGGAGGTTGCACTCTAGATTGTGCAAAGAATAGAGTGAATGAATGAGCTTTATGGGCTCATGATGAGTGATACAAAGACTCAATGAGGCTGAGGGAGACTTGAAATTACAAAGGGGGGGCCCTCTTTATATAGGCAAGAGAGTGATTAGGAGTGAGGTTAAGATCCAAGTGCAATTTGTACAAATGAAGCTTGATTAGGGACATTCCACCAATGAAGAAGCTCCTTCCAAGTGATTTGTTGACCAATTTGCAACTAATTGGCTCCATCATCACTTGTGTTGTCTTCACTCCTTCCTCCATAACTTGAGTCCAAGAGCTTCCTTATTTTAAAATGTAAAGAATCTACATAAAATCGATGCATATCTAGTAATAATAGAAAGGGGTTGAATGAAAACTTATGAATTACAACAAGATTAAGCATGATTTGAGAGGTGATTAGAAGAGGAATTTGTGACGGTTTTATGAGCTTGAGAGAGAGGAGGAAGGAGGGGAGGGTGAGGAGACTAATGGCTGATTTTTAGAGAAGGACTCAATGTGGAAAAGGAAGGGTGTGTGTGTAAAGGTAGAGGGGGTGGTCTCCACCACAGTTGAAAAAACTGGCGTCCACCATTTTTGCCATATATCCTAGACCGTAGCTGCAAAAATTATAAAAAACATATGGTTAGAATCTCCAGCTCATAAGCTACAACTTTGATGAAGACAACTTTTCTTGGATCGGAGTGGACATATTTTTAAAAAATCCAGCAAAATCATGTGTTTGGTTCTTTCCTTCACTAAGTCTGCCACCTGGGTCCCATATGTTTGAATCATCATATGGCTCCAAAGCTATGATGATATGAGCCCCTCATGACCCTTGAATCATGGGTGCATGGCTC
Organism: Adiantum capillus-veneris; assembly: GCF_014529385.1. Lineage (NCBI taxonomy): Eukaryota > Viridiplantae > Streptophyta > Polypodiopsida > Polypodiales > Pteridaceae > Adiantum > Adiantum capillus-veneris. Next base: position 143,669,630 of record NC_140944.1, on the reverse strand, counting down.
CACAAACACATTATATCTTTTCTTTTCACATTTACATATTTCCCTTCCCTTTACCACTAGGTTCTACCTTTCACCTCCTGTGAACGAGTCAAGGAAAAATTCCCATCAAGTCATTTTTTGAATTTTTCCAAGAGGTTGTTCTCACTCTTTCTTTTATTGTAAACCTCTAGAAGCAGGGAAAACCTACAAAATATAGTAAACAAAAAATTTGTGATAGGCTCGGATCACTACCAAAATGGAAAAAAGTCAGTGCTGGAAATACTTGGACAATTAAACTGCTACTGATGATTATTTTGTTTGGATACTTTAATATATGCTGTTGGGTAAACAAACCTATTACAGATTCTGATATGGCGGGCGTGAATTATAAAACACTCTTCTTGTTTTTACCTAGTCTCTCGATAAGGCTAGCTTGGTCAAATGATAATCCTAATTGTTTCCGGCTTTGAAGGGTTTGACATCGGAACACATTTTTAGGATAAAACTACTTAACTAAGCTTTTTACAAATGATATGGATTAGTTGACATTTTGCACATTATTAGTGCTCAATATATGAGTAACTCTGAAAAAATGATGATGTAAAATCCTCGAGATTTTAAATATGTAGGACAGTAGCTAGTCTAAATTTTTTTAAGTTTGACATGGATAACAATTGATAGATTCTTTGAAGCCTACCATACGTAGCCAAGTCTAACATATCTGTTGTCTTGACTATATGGATGCAGATGAGAATTCTATCTTGGCTTAAAAAGGTTTAACTTGCTGCAGTCCAATTTGGAAGCATTTGATGCTGCAATCGGGATAGTTTTTGATACCTTTGCACAAATTCCTTTGGAACGATACTTCATTATTACTATATTGTACAGTTCTGATTCAAAGATTGAATTGTTTTTGTACATATCTTTGCCGTGACATCTTTAGCCAGCTGCTTTTTGAACATCTTGTTCAATTGGTGTGTTATTTATTTAGTTTAACAGCTACACACACACACACACACACACACACACACACACACACACACACACACACACACACACACACACACACACACACACACACACACACACACACAGAGAGGTTATCATATCTACCTAGTATATTGCCGATGCAGGTGTGTTAGCTAATGGGTTGCTCTGTTCGTAACCGCTGAAGAAATCAATTGGATATTCATTTAAAAAAAGGGGGGGGGGGGGGGGGGGGGGCATGACTAGCAGGTTTGGAAACTATCGGTCTTTCTCTTTGATAAACTATTGCCACACTTAGGCTTATGTACAATATCACCATCTGGATTTCATATGAGATGAAGGGTTGGGGTGTTTTTTAAGTACCTATGGCTGTTGAAACATTAAAGCATCATACTCAAACAAGGCCAGACACTACCGTTCTTTATGGGATACTAATAACTAGGGATTCTGAAGGTAAGTATATGGCTGTTACTTTTGGCTTTGGCATAACTACCAAGCTATGGCTCGTGATCTATGAGTCCACTTGGTATAGATGGAGTTTTCATTACTCTGTTGATTGGTCATACTGTCATTTTAATTGTTGTAAAAAGGGAGATTATTCATTACCCTCTTCTGGTACCATTGGTTCATGAACAAAATATTGGACATCTTACACAATTGAAGTCATTCTTGACCTCTTTTTGTGTAAAGGAATGCCAATGACACCTTGAGATTGTTACTCCTGAAGGTAAGTATATGGTTACTACTGCAAAGCATAGCTACCAAGCTAAGGTTAAATAAGTAAATCTCATGATGGTTAATTTTTCTAAAAGAAAAACTCTTGATATATGGATTCTTGGTTGGCTTCACAGCTCAGTATAAAAGGTAAAAGGTAACACTCATTTTGATGTAATAAGTAAAGACTGCTAACATACAAGTTCTAACAAATAACCTAGCTTGTCTAAAGTAATTAAAATATGTAAGATGGACATGGATAACAATTGATAGGGTCCATTGATACCTGTAAAACACATCCAAGGCCAGCTGAATTGTTATCTTGTTTGGATGGATATAGGTAAGGACTCTATCCTATCTTGGAGGGTTTTCTTTTCTTTGGCAAGCAACCTTTCTTTAATGAAGCACTCACTGAGGACCGGGGAAGTTCTTTTACTACTGGTCTAACTGAAAGAGGATCTCTTTCCTACAATCGTTGTACCTAAATAATTCTAATACTGAGTTATTTTTGTACTTATCTGTTCATTGTTCCTTGGCAAGCTGTCTTTTGAATGTAAAAATTCAATTATGTCTTATTAGTTAAGATTTAAATAGCTACACACACACATACACACACACACACACACACACACACACACACACACACACACACACACACACACACATAGTAGGCTACATGTCGATCAATGTGGCTATGATGGTCAATGTGAGAGCATGGCTTTATATAGTTATTTAAAAGATGGCAGCACTTGTGGGCTCCTCCAACTCTCTGGTAATTAAAAGATAACATTATGTGCGAGCTTATAACTAGAGAAATGCATACTTCGCCACATGGTAACTTTTGTGTCAAAATTTTGATTCCATCTGGAGGGGTGTATACTTGTTCATTCTCTCTCTCTCTCTCTCTCTCTCTCTCTCTCTCTCTCTCTCTCTCTCATTAAACTAGTATCACAAGCTCACCAAGAATATCTAGAATAGAAAATAATTGGGTTTGATGAACATGAAAATTTGTACCTTAGTACTTCTAGGAAACTCCTTGATAAGAAAAGTGTTCTAAATGAATAATAATACATAAGTGCACATATACATCTGTGGATTTTGAAAGCCTTTCACAAATTTAAAGCTAAGCACTACCTCACCCACTTGTTGGAATTAGGGTTGCAGAGAAACACACACAGCTTGGAGAAGATGAAGGAAGCTCAAGGCACACAATAGAGAGTGTGTTACTTAGTATGCAATGGAAAGATAGATAGCCCTAGAGTGATGGGCTATATACAATGCTCGGGGGAAAAAACCTCCTAAAGAGGGAAAAAATACCGTGGTGGTCCTAGTGTGTTCACACACATCACTACCACATGTATATGGTAACAAATCCCCCCTGGACAGATGCGGTGAATGAGAGCTGGCACATGAGTAAAGGGAAGTGCCATGCCCTGAGGACATGATCAATCCACAAAGGGGAGTAAGCCCAAAGTTTTGCGGAAAGCTTCAAGCTTCTCACGAGACAATGCCTTTGTGAAAAGATCTGCAAGGTTGTCCTGTGTTGGCACATAAGCCAAGCTGATCTCTCCTATTGAGAGCCTCTCCCTCACATAGTGGTAATGCACCTCAATGTGGTTTGTGCGAGCATGAAAAACTGGGTTCCTCCCAACTACCAATGCGCTCTGACTGTCAGTGTAGATAGTGTTGGCAGTGTCCTGTCCAACACCCAAATCAGCCATAAGGCATCTGAGCCATACAAACTCAACCGTAGCTGTGAAGACTGCCCTGTACTCAGGCTCACAACGCGAAGTGGGCACAGTAGGTTGCTTCTTTCTCAACCATGATATACATGAACTGCCAAGCATGAAACAAAAACCACTTGTGGACACTCGCATGTCAAAACAACCAGCCAAATATGAGTCCCAAAAAGCATGTAAGTCTGGCGGCAATGATCCCCCCTTGGGATAAAACAAGCCAAGATGTAAAGTGCCATTAAGGTAGTGGAAAATCCTCTTGATAGCCTGCCAATGCTTAGACCCTGGGCTATGCATAAATCTGCTGACTTGTGAGACTACAAATTGAATATCCGGCCTCGTGTTGCATACATAAATGAGGCAGCCAACATTAGTTTGATAAAGAGTGACATCAGTAGGATCGCTAGTATCATGTAGACTCAACTTCAAACATGTTTCCATGGGAGTGGTGTTGGCTGATACGCCGCGACAGACGTCAGCACAGTGAGAACTCACCTAGCTAGATTTGTCAGCTAAGGACGAAGCTCGACCCGCAGGCGCGTGGAAGCAAGCATAGCGTGTCAACCTACACTCGACCGACTCTCAACTACTTCCTATAGAGGTCTCTACCCAATGTCTAAGCTACAGTCTTTAGGAGTGCATAAGAGGAGATTTTCTACAACGCTTCTAAGAGCCAAATACCCATCAAATGTTCTCAAAACGCCACAGAACTTGAAGGAGACCCTATTAACACCAATAGGTCGCTCTCCCTAAGGTCCATGAACCAAAATCCCAATCCTAAACACTTGGTGCAAAATCACATAGGATGTCAGGTCGAAATTTGCAGGTCGTCGTTTCCAAAAACTAAAGTGCCTAATTTGTAGCTCTACTCAATGCGAACGTGTGGATATGCTGAAATGCGAAGACGGATAACGTATGCTCATCGAATCACCAAATGTAGCTCGTGGGCCGAGTTCGCAAAACTAGACCGTACACCTGCAATGTAGGTATTGGCACGTAGCTCTCGTCGGGGGCAACACGCTGCACTTCTCCGCACTTGATTCCGACCACCGGTGTGCATGTAGCGTCAAGATGAAACTCTCACTCTCTCTTATACACAATACGCTCACTCACACAGACATAACTTTTATAAAAATGACAGGTTTTTTTCATTAAGGTCAAAAGTGGTATAAATACCTTACAATCTCAAACCCTAATGTTCCAATTTAACCATCTACTCAATCTAAATGTCAAAAATGGGATACAATCTGAAAGCTTCTGTAAGCCCCACTATTTACAAGGGTAAAATGTCGGTTTTTCTTAATTAAAGAATAATTACAGAAAATAATATTCCATCGAGCAATCATTCTCTGTTGGGTGTGTCCAGCTGCTAACACTCCCTTCCTCCTAGTTCATGTCGTCCCCGACATGGCAGTAGAGCTGCTTCTTTAGTGGAGGCTTTATCTCATCTTTAGAAGGGACTCATATCGCGCATGCTGGGCGAGTAACATCGGGCCGAATATATCTGTGTTGATGGTGTAGAAGGCTTCTTCAAAGGCCTGGAGGTGATAAGAAGGTAAAAACATAATTCTCTGATATAGTGCATGTATCACCTTGTGAGAAGGTTGAGCAGACAGATCGTAGGCACATCTGTATGTATCTTGGAAGAAAAAGATACTATCTGTCGCCTGTCCAGGTGTGAAGGTTTTGAAGACCGCCAGAAGGGTTTTACATATTTTTCTCAGCATGATGCAAGATAGGTCAGGCGAGCTAGTGAACAATTTGATGGCGCCCGTTAGGGTTTTCACCATGTATTGCTCACTCATTCTCTCGCCTGCCTTCATGCCTGGCAACTTCGGGTAATTGAGCCAAGTGGGTTGGCTTCTCTGCAACAGCTCTTGGGCTTTCGAGGTCCTCATCCTTGGTAGAGGGAAAAAATTGAGGTTGTCTCTGATTCTTTTGGGCGCCTCTACCAGATGAATTACATATTGCGGATATTTTGTGAGCCATGCCTTTCTCCACCTGGGTTGAGAATCCACTATCAGCTTGACTCCTTCAGGTTTGGAGAAATCTACTTTGTACAATGGCACTGTTGGCTCCTCTTTTATCCATTTGTTGATTGTAGCAGCTTCATACTTTAGCAGAGGATATGGAAGAGAAGGCTATAGCCATTCACACTGAAGGTTACTGGCATCTATCTTTTGAATGGTCATCGATTTAAACACTCTCTGCTCCCACTCCAATGCTTCTCTGGCTGTGTCTTTTACTGCCGCTTCTATGGCCTTCTGCAGTTTTTCTTCTTCTTCTCGTGTCAGATCCTGGGGTTCTTGTGAGGGTCCCACAAGGATTTCCTCTTGCAAATTGGTGTCCACTGGATCTGACACATTTTCTATGTCGATTCCTTCCATTGCTGCTGACCCGGTGCTAAACTGTTGCTGTTCAGTTTGTTGTTGGCCTTTCAGCTCATCTATTTGCTTCTGAAATGTCTTCTTTGCCTCTTTCGCTTGATCTCCCATATTCACTAGGAGGTCGTTCAGATCTGCATTGATTTTTTCCGCCTCCTCGAGCTTTCTCTTGATGCCTTCACTTTCTGTTTTTGCCATCTCTGAAATTCCTCGTCCATCTTTCTCTTCACGGCTTCCAGCTCTTTTTGCATGGCTTTGTTCTCTTCCAAGCGATTTTGCATTACAAGAGATACCTCGGCCAGCGTAAGTCTTTGCCTCTTCTCCAATGTTAACTCCTAAATTGTAGTTTCTTCATTTGTTCTTCATACAAATCAGTCTTTGAAGTTGTGCTAGTCGAGCTAGCAGCTCTGACTCTCGCCGGAGATGCTCTTAGCCTTTGAATGGTCTGATCTTTTACTTTAATCTGATCTTTTAACTCTATTACCTCATCCTGGCTTGCCTCATGTTCTATCTCGGCCTTTTCCTTGGCATTCCTCAGGGTTTCAACCTCTTTGGACTCTTCAGCAAGTTGTAGAGTCAGATTGTCCCTCTCTCTCTCTCTCTGCATCTGTCAATGACTTGCTGATTTTCTTGTATTCTTACTCTGCTCTTTGGAGTTTGTGTTCGGCTGCCTGATTCAGTCGTTCCATCTCCTGGCATCTTTGTAATGCCGTGTCCAGACTAGCTTGCAACTTTGTTTGTTTCTCTATATGCTCTTGGCCCTGTTTTTGCAGTGAGTCCACTTCAGCTTTGTAATGCACTTCGTTTGTTTTGAGAGTATGAATCTCACTCTCAGTGGCCATTGATCTTGCTCTGAGCCCGGTTAGCTTTTGCATTACCACATCCCAATCATTGGTTGGTGGCTGTAGGTCCACTGTATCGGTGGCCATCTCTTTCAATTTCACTAAGCGAAGGCTCTGCATATGTTCGTTGGGCCTTGTGCTTGCCAACTCAAAGGCTACAGTAGCTGCCTCCTCTCGAGAGTACCCCGCAGCTAGTAGATCAAGAAATATTTTGAAGTTTCTTTCCTCTGGATCGGGCTTCTCCTCTTTTGGCTCAGCTTCTGCCTTCAGCTCTTCCTCTTTGTTTTTATCTTGCTTGGACTCTTTTTGTTCACATCAGTTCTATTCAGATTCTCCTTTTGTTAAGTTTGTGGAGGGCTAAGAGGAGGTGGTGATGGGGGTGGGTTGGATTCCCGGCTTGACGGTGGAGTTGGTGACTTCTTCTTGAAATCTCTGTCCGCCTTGGTTTTTCTCTCTCTTTCTTGGCCTTCTTGATCTTCTGACAGCTACCGTCTCACTTTGTCCACTTCTTCTTCTATAAAAGGGACATTCAGGATATTTTCCGCTGTAGCTTCTAAGATCTCAAAGTTTTTGATATAGTCTTCGAACCTATCCTGGTGAACCCTTCGAGATGATCCTGACATGGCTTCAAGGATGGCTTCTACAACTCACTTAGATCTCCTTTCAGTGCTCTCTTGGCTCTGAAGCTTTCCATTAGTCTTTCTAGCCACGCCGCTTTTTGTGACTTGGTTTCTTTGATCGGCACTTGTAGACTTTCTTTCTTTCCTTTCTTTGACTCTGGCGGCTCTTCTAGCACGGTCTCTAACTGGCGCTTCAAATGTGTGGCTACCTTGGGTGCCTTGGGAGGTTCTTATTCTTTGTCTTCTTTCATCTTTAGCCAATCATTTTGTGAGGGAGGTTCATGCCAGTTTCCTTTGGCATGCAATGCTCCATAGACAACTTTTGTTATCAGCTCACCAGGTACAATATAGGTGGGATTTCTATTCCCATCTTCACCAGATTGTCGTGGATGTAAGCGGCATAATTTATCTCTTTTGGTTTGCCCTTCTACATTGCCCAGGTGAAGGTGGTAGCAATGGCTCCAGGTGGCATCCTGTACTTCTGTGGCCGCTTTGTACACATGTGGAAGTACTGGTTGTAGAGTTGGCTCATGATAGCCACTTTTGGGTTTGCAATATCTTCAAATGTGTAGTTGTTCTTCTTTTCCGAGTAGACCTTGACTTCATCTCGCCTCTTTGTCACACTATCTCCTTTGTTTGAGATGTCAAGTGCGGCTGCCACCACCCTCTCTGTGATGACAATCATGGTATCTGGCTTGCCTTGCAGATCGGTGACTCGGGCCACTCCATCTTCCTTGATCGTGGTTACAAATTCCCATACTCTTTTGATGTCAATTCTTGCTGGCAAAGCTTCAAAGTAGTTATGGAGATCTAGCTTCTCTAAGTAATCCCCCATCTTTCTCCTGACAAATTCATTGAGCTCCCGAGGTATCATGGGTAGCTCCACTACATTTCCTTCAGGATCTTTGAATACTCCTTGGTAGATTCTCAGATCATTGGACTCGAGCAGATCATCTTGAATCCATGTGCTGGTGGGCTTCATGGTTTCTTCTGGGATCACAAATGGCTCCACTTCTTCCAAGTAGTCTTTTATAGTCATCCTCTTCTTCTTTGCAGGTGATTTTGCGGCTGCCATGAATCCTGTTGCACTCAGTAGTCCGAAGTTAGCGTTTTTTCCATATTAGCTGATAAGCTGAGTTCTAACTACCCAAATGACTTGAAAATTGAAAATAAAACTTAAAAGGAACTAGCGAAACTTTGCATTTGCCCACAGTAGCTTCTGGCTAAAAAATTATCATTTAGACATCCTATGCGTAGGATGTCTAACTTGTCTGTTTTTGGTGAAACTTGGTAGGCTGGTGGCCCTTGACCTGTGCAACATGGCTATGTGATTGGAATTGGGTTTGGGCATCAAAAAGTGCATTTTTGGGCAAATTTAGGCTTTTGGCACACAAATTGGGTAGGATGTCCTCAACAGGTGGAAAATGATATTCAAATGGGTTGAAGTTGGTATACAGGCTTCTTGCACCATGTAAATGGCTCTCATGAAGTCCGATCCTGCACAGTAGGTGAAAATGACACTGGAGACATCCTACGCGTAGGATGTCTATTTCATCAAAATGACTTGAAGTTGGTTCTGGGGTTAGCCCTTAGCATGTAGAACATGGCCCTGCTCTTAAATTTGATTTGGATAAGCATTGGTGTTGTTAAGAGCATGTGTAGTGTTTTTAGGCTCAAAAAGTGCATCTTGGAGGTTTTGGGGGCCAAAGGTGATAGGAATGGCTTGAAATTTCATACATGAGCTTAGGAAGGTGTTATAAAGAGATCTGGAACTCAAAAATACCATCTGGGGGCAATTGGTCATTTAGACATCCTACACGTAGGATGTCTATTTCATCAATTTTCACATCTGACCCCACAGTTAGCTTGGCAATGTGCTCATGAGTGTATTGTGCAAGTTTCATGTGATTTGGACTAGTTTTGGTAGGTCTATGGCCCATTATTGCCTCTATGCTCTGACTTTGCGTTTTTTGATGCATATGAGGTCAACTTTTGTCCAAATGTGATGAAACTTGGTGGCTAGCATGTACAGGCTTTGTAGAAACTGTGTATGAGATGAGATGTTGAGTTTGGTTCCTAGATGTGTCCTTGAGACATCCTACGCGTAGGATGTCTCCTGATGAAATTTATTTGATAAGTGCTATTGGTGCTTGCCCTGAGTCCCCTTGAGTCCCTTTTAAGCCCTATTTCAACAAAAAAGTCAAATAGATAGAAAGAAACTCCCTGTTTGGCTTTCAGAGCCTTTGAGCCATTTTCTGACTCTTGGAGTGCTTTTCGGCGATGAAATTTCTTGATGTTAGTTTCCATAGCTTCATGGTCCCTTGGGGATCCTTGCCATATGGTTTTTGTTGACTTTGGCTTTACCGGAGCTCCGTTTTGCAATTTGTCGCTCTGGAAGCACCCGTGGTTGCATTTACATGTCGTCGATGACTTGTGGTGGTCTACCACCATAGGACTTGGTTGTTGATGGTCTAAGAAAGCCGCTCGTGAAGTTTGGTGGCAAACGGACATGCGGTTTGGCCGTGAGAGCTATTTGACGCTTTGTGTGTTTGATACCATTTCTGAAGTTTTAGTGTCGCTTCTGGTCGCCTTATGGCCATGTGGGCTATATAGACTTGAAGAGCATGTCGAGATGCTCTTACCTATGAGTTTTGGTAGCATTTGGGCACCTTTCCACCGATTTACCATTTGGTGGCCCCTTGTAGGGCTCTAGAAGTTAGGGTTTTTCCCAATGGTTTTCCGCCGCCTTTGGGCATCCAAGAGCGGTCTCCTATGCTAGGGTAAGCCACCGATGAAGCCTCATTGCTTTTGGGTTAGCCGTTAGGTGGCCACTTCTATCTGTAGGTCTCTACTGCTCTTTTCCCGTGTGAACCCTACGCTAGTTTTCACGACAAAACATCAAACATACGCGAAAAGCTCAAGGTGGTGTGCCTATCTCTCATGTCTGGAGCCTGTCGAGTGGTCGTGCGCGTCGTAGAAGCCGCTGGAAGTCCGGTTCGCTCTAGGTGGCAAGAGCTCTCTCTCAAGAAGGCAATAGTAGAAATGAGCTTTAAATTAAGTGAAAAAATCTTATAATGGGGGTCTCCGAACCACTTTCCATGAAATTTGACATGTGCTCCCAACTCTTTGCGAGATGTGATTTAGGCTCGAAAAATTCTTGATTTGGACTCCATTTGCCCTGTTTCCGAAAAATTTGATGTTTCGGTCAAAATCTGGCCAAAACACGCTTTCCGCTCCATTCACATAATTGCACCCCCATTGTACCATAGGTTGTCCTATAGTCACTGATTATCCCCATATTTTTTGTTTTTCATTACGACCGTATTTCACCTGCTTTTTGTATTTTTGAAGTTTTTCTACCGATAATTAGTAAAATTAAAAAGAAAATAGCAAATTAAACCCAGAAAATCCCCAAAAATCATAATAACTCAAAAACATCGCCGCAAAATACTAGCTATACTCACATGCAAATTTTATGGCTAGATTTCTCCGTTTTACCAAGATTTTGCCCAAAAAATGGCTATTTTTACCAATATACACACACCTAGGGACTTGATTTGGCGTTTGGCCCTATATACTTGTAGATTCATGTTGTATAAGGACATATGTACTTGGGTTAGTCCAGAAAATTTTGCAATCAAACGACAACCCTCTAAAATAGTCGAAAAACATGCCCTTTTTTGCTCTTTTTACCATTGGGTCTGCCTTTGAGAATGCCTCCCCCCCTCCTAGCCGGAGTCCTCCCGGATGACAAGGTATCGCCTCGGTGTATGTGCTGTGCATGGGTTAAAAATTGTGCTAATGCTCGGCCGTGTAATGTGGCCCTATTTGATGCATACTCAGTGAATGCATGGAAAAATCAATGCTGTGCAAGAGGAGGGAATAAGCAAGATGCTTATTGGCATTCGCCGTTGGGGTTTCCCATTTCTTGTTGATTTGGTTGGCGCATTTTTTTGCAAGTAAAAGTTGTAATTCTACCGCTCTTTGTTTCATCGTCTTTCTTGTAAAAGTCGCTTGGTTTGCCACTACTGTCGAAATGGCCATGGTCGTCTCCTTGGATAGAATTGTCGTGGCTGAATTGGCCATAGTATTTGTCTCTTTTGATTTCCATTTGTAGCTTTGTTTTGGATGTTTTTGTAGGTTTATTGCTACGTCCGCGGTTGTCAATGTTGTGTTGCTGATTGGTACCCACATTGATCGGTTTGCCGGTTTCATATGTAGTGTGTCTGCATGCCGATGTTTCTTTTACTGAAGGGAGTTCCTGTTGCTTTGGTTTCGGGATCCAAATGCGAGTCGCATTTAAGTTGTTACTGAGCATTCTCTTTGGGATCCATATCTTTCTTGTTCCCTTTGTTTTTGGTTGAACTGTGTGCTTCTGTTGACTTTTTCTATTGTATTGTGGTAGGTCTGCCATGTCACCTCTATCCTTCCGCACCCATAATGGTTTTTCGCGTGTTGCTAACCTTGATCTTGGCACTGCGGTCTGTGTTGTTTTATGCTTGTAGTGAACATGGGTGGCAGTTCCCTTGTTGGTCGCCATGGGTATCTTAGTGGCACCCATCCTTTTGGTTCTTTATCTAGTGATTGCATTGCTGCCATCTGATTCTTCCGGGGTTGCTGAGCAAAGGTTACCACCTGTTGTTCTTGTGCATGCTGAATTTTGACTGCATCCGCATTCCAATCTATCTGCACATTATACTCTTTTTGCCAAGGTTGTCCCAACAACATGGAGTGTTGTGTGCTTTCATCCTCAACCACATAAAACTTGTGCGGGTAAATATATTCATGTACTTGTACATGCAATATAATCCAACCCAATGTTTTTAGTGAATGTGATGTACTATTCCGCACTTGTGGAGTAGGATGTAATTGACCTTTGGGCTTGAGCTGTTTTTATAATCTGTAAGAGATTAGATTTGCTTGAGCTCTAGAATCAAGCAATGCCATCGATTCAACTTGATTGCTATCCACTTTGACTGCAATTATTGGCTCCACTGTGCCTTCATCAAAATTCATTAGTCGAATAGCGTTTATTTGCAACGGTGACCCACATTGTTGTTGTTGTTGTTGTCGTAGAAGCCATCTTTTTGCAATGCGTTCTTTTGATTGTGCTGGAGCCTCTTCTCGTATCCTCTATTTTTCTTTCATCCATTGTTTTTCTTGATGGATTTGTTGAAGCATATCCTGTGTGAGTGGCAAATGATACTTTTTTAATCGACACCCACTAATCCAATTTGGCATTTCTTCTCCTGCTAATGTAGCAAGTTTGATAGCTCCACTTTGTGATAAGTCACTAATCACAAAGGGTCCTATCCCTCGCTTTTTAAGTTTCTTGGCATGTTGCTTCAAGGTATAAACAAGTACATAATCACTTGTTTTGAACTCTCTCGTGTGCACATGCTTGTCAAAAAACTCTTTTTGCCTTCTCTTTTTAGCATAGATTGAAGCTACAGCTCTCAATCGAAGTTCATCTAGCTTTTCAAGATCATCTATTCTTGAAGAGAGCTCATGTCCTGTCCATTCGAAGCGTTTCGCTACTCGTAGAGTTGGAATTAAAAACTCTATGGGTAATATAGCGTTTAGACCAAACACCATGTTGTACGGTGTTGTTCCTATTGGTGTTTTGTAAGCTACCCTGTATGCCCATAGTGTTGTTGAGTGTAACTGCTGATCCCAGTCTGTCCTTGATTCTGATACAATTTTAATCAGAACAATGCATAGTGTTTTATTTGTGGCCTCAGCTTGTCCATTTGCCTGTGGATGATAGGGAGCAGATTTTCTATGTATGACCATGAATTCCTCTAGCAGATATTCAATGATTTCATTAAGAAAATGTGTTCCTCAATCACTGAAAATTTCTATTAGTAATCCATATCGTACAAAGACATTCTCATGCAAAAATTGTGCAGTGGTTCTTGCGTTTGCTTTTTGTGTTGCCTTGGCTTCCGCCCATTTTGTGAGATAGTGTGTAGCCACAATGATATATTGGGTATGGGTGCGATATGCAGGGGGTGAAATAGGCCCCACAAAATCAATGCCCCATTTTGCAAATGCCCTTTCTCCCATCATTGGCCATAGTGGCATCTCATCTCTCTTTATTGGCACCTTGGTGCACTGACATGCGTCAAAACGCTTTACAAACTCCTCAACATCCATATGCAATGTAGGCCACCATATTCCTGTGGTTAAGACAATTTTTGTCGTCTTATCGCCTGAAAAATGGCCTCCACTTATGCCTCCATGTGCGTGTTCTAGAATCAGTAGAGGAATTCACTTTCACTTGCATAGATTCTAAGTTGATTGTCCTTTCCTCGCTTATAAAGTTGATTCCCAATTAAATTAAAGTCGCGAGCCTCCAACTCTATAGCCCTTTTCCGTGCTTTTGTTATGTTTTTAGGAAATGTCCTTGTTGTTAAGAAATCAATGATATATTGACTCCATGCAGGTGTAATGTTTACCTGAAACAATGTCGCGTGATCCACTGGTCGTTTGGCACTACATATAGTACAATTGTTAACATAAGCATGCGTGTTAGCATACATAGTTGGCCAATAAACCCCTAACTGTTTCAATATTTGGTGTGTTTTCATTGTCGAACAATGAAATGCACAATCCTGGACATGTGCTTCTTCAAGATAACACTCGAATTCCTCAGGATTTATACATAATCATAGAATTTGGTCCGAGCATAGATGATACAGTCGTCCTGCAATCAACTAGAAGTTTTTTGTTTGTCGAATTGTTTGTTGTTTGGATCTGTCTTCCTTGTTATCAAATCTACCTCCAAAGGAAAGAATGCTAACAATTTCCTGAGACCATTTGTGTATCATTTCAATATTGAAAAGATAAGCATCAGGTATGTCATCGTCTACTCCTTTAGGAGCTTCCCCGTTTTGCAGCCTTGAAAGATGATCCGTCCGTAGAGTGAGTTTTTTGACTACCACTGTGAAGTCAAATTCTAGCAATATAATAAACCACCGTACAATTCTTCCAGTATCGCATGGTTTATTTACCAGATACAAAAGAGCTTGATGATCTGTGAAGAACACAAATTTGTTTGCGAGCAAATAATGCTGAAATTTCTTTATAGCATAAATCATTCCTAACCCCTCTCTTTCAGTGGTTGTGTAGTTCTTTTCTACACTATTTAACTGTTGGCTTGCATAACAAACTGGGAAATCCATTGTTCCGTCTCCAGGTTGAGCCAGAATACTCCCAATTGCATATGCAGATGCGTCAATTTTAACATGGAATATCTTTTTCCAATCTGGTGCTTTAAGTACAGGTGCTGATACAAGGTTTTCCTTCAGCTTTTAGAATGAAGTTTCACACTCCTCAGTCTAGTCGAAACTGACTAATAAGCGATACAGAGGCTGTGCAATGACTGCATACATATATATGAATCTTCGATAATATCCGCAGTGTCCCATGAAGAATTGTACTTGTTTGGCATTAGTAGGCCTGGGCAAGTCTACTATGACTCTGATTTTGTCTAGGTCAGTGGTTATGCCATTTCTTGAGACAATATGTCCTAAGATGCGGCCTTGCCTAACCATGCACTTTTCCGGGTTAAGACAAGTTCGATATGTTCTGCATTTCTCAAATACCTTTTGTAAATGGTCAATATGTTCTTCTCGTAAAAGAGAGTGGACACAGAGATCATCCATATATATTTCTAAGAATATTCTCAGGTATTATTTGAAAGCATGAGTCATTAACCTTTGAAAGGTAGCTGGGGCATTGGTCAAGCCAAAAGGGATAACTCTATACGCATATATTCCCCATTCTGTGGCAAACGATGTTTTGTGTTGATCCTCTATTGCAATTGCCAGTTGGTTATACCCTGAAAACCCATCTAAAAAGGAATAAGTCCGTTTCCTAGCCACCTCTCAAGTACATGTTCTGTGATCGGCAAGGGATAATTATCACTTATGGTGGCTGCATTTACTTTTTTGAGGTTCACACACACACACACACACACACACACACACACACACACACACACACACACACACACACACACACACACACACACACACACACACACACACACACACACACACACACAACTTTCCATTGTTTTTGGGGACAACCACAATGGGTGACACCCAATCTGTATGTTTGATTTCATAGATGAATTCATCATCCATCAGCTTGTCAATCTCCTCTTTGATTCGTGT
This sequence comes from Adiantum capillus-veneris, assembly GCF_014529385.1. Lineage (NCBI taxonomy): Eukaryota > Viridiplantae > Streptophyta > Polypodiopsida > Polypodiales > Pteridaceae > Adiantum > Adiantum capillus-veneris. The sequence goes on along the minus strand of NC_140944.1, from coordinate 143,654,188 downwards.
AGCAAATGTGTCATTATATGTGTAAGGACGCTGCTTGCTAGGTTTGGCATCTGATTTCAACGGTATTGTATGTTGGCATATCGATGGATCAACTCCTTTGAGGTCTTGTGGGACCATGCAAACACATCTTTATGCTTCTTGAGAAGTTGTGTTAGCAATTCTTCTTCTTCAAGCTCTAAATCAGTTGCGATATAGGCTTGTCGCCTGGCTCAGCGAGGTCTATCTGTTTTTCATTTTTCGGCCCATCGTAAGATTCTTGGTTTATTCTTTCCCTGACTGGTGGTGTCATTATGATTTTTCTGTCCTGGATGGTGAATTTTCGATAGTGGGATGATACATTCATGTTTCCTTTTTCTGACTCCTCCTTACCATCACTTTCTTCCTCAATAGTCCATACCTCTTGTAACGACCGTTTTAGTTCTTGGTATTTCTTTTTACGCTCCATTTTGGTCCACTCTGGGTCTTTTGTTTTTTCCTGTTTTGATTGTTGAGATTTTTTAAAATTTTGTTCTATTTTAGCTTTTCGTACTTGTTTTATTTCCTCTTGCGTTCCTTCCTTTTGAGAATCTCCTTGATATTTGGTCTTTTACACAATCCCCTGCTTTGACAAGCATTAGATAGTGAGTTCTATCTTTTATCTTGGGCATCAGGTTATCTCTAATTTTGTTTTCTACTCTTTTCTTTCTATATCATTCCTGGCGCCCAGGGTGCTGATTGGCAAAATCATAAAATTTGATATTCTCTTTATTCTCCCCACGCTCGCTTGAGCTGTCTGAATACTCGTTATCTGCATCGTTATTTACCTCCAGATGCTCAGAGGAGTTATAAAACTCTTCTTGTTCTAGTGGTTCTGCAATCTCATCTCCTGCTGGTATAAGGCTTACCATGTAATAGGGTAGCACATTATAGCCATCCTTATCACAAAATTTTGTCATTGGGCTATCTGTAATGGTATAGACATCCAATGTTGCTAGTATGTGTTCCCATTCCAAAGGTTCTAAGGCATCTTTGGACAAGGTTCCAGAGTGTAATCCTTGTCCTCAATAGCTCTCTCTAAGACGCATTTCTCTCTTTTTAAGCTCCCACAATGTGAAGCTCCGCACATCCATAGCTCTTTTTTTTGCCCTAACCATGTTGGGAGTTCGGACCCTGCCAATGTAGCTGAATCAAACTCTTCCACTGGTGTCTGGTTCACATCTTTGTAACTATGGTCTTTTTGGTGTATTTTGGTTGTTGTCTCGCCATGTCTAAGGTATATGTGGTCGTAACTCCAATCCTGGACCATCTTTAATTGTCTCACGAATGGTCTTCCCAAGATGATCTCGTAATTGTTCTTTTTATCAAAATCGACTATTGCAAATGTATGCTCATACTCGATTCCACACGAGGTGACAATTACTTTTTCTAAAAGTCCTAGAGGCTTTTCCATGAACCCATCTGCCAGCTGCAATTTTATTCTGGTAGCTCTCAAAACCGGTTTTCCCCATTTTTTCCAGATTTCCTTGGTGGCGATAGCGACTCCTGCTCCACTGTCAAGAATAGATTTGAAAACTACTCGGAATTCCACTGGTAGTGTGGTATTTCCATCTTCTCCCTCGCAATATTCTCCAACCTTGTTTAAAGGTACTGGCCTAGTGTTGAGTTGAGGCTTGTCCAATTCTCTGATCCCTTCTTGAAGCTTCGAGGTGGGGTATTTCACTCCAAATTTTTCTAAGCATTTGCCTACTGTGGTCCACATGTTTGGTCGTAACCTCAGGAGTTTAGCTAATGTGATTGTACATGCCATAGGGGTGGACAATAACTCAATCAACCCTTGTGAATCCATCACTTTGTTAGAAGAAAGTCTTTGAGATGGGATTGCTCTCACCTCAGACTTGGCTTCATACTCCCTAGGTAAAAGGGTAGAGTTTTTAGCGAGTCTGGTTGGCTGTGCCCCAAACTAATTGATCCCTGGTCTCCCCCTTGTGAATGCATATCAAAGTTCATTTGTGATCTTGCCTCAAATTCTTCAATAGGAGGTAAGATCTCATTTTTCTCTTTTCTCGTGCTATTCATTTGGTAGCTCACCCGGTTAGCTTCGTTGGCATCACGGATTTGCTTCCACAGGTCATCTAGACCGTTACAATCCTTACCCATTTCTACCAATGTTTTAGGTTGGAACCCATTACTTGTCTCATTTGTTGTATTTGGCACTATGATAGGTTCTCTCCTAGACTCAGAGACATTCGTGAGTCTCTCCTTCGAGTCTACTTGTTTCTCTAGAGTTGGTTTGATAGGGGTTGAAGCTGGTACTTCATGCCAACTTGCAGGTTTACCAAGCGGGTTTTCTATCAAGGATTGGGCTGTTTCAATCATCTTCGAGACATTTCCAACCTCTGTTTTTCTATATCGGCATATGGATAAGTCATCCATCTTTGCTCTTGGGTTTGGTTATTTTTGAGTCTGGCTTCGTAAGCTTTTAAAAGTGCGTCTAACTGCTCATTACCTTTTCTGCCAACACTGATCCTCCTGATCCTGCACTTTTGGCTTCTGCTATTTCCTTGGGTGCTATGGCTGCCGCAGTGTGTGAGCTTAGACTAGTTAGATCCTCTAACCGCTCTAATCTATCCTTTGTGTGTTTTAACTCCTCGGATAGAGCCGTTTGCTCTCGTTCTCTCCTGGCTTTCATACGCGCCTTTCTAGCTTTCTAAGTGCCTCTCTGATTTTTCATTTTTAAACTTGGGGCATCGGTTTTTGGCTCTTCAATTATGGGTTCATTCGTCATTCTTTGAGCTTGGGCTCATGTCACTGCCTGAATAGGTATTACTGTCTTGTTTTCTGACCCTCCACTGGAAGGCACTGCTTCCAGCATGGTCAAGGTAGTTTTTGCTCCTTTGCTCGGGTTCAAATGAGTAATTCCACACTCGGTGCAATATGCATTGACTCTAATGATTTCATCATGAGGACAGTCTCTTAGCCAATGGTCTCCACCACACTTGTAGCAGGGTCCCTTAGGCTGTTGAGGTGCTCCTTGAGCTCCTCTTTGTTGGTATGCATGTCTCTACCTACCCATGCCTCCGTTGGCTATGAACAACAATGTTCGTTCATCCAAGCTATATCTTCTCTCTCCTGCTGCCTGTGCAGTTGTTGGTGGTCCTGCACTTCCCATCATGCTCCATGGTTCTGGAGTTGGGGGTTCTTCCGGTGGATAATAGACAGGATTTGCAGCATATCCATTGGGATCTTTGTAATATGCATGCATAGGCACCAAAGCCTTCTCTTCCGGTTCATTTACTGTTGGTGTGTGTCTTATGCGACTGGTCGTAATCCTGGTAGGAGTGGTTGTTGCCCCAACACTGGTTGTGGTCTTTCTACACCTACAGGTCCTGGTAGGTTGCCTGCTTGATACCTAGGCATCGGTGGAAGTTGAGGAGATGCTACCTGAGCATGGGGAGCATAAGGTCTCTCTCTTACATATCCCTTGTTATAATAACATTCCTCCATCCCATGGTTTGTCCATTTTTGTTCAATAGCACACCACTTGGGCTATTTAGCCTGAGGTTTGGCATACAAGTTAATCTTTTTTAGCACTTTCTCTACAAGTTTCTCCTGGCTTACAGCTACTTCTCCTTTCGGTGCTGTCTTAGCGCACTTGCTTCCACTTTGTTGTGAGAATGAATCGTCATTAAGATCCTTGAATTCACCCTCCTTGTAGACCGCACAATTGTCTACAAGGTAAAGAGCCTCCTTAGTTAACTCATTTAACTTCGTGATCCTCTTCATATGTAAGTACTTCTGGAGATCTGCATTTCTCAGTCCTTGAATAAATATAAGCCTATAAGTCTGGATTGAGTTGGCAGTCCTTCCACAGGGCAGAACTTAACATATCTTTTTAGTCGTAGGACTGCCTTTCACACTGACCCCCCTTCTTTCTGTTTGAATTTATGGATTTGTGAGTGAGCTATCCCCCTTTGTGAGAATTCCTCAATAAACTCGTCAAACAAATCCTCCATAGACTCAAAGTCTCTACGCTCCACAGAGTCAAACCAAGTAGCAACATCCTCATCTAGGTTCAGTCCAAACCCTGTAAATTGGGTAGGGAAGTCTAACACCTCTTCAGCTCTAATTACATGCACAAAGGCTGCTACATGATCTTTAGTGTTAGAAAATAAGACGTAGCTAAATAGATAATTGAGTAGATTACTTAATGGAGAGAGACAGATTTATATACACGAGATTTTAGAGTAGAGAGAGAGAGAGAGAGAGAGAGAGAGAGAGAGAGAGAGAGAGAGAGAGAGAGAGAGAGAGAGAGAGAGTACACACGATATACGTGGTTCACCCAATGTGCGCTACGTACACGGGAAAGCAGCCACTCAATGGCTTTAGTACTTCAAAACAAGAAGTAGTTTACAAAGGGATTATACCCTTAATGGAGCTCCCGCCTTGCTTCACTCTCACCACCTCACACTCACCTTGTTGCATCAACTTCACACTATGAAATGTATGTAGAAATGGCCTCCTTTTATAGGCCAAAAGGGCCGCCCTCTCTTATGAGAGACAGCCATGTGTAGCCGCCCTTGTGCGAATAAGTCCAAATCGGACCCTCCAATCCGCCCATGTGTGGCCGCCCTTGAGAAGACAAGTCCGCTTTTGAATTCCGCCACCGGCCACCGGCCATTGACTTCCGACCACCGGCCACCGGCCATTGACTTCCGACCACCGGCCATCGGCCATTGACTACCGGCCACCGGCCAACCAACCGGTTGTTTTCCGACCACTTTCCGGCCGCCGTCCGGCCATAATATTCCGGCGAAAAAGAATATTCCGGCCTTTAAAGTTGTCCCTGATTCTTGTCCGTGAAAATTTTGGTTTTCGGTGAGTGATTTTCCTTTACGCACGATGGCTTCTCCTCATAATGGGGGCCTTACAAATGTTTGCTTCTACCACAAAAAATTACAAGGGTAAATAAGGCTCCATACTTAACATCTAGGATCTCTGTTTCCCGTGTATTTCTTGTTTACCCATTTTTGCACCTGGGAAGGTCTAATTCTACGATGGTCTAGAAATCTCATCATTGGTTCTCCTCGTCCTACTTGATATACCTCCTTTGGCCTTTGGTAGTGGGCGGGTTCCTCTCCCAGAGGTGCTCCTAAGCCATAATTTTGAACTCGTTCTATGGGTTGTCTTCCAGGCTCTATTGACCCTTGAGTTTTTGGCTTACTCTCGCCTTGATACCGTGAATAGAGTGGTGGTTCTTGTAAATCCCTTAGCTCTTGTGCGGTTGGATAACCATCTCCGTTTCGGTCTTGTTCTAATGTTTCACTCTGTCGAAGCCATGCTTGCAATGATGGTTGGGTTGCTGGTTGGTTTTGGTAGTTGAACATCTGTTGTCGGGTTGTAATGGAATTTGCCTATTCAATTTGAGAGTAGCGGAATTTAATGAGAGTACTTTCAAGAAATGATTTTGTGAGCATAGCGGGTAGACATAATTGAAGATAGCAACATAATCATAGCAATTAGTTAACTTGGCATAGACAATACTTTTGCAAGAGAGAGAATTTAGAGAACATGACAACAGTTGAGGACCGGATTTATGTGGAGCCGGTCCCCCCTCCAATAGGCATTTGTATTATGATTTCTCCCATAAAGAGAGACTTGTTACAATACATTCTTTGTGTTCCTTGTGACCTAGGTGAAGCAATGAAGATGGAAAGCTTCATGCATCACCATCATAGCATAACCTAAACTTGAAGAAAGCTTTAACTATACCAAGCCTCAGTCCCAAGACCTCAAACACCTTCGAAGGTGGAGAGAGCTAGCAGGGAATGAGGGTAGGGAAGAGGAAGAAGAAACATTTCATACGAGAAAGAGCTAGTTCCTCACTTATCATAACTCTTGTGCTAGAATACATAATAGCATAGTAATGAAGAAGAAATAGATGGCAAGCTCAAGCATTGAAGCATGGCTCTTGGATGGATTTGCACTCCATAGCCAAGAGTGTTGGTGTAGGCTCTCAACCTCTACTTTCTTGGAGAAAGAGAGGGAGCTCTTGCACTTTGCATAGTACACAATGAGAGTGTTTGTGAGTGTGTGTGGGTGAGTATACCCCCTAAGCACCCCCCTAGCTTGCTTGGGTCGACCCCCCCTTGTAGCTCATGCTTGAAGCTCATTGGACCCCTCCAGGCCTAGCCAATCACAAGCAACATGGGTAGCCTTGGGACAAGTGTCCCCCTTTCCCCTTTGAGAGAGAGGACTTGATAAATGCAAAAACAATTAGATAATTCAAGTAATTTATCATTGGACCCCTTTGAAGCCTAGCCAATAGGCTTCAAGCAACACATGAAGGTAACATGGGTAGGGACCTGACATGTGTCCTTGCTGCCTCTTCAAGCTGGGGCTTCCCTTGTGAGTGTGAGTGTGTGTTCTCTCTCTAATCCCTAGGAAAAGGGCTCGCCCCCCCTCTTGTAGGGATGCTTTTGACTTTAGGAGCTCAAGCACCTTAGTCATCAAGCATGACAAAGCACTTGGACTAGGGGGTATTCCCACAAGCATCTCAGGCAAGCATGTCAAGGCACCTCAAGCACCTTAATCAAGTGGCAAGTCAATCACCTCAAGCATGGAGTAAGTGAAGCACCTCAAGCACCTTAATCAAGCACCTCAAGCAGGACAAACACCTCAAGCATGACAAGCACCTCAAGCAGGTCAAGCACCTCGAGCTTGGGCCGGGTTCCCACCTCAAGCTTAGCCCTAGCTTACCTAAGGTCAAAGGACTTTTACACACATTATTGGAGGCCTTACTCTTGATAGACCATCTCCCATTTGGGCCCCTTTACTATTGGCCCCGTGTTGAGATAGATCTATAAGCACATATCTATATCTTAACACTTGTTCCCATTTATTCTCCCACATTAAGTGATCAATTTAATATGAGAAAATCATTTGGGTTGGTTAGATATTAGATTTTATGACATTACCTCTCTCTTGAAATCATAGTCGTCCTCGACTATGAGGTAGAAGAGATAAAGCCTTAGTCATTAGTCAATCGTCCTTAGCGGGTAGAGGATCCCTTTTTTTTAATCCTACGACATCTTTCCAAGATGGATGACTAATCCATTTGGTGCTTGGGAGACATAGCTGCCGCAAGCATGTCTGCTCTTTAGTCCATTTCACTCTCCCACAGTAGAGTGACAAATTCTACTTGGTGTTTGAGAGACGTCGTCATCACAAACATGATTCTAAGCATGCATACTAGTTAAATTTGTGCACAATTAAAAAGAGGACTAGTCTTATAAGAAAAAAACATGAGTCATTTAAAAGAAATTTGTACATTTGCTTACTCTAATGTAGCATTGTAAGCATTGACAAGGTTCATACTCTCCTTAAGTTGTACTCCTTGCATCCATCTAGCATATTCAAAAGGAAAATTTTTGAACTTAATAAGATACAGCCGGATTATCTTACCATGTCTTAGTACCTTGTCTTCATGCCGAAGGACAGCTTCGGGTTGTAGCACCTCTTCTTGGTCTTCAACTTCGGGAGGGTCTTCAATAATTGGTTCAATTGGTGGCTCTCCTTTGTAGGGCTTAAGTAGGCTTACATGAAAGGCATTGTGTATAAGCCAATGGTTGGGCAACTTGAGTTGATAAGCCGTCTCATTGATGGGCTTTAAGATTTGGAAAGGAACATAGTATCTTTTTGCTAGTTTAGCATAATACTTTTGATGGCACGTAGGATTTTTGCCCGTCGTTTTCCTTAATCGAGCCTTAGGAAACTTGAGTAAGACCCAATCATTTTCTTTGAACATTAAGGCTCTTCTGTGCTTATCAGCAGCAGCTTTTTGCCTTTGTTGAGAGATGGCTATAGCCTCCCTAATCTTTTGAAAATATTCTTGTAGGTCACGGCTATATTCATCGGCGGCGAAGATCTTCCCATGTACTTTGAGTAGCAAGGGACTTTTAGGTCTTCCCTCTATGATCTCGAGAGGTGCTTTCCTCGTAGAAGTATGTACAGTATTATTGTAGGCATACTCTACTAGAGGTAAATACTTTTCCCATTGTGAGCGTTGATCTACTTCGGTAACATAAGTCTTGAGTAGATCGAGTATCGTAAGATTGGCTATCTCACTTTGGCCATCCGTTTGTGGGTGATAGGCCGAAGAGAAATTCAATCTTGTTCCTAGATTTTCAAAGAGACCTTTCCAGAAATTACTGGTCATTCTAGGATCTCTATCTGACACGATGGATGTGGGTAATCCATGGTGCTTGAAAATCAGAGATATGAAGAGAGTTGCCATCTGATGTGCCTTAATAGTCTTTTTGACAGGAATAAAATGTGCTTGCTTGCTAAACCTTTCGACTATTGTCCATATTCCTGTATTCCCATGGATAGACTTGGGTAATCCAAAGATGAAATCCATGGATATACTCTCCCATGGTGAATTTGGAATAGGCAATGGCTGGAGTAATCCAAGTTGCTTCCCTCTATCATACTTGGTCTTTTGGCATACTACAGATTTTGAAACATACTCTTGTATGTCCACTTTCATGGTAGGCCAATAGAAATACGTCTCTACTCCTCGGAGAGTAGGTTGAATACCTCTATGCCCTGCATATGGAGGAGCATGGGATTCATACATAACCTTCTCACGAAGGGAATGGGTAACACATAGCCTATTGCCGTGGAGAAGATAACCATCCTGCAAGGTGAATGGTTCCTCTTTCTTCCCCAAAGCAAGGGCTGACATTATGTCTCTAAAGTCAGGGTCAGTAGCATACTCATCTATCATAGAGGATAGATCATTGTGAGTAGCTATAGACACCGCATTAACTTTTGGTCGTCGTGAAAGTGCATCAGCAACTTGATTGTGCTTACCAGCTATGTGAGCAATATGGAAAGTAAATTGCGAAAGAAAATTTTCCCACCTCATTTGTTTGTCGGAAAGTTTGGTTTGCGTCATGAAATACTTGAGACTTTGGTGGTCGGTTCGTAGGATAAATGGAGTCCCCAATAGGTAGTGCTTCCATGTGTCTAGGGCATGTAGAACAGCTAAAAGCTCTTTCTCATAAATGCCCAAGACTCGTTCATCAGTATTGAGCCTTCGGCTCTCATATGCTATGGCATGCCCTTCTTGAAGCAAAACCGCTCCAAGGCAATCACCACACGCATCACATCGGACCTCAAATGGCTTTGAGAGATCCGGAAGCACGAGGACTGGTTGGGAAGTAAGCTTCTCTTTGAGTTTTTCAAAAGCATTTTGCTCCTTAGCAGTCCATACAAACTTAACGTTCTTCTTTGTTAAGTCGTGTAGTGGTCCTGCTACTTGAGAGAATTTTGCTATGAAGCATCTATAGTATGCACACATACCAATAAAGCTTCTTAGCTCATGTAGATTCCTTGGGTTAGGCCATGATTTTATTACCTCTAACTTTGATGGATCCATACGAATACCATCATGAGAGATAATATGACCTAGATATTGAATCTCTTGAAGGAACAATTCACTTTTCTTTTGGTTGAGAAAAAGTTTGTTCTCCCTCATGGCTTGAAAAATCACTTGGAGATGTTGCTTATGTTCCTCCAAAGACTTGGAGTAGATGATGATATCATCAAAGAACACTCCAGTGAATTTACGATATGGTCTAAACATTTTCTCCATGAGACGATTGAAAGTAGATGGTGCATTAGTCAAGCCAAAAGGCATGACTAGATATTCATAAAGACCAAATGTTGTGCGAAACACGGTCTTTAGGATATCTTCTTCCACTATCCTTATTTGATGATAGCCACTCTTAAGGTCAATCCTACTGAAGTAGGTAGAGCCTTGTAGCTTATCAAACAGATCTTCTACCCGAGGCACGGGCAATCTTTTTTTGATAGTGATATGGTTTAGTGCTCGATAGTCCACACACATACGGTATGTACCATCTTTCTTTTGCACTAAAAGGACTAGAGAACAAAAGGGAGAGGAACTAGGCCTCACCATCCCTTTGTCTACCAATTCCTGTACTTGCCTCATAATCTCCTCTTGTTGAGCTTGTGAGACTCGATAAGGAGGTTTGTTAGGCGGTGAGCTTCTTGGAAGGAGCTCAATACGATGGTCATCATCCCCTCGTTTTGGAGGTAGGTCCATAGGGATATCATCGATGAACACATCTTGGAATCCTTTTAGAAAAGTAGACAAGTCTAACTCTTCTTGATTCCTATCATTTTCATTTGATGAAACATTATTAGCTTTTAGAGACTCTTTGACATAAATCATGTACGCAGAAACTGATCTCTTCATTGATTTATCAAAAGAAAGAGGATTTACAAGTGGAATAGTGCGACCACGCTCACTAGCATCTATATACATGTTCTTTCCCCTGTAGGTGAAGTAAATTCTCCTTTCAGGGAACTTCATGTTGGCAGCCATGCGATCAAACCATGGTGCCCCTAGGATAACATCCTGATGTTGGAGAGGAGAGATGAAGAAGTCTTCTTTGTCGACATAGCTTTGGACATGAAGCCTCAAATTCCCAATAAAGGGAGTAACGGAGGCTTGTTGTCCCTTGAAAGCTGCATCAGCTGTTACTATATCTCCCATCTCAAAAGCTTGAATGCCCAACTTCGTGGCCAACTCAATTGATATGAAGTTGAGAGTAGAGCCAGGGTCAAACAAGATGAAGGCATCATGCTCTATTACCTTTCCCCACGCATAGTAAAGTGATGATCCTTTGCAATGAGCATCCTCTTTTGGAGCTTTGATGGTGGAAGCCCTAGGAGTCTCATTGCGAGTATTCTTCTTGGGGCAAGAACGATAGCCATGTCCTTGCTCTCCACACTTGAAACACTTATGGTCCTTGCGAAAAGCTTCAAGATCTTCAGGAGAGAGTTTGTTTTTACCTTTGTAAACTCCCTTCTCCTTGGACCGATTGTTGTTGTTGTTGTTGTTGTTGTTGGAAGTGCCTTGGGAATTATTTTGAGCATTGGATTTCCCCTTTGCATCATTTTTATCTTTGTTTTCCATGGGCTTGACATTACGTCTAGCCCCTTGATGGAAATTGATGCGTGAAGCAACCATGGTGTGGTGGATTACTTCGGTAATAGTACCGGGCCGTTGAGAGTTGATGTATTTGGCCATCTCTTCAGGTAATCCCGCACAGAATTGTTGTCTTTGTTCAGCAAAGTCTATCTTTTGAAAGACAGTATCTTTGAGATGTAAATCCCAAAACTTGTCTACATACTTGTTGATAGACTCATGAGAGAGAAGCTTCAAGCCGCGCCATTCGGTAAGAACTTTATCTTTAGTATCGCTTGGAAGAAATTGCTTCATGATGGAAACTCGTAGAGTTTTCCATGTCTTTGGGGCTTCTCCATTGCCACAAAGGCTAGCCCACCATTGACGAGCTGATTTTTGGAAGTGCATAGCTACATGGCGTAGCTTGGAGGACTCTGTGAAGCCCTCGTCCCCAAAGGCCGCATCAAATTGCTGGATGAAGGCCAACACTTTGTCGGTAGCACCAAAGGTGCCATCATAGGTGAGAAAAGAGATACTCTTTCCTCCCTCCTTGAACTTCTTTAGCTTTTGTGACCTTTGCCATGCAGGAAATGATTTGCGATGTCCTCCCCTCTTGTATTCTCTAGGAGAATAGCCATAACTTTCATCGAAAGAGGAGGAAGGTGAAGAAGAAGGAGAAGAGGGTGACCTCTTCCTAGCCCTTTTCTTCCTTTGTTTCCTCTCTTGCCTTTCAGAGTGATGAGGAGAAGGACTATGGGTTTCTCTTTTCCTCTTGGGAGGAGTAGGCGATCGTCTGGACCGCCGTCTTCGTGGAGCCACATCTTCAGAGGAACTTAGACTGTCATTGCATTCTTTCTCTTTGGATTCCTCCTCTCGAATGGGAGAGATTCTTCTTTTAGGGGTCTCTTCAAGAGGCCTCCTAAGCTCTCTCTCCTCTGGGAGAGGAAGGGAAATTCCATAAGCACGAAGTTGTTGAGTAACTTCGGCTTGCAAAATAGGGTTGCCCATAGCTTGTTGCAACCTAGTGACGAGATAATTCACAAACATGGGAGCATCATCATTAGCACCTTCATGTGCAAAATCAAAGCTATCAATGTTCATTCTACTCTCTTGATTATTGTTAGCCATGTTAACAAAATTTATGTTTATACCTAGTGTATGCTTTGGCAATACAAAACCTTAGTTGCCACTCCTCTTAGCCTTTGAAAATCGGCTCTTAAGTATCTACACCCACGGCTCAAAGTGGTTAATTATAGAGAGTAGAGGAGTAGGTCTAACATAGCAGAGTTGCCAAGGGTTATCTCCTTTCGGACTTCTTATGGCTTAATAATGGTAAAGCCGTAGGCAAGTCTAGAAAGACTCCATTATAACATCCAAAGCTCCCGAGGTGTGCACCATCCCCCACATAGTGGGCTTAAAAAAACCGATATTAGATCCCAATTCCACTTACTCTATTATAATTAACAACATCAACCATTTATAGGCTACTTAAGGACCTCTCTTCTTAAGCAAGAAAAGAGAAACCAAATGCTGTGATACCAATGTAATGGAATTTGCCTATTCAATTTGAGAGTAGCGGAATTTAATGAGAGTACTTTCAAGAAATGATTTTGTGAGCATAGCGGGTAGACATAATTGAAGATAGCAACATAATCATAGCAATTAGTTAACTTGGCATAGACAATACTTTTGCAAGAGAGAGAATTTAGAGAACATGACAACAGTTGAGGACCGGATTTATGTGGAGCCGGTCCCCCCTCCAATAGGCATTTGTATTATGATTTCTCCCATAAAGAGAGACTTGTTACAATACATTCTTTGTGTTCCTTGTGACCTAGGTGAAGCAATGAAGATGGAAAGCTTCATACATCACCATCATAGCATAACCTAAACTTGAAGAAAGCTTTAACTATACCAAGCCTCAGTCCCAAGACCTCAAACACCTTCGAAGGTGGAGAGAGCTAGCAGGGAATGAGGGTAGGGAAGAGGAAGAAGAAACATTTCATACGAGAAAGAGCTAGTTCCTCACTTATCATAACTCTTGTGCTAGAATACATAATAGCATAGTAATGAAGAAGAAATAGATGGCAAGCTCAAGCATTGAAGCATGGCTCTTGGATGGATTTGCACTCCATAGCCAAGAGTGTTGGTGTAGGCTCTCAACCTCTACTTGCTTGGAGAAAGAGAGGGAGCTCTTGCACTTTGCATAGTACACAATGAGAGTGTTTGTGAGTGTGTGTGGGTGAGTATACCCCCTAAGCACCCCCCTAGCTTGCTTGGGTCGACCCCCCCTTGTAGCTCATGCTTGAAGCTCATTGGACCCCTCCAGGCCTAGCCAATCACAAGCAACATGGGTAGCCTTGGGACAAGTGTCCCCCTTTCCCCTTTGAGAGAGAGGACTTGATAAATGCAAAAACAATTAGATAATTCAATTAATTTATCATTGGACCCCTTTGAAGCCTAGCCAATAGGCTTCAAGCAACACATGAAGGTAACATGGGTAGGGACCTGACATGTGTCCTTGCTGCCTCTTCAAGCTGGGGCTTCCCTTGTGAGTGTGAGTGTGTGTTCTCTCTCTAATCCCTAGGAAAAGGGCTCGCCCCCCCTCTTGTAGGGATGCTTTTGACTTTAGGAGCTCAAGCACCTTAGTCATCAAGCATGACAAAGCACTTGGACTAGGGGGTATTCCCACAAGCATCTCAGGCAAGCATGTCAAGGCACCTCAAGCACCTTAATCAAGCGGCAAGTCAATCACCTCAAGCATGGAGTAAGTGAAGCACCTCAAGCACCTTAATCAAGCACCTCAAGTAGGACAAACACCTCAAGCATGACAAGCACCTCAAGCAGGTCAAGCACCTCGAGCTTGGGCCGGGTTCCCACCTCAAGCTCAGCCCTAGCTTACCTAAGGTCAAAGGACTTTTACACACATTATTGGAGGTCTTCAATGAAGCTAACCCTAAGGTCTTATGCTCCATTGGTTAGCCTTGCTCTTGATAGACCATCTCCCATTTGGGACCCTTTACTATTGGCCCCGTGTTGAGATAGATCTATAAGCACATATCTATATCTTAACACTTGTTCCCATTTATTCTCCCACATTAAGTGATCAATTTAATATGAGAAAATCATTTGGGTTGGTTAGATATTAGATTTTATGACACGGGTAGAATGTGAGGTCGCATCGTACTCTTCAGAAAATGGATTTGTCGATTTGCTAGGGGTGTAGGTGACCCTTGGCACTTCTTCGGGGTCATATGTTGATGGTTTTGGAACTGTTGCCTTTTCTACCTCCTCTGGGAGAATACATTTGTATTCTTGCCCGTACCTATCAACAACAATGATATCCTTCCTCATAGCAATTTCATAAGAGAATAAGTAAAGAACCTTGTCTTTGCTTAATTCGTTTGGGTAGGGTTCTTTGCATCGAAAGTAAGAGACTACTCCCTCGCTCTCATGCTTGTAAATTCCCACATTCTCATTATAAGTAGAGACCCTGGTTGTTTTCTTATCATACATAAAAAGAGCTCCAGGTCAATCAATGTTTGGAGGCTGTACTTGAGTCTCTGAAACCATTTTTCCTTTTGCCACGTTATCTCCATATCTGTTGTAATCCTCAGGGTTACTAACTATCCGATAGTGGTTCCCCTTTTCGTCTCGAAATCTATCTCCATCATCATAGACTCAAATTATTTTCAGTCTCTGAGCAGGTCTTTCTTCAATACAAATACACTTGCGTCCTTGATAGTCAGAATAAACTAGGGCTCCCCTCGAGTTTGTTCCTTCTAAGAAGATGATTAGTGAACTTGGAATCGTTCAAAGGATTTTGGGAGGTTCTTCCTCCCCGCATTGGTCCTTCATCGGAGAAACCTCCTGGCTGTTGACTACCCATGATGAAGAAGGACTTATCCGATGAAGTGTCAGTATCACTACCCTCCTCAATGATCGGTGCTAGTGGATCTAGCCTTGCCTGAGTTACACTCTCCTCAGTGGACACTAAGCTACCTTGATCACCTGCCACCTTTTGATCTCTAAGAATGTGTCTTCTTGATCTTAAATTCATCAAACTTAGCAATGCAACTTATCACAAATCCAACCACTCACCTGGTAAAGGATGAGTCTCCGCACAACTTCTTGCTTTGCTGCTGAATATACCTGTACACAAGCGTTTAATTTCGGCAATCGAATCAAAGCATTTAACCACTAGAGGTGGTCTTAGTAATGATTGGTATAATTGGAGGGTTAACCTCAACCACTACTGTATTTTATACACTTCTGATGCTCTTGATTAGGTCTGCTAATTTGGAACTGTACTCCCCTTGGATGTTGGTCAATTTACATGGAAAGTTTTAATTCTATCTTTGCTCCGTCAAAAGGTCAAACAAGGTCTAATTTCACTTCTGAAAGAAGTTTCGGAACTCTCAAGTCAATTGAAACATCACGCTATTTTCTCAGTCAGCTTTTCTCTTCACTAAGCCCTTGTAGACATCCTACACGTAGGATGTCTATCTGCTCTATTTTGCCTGGAGTTTTCACTATGGATTCCCCTTGATGTGCTGAGTCCACAACTATTTTCACTTTTTGATTTGGACACCTACAAGCTGGTCAATTGATCAGAAATCTGTTCCTGCAGCTTGATGTTGGTATGACTAGTCAAATCAACTCCAATCTGAACCAAAATTGACAAGGAGGCTTGCCTCAAGCTATACAACACCCTACTATGCCTACAGTCAGTTTTTGGCTTCAAATTCATGCATTAGACATTCTACGCGTAGGATGTCTAACTGCTCAAAATGACTTCAAATGCAAAGCATAGACTCCTCTTAAGGTGCTTATCACTTTGGTATGCTCAAAAGGGGGGTTTTATTTTTGCGAGCTTTCAGTTTCGAGCTTTTACAATTGGAACAGTTTTTTCGAGCTTTTAAACCCAAATTTTACACCAATGATATCTTTAAATATCATTGTATAGTGGAAACACTCAAAACCTTACAGTACAATCCTTCAACTAACCAAACACTTTTAAGAAATATGGAAGCATGTCTATGATTATGCAAAATGAAACTTTATAAAAAGCACCATTTGTATGTATTTTTGAGACTGTACTGAAAACGTGGGCTCCCACATGGGATTTCTTTCACATAAACTCTTATTTCCATCACTTTAATGATTTTGTTATCTCAAAAAATCAACACACAAGCCAATGGTGTCAACATAATCTAACTACAAAAGAAAGCTCCAGTCAAAGTCATCTCCACATCATGTGGTGGTCATGTACCAAACAAACACAAATGAAATATCCAAATGAAATGTATGGAGCATACCAAAATGCCATGTCAACGCCATATGGCTGCCATGTACATAAAAACATAAATCAAAACATGAAGATGTGTACTGTCAGAATAGAGTTTCCTCAACCAAATGTGCATCTGCAATCAACATTTCACAGGTCCACATGCAATATCGGTCAAACATCTTTCATAGAGCACATGATCTAGCTCTAGACACATGCAATGCCTCATATCTTCCGCAGAAGCTCGGCCCAAACCACCACACCCTGCAAACAAGTCCAAAACATAGTCATGAGGCTCAGTACAACATAATCTAACTACAAAAGAAAGCTCCAATCAAAGTCATCTCCACATCATGTGGCGGTCATGTACCAAACAAACACAAATGAAATATCCAAATGAAATGTATGGAGCATACCAAAATGCCATGTCAATGTCATATGGCCGCCATGTACATAAAAACATAAATCAAAACATGAAGATGTGTATTGTCAGAATAGAGTTTCCTCAACCAAATGTGCATCCGCAATCAACATTTCAAAGGTCCACATGCAATATTGGTCAAACATCTTTCATAGAGCACATGATCTAGCTCTAGACACATGCAATGCCTCATATCTTCTGCAGAAGCTCGGCCCAAACCACCATACCCCACAAACAAGTCCAAAACATAGTCATGAGGCTCAGTAAATGTTGCCAGCAACCACCTGACCATATAAAAAATAAATTAGAAACCGAATGCAAACACATATATACCATAACATTCACTAGTATCATACTTTGGACTAGTCTTACCGAAAGAACAAAGAAGACCGCTCTGCCCCGCCTTTAAGAATAACACCATCAATCTCAATGGGGAAGACTACATCATCTATCATGTAGCTACAATCTGCTGGAAACAATCTCTCGGCAATTTTCTCCCCTACCTCTCTATCATAGTGTGGCACAGGATGGCCAATACGATACCAAAGACACATGGTAAGATCAAGTACCTGCATGAATAAAAAACTCAAAGAATGAATGGCATAGCTACAATGTTTTTGGTTAGGAAATTAAACTATGAAACTTAGTTTGTTATCTTATTGCCTCTCTAGAGAGTGGGTGCCGATATGCCTTCTTATTACACATGAGAGTCCATGTACGTAAGAGCACAAGTCCTACCCTAGTTGCATCTGCAATAAAATCTCCAATATGCTCGGCCATGCACATGGTCACTAAAAACCCCTCATCGGCCAAAAACTCACGAGCAACATCCATGCACCCTGTCACTAGACCCCTGGAAAATGTGTTCCACTTGGGAACACTCATGCCCTCTACAAAAGTGAATGATGACATGTAAGCAGACAACCATAGTTAGTTGTAGGTACTAGTCCAAAGAAAAGTTACTTACCCAATGGGATTGGTCCTAGACCATCTACAAGCAAACTTGTAGGAAAATCTGCAAAGATAAAACTAGCAACCTC
Organism: Adiantum capillus-veneris; assembly: GCF_014529385.1. Classification (NCBI taxonomy): domain Eukaryota; kingdom Viridiplantae; phylum Streptophyta; class Polypodiopsida; order Polypodiales; family Pteridaceae; genus Adiantum; species Adiantum capillus-veneris. Next base: position 143,636,465 of record NC_140944.1, on the reverse strand, counting down.
ATGACATGGCACACCATCTTTGCTATATAGATTTGTATTCTGTGTCGCAAAAAATTTGTTGATGATATAAGAAAACCAAACAAGAATTATGTTAAAAATCATAGAACAATGCAAGAAGAAAATGCAAATAAGTAAGCACTATGAAAATCTACCTATTGATAGCCGTTTTTCGGGTCTTTGTAATTGCCACAGTGAGTTACCTCACCCTACCAAAATCACCCAAACACTGTGGCTATCCCTACCATTTCACTGTACATAGGTGTGCGTGAGTCACGGGACTTTTCCCATATCTTCTTAAAAAACCCTCAATTAGCTAGCCATTGGGCCAGTTGAGCCAAAAATAAAAAATAGAAAATAAAATATAAGTATATTATGGCCCATGCGTATGTAAATATTTCTTTGTATATAGGGCCTAAATAAAAGATTTTTTCATAATTATTTTGGTATTTATTTTAATATTTCTACCTAGGTGTGTGATATTTATGCTCTGTACATTGCCTCACCATTACCACAATTTTTCTTACCATTTTTCTTATTCTTTATTCCATATAGAAATATTTTCCTGTAAGCTTCTCTTATACTTGGTGTAACTCCATACCAACAAAAATCCAAAAAAACTAGTTCTATTTATGTGTATATTTTTTTCACTATTGTGATTTTTCCTTCCTACATATATTCTCTATTACTCTCATAAATTAGACCACCAAAAATATTCATCTTTTTATGGTAGACTCATAATGAGAGAGATTTCTTTTGACCCCTTTATATTTTTTTCCACTTATATTATTTATATTTGACATGTACATATTTTTGAGACTCCTCAATATTTCATTTTCTTAGTTGTACTATTCACTTATATCATAATCTCAACAATATCTTCAATTATAGACCTACCAAATAAGGTCAAGGGTAGGTGGCATGCATACATGCACTATGGAGGGCTCACTCTTGGAGGTATTCAAAAGAATCATCCAAAGAAGGACCCCACAAGGACCTTGTGCAGTGGAAAAAAACGGTCGGTTTTGCTGAATTTTTAAAGTTCACTTGCTCTCCGAATTTGAAAAGGTGATACAAACAAAAGTTGTAGCTCGTGGGCTGAACTTTTGCCTCAAAGTTTTCCATATTTTTTTGAGCTACGAGCTGTGAGCTATGATTTTATTAGTGGACCCCAGTTTTCCCATGCTATGCAGCCACACTCGCTCTTCCACTTTATCATTTTCCTCTTTCACACACACTTCTCCACTCATCATCCCCACCTCTCTCACCACTCCTCTCTGCACCCTACTCACCTTCTCCTCAACCTTGAAGAATAAGAAAAACCATGGTGAACTCATACCTCCCACACACAATTCCATTCCAAAATTGACCACCTAGTCTCATTTTTCCTCCTCCAAATTACCCATATCTATCAAAAAAACCACAAAATTCAGCCTCTTCTCTTAAAAGACAGCATCATGGTGGTTGATTACTCAGCTTCAATTACCTTGTCTCTCAAGGAAGGTCAAGAGTGGAGAAAAAATGTACCGTCAAAGCTAGTGGACCGTCAACAAGCGTCAAAATTGGCCCTACTCAAGACACTTGGAGCATCAACCTTGTAAGAAATCCACCTTTTCTTACCTCTTAAGAGTTTTTCTTCCTTATTTGTATCCTACATGGATACTCCCATTGTAAATATCCAATTCCATTTGTAAATTAATACTAACTCTACTAACACTAACCCACTATGAAAAGTCCTATCACCTCCATTTCTCTCCTCTCTCTTTCCCCACCAACTTCTTGATAATTCCAAGCAAAAGAAATTAGATAAATTGCTGAAAATCTAACCCAACCATGGTTAGAGGAGTAACCCTAGCCTTCAAAATTGCTATAAAAGGAGGGTGTAGCTAGCACAAAAAGGGGGAGCCATAAGCAAGAGCACTATGCTATAGCTTGAGAAGCCAAGCTCAACCTCTCTAGAAGGAGCTCTTGAGTGGAAGCTCATTGTCTTATGCATGTGCATGTGTTGTAATAGGGGATTAGCAAGGGAACTCTATGCCATTGTAAGAGAGAGAGTGATCATTCAATTGAGAGTAGGAAATCTATCATTTCTCCTACTAGTGTAAGCCCAACATTTGCTGAATCAAGGAGGGTGGATTTGGACTAAGCTTGGATACTTTGTCTCCCTTCCAACGTGAAGTAATGGACAACAATGATGCGTAAGTGTCTTGGTGTTTTTTGTTAAGTTCTTGATAGCTTGTCTCTGGTGTTGTCATCAATCTAGCCATAAATCCCACATACTGTAAGAGGGCGACAGGGTGGAGAGGACTCCCTTGGCCTTAAGACAGTGATTGGGATGGCTTTTCTTGTGATGTGTTGTGGTGAAATTTACGCAAGCTATGTTGAACAAATACTAATCTCACTTTGATTTGTCATGAAAAATTTGTAAGAAGGTACTAATGCAACAAGCACCCCCTCCCCCGTTCTCTCTCTTTCTTAAATATATAGTTGTGTTTGCTTGATCATTGCCGATACGTTTCAAAGCAGCCCGAGCACTATCTCTCTCTCTCTCTCTCTCTCGTGTTTTAGTGTGTGAGAGTGTTCCATTGGTGTTAGGGTTAGTGTAAATTCCTTGCTTGTTTGTGGGTTGCTCTAACGATTCTCCTCTTTTGCGTCCTAGTTCGCTCTTAAACTAGGTGGTGCCCCTTGTGTAGTTGGGATTTGGCTGTGGGTTTGTTGTTTTGGTTTGTGTTGTGTTGTGCCCCAGCCCCATTGAGCAGCACGGGAGCCTTGAAGGGTGTCTAGAGGTTGCTCTTCTTGTTGCCCGCCCCGGACCGCCTCAAATTGGTGCCCCCGCTGAGGACAGGCTTGTGTATGTTTTGTGAAGGCTTAACCTTTAGCATAATCAAGTAGCTTGCATGAATCACGAGAATTTGTATGATCCCTTCATTCCCATTGCAAGGCAAAAGGTACACATAATTGTTAGTACTAAGTTGCAATTTCAACGTGTCATTCGTAGAATTTTAGGTCCTCTTAGGTTGGCCGAGATAAACGCTTCAGTAAATCCTTTTATTTTGCCTCTCATTAGGTACGACCTTAGTTTGGACGTCTATATTTTTGTTTTGTTTTAAGAATTAGGTCATGCATAGACCATGGATAATGGCCCAGGAATACAGGTTTTTCCCTTTCATTTCACTCCACACATTAGAGTAAACATTGCAATTAGTAGAAGAATCCATTTTCAACAACGTATGGTATTCATGTTTGGTGCCCAAAGAGCAGGAGAAATTCTCGAGTCACCAAACCCTGTCATTCTACCTCTTATTGATTATCATAGGTCATTTGATGTGAATATTTTTATTTTGTTGTAGAATAGATTGCAATTTAGAAAATATTATTGTGTAAATCTTTTAAAGAAAGAGAAAACAAAAACGCGTCACTTTGAAATCAATTCAATGGAGAGCCAACGCCAAATGTCTGGATATCCTCTTTTCTTTGGAGAGCCTAGAGAGGATGCAGAATTATTTCTAGCGAATTTCAAGATGTCTTGCCGTATCAAGAGGATAGAAACTGATCAAGAACGTGTAGAAATGTTTGAGGTGGTCCTTAGGAAAGATGCTAGCACTTGGTTTGACTCTTTGCCTGAGGAAGTTAAAGAAAATTACACGGAAGTTTTGAATCGTTTCAAGAAATACTTCTTTGATCCCCAAAACACTCAGAAATTATGGCAAGACATTGTTTCTCATAAGCAAAAAGACTTAGATGACTACTACTTGTACAAGCAAGAGTTCCTACGTCTCTGGGCTCTATGGATATGAAATGTTGCTAACCCTGGTCATGGTGCAGAATTTCTAAAGAAGGAGAGGTTCATAGTCAGACTCTTTCCTGACCTTAAGGTAAAAGTTGAGGCGGGTGCACCTGCTAATTTGATGCAGCGGAAACTAGGGCTGCTGAGAAGTATAGGAAACTCAAGTGCTTAAGGGGAGAGGTTCCAATAGAAGTTCTTAGACCCAAAGGTAAGTCACAAGCATCAACATCTAGGGAGCTTCCTGAGGTAACGGCTGAAGTGATTGAGAAGTTAAATGAATCTTTAAGCAGCCTGTCAATTCACCTTGCACAAGCTGTAGGTCCAAAGGAACAAGCAAAGAAGTCAGAAGAGAGAGAGCCACGAACTAGGAGAGTCTTGCAATGTTGGAATTGCGGAGAGTCTGGACATGGGATGTATAATTGTCCTTGGCCCCGTGGAGAGCCAGGGAGACCTAACTTGAATTACCCAGTGATGAATGCAGGAGAAGGAGCTGGTCAACAACCAAGGCTTCTACAAAGGCCAAATGGACCAAGACCACCTCCACAAGGGGTAGAAGGAGTTCCACCTTTGCCAGATCCAAATGTGCATGTGGTAGAGGTGACAAATTCAAATGAGGTTGACATGGAAGCCAATGGCATTAAGCGTGGCCGAGGGAAAGGTAAAGAGAAAGAAGGAGTCACATCACAGAGTGACCATGGACAAGGCAAAAAGGCAAAGGAGACCAAGGAAACCAAGAGGACTCAACGTCGTATCAACCTCCAAGACTTCCCTCTTGGACATGGTATGGATCCGTACAACTTGTTGGAAGACATGAGAGGTAAGGGTCCTGATATTTCATGGCCTCAATTTCTTGCATTATGTCCACAAGTTAGGAGGGATTTAACAAGGGCAGTTAGCACTAGGAGAAAGGTAAAAGAGAGTGTGCCTGTTGTAAAAATTGCACAAGCTGAAATGAATGAGGACATTACACCGGTGCTAGACTGTTACATCAAAGGAAGATTGGTTAGGAAAGGTCTAGTGGATGGGGGTGCACAAATTTGCATCATGACAGAGGGACTCATGCAAAGACTAGGCATGCACATCCATGAGACACCTGAAATCAAAGTCAAGATGGCAAACAATAGCAAGGCTAGGTGTGTAGGCATTTGTAAAAATGTCTTTGTAGAGGCCTTTTGCATTAAGAAAGCGGTGGATTTTTATGTTATGTCGACCAAGGGAAGTGGTTATCCATTTATCCTAGGAAGACCATGGCTAATGAAAATGCGAGCTTTGCAGGATTGGGAGAGTGGGAAATTAATTTGCAGGAATGACAATCATAAGAAGGTTGTCTTTGACATGAAGGAGCAATGCCAAGAGGAGCTCCATGAAGAATCATCTCAAAGTGAGACGGAAGAAGGTTGGACTGATAGCACTTCAGAAGAAGAAAGTAGCGGCAGCATTACTGAAGAGGAGTCTTCCATCGAAGTCATGGGGGTAAGGTTTAAGCCAAGCAACCAAGAGACCTCTTGTCAAGGCTTGGAGGAGGTAGGTCCTCAAGAGAAGGTGTTCAAGATGAAGGGATGCTGGAAGGTATTCTATCAACAACACTTACAAAGGATGAAAGAGAGGAGTTCAAATGTGTGCTAAGGAAATTTCCTAGGATTTTTGCTAAAGACTACACCGATGTGCGTGGAGTAGATGCTGTTCAACACAAAATTGAGTTGAAGCCAGAGGCCACACCTAAGGCTCAGAAGCTACGAAGGCTAGGAGTCATCAAGGAGCAGGCTTTACTCAAGGAGGTAAGAAAGCTTCTAGCAGCAGGTTTCATTTATCCAGTGGAGAATTCAGAGTGGGTCTCTCCCGTTGTTGTCACTCCTAAGAAAAACGGAAAGTGGAGGGTGTGTGTGGATTACCGTCCACTCAATGAGGCAACAAAAAGAGATCACTTTCCCCTCCCATTTCAGGATGAGATACTAAATGAGGTAGCTGGTCATGAGAAGTACACTGTGTGTGATGGCTACTCAGGCTACTTTCAAATAGGTATCGCATTGGAAGATCAATTGAAAACAACCTTTATCACTCCTTGGGGTTGTTATGCTTTTAGAGTCATGCCATTTGGTCTGACAAATGCTCCTGCAACATTCCAACGTTTCATGAACATGGTGTTTCAAGCATTCTTTGGAAAGTCAATTAGGGTGTTCATTGAAGATTTCTGCATTTATAGCTCAAAATCATTGCATCTACAAAGGGTAGAAGAAGGTTTAAAGAAGCTCTATGACATGGGAGGTCAACTCAACCCCGACAAGTGTCACATAGCTGAGGATGAAGTGATCTTGCTTGGTCACAAGGTTTCCTATAAAGGCATTGAGGTGGATCCTTCAAAGGCAAAGGCTCTTATTGAGATCCCCTCACCCAAGAATCTCAAAGAGGTCATATCATTCATTCAAAAAGTGAAGTATATGTCACACTTTATTCACTTAGCTTCGGAGTTGCTTCATCCTTTGCAAAAGTTGACACAACAAGTAGAATTTGCATGGTCTGATGAGCTTGAAGAGTATTTTTGTAACATTAAAGTCATTTTGTCAGAGCTACCAACACTCATGCCTCCTTGTTGGGAGTACACATTCTTTGTTAGCTCTAGTGTTGGAAGGGAAACAATTGGTGTTGTGTTGCTACAACAAGATCCCCACAGTACAAGGATGCGACCCATCTACTTTGCTAGTAGGGTCATGAATGCTTTGGAGAGAGACTACATAGAAGCAGAACTCATGATGCTTTCTCTCATGTTTGCGGTGAGAAAGTTTAGATCCTACCTGCTACCAAAACCTTTTGTAATTCTCACTGCAGAGAATTTGTTCCCTTGGGTGTCATCTCAAATGAATCTTAGTACTAGGATCTCAAAGTGGATTATGGAGTTGCAAGAGTTTGAATACTCTTTCAAGGTAGAAGATAGTGTGCGTGCACAATTGGCAGGGATTCTCACTTATAGGGTGCATGAAAAGGAGATTAAGGTGCCTGAAGTAAAGACCCTACCATTACCACCACCAAAAAGTATTCCTAATGCTTTTACCTTGTTCTTTGATGGAGCTTTTCGTCGAGCCACAGGAAAAGCAGGGGGAGGGCTAGTGTTGCTCAACCCAAGTGGAGAGGTGGTCATGAAAGAGAAGTTCAATCTACCAAGTTCAGCTAGCAACAATGAAGCAGAATACGACACACTAATTCATGGTTTGAAGATGTGCATTGGCCAAGGGATACAACGCCTCATGGTAAAGGGAGATGCACTTCTCATTGTTAAACAGATTTTAGGCATTTGGGCATGCAAGAATGAAAGCTTACGGACAAAAGTTCATGCCATTCGTAGATTGTTTAATCAATTTGAAGAAGTGCAACTATATCATATTCCTAGGAAACAGAATGAAGATGCCGATTTACTTGCACAACAAGCAGTTACATGTGTTGAGAGAGAAGTGCAGTTCATCATGGTGGCAGCAGCTGTCAAGCAACCGAGATACCAGGGATTGGAGTCATTGGCTTTCATTATCGGCTACACTTTGGAGGGTGAGTTTCCACAAGACTTCACGAAGGCTCATAAGAGGAGACTCATGAAGAAGGCAAGTTTCTATCTCTTCCTAGAAGGCTCCCTCTATCAAAGAGGGAAGGATCAAGTGTGCAGGAGAGTACCAACTATCGAGGAAATTCCAGCCATTCTAAAAGGTTTGCATGAAGAGGCATGTGGTGGTCATTTTGCCCAAGAATCAACTGTGAAGAAGATTTTGCTTGCGGGGTATGTTTGGCCAAGCTTGCATGTGGATGTTCAACATTGGTGTAAAAGCTGTCACAATTGTCAGATAAATGGAAATAGAAGGTTGGTGCATGGCCCGAGGCAAATAGTGCTTGCAAATGGACCCTTTGAAAAGTGGGGCATTGATGCTATGGGTCCTCTGCCTAGGACAAAAAATGGTAAACTCTACATTCTAGTGGCTGTAGACTATATGACTAGGTGGGTGGAAGCTCAAAGTGTGGCAAGAGTGAATGAGAGGACAGTTAGCAAGTTTGTGTACAATCACATTTGTTGCAGATTTGGCACACCTTTGGAGATTGTTTCTGATAATGGTCCAGGGTTTAGGAAGGGCTTGCTCACAGAAGTTTGTGAAGAGCTTCACATTCTACATCGTCATAGCACACCATACTACCCACAGTCAAATGGTTTGGTGGAGGAGGCTAATGGTGTCATTGCAGGAATCATTAGAAAGATGGTGCAAAACAAGACAAAATTATGGGATGACTTCTTGGATGGTGCCTTGTGGGCATATCGAACCACATATAGGGAAGCCACGGAGTTCACACCATTTCACTTGGTCTATGGTCAAGAGGCTTTGCAGCCTATCGAGCTCAACATTCCAACAATGCGACTTCATGGAAAAGGAGCACAAGATGATCAAGAGGTATGGATGGATCGACTTCTTACGTTAGTGGAGCTTGAGTGGAAAAGAGAAGCAGCATATGAGTGCTACAAGAGGAAAGCCACACAAGCGAAAGAAACGCACGACAAGAAACTGAAGGACAAAGGCATCAAGGAAGGAGAGCGTGTGCTAAGGTATGACAATCGACTTGACAATCGTTTTGATGCCAAGTTTGAAACAAGATGGCAGGGGCCATACATAGTCAATAAGGCTTTCAATTCTAGTTACTATCAGCTTATGGACTTGAATGGTAAAGAGCACTCTAGGAAGGTAAACGGGTATCGCTTGAAGCCCTATTTGAGTCGCCTTCTACCAAAGGATCTACCAAAGATCTGTCCAAAGGCCGCTGTCTCATGTAAGTATTGTTACATGAAGCATGAGTGTAACTCTAGCCAAAATTCTGAGGGGCCAAACAATAAAGATCTCGTCAAGGACTCTGAAGCACTCTCTTTGGAAAAGATGCTCTATGATGGTACCTAAATATACCATCATCCAGGGGGAGGGCTAATGATAGCCGTTTTTCGGCTCTTTGTAATTGCCACAGTGAGTTACCTCACCCTACCAAAATCACCCAAACACTGTGGCTATCCCTACCATTTCACTGTACATAGGTGTGCGTGAGTCACGGGACTTTTCCCATATCTTCTTAAAAAACCCTCAATTAGCTAGCCATTGGGCTAGTTGAGCCAAAAAAATAAAAATAAAAATAAAATATAAGTATATTATGGCCCATGCGTATGTAAATATTTCTTTGTATATAGGGCCTAAATAAAAGATTTTTTCATAATTATTTTGGTATTTATTTTAATATTTCTACCTAGGTGTGTGATATTTATGCTCTGTACATTGCCTCACCATTACCACAATTTTTCTTACCATTTTTCTTATTCTTTATTCCATATAGAAATATTTTCATGTAAGCTTCTCTTATACTTGGTGTAACTCCATCCCAACAAAAATCCAAAAAAACTAGTTCTATTTATGTGTATATTTTTTTCACTATTGTGATTTTTTCCTTCCTACATATATTCTCTATTACTCTCATAAATTAGACCACCAAAAATATTCATCTTTTATGGTAGACTCATAATGAGAGAGATTTCTTTTGACCCCTTTATATTTTTTTCCACTTATATTATTTATATTTGACATGTACATATTTTTGAGACCCCTCAATATTTCATTTTCTTAGTTGTACTATTCACTTATATCATAATCTCAACAATATCTTCAATTATAGACCTACCAAATAAGGTCAAGGGTAGGTGGCATGCATACATGCACTATGGAGGGCTCACTCTTGGAGGTATTCAAAAGAATCATCCAAAGAAGGACCCCACAAGAACCTTGTGCAGTGGAAAAAAACGGTCGGTTTTGCTGAATTTTTAAAGTTCACTTGCTCTCCGAATTTGAAAAGGTGATACAAACAAAAGTTGTAGCTCGTGGGCTGAACTTTTGCCTCAAAGTTTTCCATATTTTTTTGAGCTACGAGCTGTGAGCTATGATTTTATTAGTGGACCCCAGTTTTCCCATGCTATGCAGCCACACTCGCTCTTCCACTTTATCATTTTCCTCTTTCACACACACTTCTCCACTCATCATCCCCACCTCTCTCACCACTCCTCTCTGCACCCTACTCACCTTCTCCTCAACCTTGAAGAATAAGAGAAACCATGGTGAACTCATACCTCCCACACACAATTCCATTCCAAAATTGACCACCTAGTCTCATTTTTCCTCCTCCAAATTACCCATATCTATCAAAAAAACCACAAAATTCAGCCTCTTCTCTTAAAAGACAGCATCATGGTGGTTGATTACTCAGCTTCAATTACCTTGTCTCTCAAGGAAGGTCAAGAGTGGAGAAAAAATGTACCGTCAAAGCTAGTGGACCGTCAACAAGCGTCAAAATTGGCCTTACTCAAGACACTTGGAGCATCAACCTTGTAAGAAATCCACCTTTTCTTACCTTTTAAGAGTTTTTCTTCCTTATTTGTATCCTACATGGATACTCCCATTGTAAATATCCAATTCCATTTGTAAATTAATACTAACTCTACTAACACTAACCCACTATGAAAAGTCCTATCACCTCCATTTCTCTCCTCTCTCTTTCCCCACCAACTTCTTGATAATTCCAAGCAAAAGAAATTAGATAAATTGCTGAAAATCTAACCCAACCATGGTTAGAGGAGTAACCCTAGCCTTCAAAATTGCTATAAAAGGAGGGTGTAGCTAGCACAAAAAGGGGGAGCCATAAGCAAGAGCACTATGCTATAGCTTGAGAAGCCAAGCTCAACCTCTCTAGAAGGAGCTCTTGAGTGGAAGCTCATTGTCTTATGCATGTGCATGTGTTGTAATAGGGGATTAGCAAGGGAACTCTATGCCATTGTAAGAGAGAGAGTGATCATTCAATTGAGAGTAGGAAATCTATCATTTCTCCTACTAGTGTAAGCCCAACATTTGCTGAATCAAGGAGGGTGGATTTGGACTAAGCTTGGATACTTTGTCTCCCTTCCAACGTGAAGTAATGGACAACAATGATGCGTAAGTGTCTTGGTGTTTTTTGTTAAGTTCTTGATAGCTTGTCTCTGGTGTTGTCATCAATCTAGCCATAGATCCCACATACTGTAAGAGGGCGACAGGGTGGAGAGGACTCCCCTGGCCTTAAGACAGTGATTGGGATGGCTTTTCTTGTGATGTGTTGTGGTGAAATTTACGCAAGCTATGTTGAACAAATACTAATCTCACTTTGATTTGTCATGACAAATTTGTAAGAAGGTACTAATGCAACAAGCACCCCCTCCCCCGTTCTCTCTCTTTCTTAAATATATAGTTGTGTTTGCTTGATCATTGCCGATACGTTTCAAAGCAGCCCGAGCACTATCTCTCTCTCTCTCTCTCTCTCTCTCGTGTTTTAGTGTGTGAGAGTGTTCCATTGGTGTTAGGGTTAGTGTAAATTCCTTGCTTGTTTGTGGGTTGCTCTAACGATTCTCCTCTTTTGCGTCCTAGTTCGCTCTTAAACTAGGTGGTGCCCCTTGTGTAGTTGGGATTTGGCTGTGGGTTTGTTGTTTTGGTTTGTGTTGTGTTGTGCCCCAGCCCCATTGAGCAGCACGGGAGCCTTGAAGGGTGTCTAGAGGTTGCTCTTCTTGTTGCCCGCCCCGGACCGCCTCACTATCAAGGGCAAACTTATCAATTTGCGATATATCCACAAGCAAAACATCTACAATAGTTTGGTAATGGAGCCCTGCAAGCATTATCCAAATTAGCTTTGAATTAGGAAATATGGAAGACAGATATGCTAACAATTTTCTTAAACGTACACAGATCGTGTGATCGGCCTTCTCTCCCAAGCCTCTCGCCCAAGTGAAGACTCTGCAACAAACGAAGTAGTGTGCACCAATGAGGATGTAGTGGGCACATTAGAAAAAGGTGCCATATGGGGTATAGTGGTTCCCAAAGAGGACATGCCGGGCTCTGCAGATGGCACAATGGGAGGCATTGAAGAAGGAGTGGATTTCCTTGATGTACTTGGAGGCTCCATTTTCCCTTTACCCTTCTTGAGTACATTGCTTGCTAGTGGAGTACCTTGAGAGCCACTCTCAATGGTGTTTTGAGTAACTCCTTGAGAAACGGGAGGGAGAGTCTCTTCTTGTGTCTCCTGTAAGTACTCATCTCTCTCATTTTGAAACCCTTCACTCAACAACCATATAGCACAATATCACATAAATTAGTACTAAAGTAAGACATATACATTCTCAAAATAAAAGATCCACTAGTGTTAAGATACTTACTCTTAAGTAATTCCAACTCTCGCTTTGGAATAACTCCTAGTGGATAATCCAACCACCAAGGACAAACCTTGGCTTCCCATGTTGTCAGATTCCTTTCAATCAAAGAGGGAGAGAACATTGTATTCTCATCATGTACATCAATCCACTCTCTAGTGAATAATGGGGCTTCATTCAATTCTTGCGCCTCAACGCATTGCATAACCCATCTACACAATTTTTAGAGCATCATCCACTTTGAAAAGCATATAAACGCAATGGCATAATAAATGTCATGTATCCTAAAAAAAAAAAGGAAGAGTCTCCTTTGTATGGAGAATACTTTTTCAAGATAAACCATAAACCCTATCTTGGGCTCCCACAAGGGATTGAAGTGTTTTCAACATAGACATTATACACACGCATATTGTCAAAAGAACCATCCACCCCATATCCAGGGCTTCCACAGGGAATTTAAGAATTTTTTGTAAACACAAAATGAAATTTCATCATTCTCAAAATGAGCCACTGTCACCAAACCATGACAAAAAAATGAAATGCTCTTTTTTTGCAAGAGTGCAAGTGGAAGATGCAAACCTGTAAATCACTCTCTTAGCCGCCGACAACACAAGCTCCGACATCTTCTCACTAGAGTCGGAAGACTTCACCGCATCCATTAGATAAATAAAAGCCTACATACATAGTAAAAATCAAAAAGCACACTCAACTTCATCTTGTGTAAATTAAAACATGTCTATATTCTTTTAAAAACAATGGTCAAGCGTCTACCTGCAAAATATGATTCTTCATGCTCATCTTGTAGAATAGGTCAAAAGAATTAGGAAGTTGTGGACCTTCTACTTGAATCCTTTCAATCATAAGTGTAGCCTCCCCATGCAAGTGAGCCCAATAAGTCTCCTTTTTCATGTAACTTCTGAAAAGCTTGTTATCACCAAAATGAAGATACTGTGGATCCTTAGACTTAGTGAGGCTCATGAGGTGCAAAATTATCTTCTTTCTACAAGCAATAAGAACAATATACCACTTAATCATATAGATTTTTTTTTTTGAATGAATACAATTAAAAATGAGAAACTAATAGCTTCAATACCTCTCAGGAGTGGTTTTAGAGCTTGTCAAACAATAGAGCTTATCTCTAGTGATCTTTAGCATTCCAGGTTCATCCCATTTAATGCTAAAAAGAAACTTGAAGAACTCATCACCATTAAGAGGATTGACAATTGACAAGTACTTGTAGCCCCTATCTTTCAACCGTTCCTCTTCTACCTTTGTGGCCTTGTCCAGTCTCTTCTTCTTCTCAACATCATTTAGTCCAAGTGCATCTAGCTTTGCTCTTTCTTTGGACATAAATGCAGTGAACTCATCCTAATACAAAACACTGTATTGAAACCATAATAAAATTTTACATTAATTACCCAACATGTAGAGTAGGTATCACCTTCCACACAAGTTGAGATATCAATCCACATGGAGTGTTGTACCATGGTGCAGCACCATGGTAATACCTTTCCTCCACAGTCATCTCCACCCTAGCCCATTCTCTCATATCAGGTGTCAATTTTTGAAGGATTGAATCTTTATTTGCCATGCCAAATCTTTGAAACATATAAACTTCATGAGTGATGTTTGGCATGACATGTGCCCTAGAAATGCTGCAAAAAATTGAAAACAAAGAGTTGAACACAAGCATTTCTTGCAAAAAAATGAGAGTCAACATGCAATTAGCAAAATTACGCATTGGAAGTGTCAAGTGCAAGAAGCAACTTTGCTTCTTTTGCTCTGGACAACTCATGGAATTGGCAATGAACACTAACATGGTATTGACCATTGTCCGAGTACTCTATCACACACAAAAAAATCATCATTTGTAAAAACAAAGCTTTACAACAAAAGAGTGAAAAAGGTGAAAGATCTTACTATCTTTGATTCTCTTCCACCATGTTTTTAGCCTATGGTTTCCATCCCATACCAGAAACTTTTTTCCTTTGAGCTCCTGCCATTCTCTACCAAGTGATCTCTCGAACTCAACATTTCTTTCCCGCCAAAGTGGTCCCCATTCCTCCAAATCCGCTGCGGTCACGGGAATGATATCTCCTCTAGAATCCCCAACGGACACAAGGAAATGCCCCATAGTTTCTAAATACCCAACAGAATCAAATGAGGAAATGAGCCATTCTACATCATCTCTAGCAAACCTAACAAACTCATGCACCATGAGTCGACAAAGTGGAATCGGAGGAGGCAATGTCTTCTTCTTTACATAAAACTGACTTAGAACATCTTTCATCAAGCCAAGCGAAATTTGCTTGCCTAGGTGTTTGGAATGCTTATTCTCCTCACCCCCTTCAGGATCATTATTTTCTTCATTGTCATGATGATCTTCAATGTGAAAATTGGTCTTTGCATAGAGATAACAAGTGACAAACATTCAATTGTCCAAAAACATATGCAATTAGGATTAGATAGTGTAAAGTATTTAATTTACAGAAATTTTGCTAGAGTCTCCTTTGTACGGAGACAACTTAAAAAAAAAAAAACCGCACACCCTATATAGGGCTCTCACATGAGATTTAAGGACCTTTTCTCCAACATAAACAAAAACAATACTTAATATTTTCTCTAGCAACTATCAATGGTATGTATATAAAAAATGGTTCACCCTTTCTTACTCTCCCACATGGTTATTAATTACCAAACTTTCCAAACGAAAAAAACGTCCATCAAATTTAAAAATCTACCATTGAAAAATTTATAATATAAACTACGTATTGACATAAAATTATAGCATACACTCATAATTTACTTGTGATCTCTACGTCATCTTTGATGTTGTTGGAGTCTTCATCAACTTGAGCCTCATCATCAATAAAAACACACCTTTTGAGAATCCTGTTCTTTTTATTTGGTGGAGTGTCCAAATGTCAGACTCGTGATGATGCCTCTTGATCGATAGCTCCCTTTGGTATACAACCGGACCTAAGCTTCATGCTCACTCGACGGTTGCTAAAAAGAGAGAATGGAGGTTTTCTTTTCTTGCTATCCCTCTTTAGTGCCATTATCTACACAACACATATAATATAGTTTTTAGTTTATATAAGACCACATAAAAAATGCAAAAAAAGGGGGAGACAGAGCTTCCCCATCATCCGCGTGCACGCGGATGATAGGGGAGCTCTACCTCCCCTTTTTTTGTCGACACAGATGATGGGGGAAAAACATTTCAAAAACCTTAATCAAAAGACTATTTCCAACAACGCCATTGACAAAGCTCACCAAATCTACAAAAAAAAGGGGGAGGTAGAGCTCTGTCTCCTCTTTTTTTTTTTGCATTTTTGATGTGTTTATTGAACAAATAATTTAGGTTTTATTTCAATAACCTCAAGCAAAAGCATTTTTCCTACAATACCGTTGACAAAGCTCACCAAATCTACAAAAAAAGGGGGAGGTAGAGCTCTGTGCTATTTTCATTAATTTTGTGGAGTTAATCCCAAAATTTAATGACATCTATCTGATAGATTGTATGCTTTAATCCAAAATTTCCAAAAAAAGGGGGGGAGGGCAGAGCTCCCCCATCATCCACGCGCGCGGATGATGGGGGAGCTCTGCCCTCCCCCCTTTTTTTTTGGTAATTTCTGATTAAAGCATACAATTTATCAGATAGATTTGTTATGAACACCAAAATCATTTTTAATCAAAACTTGAAGAAAGCCAGTCATCGTAAGAAGATAGACCGCAGAGAACCGTTCAATGCGGAAAAAAAGGGGGGCGCAGAGCCTGCCCATCATTCGCGCGCGCGGATGATAGGCGGACTTTGCGCCCCCCTTCTTTTCCGCGTTGAACGGTTTTCTGCGGTCTATCTTTCGGCGTCGCAATGACAATAGTGTGTGTGTGTGTGTGTGTGTGAGAGAGAGAGAGAGAGAGAGAGAGAGAGAGAGAGAGAGAGAGAGAGGAGGCACCAACATGATGCGCGCACGATGGTACTGGACTGTGTTAGCGCGAGCAGGTAGACGATTGGTTCTCGAAGTAGTAATGCTTCAAACCTAAGCTTTGACATTCACTATTTTTGACCTCTTTCTAGTCTTCAGCAAAGCGTCCACGATTTTTGGCCATTTTCAGCGAGCCGTAACTCCCAAATGGTTCAGAATTTGCCCGGGGCCAACTCACATAAATTTGTTTGCCTTGTTGAGCTCTTCGATAGTTGTGTGATACAAAAAATTCATATCCAGCTCAGTTTGGCTGAAAATTCACCTGCAAGTTGACAATTTCTACAAAAACAGCGCAAAACAGCATTTTCTCACTTTTTTCCTAATCTACGGGCTGAAACGAGCATCAAAATGAAGGAATCTGAAAAAACTTAAAGAAGCAATATTTTTCCTCGTATTGAGGACTACAATTCCTACATACAAAACTTTTCCAAATTTTGACCTTAGCATCCTCAAAACTAGCTCCCAACAGGTGTCCCGGGTCAAAATTTGAAACTTCACGAAAACGATTAGAATAAAGTCCTAAACTGTGGAAAATGGTGAAATGAACGATAAATATTATATAACATTACTATACTCTGTATTGTGTACAATATATGTATAATCACAATATATATATATATATATATCTATATATATATATATATATATATATATATATATATATATATATATATATATATATATATATATATATATATATATATATATATCATATACTGGACTGGACTTGATTGGTACTGGTACTGTACTGGACTAGACTTGACTGATACTAGACTCGACTAGTACTGGATTGGACTGATACTGGTACTGAACTGAACTTGACTGGTACAGTACAGCTACTGGACTGGACTGGATTGGTACTTGACTGGACTGGGACTAGACTGGTACTAGGTGGACTAGTACTCGATTGGTCTAGTACTGGACTAGATTGGACCGGACTACTACTAGATTGGACTTCATTGGTACTGGACTAGACTGATATTGGACTGGACTGGACTTGACTGGTACTAGGTGGACTAGTACTGGATTGGACTTGTCTGGTACTAGACTAGACTGGTATTGTATTGGACTCGACTGCTACTAGTCTGGACTTGATTGGTACTGGACTGGTACTGTACTGCTACTGGACTGGACTGGACTGTACTGGACTTGATTGGTACTGGACTGGACTGCTACTAGACTGGACTTGATTAGTACTGGACTTGATTGGTACTGGACTGGACTGGTACTGTACTGCTACTGGACAGGATTGTACTAGACTTGATTGATACTGGACTGGACTGATACTGTACTACTACTGGACTGGACTTGATTGGTACTGGACTGGACCGGACTTGGCTGGTACTGCCCGTTGACTAGTACTGGATTGGACTTGATTGGTACTGGACTGGACTACACTAGACTTGACTGGTACTGGACTGGACTGGTATTGTACTGGACTGGACTAGACTAGACTGCTACTAGACTGGACTTGATTGGTACTGGACTCGACTGCTACTAGACTGGACTTGATTGGTACTAGAATGGACTGGTACTGTACTGCTACTGGACTGGACTTGATTGGTACTGGACTAGACTGGACTTGGACTTGACTGGTACTGGACTAGACTGGACTGGTACTGTACTGCTACTGGACTGGACTTGATTGGTACTGGACTAGACTGGACTGGTACTGGGTGGACTAGTACTGGATTGGACTTGACTGGTACTGGACTAGACTACATTGGACTTGACTGGTACTGGACTGGACTGGTATTGTACTGGACTGGACTAGTACTGGACTAGACTAGACTGCTACTAGACTGGACTTGATTGGTACTGGACTGGACTAGTACTGTACTGCTACTGGACTGGACTGGCCCGGTGCTGGTGCTGGTATAATGTAATGTAGCTATATATACTATATACTTAAATACCATATATATATACTATGTCCATTTTAATTTTAAAGCGCTTAATTGGGAATATAAAAAACTATACTCTATACTATATATATATATATACATATATTATAAATAATTTTTAAAACATCGTATATTTTATAACTCCTATGTTCATTTTTTTAATATACGCGTATTTGGGGAGATTTTGAAAGCTCGATAGGTGAACAGATGGATTTGACAACATGCTGATTCAAATGTATCTTAATGGCTATGACTATGCATATCTTAAAGAGTGAATATTCCAAATCTATTTAGAACAGTTTTCAATGAATGAATTAAATTTCGAACAGTTTTCAATGAACACAGCAATAACTTTTTGCAGTTGCATGCTTTTACACTTTCTTTGTACCTTATGCACATTCTCTTC
Source organism: Adiantum capillus-veneris (assembly GCF_014529385.1). NCBI lineage: Eukaryota > Viridiplantae > Streptophyta > Polypodiopsida > Polypodiales > Pteridaceae > Adiantum > Adiantum capillus-veneris. The sequence goes on along the minus strand of NC_140944.1, from coordinate 143,618,152 downwards.
CTTCTCTTTTCGTTAATTTTTTTACCTCAAGTATTATTCCTCCTTGTCTGTCTCAAACATGACAGCTACAACTACAACAATGCTTTCATGGACGATTAATGGTGCTCATATGGATTATAGAGTGTCATTAAGAAATGGAGAGCTTCTACTTAGTGAATATTTTCTTCAAAGCCTATTGCCTCCTTCTAATCAGTTTGAAGGCTTGCAAGCAGTCGTTCAGACATGGAGCTCTGAGTCTAAGGTCAATGTGTTGCCTAGATGGGATCATGAAGATCAAAAGCATTACCTTCTTGACCATTCTCTGTCCTCAGCTTACCACATTATTCATTCAGTTGGCTATGTTTATGTGGCTGACAGTTTAGAAACAAATGAAGAAGTCGGTGATTCTTCTATGTTCGCTACACCATGTAACAAAAGCTCGACTCCATCACATTTAAATGTTGATATTGATGAAGGTACAGACACAGTTGTTTTGGAGACAGTGGAACTAACCAGGTCACCAGGACCGTTTCAAGACACACAAGATGGGGTGGAGCATACAATGCAGGAGTATTCAAAGGATATATCCATCATTTCATGGATGAAAGACAAAGGTAAATCGTGCAGGTTGTCTAAACTTTTAGAGATTTGTGGAACTCCCAAAAAGGTTGACGAGCTCCCAAATTTTTATAATGGCAATGTTTGTTTCGAGCTTCCTCCAATTCACAACAATAAAAGGATGCTCGGTATGGAGCAGAAGTACGACGGTCACCTTTGGTCTCGCCCAGCATCTACCAACATGGCCATAGATTGCACTGTGCGTTGGAGTTATTGTCTTGGAAGCCTTCAATGTTGTAGAGTGACATGCCCTTTTTACCTTGGTGAAAGGAAATACAATGATGCCTTCTTTCATGGACATCTGGACAGACAAATCAGCATGGGCTATCCTGCTAGCGAAGGTAAATCTAAAATAACCTGCCACTATTGTGACAGAACGGTCACTTGTTCAAATTTTTGCAAGTGTATGATCTATTATGTGATGCCAAAGGAAACAACAATAACACGTTTGGTGATCCATTTGGGAGTGCATGACCACAATGTATAGCCAGGTACTAGAAGGGCAACTCTTGAAAAAGTGCGCAATCTTGTTAAGACAGTTTTAAAGATTGAGAAGGGGGGTCCTAGAAAAGTACAGATGTTAGTTTCTCGTCAAATGCTATTTCAATCATTGACTAAAGAAGATGATTTAGAAGCCACTGATGTAGAGCTTAACCATTTTCTTGAGGAAATGATGCCCCTTGTTCAAAATAGGGGATTCAAAAGTATTTTGTCAAATGAGAAAGCTAAACAGGGTCAAGTTGTTGGCGATGGATACGACAATATACTATTGCTACAGAAACGGTGTGTTTTTCCATTCTTTCATGGAAGTTGTTTTCCAGGCCAAGGTGGACCTAACGACAAATGTTATGTATTCAAAATGTCCACAAAAGGACCTGCTTCTGGAGTTGAACTAGTCAATAGAACGAGGCGAGGAGGGACAAGAGATTTGAGTAGTGCTTGGGTGCACTTTGATCATACTCATCGAATTGAAGGATGGGCAACTATGTCCTACTCGGTTTATGATCCTGGGTAAGTGAATTTATAAAAATATGTTAGATAGCATGTTTGATATAAGACACATGTTATTACTTATTTGTTCTATGTGTACAACATGCGAGCATTGAAAGTGATTGCAATATGTGAATGTAAAGAAGAAGACGAAGAAACACAAATCTTGTTTTGGAGAAATTTAAACACAGTTATGGAGAGGTGTGGGCATGAACCAGCAGACTTTGTTGGATTTATGTCTGATGAAGCTGGGGCTAATTGGCTAGCAATACGAGTTGTATACAATGGTGGATGGCATAATGTAATGGAGGGAAGGGAGCGCTCGTGTCTTTTCCATTGGGAGCAGAGTCTACACAAACATACAAAAAAACATGTCGCTACATAGAGATAGACAAATGCATCACATTGAAATGTGTGAAGCATGGCGCTTAGCAAAGACTACAAATGAGGCCTCTCGTATAGCTTCCACAATACGAGAATGGTGGGTGAAATATGTGATAGGGGATAATAAAAAGGCTTTAGAGAGATGGTTTAATTGGTGGGAGCAACGGATTGCCCATTGGGGAAGCGCTGAGACAATGGTATATCAATCATTTTTTTGGTTCTTATTAAATACTTGAAAACAGAGATTTACATTTATATGGTTTTAATTGTTTTGTATTTATAGGTCAGTAAGAGTCCATGGGAGAGAGCTCAAATTCCAAGTATAAACTTGTTAGAGAGCATCCATGCTAGTTGGCTGGCAGGTGAAGGTGGTAAACGTAAAATCTCACTTTATGATGCATGTGTCAGTGATGTTTTGAATGCATATATTCAATGTGAAAAAGGATTGGGATACACCATAGGCAGATACATCGGAACGGGCCCTTCCATAGAAGCAATGATGGCGAGTTCCAAATGCAGAGAATCTCCAAATCCAAATCATTTTACGAGTACATTAAAAGGCTTGGTTGCTGGTAGTCCTTTGTATGAGGAGCCTATGATGGAAGGTGACAAAGAGACAGTACAACGAAAGAAGAAAACATGTGAAGTCGGTACAAGCTCACATAAACCTGGATATGTAATGGAAGCAAGACAACGAAAAACCAGAGGGAGACCACGGAGTATACATTTTGATAGAGAGGATAATGAAGAAGTATATATTGTCATTGACAGTGAAGTAGGAGATAGCATTCCAGTGCAGCCTGGGGAGAATTCAACAAGGTGTATTCAAGAGGTCCAAGTTTCCCGTGAAGAGTGGGCTTTACGAAGGATGCTAGCCAATTGCATGAGGAAATTTTTTGGAATGGTAGGGAAGAAAAGTTGTGGTAACAAATTACAAAGCCGTAATGTGGGAATGGTTGCTCCTTGTTTTTGGTCTGAGAGAACTTTTAAAGACAAAACAATTGCACAATGGATATGGTTCTGCAATTATGAAGTAGGCCACACACAAAAAGTACAGAGGCAAGTTAAATTCTCACCTATCGTTCCTACTTTCTGGCAAGTGGATATTGGAACCAATTTATCAAAGGAAGAGAGTGACAACTTGGTACAAAGTGGATTTCAATTTGTAGATTTTGCAACACCACTATGACGCATGAACAATACAAATGCTACTCTTACACAAGGAGGCTCCAGTAGTAGCAGGAAGCGTAAGTGGAGACATGGTATTTCCAAAGAAGCGCAAAAGAGATTGGAGTCAGCTGCAAGCATGGTTGCAACGTTCTTGGATGAGAAATTAGAAAGTGAACAACACATAGTTTTGAGGTAGAACCTAGTTGCACCTGTCCCGATTTTCAGAAGAGAGAATCTACACATAAAGCGTTTTTGGCATGTAAGCACATGTACTATGTGTATGTACATATTCTAGGGCTTCAACCAAAAGAGCACATGGTCATTCATCAGTCTGCACTAACTCCCATAGACCTTGCATTTGTATTAGGGCAAACCCGCAAGATAAAGCCTGTGGTGTAGTGAGCCTAAATCTTAGAGATTGCCCTGTAGAGGTATGCATTGAAGTAGATTTCTCTTTTGTATTAGATGTGGAGTAGCTTTTCTAGACATATGAGACTTTATTTCTCCTTTTAGTAAGAGAAGCATGCTTTGTGGTATCTATCTAGACAATTGTACAAGCTCAAAATTAGGGCTTTTGGAATCTTGTACATGTTTTTGGTGTGTATCGCTAAAGGAGACTCAAAATCTTCAGCCAATTTTTTGTGAGATTATAGATATTTTTGGTCGTGTATAATATTTTGATGTCTTTGTTTTGGATTAATTTTTTGTGTCGTTAGAAAAGGCTCTAAATCTAAAATCAAAAAGCTCGCAAAATTGGGTTTGATTACAAAAGCTCGAAATTGAAAGCTCGCAAATAAAACGCACTCGCTCAAAAGTAGGTTTGGAGTGCTAAATCACACAGAACACATCCTACGCGTAGGATGTCTATATGGCTTGTTTGACCCCAAACTTGAGCCACAACTTCCCCTTGATGTCAGCAACCCAGTGCTATGCTTAGATTTTAGTTTGGATTTCAAAAGACCCCAATTCTAGCTATTCTAGCCCTTTTCAGTCAAAAATGCTAAAGTCTGTTTAAAACCCAATTTTCTCACCCAATTGAGATGAAACCTTTAGGCACTCAATAAATCATGTAGATCATGCTCATGTAGCCATCCTATGGTTTTGGTCTTAAAATAATGCCTTGGCACAATTTGGGTAGGATGTCTAGCAATTATCTTTCTATTTGGCCTTATCCTTTCAAGATATGGTCAAATTTCCACTTTCCAGGTGAAAATAGGGTAAAACCTACCTTCTGAACACACTGGTCAACTCAGAATTTCAAAATTTCCACCAGATCACCCTGTAGACATCCTACGCGTAGGATGTCTCCTGGCTTAAAATTTAATTTTTTTCTGATAGAAGTATTCCTTATGCTCTGCAACTCTCTCAAAAATACTCACAGAAACTTTTGAACTTCACTTCTGCTTCTAAACACTCTTTTCCGTCTTTTACAACCATGATGATGTTCTACTTACCTTACTCCTACTCATCATGTGAGATGGTGATATTGGTGTCTCGGTTGCTGCCTAGCCTCTCCGGACTCTCCTTACACTGCCTCTACCACTCCAACTCCTACTCTCTACACCACAACTCAACTAATACCTAAAACTATCTAAGTCTACCTAAGTCGAAGGATCTAGGTTAGACATTCGCTCCCTAGACTCCTCCTAAGACCTAGAGAGTCCTCCACCCTATGATCCTATCTAAATGTAAAATGAGACTCTAGCAAGCCAGAGAATCCCTATCCTCAAGGACTAGTCTCAGTCACCTACCTAGGGTTTTTGTCCCCGGCGGCGGCGCCAATGTTGGCGGATACGCCGCGACGGACGTCAGCACAGCGAGAACTCACCTAACAAGATTTGTCAGCTAAGGATGAAGCTCGACCTGCAGGCGCGTGGAAGCAAGCATAGGGTGTCAACCTACACTCGACCGACTCTTGACTACTTCCTATAGAGGTCTCTACCCAATGTCTAAGCTACAGCCTTCAGGAGTGCATAAGAGGAGATTTCCTACAATGCTTCCAAGAGCCAAATACCCATCAAACATTCTCAAAATGCCACAGAACTTGAAGGAGACCCTATTAACACCAATAGGTCGCTCTCCCTAAGGTCCATGAACAAAAATCTCAACCCTAAACACCTGGTGCAAAATCACGTAGGATGTTTGGTCAAGATTTGCAGGTCGTCGTTTCCAAAAACTAAAGTGCCTAATGTGTAGCTCTACTCAATGCAAACGAGTGGATATGCTGAAATGCGAAAATGGAAACCATATGGTCACCGAATCACCAGATGTAGCTCGTGGATCGAGTTCGCAAAACCAGACCGTACACCCGCAATGTAGGTAATGGCGCGTAGCTCTCGTCGGGGCAACACGCTGCACTTATCCGCACTTGATTCCGACCACCGGTGCATGCGTAGCGTCAAGATGAAACTCTTACTCTCTCTCGTACACAGTACGCTCACTCACATAGACATAACTTTTTTAAAAATGAGAAAGGTTTTTTTCATTAAGATCAAAAGTGGTATAAATACCTTACAATCTCAAATCCTAATGTTCCAATTTAACCATCTACTCAATCTTAATGTCAAAAATAGGATACAATCTGGAAGCTTCTGTAAGCCCCACTATTTACAAGGGTAAAATGTTGGTTTTTCTCAATTAAAGAATAATTACAAAAAATAATATTCCGCCGAGCAATCATTCTCTGTTGGGTGTGTCCAGCTGCTAACAAGTGGCAATAGGTTTGCAATCCTCAAGTCCAAACTTACATAGCAATGTCTCTATGTAACTTTTCTAACACAAGGCAATACCACCATCACACTGCTTAAACTGTATACCCAAGTAATGATGCAACAGCCCCAAATCTTTCATCTTGAAAGTAGCATTCAAATCAGCCTTAAATTCAGAAATATGTCTCTCATTTGGTCTAGTGATCAGCAAATCATCGACATAAAGAACCACAAGGAGAAGTACATCATCCTCACACTTTACATACAATGTACTTTTTGTTGCACTGTTACGAAAGACTTCTTTGACCAAATGAGTTTCAGATTTCTCATACCAAGCACGAGGAGATTGCCTCAACCCATACAAAGCCTTCTTACATCTACACACTTTTTCCTCTTGTCCTTTTATGACAAAACCGCGAAGCTGCGTTACATAAACTTCCTCAAACATGTCACCATTCAAGAAAGCAGTAACAATGTCTGATTGATGTACATCCCAACCAAAATGAGCTGCCAATGCACATAGAAAATGCACAATAGTCATAGGACAAGTGGGAGCAAAGGTCTCTTCATAATCTATGAATTTTGCTGTGCATTTGCAACAAGTTGAGCCTTATGGCGATCGATCTCACCATCTGGCTTGCATTTCAACTTGTAAACCCACCTTGTACCAATGACCTTTTTGACAGGAGGAAAATCACATAAACTCCATGTGTCATTTTCTATAAGTGCATCATATTCTGATTGCATGGCAGCCATCCAATTTTTTGAATTCTATGCTTCATCAAAAGACAGTGGCTCCTCAACATCATGTAAGCTAGACACAGCCAAAGCATAAAAATCTAATGCATAAGATGCATGGCGAGATCCTGGACGAGTACGACTAAACAAAGGTGCATCCAATTTACTGTTACGCAAAGTGTGCACCAGCCATTTTGGCATACCTCTAGCCTGCTCATCTTCAACCCTTTCCTCATCAAGTACATCATGTACATCTGCATCAGTAATAGGCTGATCTGTAACATTTTCAGAAACCCCCATAGGCTGTACATTTGCCTCATTGGAACTTACATTCATATTTCCACCATTGAAAAGAGGCAACAAAGTGTCATAAATGTCCCGTGAGCTTACATTACTGTCTCTAGTGCATGATAGCAAGGGCTGAGCAGAGTCTTCCACAAACACTACATCCCGTGAAACCAGAATACGTTTTGTTTGCGGATGATACAACCTGTAACCTTTGCTTTCAGCACTATAACCAACAAAAATACATTTGACAGCCTTATCATCCAATTTTCTGTGCTGTGTTTGTGGCACCAAAGCATATGCCAAATGGCCAAAAACACGCATGTGCTCAATAGAAGGCTTTCTATCATACCATGCTTCATATGGAGTAATAGTGTGCAAAGCTTTCGTAGGACACTTGTTAAGTACATAAGTGGCACACATGATGGCCTAAAGCCAAAAAGAATGCGGGAAAGCTTGACTTTTGACCCCCACTTTCCACCCCCATACTCACACTTTGTCTTGTGTGTCCTAATTACTAACACATTTGTTGTTCAACATATATATTCATTGATTAATTCCGATTCACAGGTTATGTTAAGACAACCCTTAAAATAGTTTTTCAAAGCGGCACCAAAAAAATCTTTCTAGTAGAAATTCACTCAATAACTCATTTCATTTAAACTTCTAATTTCCTGGAGGCACGAAATCCCCCAGCGAGTGTTAACTCCACGCGTTGTCACCTAATTGCCCATACAACTAGATTTGTCCACCGCATAAAAAGCACGACATGGACATCCCACCGCAAAGAATGCAAGTCATGGGTATCCACCACAAAGAACGCAAGACGGGGACCAAAGCCCTAAGCTAGGTAATCCCAGCTACTGCGAGAACCTCGCGAGCTGCCTCCTGTGAGATCAATAGGGGGATCAGGACTAAAGCAACATTGGAATTAAAAATGAACTGGCCGAGTTAATTTTCCCTAGCAAACAGTCCTTCCTACACCAGACAGTATATCCCGAAAACATTCTTCCCTACTTGAATTTAAATGCATCAATTAAAATGCCGTGGTCTCCGTTGGATCTTCCAACATGTTTTGGGGTAATGTTACTTTCCTACCTTACCGAATGCAATGCTATTAAATTATACTTGAATTAAAATTAGACCTACCTCAATAATCTCCTCTTGAATGCTTCGTGAGATGGCCGGTGCTTGCTCGACGATAGGAGCCTTTCCCTTTCCAGTAGTGTTGCTTGTTCCGGCCTCATGGTCATGAGATCCACCAAAACGGGTCCTCTTTCGGGCCATTACACTCACTACTAAAGATGATGAATTTGGAAAAGAACTAGTGTCCAATATTACCATAACATCCACAAACGGTCCAGATACAACATGGTTAGCCTTATCAAGCAATTACTCTTATACGGAAGGAGTAGATTAACTTCAAGTACGATTATTACTCACCCATATTTTTTTTGGGTAAATTTGAGGTAATATTAAGTGATCCAAGTCATAATTACATCAATTTAGGATAGCATCTTCTCGTGAACTTATGGAAATTGACTCTGAATTAAAGTTCTTAGCTTAGGAAATTGGAGAATTCAGTTCTTGTAGTTACTTGCTTAATTAGAGTAATTGAATGATGATTTTAGTGTACTAATTCCTTCTCAAAAATGAATGAAAAGATGCAGTTATGTCTTATGCATATGAAGAAGGAATTCCGTTCTCTAGTGACAATTAATTTTGAAAGGGGGAATTAACTCTTCTAATTACACATTAATCTCTTGCAATATGTGTTTAATGCTTTAATTAAACTCTTTCCTAATGAAATGACAGATTGGGGTTTTTTAATTAGTTACATTGCTAGAAATTGGGTCAATCTCCACCACTCAATCATTGAATTGACTAACTGGTAATTCCTTCTTACTAACCATGGATTAATTTGTGATTAGGAGGTTGATTTGATGCATAATTAGCTAATGGGATTAAGAAAGTGAAATAGACTAATCACATAGGTGATTTAGAAAGTTGCTACTAGGTAGAATAGTTAGATTATGCATAATATTAGCAGAAAATAAGGGATTCATAGAGAGATTAAGATGTAAGCATGAATTTAACTCGAGATTACCATAATTTGAGTTGGTTTAGACCTTAATTGCTGATCCAAGAAGCCTAATCCGACAAGAAATTGGGAGCACCTCCTTCCCTTAATCCTCTCCTAGAGATTGTGTATGCCGGCAGCATGTTGCCCAAGGTATGTGTGTGAGGGAGTGTGTGTGTGTGTTTACTGAATATCTCTCTTTGTTTGTGTGTGTGGAAACAGGTCCTTAAATAGGCTCCCAACCTCAAGAGGTCAAAATCTGCTGCTAATTGCATTTGAATGAGCACTTTGGTCATGCATGGCAGCTTGAGTGCATAGCTTGCAAGTGTCCAATTTGCTTGTTTTAACTGAGTCTCACACTCTCTCTCTTGCTTGGAAACTCTCCCACGAGCCCCTATGTGTGTGAGGGCGCCCTCTATCTGCTAAAACAAGTCTCTAGTGGCCTCGAGCCCGTGCACACACCAGCCCCCGAGTGCCGGTGCCCCCGCTAGCCTTAGGAAAATTTTTCTTTTTATCCTTAGACGGTCGTTACAGCTTGGATTTTAATTCTGAAACTTGTTGTGCTAAGACGGAGCTAAGGTGCATCATCCGGAGTACCTGCCATATTTAGTAGCTCCCAGTGTCCGAAATTGCATTTTTTTTCAAATTCTAGATACGGGTGCAGTTTGACGAGCCGGTCAAAACTAAACGGGTCAGGTGACCAAAACCTTACTATTTTAGGATTTTTTTCATAAAAATTGTTTTTATTCATTTTTGAAAGCTATAACATTGTAAACATCTTGGCACCGATAGATTTAAAAAAGCTACCAAAAGTAGTAACTTTTTGCAGTATGATTATTTTGTAGTATATGGGTGCTCTTTAGCTCGGGGTCAGAGATCTTACATCCTCCCCAACGTAAAAAATTTGAGATGTCCTCATCTCAAGAATTTATTAGGATAATCCTTTATGAGTGTTGGTTCGTCCTCCCAAGTAGCATCTTCTTTAGGATAATCTTTCCACTTCACAAGGTGCTCGGTAATTGTCCTGTTTCGTAGCTTTCTTTCTCTTGATTCAAGGATGTAATCAGGTTGAAGTTCGAGAACTCCTTGTGTTGGTATAACTATCTGATCTGAGTCCAAGAGTTGATCAGGGTTAAGAATGTAGGGTTTGAGTAGGCTGATGTGAAATACATCGTGAACCTTTACGTTTGCGGGTAACTTGAGCTTGTAGGCTTGGTCACTCACAACCTTAGTGATTTGGAAGGGTCCACAATATCTCGGGCTTAGTTTCTTGTACCTTCCTAGTGATAAGTTGCTTTTCTTCGATCGGACTCGTTGAAAAAATTTTTCTCCTTCCTTGAAGGTCCGTTCTGATTGATTCTTATCTGCGTAATGCTTCTGTCTATCCTGAGCGGCTTGGATATCTTGGCGAATGGCTTTAGTCTGAGCTTCCATGTCTTCTAGCATCTTCTTAGAGGATTCTACCTTGATGGTTGGGTCTGAAAAGTTAAGTGGTACTAAAGAGTCTTGTCCATAAAGAGCTTTGAAGAGTGACATTCCAATGCTTCTGTGTTCGGAAGAAGTGTAAGCATATTCTACCAAAGGAAGATATTGTAACCACTTCTTTGGCTCTTGCGAACAATAGGCCTTGAGAATGTCCTCAATGACTTGATTTACTCCTTTAGTCTGCCCATATGTCTGCGGATGATACGCTGTGCTGAAGGCTAATTGTGACCCAATAGATTGGAAAAGAGAAGTCCAAAACTTTGATGTAAACTTGGCACCTCTATCATTGACGATGCGCTTGGGTAAACCATGTAACCTAAAAATTTCCTTGATGAATACTCGGCTAATATCCAAAGCAGTAAAGGTCGTCTTTATAGGTATTAGATGAGCCACTTTTGTGAGCATATCAACAACCACAAATAAAGAGTCATAACCTCCTGTAGAAGGTAATCCTATAACAAAATCCATACTGATGCATTCCCATTTCATATGGGGTATGTCAAGGTGTTGAAGTTGCCATGGTAACTTGATTCTTTTGGCTTTTATCCGATGACAAGAAAGACATTGCCTCACATAGCGAAGTATGTGTCCTTTCATTCCGGACCAAAAATAACTCTTTCTGATAGCATGAAGAGTCTTAGCATAACCTGGATGTCCTGATGTAGGGCTATCGTGTGCTTCATACAGAATAGTCTTCTTTAAAGCTGGGTCTCTGGGTACACAGAGTCTATGTCTGAAGTAAAGACATCCTCCCATAAGAGAGTAATATTTAGCTTTAGGCATCTTATTCTGCTGGACTAATGATACTATACGTTGGTATTCTGGATCTACCAAAGATGCTTCTTTAATTCTATCCCAGATAGGATTATTTGGAATAGAGATAGCTCCGAGAATTTTTTTTTGGCTAAGTCCATCTGCAACGACATTTTCGTTCCCTAGTCTATACTTTATGTCAAGGTCATATTCTTGTAAGAGTTCTATCCATCGCCGTTGTCGCATATTGAGAATAGGTTGAGTAAAAATCCATTTTAAGCTCTTGTGGTCTGTAACTAGCTGAAACTTGCGTCCGAAAAGATAAGGTCTCCACAACTTCAGCGCATGTATAACCGCTAAAAGTTCCAAATCGTGAGTAGGATAATTCTTCTCATGAACCCTCAGCTTTCGTGAAGTATACACCACCGGTCTTCCTTCTTGAGTAAGAACTCCACCTAAAGCAAATTTACTAGCATCGGTCGCTACTTCAAATTCCTTACTGAAATCTGGAAGCTTTTAGATAGGAGCTGAGACCAAGAATTCTTTTAGCTTAGCAAAACTAGACTCGTGCTCGGTCTTCCATTTGATCCTCATTCCTTTCTTCAGGAGCTCCGTCAAAGGTGTAGCAATACATGCATAGTCCTTGACAAAAATCCTGTACCATCCCGTTATCCCAAGAAATCCTCTTACTTTGCTGGCGGTGGATGGTTGAGGCCAATCAACGATATCCTTGACTTTATCTGGGTCCACCGAAATCCCTTCGATCGATATGATAAATCCAAGATAATTGACCTTTGGTGAGCAAAAGGTACACTTGCTTGCTTTAGCATAAAGTTGGTGCTCTCGAAAAAGATCAAGTACTTTGCGAACATGTTTTTCATGATCTGCCTCGTTCTTAGAATAGATGAGAATGTCGTCAAAGAAAACCAGGACAAAATCGTTCAGATAAGGTATGAAAATATCCTGAATAAGTCGATTGAAGCTTGCAAGAGCATTTGTTAGACCAAAGGACATTATTGTGAATTCGTAGTGTCCATACCTAGTGTTGAAAGCTATCTTTGGAATGTCTGATTCCTTGATCCTGATTTGGTAATGTCCTGACCTTAGATCAATCTTTGTAAAGATTTTGGCGCCATGGAGTCTATCCAAGAGTTTGTCAATTCTTGGAATTGGATACTTGTTTTTAGCAGTTACCTGGTTCAGTCCACGGTAATCTATGCATAGCCTTAAGGTCCCATCCTTCTTCTTCTGAAAAAGAACTAGTGCACCCCAAGGAGAAGTACTGGGTCGAATGAATCCTTGTTCAATGAGTTTCCTAAGTTGTTCCTTGAGTTCTATGGTCTCTATAAGTGACATTTTATAAGGTCGCTTTGAGACAGGTTCACATCCAGGGATAGTCTCGATCTCATGATCTACCTCTCTATGTGGTGGAAGATTCGTAAGGTCTTCAGGGAATACATCATCATACTCCCTCAACCAGTTTGGTCAAAGTCTGGCGTCTGATTGGTCCACTTGTTGAGCTTTATCGCATAAATTTGCTGCCCCTTTCTCAGTCCCTTCAAAAGTTTGCTGGCCTTCACTAGATTAGCCCTAGGTCTCCCATTTTCCCGCTGGGTTAAGACTTCATTACCCAAGTTATCTGTAAAGGTAAAGTTCCCCTGTGCACAATGGATGTGGGCCTAATTTTGCTTTAGCCAGTCCATCCCTAGTATCCCATCAAAGAATCCTAAAGGTAAGGTTCAAAATTGGGCAGAAGTTGGGTGTCCCCCTAGGTCGTCGATTATACCTGTAGAGTGTTGAGATACTACTTCCTTGTCGTTTGCTAACTCTACAACTAATTTGCTTGTTGGATACTTATCTAGCTTTAGCTTCCTCATGCATCTAGGTGAAAGAAATGAAAGAGTACTATCACAATCTATAAGGAAGTTAACTTATTCACCTCTGAGAGATCCTGGCGTATGAATGACTGCGTATTGCTCGCAACCATTGGGGTTGTCAATTGTAGCATGCAAGGTTGCTCTCTGCTCTGCTTCATCTCCCACAGTTGGTTGTACCACTATGATATTCACTCTGGCGCTAGCTCCACGCCCTCGCCCTCTATTTACCCTTCCATGTCCTCCCCTTCCATTAGGTTGTCCTCGCCTATAGACATTTAGAGGTATGGAATTGGTGCTGGTTGCTTGAGTCTTCTTGGGGAATTTAGACGAGGTAATGCCCAAATTCGTTGCACTCATAACAATGTACATTTAGAAATTCCATAACTGTGGTAGTGGCTACTATTGGGCATTGTTCGTATGCTTGGTTGGTTGGTTTATTATTCCAAACATTTGTCCTTGCCCTTTTCGCCAAATGATTCCTCCTATTCTGATTGAACTTCTGAATTTCCATAGCTAAGGGTTTAGCTCTTAGCAAGGCATCTTGAAGAGTTGCCAATCTGAGAGCTTCTAGCCGATTGTTCAAGGGGTCGATGAGCCCTTGGCAGAACCGTGCTACTTGATGATCGAGGGTCATTCTAGGAGCATATCTTCGAAGAGTAACAAACTTTGAGTAATACTCCTCGACTGAAGAAGTCGACTGATGAAGAGAAAAGAACTCGTTCATCTTCAAGGTTTTATAAGCGGGTGGTAAGTAACGCCCCATCATTGTAGCCTTGATGTCTTCCCACGACTGAGAAGATCCCTTGATGTTCAGATCTCTGCAATGCTGTTTCCACCAAATCTTGGCATCACCAGAGAGGCGGAACATTGTGAGCATGGTCTGGTTCTCGGGTTGAGTCCCTGCAGCCTCAAAATAATCATCCATTGCTTCCATCCACACTTCTGCATCTCTCTCCACATTAGCTCCCTCGCCCTTAAAGGTCGGAGGTTGAGATTGTTTAAGGAGGAGCTTCTTTTCTTGTGCTGTCGAATAGAGAGCGACAGGTGGTGACTACACAATTTACACTGAATTTGATACAATTGCTAGAGTTCAAGATTTAAATAAACACGAGACTTTAGTAAAATCCAAGTTCCAAATCACCGAGAGACAAAAACTCTTCTTTTATTGATAGAAATTGTATTACAATCGTAACCTTTTGAGGCTTAGGATAACTTTTGATCAATTTATTACATAGCATTCTGGATATCTATATGATACGTCTGACAGGCTGTCCTGGGATATAATGATACAGACGATGTTTATGTGTTGTCACATTCTTACAATCCTCTATTTCTCCTAAGAAATAGTCCCTATACTTATCCTGAAGCGGGTAGTAAATTATGGTGTTCATACTCTTGGATAAGTGTCTTGGAGCACCAAAATTTCTGACTCTATTTGCTGGAGTTACATCAGTGACCTTGTCCCAAAGCCACTCATTGAGGGTTTGCTCGGTGCCGTCAGAAGTAGCAACAATGACGTCCGAATGTGAAGGCAACAAGTAGTATAACTGCACTACTCTCAATTCTTCTCCCCAACGGATTTTCTTTAAGTCGATAGCCAGGCATTCTAACTTCCAAGCGTTGATGTAGTAAATCCCACCTTCGGGGGTCCAATTGATCTCCCATCCTTTATCAATGCAAGCGGAATGCGGTGTATTGACCTTTAGCAGCATCTCCATCACGTCTCACCGAAAACAATAATTTGGGGAACGACGTGCCTGCTCATAAATAAGCTTAAAGACTTGAAACTTTTGGTATTCAAGTGCGGGAGTGGGAGCTTCCTGCAACACCAGTGCAAGGAGTTTGGATTAGCTACCTAGATTTCCTTAGTTCTAAAATTTTCAAACAGTACGAATTTTAGTTCCCAGTCTATCCTAACCTTGCTTTGATACCAGGTTTGAGGTCCCCACCCCGTCATCTCAAACGACAGTTCTGATGGTAAACCTGGTGGCCACTAGATCTATAGCGGAAGCAAAAAAACTGGTTTAAGGGATCAACTAGCGCATGAGCTCTCATCACCAAGTGAATTGAGCTAAGCCTACTAGAAACAAGATCTAGTTCCACCCCACAGGGAAAAGTGTGTCTAACCAATTATCGATCCTAAGACTCACCTTCTAGAAGGAGAGAAGTCTCGAGTGCCTTTTTCCCCATTGATTTCAGAGGCACGTACACTTGGGACTTCACTGCTTTTGGTGTAATGAGCAATTCTAACGTCATTTACCGTACCATGGGGATAGAGAGTTCCCGACCAATCGGGACCACCCTTCTCATAGGCATTGGCAACCCGAGCCAAGCCCCCAGTTTCCATCCCCATACTCACACTTTGTCTTGTGTGTCCTAATTACTAACACATTTGTTGTTCAACATATATATTCATTGATTAATTCCGATTCACAGGTTATGTTAAGACAACCCTTAAAATAGTTTTTCAAAGCGGCACCAAAACAATCTTTCTAGTAGAAATTCACTCAATAACTCATTTCATTTAAACTTCTAATTTCCTGGAGGCACGAAATCCCCCAGCGAGTGTTAACTCCACGCGTTGTCACCTAATTGCCCATACAACTAGATTTGTCCACCGCATAAAAAGCACGACATGGACATCCCACCGCAAAGAATGCAAGTCATGGGTATCCACCACAAAGAACGCAAGACGGGGACCAAAGCCCTAAGCTAGGTAATCCCAGCTACTGCGAGAACCTCGCGAGCTGCCTCCTGTGAGATCAATAGGGGGATCAGGACTAAAGCAACATTGGAATTAAAAATGAACTGGCCGAGTTAATTTTCCCTAGCAAACAGTCCTTCCTACACCAGACAGTATATCCCGAAAACATTCTTCCCTACTTGAATTTAAATGCATCAATTAAAATGCCGTGGTCTCCGTTGGATCTTCCAACATGTTTTGGGGTAATGTTACTTTCCTACCTTACCGAATGCAATGTTATTAAATTATACTTGAATTAAAATTAGACCTACCTCAATAATCTCCTCTTGAATGCTTCGTGAGATGGCCGGTGCTTGCTCGACGATAGGAGCCTTTCCCTTTCCAGTAGTGTTGCTTGTTCCGGCCTCATGGTCGTGAGATCCACCAAAACGGGTCCTCTTTCGGGCCATTACACTCACTACTAAAGATGATGAATTTGGAAAAGAACTAGTGTCCAATATTACCATAACAACCACAAACGGTCCGGACAACATGGTTAGCCTTATCAAGCAATTACTCTTATACGGAAGGAGTACATTAACTTCAAGTATACGGTTATTGTTCATCTATCTTTTTTTTTGGGTAAATTTGGGGTACTGAACTTATGGAAATTTACTCTGAATTAAGGTTCTTAGCTTAGGAAATTGGAGAATTCAGTTCTTGTAGCTACTTGCTTAATTGGAGTGGTTGAATGATGATTTTAGTGTACTAATTCCTTCTCAAAAATGAACGGAAAGATGCAGTTATGTTTTATGCATATGTGGAAGAAATTCCGTTCTCTAGTGACAATTAATTTTGAGAGGGGGAATTAACTCTTCTGATTACACATTAATTTCTTGCAATATGAGTTTAATCCTTTAATTAAACTCTTTCCTGATGAAATGACAGATTGGGGTTGTTTAATTAGTTACATTGCTAGAAATTGGGTCAATCTCCACCACTCAATCATTGAATTGACTAACTGGTAATTCCTTCTTACTAACCTTGGAATTATTTATGATTAGGAGGTTGACTTGATGCATAATTAGCTAATGGGATTAAGAAAGTGAAATAGACTAATCACGTAGGTGATTTAGAAAGTTGCTACTAGGTAGAGTAGTTAGATTATGCATAATATTAGCGGAAAATAAGGGATTCATAGAGAGATTAAGATGTAAGCATGAATTTAACTCGAGATTATCGTAATTCGAGTTGATTTAGACCTTAATTGCTGATCCAAGAAGCCTAATCCGACAAGAAATTGGGAGCACCTCCTTCCCTTAATCCTCTCCTAGAGATTGTGTATGCCGGCAACATCTCGCCCAAGGTATGTGTGTGAGGGAGTATGTGTGTGTGTACTGAATATCTCTCTTTGTTGTGTGTGTGGGAATAGGTCCTTAAATAGGCTCCCAACCTCAAGAGGTCAAAATCTGTTGCTAATTGCATCTGAATGAGCACTTTGGTCATGCATGGCAGCTTGAGTGCATAGCTTGCAAGTGTCCAATTTGCTTGTTTTAACTGAGTCTCACACTCTCTCTCTTGCTTGGAAACTCTCGCACGAGCCCCTATGTGTGTGAGGGAGCCCTCTATCTGTAAAACAAGTCTCCAGTGGCCTAGAGCCCGTGCACACACCAGCCCCCGAGTGACGGTGCCCCCGCTAGCCTTAGGAAAATTTTTATTTTTATCCTTAGACGGTCGTTACAGCTTGGGTTTTAATTCCGAAACTTATTGTACTAAGACGGAGCTAAGGTGCATCATCCCGAGTACCTGCCATATTTAGCAGCTCCCGGTGTCCGAAATTGCATTTTTTTCAAATTCTGGATACGGGTGCAGTTTGATGAGCCGGTCAAAACTAGACGGGTCGGGTGACCAAAAACTTACTATTTTAGAAAAATTTTAACAAAAATTGTTTTTATTCATTTTTGAAAGCTCTATAAAATTCTAAACATCTTGGCACCGACAGATTTAGAAAAGCTGTCAAAAATAGTAACTTTTTGCAGTATGATTATTTTGTAGTACAAGGGTGCTCTTTAGCTCGGGGTCAGAGATCTTACATATCTTACCCAAAATACAGCCTTCACAAACATGTTTGACAGGTGCCTCAAGAGGCGGAAAAGAAGAAACCATATCAGATTTCCGCAAACGCAGCAAACAGGCAAAATTCAGATGACCAAAACGTGCATGCCAAGGTTTTGCATCTGAAATAGCCCTTGAATCTGCAACAACATTTGCAAAAAAATTTGTCCACACTTGTCATACAAAGTGAGCTTATACAGACCACGACACAAAAGGCCAGATGCAACAACTTCATCACCAAAACTGAGATCATGAACTGTACATCTGTCATCCACAAATTTGACTTGGGGATATAGACGAGAGATTCTTCTTGATTCCAATTACATAAAGTGCATCAACAAGTGTGAACGAAATGCCATTTGTAGCAGTAAGCAAAATCTTTCCAACTCCCTGAACCGGATAAGAGGCATTGTTGGCACAAGTGACTGAATTCCATGAGGGACAAATTCGAGAGAGGTAATCAATTCACGATGTGAGGTAATATGCTTTGCAACACTACTGTCGAAATACCACACATGTGAATCTGCAGTAATAACTGACAAGCATGCATCATGGACAACAGGATTGTAAGTGCACTCTGTGCTAAAAGCCCATTCTGCATCAACATCATCATTACAGTCTCCTTTTACAGAAGACTCAACAATGGCTGCATTTGTAGTGGAACCAGCATTTGCAGTGGAACCACCCTCTTTCTTCTTAGCCTCTTTGGCCTTCAACTTAGGACACGACTTCATCAAGTGATCATTAGCTTTATAATAATGACAATGCATCTTCTTTTTGCCCTTATCACTAGAATTTCCAAACGAATTGCTGCCAGCAAAAGCATTAGGAACAGAAGTTTTGCCACTCGCAGTAGAACCAAAAGAAGTGGCCGCATTGCTGTTACCACCCTTTCTTTGAGAAGCAATAAAAGCCTATTCAATTGCACGCTGCCTAGTTCTGTTTTTTCTAGAAAGTGACTCTTGCAACAGCAATGTGCATAATGCATCAAACTTGACAACTTCAGGATTTCCTTGGGTCATCAGTCTTCAAGTAGTAGCAAAAATATGGTAGGAATCTGGTAAGGCATCAAGAATAGTCTGCACAAGGGAACTGTCTGAAATGACTTCACCTTCAGAAATAAGTTGCTCATTGATATCCTTTATACCAGCAAGGAAAGTGTCCATATCATCTTCCTCATGCATAATCTTCGACTCTAGCTCTTTACACAGCAAAGCAATTTTAGCCTCGTTGTGGCGACTTGCATAAAGACCTGCTAGAATATCCCAAGCCTGTTTTGCAGATTTTGCTGAACGAGTGTGAGGAAAAATGGTGCGCTTCATAGACAACGCAATCAATGCATGAGCCAGCGCATCCTTTACATCCCAACAAGCTTGTTCTGCCATAGGAAAAACAACTCTAATAGCAGCAATCCTTGCAGCAAGACCTGCAACATCCTCAACATCGCCTACATCCTCAGAACCAGGACGTAAATCAATGCCCTGCACAATGTTCCAAACGCCCTTTGACACAAGAACATGTTGCATCATATAAGCCCACATAGGGTAGTTGTCCCCATCCAACCTGTCCTCAGCAGAAACATCTTGAACACATATGTGTTGTTGTCAGCCATGGTAAATGTTGTACCTGATGTGAAACCTGCCCGAAAATAGGAGAAATGGAGCGGGAACAACACGTGCTATATAGCACAAACCATAGAAGACTATGAGGCACCTGTTATGAAAAAAACGGCACTGACAAAAATTTTGCACAAAATGATGAAATACCCTGTGCAGTACTGCTTGTAGTGGAAACGGAGGCCGAAATGAGCCCGAATCAAAAACTGAGCAGACTGAGCTCTACGAAGAATTGCAAAATTTTTGTCGACCTGTGGATGCTTGCCAAAACTCGCTGAAATTGGAGAAAGTGATCAGGCATGTGCTGGAGCAGCTGGCGACTAAGCTCGGGAGGAACGTAACCTACTCTGATACCAATTGTTGGAATTAGGGTTTCAGAGAAACACACACAACTTGGAGAAGACGAAGGAAGCTCAAGGCACACAATAGAGAGTGTGTTACTTAGTTTGCAATGGAAAGCTAGATAGCCCTAGAGTGATGGGCGTATATACAATGCTCGGGGGGAAAAACCTCCTAAAGAGGGAAAAAATGCCCCAACGGTCCTAGTGTGTTCACACACGTCACTACCACATGTATATGGTAACACCACTTACATACTTTTTTGGTCATTAGAGAAGACACTCTCCAAACGACTCTACAAACTCTTAAACACACATTATCCTCCACCTAGCCAATGTGTGGTTGCATGTGCTGCAAAATAAAGTAGGGCCTCATGGACTCACAACCACAAACCTTGTTATCCATCTTTTTTCATTGCCTCTATAGAGACCTATATGCCGTACTTGAGAAGTTGGCGCTCTAGTTTCACGAGCTCCCATCCCCCCCCCCCCCCCCCCCCCCCCCCCCTCTTCCCCCTTCCCCCCCTCTCGTGCAACACTCGAGACACATCAAATCAAGACACATCGCATGAATGGCATCAAGGAAGCAACATCAGGTTTGCACACGATTTGTGTTCAAGTTGAGTTTTTCCCCCTATGGAAATATATAAAGATTGTATACTTAACTGAGAAACTGTACTTGGAGGCTAATATTTTGCACTTGTAGCATACACTTGTTATGACTGAGTTGATTCATGAGTAGTTTTATTTCAATAAAACATTGGCTTTAGCCTTATGCACAAGGCATGCGTACCATACTCATGGATATGCTCTAAGATGCTTCACACAACTAGGGTTACATCCTTTAAAGATTTTTGATGTTTGACAATCCATTGATTAGAAATATTATGTTAGTGAAGTCAAATGCTGATATTACTTTGAGATAGAATAGTATTGACCCTTTTATGGTACCGTGAACTTCTACTCTCTCTCTTTCTCTCTCTCACACCCACACACACACACACGCACACACACAACTTATATGACCACTTAATGCCATTTAGTTATTTGGTCATAAAACTCATGGATCACTATTCACATCTTGGTTAAATGTATCTTGGTTCATTAATTGTCACGACATGATTTAGTACAGTTGCTATGCCTATATACCCTAGCAGTTTGTTCCCGGTTTGATAAATTATGTGTATAATGGAACTTTATTTTTGAAAGACTATTTTGAAAAAATATGATTCACATGTTATCGTTGCTTAGTCTGATCAAGTGATGTGCTAGGTTGGTTGTAATTCTTGACACCGATAACAAGGGGAAGGGGTCATCGACACCTATCTTCCCATGTATGTGTTACAAGAGTACTAATGGTGTTCTTGTTTTCATGTCTTGGATGGTGGCAGGTAACAAGCTTCTTCCTTGGGATTACTATGGCAACCAGGCAATTGCATTGACATACTTAAGTTGTATCATATGATTGGTCGATTTGTACTAAATAGATCAAGGAAGCAAAAGGATAGTCTTTACCATACATTTGGAAATTGATAATTTGTGATGTATTTTATGGTTTATGAAAAAAGTTAGTCCAATTATTCTTATCCTACAGTCATTGTTTTTGTCAATTGCCATTTTCAAATGTCTTGGTCAATGTCTGGTCTCATCAATTGTATAGTTTCTTTGGATTGGGTTTTGAATCCAAACACACACACTTTTGTTCCTAGCTATCCTTTGGTTGGGATAGCACTATACAATTGATTGAGACATATATTTTCTAAGCACATTAGTCATTTTGTGTTGACCCATCTAATCCAAGCGGATAGGTTTGGGATCTTGATCCCAAAACTGGTCTACAGAACCTTAATAGTATTTAACATTTGTCCTTTAGCAGGTTTCTACCAAACTCACTTGGGTATATCTTTTGCGGGCACATGCTATGTATTTGGAAAGCCTAAGAATGATTGCAATCCTATAGTTTTTTCAAGAATCCTAGCACTTTACTACAAAAGATTGCTTCAACAAATAAAAGCTTATGGTAAGAGACCCTTTCTTACTCGGCACTTTTGTTTATTTCCTTGCAGTGACATTGCCTATACAAACTACCTTCCTTAATTACATAAGCCCTATGTGCACCCTTTACCAAATCGGTACCATCGATACAAGAAGCTCATCATATCATTCTGATGTAAAATATTGCATTGATTTAAAAACATAACTAGATGACTTTTATCAGACATGGATAGACATGGTTGGGGGGAGGGTTCCACATGGTGGGCCCTACCTCCCACCATGTGCACCTTGTCCTTGGGCTGGGGGAGGGCCACACACACACACACACACACACACACACACACACACACACACACACACAATTGCATGAGTCCTTTCTCATGCTTCACTACACAATTGGATAGAAAGAGCATGGCTTTGATTCAATAAAAACCCTTTGTCTTCACCCTTACATCTCAATTAGCCCGTCCATTACATGATCACACAAGCAATTGTCACAATAATAACACATATTTGGATGCTCAGCCAAAGTTAAGATATGGTTGGCTAAAACTACACTAAACTCCTTGGTTTGGGGTGAGTAGTTAAAATATCCTATTAGGGGTAGGCCAAAATGGGGATAGAAAATATCTTACGATGTGGTAGAAACTGCGCAAAAAAATATAACCATTCGAAAAATCCACGCTTCATTAAATGTTCCACATAATAATACTGTGGACCTAAGCCCAGAGCTTCCTTTACCATCGCCAGACGGATATTGTTCTTGAAGTGTTCTTGACCCCAAAGGGTCACCCCTGTCACTCTATTTTGATATGTCCACCATTTTGTGTGTGCAACTAAAGTTTCTAATAGGGGGAATAGAAGACACTCACAACAGAGTATGATGTTTCTCTTGATGGACTCATTTGACTACTGTAGATGAGCAATGGTTATCTTGCTAATACCTAATCTTGACTATAAGTCATAGTTGATGAAGTATAAGACACAACGTACGACAAGTTATTGAGGAAACTTGTAAACTGTTGATTTAAACTCCTAAAAACTGCTCAAGGCTATTATAGTGCACTCTGAAGTATAATACGCTCATCTTATATAGACCTAAATAAACATCCTCTGACTAGTGACTATTCATACTTAAAGCCCACATTACTTGCCAACTCTTACTGGTATCCCATAACACATTAACTTACCTTTGTTTTCTCGACATAGTTTTCTTCTAGAAACTTACTCGACTAGCTGTCCTACCTATAATAGTCTCTCTTGAAATGTCGGTACTATGAGTATTTTTTGTCTGATACCATCCAGTTCTATAGACTATACCTCATAAGATTTTTTGAGCCACGATTGGCTTAGCAAAACTAGCATGTTATTTTCTAATGGCTATTGGTACAAAATTACTAGTTTTCTAAATTTCACTATTGGTAGTAATATAAGGGGTGATTCTTTGAAGCCTTTCTTTTAGAAAATTTTCATGCTAATTCTTACTGTGTCTGCTATCCAAAAACGCTATCTTTTAACTAAACATATTGCCTTACTTTATTTACACCTATAATGTTGTATTACTTGACCCTCTGCAGACATTGAAACTACACGTACGTTGCACGTTACCCTATGTACATGAATGGAGTATGCGGCTATAGGCTCACAAATCGACACACACTATGCTCTATTGGATCTTGTGCTAATGAAATCCCATGAGACATGGGCTTTATGAGCGACCTTGATTGTGGGAAATTCTTGCAAATGTTGGGTCCCATCTACTACGGTTGTGCATCAACCTCTATAAAACCCTCACAGATATCAAACAAGTGAGTACTACACTCACTTAGCATCTGTTTTTGTGTTTTCAACTTGTGCATTCAAACTTCTAAGTTATTGAGACTACATCATGCCTAAGGGAAAGGAGAAATTTGTGGAGGAATCGTCATCTTCTCCAAGTCTACAGGTTATTTTAATTCTTTATATCTGATATGATGGTGTTCTTCTCCTATTTAGCATTTAAGATTGGGTTGGGCTGGTTTGGTTGAGATGTAGTGATAAACCGGTGTCGAGAGTATTTGGTGTACTTATAACTCCTACTAGTGGACTGCTTAGTGATGGAATAGTATGCTCTGATTCTGGGATGTTTTTATGCTTCTACAGGTTATTTTAATTCTTTATATCTGATATGATGGTGTTCTATCCTATCTAGCTTTTAAGATTGGGCTGGGCTGGTTTGGTTGAGATGTAGTGATAAACCGGTGTCGAGAGTATTTGGTGTACTTATAACTCCTACTAGTGGACTGCTTAGTGATGGAATAGTATACTCTAATTCTGGGATGTTTTTATGCTGAAAACTCTAAAAAAATTGGGAATCTCACTGTCGTATGATTACTTGGTACAGAGGTACTTCCAGATATTGAAAAGAATCTTTGAAGATAAATAACATCACATACTCTAACGATGTCTAGTTCTCCTTTTGAGCTTGAATACAGTTGTCGACTGCCATCAGGTACCCAAAAGATATCTAGTTTTTTTAACTACACTAGCCAGATAGGTTGCTCACCATTTGCATCTTGAAAATATTAATGACATGTGGTAGCTTGGTATATCTTGCCTGGTTATGGTTTAGTTCCCCTACGGTCAAATGATCTAAGATTTTCTCTATTGAACTTGGCCATACATGCTCTCATTTCATATCATATCAGCTAGAAGTTGGATTTTTTGCATTACAAATTTACCCGCATGATGTTGGTTACAAAGATTGAGAAACTTGAATTCTCCAGCTAGGGATTAGACATTTAACGTCAGTTATGGCTTAATGGTTTCTCTCTAGTGTGAGAGGTGGACTTTGGAATATGCTTCTGTTGGTCTTTGGCCTTTGTAATTGTACTTTTCTAATCTCTGGCTATTTATGTTATGGTTTTGGCTTATTGCTTTGCTTGGGGCTTTGACTTGCCCAGCTGGTATGGTTGTGATTCAAAAAATAGAACTTTGGCCTATACTATCAAAACATACTTTATAATTCTTTTGCTTTTTTGGTTTCCATATCGAGAAAAATAAATTTGCTGCTTATTTTTAATATCGGGTAACAATTGATGTAATTGGTATTGATAACTATTCTTTAATCAGGGAATACAATAGGAATTTGTTACTGGCTTTGTGAAAAATTATGTCGGCCATGACATAGGAAGTGAGTTAGCTGTAATTAATGATGTCATTTGAAATGATTAAATCTGTTCTTAACTCAAGTAGTGGTATATTTCAAAAAAAAATCCAAACATATGGGTCGGGACTCCTCTGGTCGTTCTGCTGGTTACCGGAGTCCTGTACCTTACTGTGTCATTTGGATAGGTTTTTGCTTTGCTTTCTCTAATATACTACAGAGGCCTTTAGGCTTTATGATTGAAATAAAATCTGACTCTGACTTTGTTCATGCGTAACCGGCTTTCCTCTATCTCTTCATGAGGCGTTTTTGTAATAGAATAGCTGTTAAAAACTGATGCCTATTGTAGGGTGTATGTCTCGAGCTAACTTGTGCTTGCTCCTATGGGGTAAAAATCTCCCCCATCTGGTTAAAAAATGATTTAGAAATATTTAAACATAGTTTTTTGAGATAATCTCTTTAAACTCTTTAAACTAAGGATAGGCAACGAAATGTTTTGAAAAATATGGAATTGTCTTGACATATAGTAGCATTTTTTATGGGAATCTCACTCTCTGGAAATATTTGCTAAAAACCAAGGACTATTTTATAGTAAGAACTCGGCTTAAAAAAAACTCTTATTATGTTTTCAAAAAAACAGAATACACGACGATGAGAACTGTTTTTTTTTCATTGTGACATGGATAATAATTGGGATGCCCAGCATCACCTCCGTATAGTCACTTGCTAACAAAGTGATTTCTTGTGGCTATGGGTGCAGGTGAGGGCTACCTTCTTTGATAAAAACATGTTGTTCTATATGGTTGTGGATATGAGGCTTTTCTTTTACCTTGAAGCAGCATCACTCCAGACTTAGGGATTACTTTCTCCCATGTTATACTTTGTTTTCATCACTACCTTGTACAAAATTTATTCTCAACAGCAAATAAGTTATTGTACAAATCCATTGTATTTGTCTAGAATTATTGATCTATGAACAGGTAGTGTTCGTTTTCGGTTATGTATCTATTTATAACTGCTACACACACACACACACAATAAACGCAAAAGAGAGATGGAATTGTCTTTCTCTCTCAGACCTTAGTTCTAGATCTTAGTGGTTGTTACAATATAATTTATTATATTCTAATAGGCAGGGGTGCTATCACACAGTAACAATGGTCCCCTTTGACCTGACCGGTGAAAGGTTGCTAGCACTACCGTATTATTCTAACGTACTCAGAATACTCAAAAAATCACAGCAAGAATGAAGGTCTGCTCTGACCCAGTAAAAAGAGCCCCGATCTCGAAGAAATTACGACTTGCTAGAGAATTAGAAAGTGTCTTTCCTTATATCTCACTTAGAACTAGGCCCTATCTTCATAGGGCTGTAAAACTCAAATAATAGTTACTTTCTACATAAACTCTATGGGTCTACTATGCTCGTCCAAGATGTTTTGATTTAGCTTTTGTTATTGAAATCTTGCAGATTATTTCCCTTTTTGAAGGTCTTACTCTTCCTATGGAACCCCTCTCCTTTGCTTCTCTACTTGTGCTGAAATGTATCCAAGATAGCGAAGCTTCAACATTAACTTTTGATGCCTCAAAAGATTCTAGTCTGTCTCTTGTCCAACTTATTTCCTTTGACCAATGGGTGAAAGTTCTTGCTCTCCTCGTTAAGAATAAAACTGAGGGTATCAACCTGCTACTGAAATTTACTTCTAATTTGGCTAATCTTTCCAAAGCCCATAATCAAGATTTATCTTCCTTCTCGTCTAAAATCTCCAACTTATCCAATCTTCTCAAAAACATTTGGAAACTAAGTCCCAACTTTATTAATGCTCCCTCTACTCCAATAGTCCCTCCTCCTAATAGACTCTTTTGTAGAGATGCTGCGGCGTTGGAAGCAGTAAAAGAAGTAGAGATGTTGCGGCGTTGGAAGCAGTAAAATAATTTCAAAAGGATCTTTGTTCACTCAGTGAGGCTTCCCTTTTAGATATGGTGCCGAAAGTCTCTAGGGACTTTCATTTTTACCATCACGACAGATTGAAGTAGAATCCTTGGGTGTAGAGCACAGACTTTGGTTGTTCCCGAATAAACGGTTTCTTGCTCCCATTTCTATGGAAACTTGGGTCTTCCTTGCCAAACTGGCACCTGCCACTATTGAAGAATGCAAGATTAAGGTTCTTAAAGGGATAAAACTCCTGGATAAAGGAGACCTGCTCAAAGCTCCTTTCAATGTGAATTTCCTTTTGACGACAAAAAATGCAAATTTAATATAGGTTTATATGTAAGAACCAAGGGTGTGATGACCTTTAGTATAAATATGTTGATTACTACATGAAACGGTGTGGAATGTGTTCAGACCTTACCTTAAGTGTGCATGTAGGTTTCTAGATCCTAAAGGTGCTTGTGAGTCTAGCATCATCTGGTTCGACCATGCTATTTGGTACGCCCTCAACAATCTTCCAAGTATCTTCCCTAACAAAGCCAAAGAGTTTCATCTTTCCCTCTTCTATTCTTGGCTTGGTGGACAAGCTAGGGATCTGGTCTTAGCTTAAATCACATTTATTCATTATAGATCTATTATGTGCGACACCCTCCAAGAGCTGGGTTCTGAAGGTTGTGGCATTCTGTTAACCACTTATGGAGGTTATAAAGGAATCAAAGGAATGGTTGGGAAAATCAAGCCTAATATTGATGATGATGATACTCAAGTATCCAAACGCCCCAACACTCTTGTCTCTCTGTCTGCTTCTTACACCTCTTTCTTAATTCCCTCCTCTATTGATTCTGTATTTGATAGAGGGAGGGCTAAAAGTTTTACAAGAGGCCGTGGCAGAAACCTACCAATCCAAAATCTTTTGGATATGTGATGTGCAGGTACGAAGGAACGCCTGTGGGTAGACTTTACCTACCTCCAAAGAAAGAAGCATGTAATAGAATAGTTACACACTGCTTATTACTAACAAGATTTTGGAATTTTCTACTCCCAAATCTATTGTTAATAAATTCTTTAGACTTGTTTTTGGACCAAATCTGTTGCTAAAAGATGTGATGCTTGGATGGAAATACTTGCCGTTTATCAAAAATCTTATCTATTCTAATGATTTCCTCTAGAATGAAGAGGTTCATGTTTGTGTTTGTCACCTTTATCCTAAGTTTGTAAGTCTTTACCAACTTAGGCTTACATGTTTGTACTTCTAACTTAGAAATCATATCTTATACGCCCCTGAGGAGCCTCTTAAGTAAAGGCTTGAATCATATTCCTCCTTTTCCACTAAATCCTCAGTTTGCCTTCATGGCTCTACTTGAATGCCTGGCCGACTTGGCCTTAAAACTCCAACTCGAGGTTGATGTTCACTTTATTTGTACTTCTACACAAACTGGAGGTATTGACCCTTTTATGGTACCATGAACTTCTACTCTTTCTCTCTCTCTCTCTCTCTCTCACACACACACACACACACACACACACACACACAACTGGAGGTATTGACCCTTTTATGGTACCATGAAATTCTACTCTTTCTCTCTCTCTCAGACACACACACACACACACACACACACACACACACACAACTTATATGACCACCTAATGCCATTTAATTATTTGGTCATAAAACTCATGGATCACTATTCACATCTTGGTTCATTAATTTTCATGACATGGTTTAGTACAGTTGCTATGCCTATATACCCTAGGAGTTTGTTCGTGGTTTGATAAATTATGTGTATAATGGAACTTTATTTTTGAAAGACTATTTTGAAAAAATATGATTCACATGTTATTGCTGCTTAGTCTGATCAAGTGATGTGCTAGGTTGGTTGTAATTCTTGACACCGATAACAAGGGACAGGGGTCGTCGACACCTATCTTCCCATCCCCGGGCAGTCACTTATCAAAAGATCCCTATATCACGTGCGTTCAAGAGGCAATTAATAATACCCCAATATACATACTATACTTACACTGTGAGCCTATTTAAAAAACCCCCACCCCCCTCTAATGTATACATTTTTATACATTTTGGTCTTTTAATAATCCTCTCCGGTTAACTCACGTGATATCATACACATTCTAAAATGTGACCGCCCCGGGCTTCCCATGTATGTGTTAAAAGAGTACTAATGGTGTTCTTGTTTTGATGTCTTGGATGGTGGCACGTAACAAGCTTCTTCCTTGGGATTACTATGGCAACCAGGCATTTGCATTGAGAGACTTAAGCTATATCATATGATTGGTCGATTCGGACTAAATAGATCAAGGAAGCAAAAGGATAGTCTTTACCATACATTTGGAAATTTATAATTTGTGATGTATTTTATGGTTTATGAAAAAAGTTAGTCCACTGATTCTTATCCTATAGTCATTGTTTTTGTCAATTGCCATTTTCAAATGCTTGGTCAATGTCTGGTCTCATCAATTGTATAGTTTCTTCGGTTTGGGTTTTAAATCCAAACACACACACACACACACACACACACACAAAACAAGAAGATAAGGCAAGAGCCAGCTTCATAAGTTCAAAATCATTAAAAAGACTAGTTTTGCAACCTCATCTATGGGTTGGGTCCGTCCTTTCACGTACGAGCATCCACATTAGCCAATTGGCACTAAGCATAGGCTAGTGTGCCTCTTATTCATCAATCACCATCCCTAGACTATAGACCTATGGGACCAACAAGCCCGACACATAACTGAATACAAATAACAATAATAATAAGGATGACACGCAAAGTTAACATGGCCCCCTTCCCGGTGTAAATTCCATCCTCAAAATTTAGAAAGGTCTGTTTAAAAAATAGGAACTCCATGGATCCACTTGTATGAGTCTTATAGTGGTATCAGAGTAGTGGCCCACGGACGTGCTCTCAATCAAGAAGCTCAACACTACAAGAAGTTGCACTTGTCCTCTCAGCCAGAGTGCAATCTTGATCTTCACTCGAATGATACAAAATCAACAAGAAGTAGCACAGTAACTGCATTCGCATAAGATCATGTGTAATTAAAAGTCATATGCAGTGAATAAGCACAAATGATGACTGGTAACAAAATATTAAATAATTTTTTGATTCATAAACATTAAATGCAACATAATTGAGCTCATGAGCAGTTGTGAAGGTCAACAAATAAAAAAGTCTAGCATTGCTTTTTCAACTATCAATAGACACTAAAGGTCAACTATACCATGGGCAAGCTTTTTAATTCTCCTTGGTCAATTAAGCTATTTAATTGTGAGACCAGAGTGTTTCATGTCCCAGGGCTAACTAGAGGCTATACATAGAAGACCTTCAAGTTAAGATACGGTAAAGGAAATCACACATAAAATTATTGCTTGAATTTTTCCCTTTGCTGACCCCTCAAAGCGTTTATTTTATAAACTTTGTTGCCACGTATAGCCTTAATTGATCTTTTGGACTCTTTTTGTTTTTTTGTTTTTTTTATAAGTGGCTTTTCCTTTCATTGATTTTCAATTGTGTAACTTTGGGGGTTCATTTTGACACTGTCACCCTCCCCAGGCTCATCACCATAGTCAAACTTCCTTTATAATACTTAAGATAAAGATCAAGAGGGATTAAGCCCACTAGAAAGCACTGACACACTACACATAATGCTTATTAACAGAAGATCTCTAACAGTCTACCTTGGAACTAGCTTAATCTGAATTCTTGATTAATGAACCTTGACAAGGGACTATGACGTAAAATTATATTGAATCCAATGTCTAATACTAAGAAAATGTGTGAAATACGTTGCTACCAATCATGATTAAGACAGACAAACATGAATTTTAAAAAAGACAACCAGTGATGAGAATGGACAAGAAACACCTGTTTGTGCTAGCCATCGTTCTCAATTTGATGAATGGACCTAACAAGGATTGCATGATGTTTGAAAGCTGAGGTACTGCAATATGTTCTTGTACATAGTAGCAAACAATAGGAAATACCTCTAGGAGGCACATCACTGGGAAGAGACATCACCCTTATTGAACAGAACCAAAACACAATAAAGAACCCTAACCTATCTATTTGCATTACCCTATAGGGTCAAGGAAACATGATATTGTATAAGCTGGTTGGTAGTCCTAAGGCTAGGCCTCTATCCTCATCATCAAGATAGACATAGTCATCCTTGGTGAGACCATAGCCTTCCACGGTGTCATCTATTGGTTCTTCTTCATATTCTCGTGCATGTAAGCTAATCAAGGATGCTACCATCCGTGGATAGTCATTTTGTGCAATGGAGTAAGCCTGTGCCAATGGGACAATATCTTCTATCGCATAGGGATGACTTAGGTCAATAGACACATCAACCATTCTAACTTCTCAAAACTTTCCTCACATGCTAGACTAGCTACCGTGTCCCATTCTGAGGTGAATACATGGTAGATCATGTGAAACACTTGAGAAAGGTAAAGAGGATACCTTTCATTCAAAGTAGTGTACACACATATAGATTTTGGTTAGTTTGCAAATAACATAAGGGTTGTGTCACTATGCATGATGTGTCATCATGAGTTTTGGTTTATGGACCAGATTTTGTAGGTTTCAATCTTGCTGTTTGGTGGCTCTTGCTATTTATTTTTTTCACCCTTTTTTTGTTGCTTTGATTTGTTTTAGTATAAGGCTATATATATACATTTCCTAAGATTCACAAGTTAATGGGTCAGGGAGGAAGGTTAAGTGGGAATTAAGTGAATGATGGATGTGAGTAAATACTCCCCCCTTCCTTGGGTAGATCATGCTTTTTGGAAAGGCACCATCACCTTTTGAAACCACTTGTTCCAAGTCGTAATGGGTGAAGACTTTGACCAATAGTTTTTGCCACCCCATGATCTTAATCAAAATGTTGCTTTAGGTGATGAATGTACAATGGGAGGTGCTAATTCTTTTTTTGTTTTTGTAGATATTTATAGTGGTAGGTGGAGGTCACGTAGAAGCTTGTATTTTGATTGATGAACGACAAGAAGAGCTAGAAGCTTCATTTGAGCTTCCTATTCTTGAGCTAGGTGGAACAAATTGTTCTTGCTTTTGTACCCAAACTAGCTCTAGAACATGTGTGTAGTATTTTGTGATCTCTCCCTTCCCACGGTCTTTAGTTGGCTTTGGAGTTATCGGATTTGGCTCAGATGGATCTGTAGGTGACAAGGAAGAACATAATGTATGTTTAGGTACCCGGATTTGATCTTTTTTGTCATAGTAGCCTTGGGCTTCCAATAGTCATTTAGCAATCCAATGCAACATACCCTTGCATTTATTGGGGTGGGTGAAACACCTCTTGCAAGGCTTCTATTTTGAACAAGATTGAAGATCAGAACTAGTGGTCATTTTTAACAAAGCTTTAGGGACCCTTTTTTATGTTCCCCTTGTCAAAACACACTGATTCATTGGTGCCACATTCTTTGCTTTAGGCATGAAAATTGAAATTTTAGAGGTTTGTGCTACATGTACGGATGATTTAACCTCCTGGATCTGTAATGTTTTGTTCTATTATTCCTTGGGAGGCGATAACTCAGGGATTACTGCTTGAGGGGTAGGGCTGAGAGTTGGTTTTTGTGTCATGATACTCTTAATTCCCTAATCAATACTACATTTATTTGCAGACATCCATGTGCACCCTAGGTTTATATTACCCTCCATAGTGCCAACATGCATGACCAAAAAGTTCGAACCACAGTCTTGTTGTCATAAATGACACGAATGTGTAGGATTCCAAAATATTGAAACCCTTGACTTGGATGGTACTTGTGGATAAGGGTGGTTTTCCTAGCCAACACCACACTCCATAGGATAACAAATTATGTTGATCTCCTATGTCCAATAATGGAGCTATTTAATTTGATTGGGTATCGTAGAGGCAGTTTAGAGTCTATAGAATTGTTATTTGCTTCAACTTGAAATGAATGTGTAACACCCAGATTGGCTTCTTGTTAGTGTCTAATACATTTTTTAAGATCTTGAGCTTCAACCCTGGCTTGTATCTTTTTAACTGAGCTTGTTCTTTCGCTACCTCCTTTTGATGGATGGCATGTAGTTCATCTTGTCTTAGGGGATCATAATATCTTTTGAAGTTACTCCCATTGAGGAATCCAATGGTTTCAATTTGGTCTAGAGTATCCATACAAAGGGTACATTGTGGGATAATTTCACATACTCTATATGGCCCTTTGCCAGAGTTGCTGTAAGCTTTAAGTCCCAATCGCATGATGAGCCTCTACTATCTTAGTTAAGATAGAAATTAGAGTCTTGCTGGTACTCTCAGCTTGGCCATTTGCTTGTGGATAATAAGGTGTAAATTTATGGTGAGAAATCATGAATTATGAGGTGAGTTCTTTCATCACTTCATTTATAAAATGAGTACCATTGCCACTCACAATATCAAAGGGACAACCAAATTGTGTAATAATGTTTTCAAAGCAGAACTTAGGTGTTGTCTTTGCATTGGATTTGCGTGTAGCTTTAGCTTCAACCCATTTTGTCACATAGTTAGTAGTCATGATGATATATTGGGATTGAGTATTTTGGGCTTCCAGACTAATTGGCCCTACAAAATCTAAGCCCCACTTTTGAAGTGGTTGGGTCACCTAATAGGATGTAGAGGCATCTTATCTTTTCTTAGCGGTTTGCATAACATTGGCATTCATCACATTCTTTCATAAAGAGTGATGCATCCTTAAATAAAGTGGCCACCAAAAGCCTGATTATAATACCTATCTAGCAGTCAATTCTCTTGAAAAGTGATCACCAGCTATGCCATGTGAGCTCCTTGCAAAATGTACAAATATTCATCCTCACAGCCACAATGTCTAAGAATGTCATCTTTTCCTTGCTTATAGAGAGTGCCGAAAATCAAGCAATAAGGTTCACATCCTTGATTAACCTTCAAGCTAAATCCTTTCAAAGATCTTTGGGAGGGAACCCATTACTAAAAAGTTGACAATCTTTTCACTCCATTCAAGCATTGTCTCGACTATAAATAGAAAAGTGTTGAGCAATTCATCATCAACTCCAATAGGGGCTTCACCATTGGGTATGCAAGATAAATGATCTACCATAACATGTTTCTTGCTAGGTCTTACAACAACAATGAAATCAAAATCATGCAAAATTGACAACCATCATGTAATTCTCCCTGTGGAACATGGCTTGTTTACTAGATGTAACAATGCTTGATGATCTACATAAAACACAAAATTGGTAGCAAGAAGGTAATATGCAATAGCAAAGTTTGATGCATCAATATGCACATGGAAAATTATGCTCCAATCAGGCACTCGTTGGATTGGGACACTTTTCAGGGCCTTTATTAATAACTCATAAGCATGGTCACACTCCTCGGTCCAATGAAACTCGATACGAAGCTTGTACAATGGACAAGCTATCTCAGCAAAGTTTACAATAAACCGTTGATAATAACCAACATGGCCCATGAATCTTTGAACTCCCTTATAGTTTGTAGGTGGTGACAATTTGCTAATGGCTTTAATTTCTCTTTTGCTTGTGGAAATTCCATTCTTGGACACTATATGCCCTAAAACTAAAATGACTGCATGATTAACCCATAATTGGCAATTGAAAGGGTTCAATGCGATGCGATACAATTATCACCTTTCAAACACTTTTCGTAAACATGATAGATGATTCTGCCAAGAGGAATAGACACAACGGTTGTCTAGGAAAGCATCACAAAACTCCCTTAAATATTCTTTGAATGCGGTTAGCAGGGGCATTTGTCAAGCCAAAGGCTATAACAAAAAATGCAAACACTCCAAATTTGGTTATAAAAGTAGTTTTAGCTTGGCTCTCTAGTGCAATTGTGATTTGATTATAACCACAATATCCATCTAAAAATCTATAAGCTTCCTTACCTGCAACTCTTTCAAGCACATGTTTCAAACATAGCAAGGGATAATGACCTCTCCTAATGGTTGCATTAACCTTCTTGAGGTCCACACGCACTCTAAGTTTTCCATTCTTTTTTGGCACAAAATTTATCGGAGAAACCCATTCGAGTGCTCAATAGGGTATATGAATCCACATTTGATAAGTTTTTCAATCTCTTCTTGAACAACCTTTACATAATTAGGATTCATCGGGTAGGGTCGTTGCTAGACTGGTTTAGCAATGCTAATCATGGGAATTGCGTGTTGCACCATGGAAGCTGGAACGCCCTTCATATCAAGATATGTCCAAGAAAATATATCCTTGAATTCTTTGAGAAGCTCTTTAAATACAACCTCTTCAATCTCAGTAAGCGCTTGGGCAATGAAAACAGGTTTGGACTCCTCACCTGGGTCTATTTTCTTAACTATCATCGGACCATCATAGACTCCATTACTTCCATCGGCAGGCATTCTTTAGGCCTTCTATACACAACCTTATACTCCTCCGTGGTGTAGGATTTGAAATGCTCAAGTATAGGGTGTAAGTTTATGGCATCTAGCTGTGTCGTGGACTGTGATTCCACTTCTGCTTCCCTTTGTTGTTGAGCTAACTCTTGGTTTTGGTGTCTCCTTACAATATGGATTAACTTTGGCTTCTTTGCACACTTTGTTCAATGTTGGATATAGGGGGAAGGGGGTACACCCCCGGAACACAAACAATCTGTCTCTCTACAGCCCAAGGTAAACACAACACCCCAATCCACTGGGATTCACCTTCAAAATCCTCTTTCTTGCTAGCAGACCACTGCCTACACACCTCTCGACTCGACCACACTGTATTAGATCACGATCCAGAACGCACGCATTGCATGACATGTTTCACAACTTCCCATGCACACAAAGATCCTTTTTCTCTATCTTTGCTACAAGACACCATCGGTTTGATGGGGGCACACTTGTCTACACACACACACACACCTGACACCAGAGACACAAGCACAAGAGCAATAGAACGGGAGAGGGGGGGGGTGGGGGAGGGGAATGACACGAAAAAAATGCGGGCAATGATGTTCTTTTCCTCACTCAAGGCATCTAGATACAACTAGCTCTATTGGCACAACCTCGACGAGCACAGAAACAACAGATCATGACAGCCCTCGTTGGCACCGTATCTGAGATGGAGCTTTCTTATTGCTGCCTTCTTTGGTCCAGAGCACACATGCATGCACGAGCTCCCTCTCCTCATCCAAAAAACCTCGCTCCAAGAGTTCCTCCTTCGGCTCGCTTCACTTTCGAAAAAGCTGAAGAAGAAGATCATGAAGCCTTTTCCTTTACCCCCAAAAAAACCCTTTTGACTCCTCCCTCTTTTCCACAAGGAGCAACGATGGTGCCGTTGTTTCTCCCTTCTCCTCTTTTTCAACTTTCTAAAAAGAAACCCCCTTTTTTGTTATCTCCTTACCTCCACACATAACCTCTTTTTTTTCCTCTCTTTCCCCTTAAGTCCACGTTGGGACTCCCCTTTGCTTATTAAGAATCTTCCTTTTGCCTATTAAAGCCCTCCAACCACCTTTTACTCCTTTGCATTTAGAGCATTAAACATCCATTTACCACGCCATGAGGTCCCCATGTAGTCTTGCCCTACCAAACTCCATCTTACTAATTCCAGAACTCTAGCACTTTATCACATTTTGATTGTCTCACGCCTTTGAACGAAGATCAATAAAGCTGGAAAAAGTCCGATTCACCCTCGTCTGCCAACCTGGCAACATGAACCATCTTTACTGGCATTGCACTCGATGCCGTCATCATCAAGCTCTCTTTCTCCAAGCATCAAACCTTTAGAATCAATCAGCTCCACTTGCCTATCACTTCAGCTGCTTGCACTTCAATCACCTCTTCTATCACTGCATCATGCTCTACCAAGGTAGAGAGGAACTCTCCCCACATTGCATCCTCTTACCCATAGGTAGGACCACTTCATCCCTTGTGGAAAGAATTTGCATCGTCTCTAAGTGCATATCTCCATTGGTGGCATAGACTCCTCCACTTGGTCTCCATTAAGCATAATGGTTTGCTCTACTCCCTACTCTTCTTGAACATTGGCTATCACCATACCTCCATTGGTGGGCATAGACTCCTCCACTTGGTCTCCATTAAGAATAATGGTTTTCTTTGCTCCCTGCTCTTTTTGAACATTGGCTATCACCATATCATCCGACACATAATAAGGTAGCTTTACCTTTACCAGCACAGGTTCATCAAACTCTGTTTCATCACCATAGGATATGGGATCATCCGCTCTATCTTCCTCACGTATCTTCCAGCAACTTGAGCTTGTATCTTCAACTTCAACAACATCATAAACGGACTCCGTATCAGCATCTCCATCTGCTTGATACTCCACAAAGGCTTGACCATCTTCTTGGCTTTGTACACTTTCTACATTGTGGGGTCCCCACCCCGCCATATCAAACAACGGATCTGATGATGAACCTGGTGGCCACTAGATCTATTGCGGAAGCAAACAAAGTGGTTCAGGGTTCAGCTAGCAGACGATCTCTCATCACAAAGTGAGTCGAGTTCGAGCCTACTAGCAATGAGATCTAGCTCCACCTCACAGGGGAAGCGTACTTAAGCTATCTAGCGATCCTAAGACTCACCTTCCAAGAGGAGAGAAACCCCGAGTGCCTTTTTCCCCATGTTTCAGAGGCACGTACTCTCGAGATTTCACCGCTCTAGGGGCAATGAGTATTACTAATATCGAAGTAGGCACTATGGGGACAGAGAGTTCCCGAGCAATCGGGACCACCCATCTCGTAGGCATTGGCAACCTGAGCCAAGCCCCCACTTTCCACCCCCACACTCTCACTTCCTTGTGTGACCTAATTACTACCACAAAGGTTGTTCAACATAAACATTCCTTGTTTTAATTCCGAAGCACATTGTTCGTTAAGTTAGCCCTTCAACGAGTATTGCAAACAACACCAAGACAGTATTCTAGTAAAAATACTACTCAAGCTTATTCATTAAAATTCCAATGTTCTGGAGGTACAACATCCCCCCTCCAGCGAGAGTTTACTCCTCCCGTTGTCGCCTAGCTGCCCATACAACTAGGTATGTCCACCGCATAGAAAGCACGACATGGAGATTCCCATCGCTTAACCAGCAGACGTGGGTTCCCACCGCTTAACCAGCAGTCGTGGGTTCAAGAGCCCTTAACCAGGAACTCTGCCCCCTGTGATCAGGAGGGGGTTCATGACTAATTCAACATTGGAAATAGAATGAACATGCCGAGCTAAACTTTCCCTAGAAGACATTCTTTCCTATTGCAAACAGTATATCCGTCAATCATTTCTTTCCTACTTTAGACTTTAGTATACAAATGAATTCAATTGCCGAGGTTTCCGTCGGATTTCTCCAACATGTTTGGGGATATGTTCATTCCTAGCTAAACGTATGCAATGTTAAATTAAATAACTTGAATAAAACTTTGATCTACCTCTTCCATTTCTTCGTCATTGGCTCGAGAGATGGCCGGTGCTTGTTCGACCATGGGAGCTTTTCCTTTTCCATTTGTATTGCTCGTTCTCGCCTCGTGGTCGTGGGCACCACCGAAGCGAGTTCTCTTAACCGGGGCCATTTTACTGACTACTTTAAATGATAAACTTGAAGAAAAGAGCTAAAGTCCGAGAGCATCATAACAACCAAATGGCAGATTAGAATTATTAAAGAATCCTCCTTAGGCAAGAGATTAGATTTTTCCTTCGAGACCTAGCAATTTTATGGGTAATCCCCTACTTACCCTATGGGAAATGGCTCTAAGGTTAATTACTTGGCTTAGATGATTAAGAAATTCAGAATCTTACTAATTGATTCACGAAAGAGATGAAGTAAGCAAGCTCATTCATTTTCCTAGAGTAATATGAAGATGCAGAATTGCCATAGGCATGTGTGACATAGAATTCTCTTCTTAATGGCCTAATGATGGATTAATTTTCAGCCTTAATCACATTTTAAGGTGGGAGAAGATTGAGTATAATTTAATTACAACACTATTGAGTGGTAAAAGAATGAATTTCATCAAATCTACACTATTACTGGCTGACAATTTATTAACTATGCTGCCTAGATAGAGAATCTTTCCTAATCATGCATTAATCCTTGGTTAAGGATGATGAATGGCTGCATAATTTAGCTAATTGAATGATGAATATGTAATGGAGTATAGCTATGGAGATTTAGAGAGCAGCTATAGGGAATTATAGCCAGGATTAAGCATAGTAGCTAAGGAATTTGGAGAATAAAGATGAGAATTAAGAAGAGCATTAATTAAACCATGATTACCGTGATTAGGGACTGAGAATCCTCTGATTTTTCTGATCCAATGAATCCTCAAGATGAGAATTTCGACAGCACCTCCCTCCTTGCTTCTCCTTCAAAAACTGTGTGTGTACTGGCAGCACCTCCCCAAGGTGTGTGTAGGTGTGTGTGTATACAGTGTGTGTGTGTGTGAGAGAGCACACCTTTAAATAGGCCTCCTCAAGCTGAAAATCGATCTGGGTTGCTATTTGCATCTAAGAGCCTCTCTAGTTAAGCATGGCAAGTCCAGTTGCCTACCCACCAAGTGTCCAGTTGGCTTGGTTAACTGGCTCTGACACTTAGTTACTGGCTTGGAAGCTTCCCAAAGACTCCCACAAGGCAAGAGGGCGCCCCCTAGCTGCTAAAGCTGGTCTGGAGTGGCCTGGAACCTATTCCCACACAGCCCCGGGCCCCCGGTGCCTCCCCGTACAATTTTATGAAAAATTGGTTTTAGGCTAAAACGGGCCATACGAGTCGGATTTTGATACCGTAAATTGCTATACTGAGCTCTAACTAAGGCATACTGGACCGAGTACCTGCCATATTTAGCAGCCCCCTTGGGTTCAAAAATGCATTTGTTTTCAAATTCAGGGTACGGGTGCAGATTTTCGAGACGGTCAAAACTAGACGGGTCGAGTGACCAAAAACTTACTATATTTGGAAAATTTTCACAAAAATTATTTTAATTCACATTTCAAAGCTTTATAACATTCTAAACATCATGGCACTGACAGAATTCGGAAAACTGCTAAAAATAGTAACTTTTTTCCATTATGATCATTTCATGGTACAAGGGTGCTCTTTTTGGTTGGGGTTAGAGACCTTATATACATCCACTTCTGGATCCTTGGTATCTACAAGTTGATTGCACTTTTCTACCTTTTCATACAAGCTTTTCCCACAAGAATAGTGTTTACCTCTTCAATCCGCTCTGGAACCTCAACATTTGCTACCTCTTTTGCACATTGGTCCACTTCAACAAGGGGCTTATCATCGTTGACAAGCTCGTCCACCATCAGCATAGGCATATCCTAAACAAGAAACCTCCAAGGAGCATAACTAACCATAGGCCTTACCTCTATAGGCTCTACACTTCAAACAATTTGGCAATCTCTTTGATTGGACCAAAGAACACTTTGCTACCATTGCAATAGGCACACAATCTGCAAGCCTCAACACGCCCAGCTCCAGCTTCCGCTATACCTTCATGTTCTTTATCTTTGCCAGATACACCGTGTGTTCATAGGTATTGTCATAAAATCTAATATCTAACCAACCCAAATGATTTTCTCATATTAAATTGATCACTTAATGTGGGAGAATAAATGGGAACAAGTGTTAAGATATAGATATGTGCTTATAGATCTATCTCAACACGGGGCCAATAGTAAAGGGGCCCAAATGGGAGATGGTCTATCAAGAGCAAGGCTAACCAATGGAGCATAAGACCTTAGGGTTAGCTTCATTGAAGACCTCCAATAATGTGTGTAAAAGTCCTTTGACCTTAGGTAAACTAGAGCTGAGCTTGAGGTGGGAACCCGGCCCAAGCTCGAGGTGCTTGCCCTGCTTGAGGTGCTTGTCGTGCTTGAGGTGTTTGTCCTGCTTGAGGTGCTTGATTAAGGTGCTTGATTAAGGTGCTTGAGGTGCTTGACTTACTCCATGCTTGAGGTGCTTGACTTGCCGCTTGATTAAGGTGCTTGAGGTGCCTTGACATGCTTGCCTGAGATGCTTGTGGGAATAACCCCTAGTCCAAGTGCTTTGTCATGCTTGATGACTAAGGTGCTTGAGCTCCTAAAGTCAAAAGCATCCCTACAAGAGGGGGGGCGAGCCCTTTTCCTAGGGATTAGAGAGAGAACACACACTCATACTCACAAGGGAAGCCCCAGCTTGAAGAGGCAGCAAGGACACATGTTAGGTCCCTACCCATGTTACCTTCATGTGTTGCTTGAAGCCTATTGGCTAGGCTTCAAAGGGGTCCAATGATAAATTACTTGAATTATCTAATTGTTTTTGCATTTATCAAGTCCTCTCTCTCAAAGGGGAAAGGGGGACACTTGTCCCAAGGCTACCCATGTTGCTTGTAATGGCTCCTGCTTGTGATTGGCTAGGCCTGGAGGGGTCCAATGAGCTTCAAACATGAGCTACAAGGGGGGGTCAACCCAAGCAAGATAGGGGGGTGCTTAGGGGGTATGCTCACCCACACACACTCACAAACACTCTCATTGTGTACTATGCAAAGTGCAAGAGCTCCCTGTCTTTCTCCAAGCAAGTAGACGTTGAGAGCCTACACCAACACTCTTGGCTATGGAGTGCAAATCCATCCAAGAGCCATGCTTCAATGCTTGAGCTTGCCATCTATTTCTTCTTCATTACTATGCTATTATGTATGCTAGCACAAGAGTTATGATAAGTGAGGAACTAGCTCTTTCTCGTATGAAATGTTTCTTCTTCCTCTTCCCTACCCTCATTCCCTGCTAGCTCTTTCCACCTTCGAAGGTGTTTGAGGTCTTGGGACTGAGGCTTGGTATAGTTAAAGCTTTCTTCAAGTTTAGGTTATGCTATGATGGTGATGCATGAAGCTTTCCATCTTCATTGCGTCACCTAGGTCACAAGGAACACAAAGAATGTATTGTAACAAGTCTCTCTTTATGGGAGAAATCATAATACAAATGCCTATTGGAGGGGGGACCGGCTCCACATAAATCCGGTCCTCAACTGTTGTCATGTTCTCTAAATTCTCTCTCTTGCAAAATTATTGTCTATGCCAAGTTAACTAATTGCTATGCTTATGTTGCTATCTTCAATTATGTCTACCCGCTATGCTCACAAAATCATTTCTTGAAAGTACTCTCATTAAATTCCGCTACTCTCAAATTGAATAGGCAAATTCCATTACATTGGTATCAGAGCATTTGGTTTCTCTTTTCTTGCTTAAGAAGAGAGGTCCTTAAGTAGCCTATAAATGGTTGATGTTGTTAATTATAATAGAGTAAGTGGAACTGGGATCTAATATCGGTTTTGTTAAGCCCACTATGTGGGGGATGGTGCACACCTTGGGAGCTTTGGACTTAATAATGGAGTCTTTCTAGACTTGCCTACGCCTTTACAATTATTGAGCCATAAGAAGTCCGAAAGGAGCTAACCCTTGGCAACTCTGCTATGTTAGAACTACTCCTCTACTCTCTATAATTAACCACTTTGAGCCATGGGTGTAGATACTTAAGAGCCGATTTTCAAAGGCTAAGAGGAGTGGCAACTAAGGTTTTGTATTGCCAAAGCATACACTAAGTATAAACATAAATTTTGTTAACATGGCTGACAATAATCAAGAGAGTAGAATGAACATTGATAGCTTTGATTTTGCACATGAAGGTGCTAATGATGATGCTCCCATGTTTGTGAATTATCTTGTCACTAGGTTGCAACAAGCTATGGGCAACCCTGTTTTGCAAGCCGAAGTTACTCAACAATTTCGTGCTTATGGAATTTCCCTTCCTCTCCCAGAGGAGATAGAGCTTAGGAGGCCTCTTGAAGAGACCCCCAAAAGAAGACTCTCTCCCATTCGAGAGGAGGAATCCAAAGAGAAAGAAAGCAATGACAGTCTAAGTTCTTCTGAAGATGTGGCTCCACGAAGACGGCGGTCTAGACGATCGCCTACTCCTCCCAAGAGGAAAAGAGCAACCCATAGTCCTTCTCCTCATCACTCTGAAAGGCAAGAGAGGAAACAAAGGAAGAAAAGGGCTAGGAAGAGGTCACCCTCTTCTCCTTCTTCTTCACCTTCCTCCTCTTCCGATGAAAGTTATGGCTATTCTCCTAGAGAATACAAGAGGGGAGGACATCGCAAATCATTTCCTGCATGGCGAAGGTCACAAAAGCTAAAGAAGTTCAAGGAGGGAGGAAAGAGTATCTCTTTTCTCACCTATGATGGCACCTTTGGTGCTATCGACAAAGTGTTGGCCTTCATCCAGCAATTTGATGTGGCCTTTGGGGACGAGGGATTCACAGAGTCCTCCAAGCTACGCCATGTAGCTATGCACTTCCAAAAATCAGCTCGTGAATGGTGGGCTAGCCTTCGTGGCAATGGAGAAGCCCCAAAGACATGGAAAACTGTACGAGTTTCCATCATGAAGCAATTCTTCCAAGCGATACTAAAGATAAAGTTCTTACCGAATGGCGTGGCTTGAAGCTTCTCTCTCATGAGTCTATCAACAAGTATGTAGACAAGTTTTGGGATTTACATCTCAAAGCTACTGTCTTTCAAAAGATAGACTTTGCCGAACAAAG
This sequence comes from Adiantum capillus-veneris, assembly GCF_014529385.1. Lineage (NCBI taxonomy): Eukaryota > Viridiplantae > Streptophyta > Polypodiopsida > Polypodiales > Pteridaceae > Adiantum > Adiantum capillus-veneris. Next base: position 143,574,681 of record NC_140944.1, on the reverse strand, counting down.
ACAACAATTCTGTGCGGGATTACCTGAAGAGATGGCCGAATACATCAACTCTCAACGGCCTGGTACTATTACCGAAGTAATCCACCACACCATGGTTGCTTCACGCATCAATTTCCATCAAGGGGCTAGACGTAATGTCAAGCCCATGGAAAACAAAGATAAAAATGATGCAAAGGGGAAATCCAATGCTCAAAATAATTCCCAAGGCACTTCCAACAACAACAACAACAAAAACAACAACAATCGGTCCAAGGAGAAGGGAGTTTACAAAGGTAAAAACAAACTCTCTCCTGAAGAGCTTGAAGCTTTTCGCAAGGACCATAAGTGTTTCAAGTGTGGAGAGCAAGGACATGGCTATCGTTCTTGCCCCAAGAAGAATACTCGCAATGAGACTCCTAGGGCTTCCACCATCGAAGCTCCAAAAGAGGATGCTCATTGCAAAGGATCATCACTTTCCTATGCGTGGGGAAAGGTAAGAGAGCATGATGCCTTCATCTTGTTTGACCCTGGCTCTACTCTCAACTTCATATCAATAGAGTTGGCCACCAAGTTGGGCATTCAAGCTTTTGAGATGGGAGATATAGTAACAACTGATGCAGCTTTCAAGGGACAACAAGCCTCCGTTACTCCCTTGATTGGGAAGTTGAGGCTTCATGTCCAAAGCTATGTCGACAAAGAAGACTTCTTCATCTCTCCTCTCCAACATCAGGATGTTATCCTAGGGGCACCATGGTTTGATCGCATGGCTGCCAACATGAAGTTCCCTGAAAGGAGAATTTACTTCACCTACAGGGGAAAGAACATGTATATAGATGCTAGTGAGCGTGGTCGCACTATTCCACTTGTAAATCCTCTTTCTTTTGATAAATCAATGAAGAGCTCAGTTTCTGCGTACATGATTTATGTCAAAGAGTCTCTAAAAGCTAATAATGTTTCATCAAATGAAAATGATAGGAATCAAGAAGATTTAGACTTGTCTACTTTTCTAAAAGGATTCCAAGATGTGTTCATCAATGATATCCCTATGGACCTACCTCCAAAACAAGGGGATGATGACCATCGTATTGAGCTCCTTCTAGGAAGCTCACCGCCTAACAAAGCTCCTTATCGAGTCTCACAAGCTCAACAAGAGGAGATTATGAGGCAAGTACAGGAATTGGTAGACAAAGGGATGGTGAGGCCTAGTTCCTCTCCCTTTTGTTCTCCAGTCCTTTTAGTGCAAAAGGAAGATGGTACATACCGTATGTGTGTGGACTATCGAGCACTAAACCATATCACTATCAAAAACAGATTTCCCGTGCCTCGGGTAGAAGATCTGTTTGATAAGCTACAAGGCTCTACCTACTTCAGTAGGATTGACCTTAAGAGTGGCTATCATCAAATAAGGATAGTGGAAGAAGATATCCTAAAGACCGCATTTCGCACAACATTTGGTCTTTATGAATATCTAGTCATGCCTTTTGGCTTGACTAATGCACCAGCTACTTTCAATCGTCTCATGGAGAAAATGTTTAGACCATATCGTAAATTCACTGGAGTGTTTTTTGATGATATCATCATCTACTCCAAGTCTTTGGAGGAACATAAGCAACATCTCCAAGTGGTTTTTCAAGCCATGAGGGAGAACAAACTTTTTCTCAACCAAAAGAAAAGTGAATTCTTCCTTCAAGAGATTCAATATCTAGGTCATATTATCTCTCACGATGGTATTCGTATGGATCCATCAAAGTTAGAGGTAATAAAATCATGGCCTAACCCAAGGAATCTACATGAGCTAAGAAGCTTTATTGGTATGTGTGCATACTATAGACGCTTCATAGCAAAATTCTCTCAAGTAGCAGGACCGCTACACGACTTAACAAAGAAGAACATTAAGTTTGTATGGACTGCTAAGGAGCAAAATGCTTTTGAAAAACTCAAAGAGAAGCTTACTTCCCAACCAGTCCTCGTGCTTCCGGATCTCTCAAAGCCATTTGAGGTCCAATGTGATGCGTGTGGTGATTGCCTTGGAGCGGTTTTGCTTCAAGAAGGGCATGCCATAGCATATGAGAGCCGAAGGCTCAATAGTGATGAACGAGTCTTGGGCATTTATGAGAAAGAGCTTTTAGCTGTTCTACATGCCCTAGACACATGGAAGCACTACCTTTTGGGGACTCCGTTTATCCTACGAACCGACCACCAAAGTCTCAAGTATTTCATGACGCAAACCAAACTTTCCGACAAACAAATGAGGTGGGCAAAATTTTCTTTCGCAATTTAATTTCCATATTGCTCACATAGCTGGTAAGCACAATCAAGTTGCCGATGCACTTTCATGAGGACCAAAAGTTAATGCGGTGTCTATAGCTACTCACAATGATCTATCCTCTATGATAGATGAGTATGCTACTGACCCTGACTTTAGAGACATAATGTCAGCCCTTGCTTTGGGGAAGAAAGAGGAACCATTCACCTTGCAGGATGGTTATCTTCTCCACGGCAATAGGCTATGTGTTACCCATTCCCTTCGTGAGAAGGTTATGTATGGATCCCATGCTCTTCCATATGCAGGGCATAGAGGTATTCAACCTACTCTCCGAGGAGTAGAGACGTATTTCTATTGGCCTACCATGAAAGTGGACATACAAGAGTATGTTTCAAAATGTGTAGTATGCCAAAAGACCAAGTATGATAGAGGGAAGCAACTTGGATTACTCCAGCCATTGCCTATTCCAAATTCACCATGGGAGAGTATATCCATGGATTTCATCTTTGGATTACCCAAGTCTATCCATGGGAATACAGGAATATGGACAATAGTTGACAAGTTTAGCAAGCAAGCACATTTTATTCCTGTCAAAAAGACTATTAAGGCACATCAGATGGCAACTCTCTTCATATCTCAGATTTTCAAGCACCATGGATTACCCACATCCATCGTGTCAGATGGAGATCCTAGAATGACCAGTAATTTTTGGAAAGGTCTCTTTGAAAATCTAGGAACAAGATTGAATTTCTCTTCGGCCTATCACCCACAAACGGATGGCCAAAGTGAGATAGAAAATCTTATGATACTCGATCTACTCAAGACTTATGTTACCGAAGTAGATCAACGCTCACAATGGGAAAAGTATTTACCTCTAGTAGAGTATGCCTACAATAATACTGTACATACTTCTACGGGGAAAGCACCTTTCGAGATCATAGAAGGAAGACCTAAATGTCCCTTGCTACTCAAAGTACATGGGAAGATCTTCGCCGCCGATGAATATAGCCGTGACCTACAAGAATCTTTTCAAAAGATTAGGGAGGCTATAGCCATCTCTCAACAAAGGTAAAAAGCTGCTGCTGATAAGCACAGAAGAGCCTTAATGTTCAAAGAAAATGATTGGGTCTTACTCAAGTTTCCTAAGGCTAGATTAAGGCAAACAACGGGCAAAAATCCTACGGGCCATCAAAAGTATTATGCTAAACTAGCAAAAAGATACTATGTTCCTTTCCAAATCTTAAAGCCCATCAATGAGACGGCTTATCAACTCAAGTTGCCCAACCATTGGCTTATACACAATGCCTTTCATGTAAGCCTACTTAAGCCCTACAAAGGAGAGCCACCAATTGAACCAATTATTGAAGACCCTCCCGAAGTTGAAGACCAAGAAGAGGTGCTACAACCCGAAGCTGTCCTTCGGCATGAAGACAAGGTACTACGACATGGTAAGATAATCCGACGGTATCTTATTAAGTTCAAAAATTATCCTTTTGAAGATGCTAGATGGATGCAAGGAGTACAACTTAAGGATAGTATGAACCTTGTCAATGCTTACAATGCTACATTAGAGTAAGAAAATGTACAAATTTATTTTAAATGACTCATGTTTTTGTCTTATAAGACTAGTCCTCTTTTTAATTGTGCACAAATTTAACTAGTATGCATGCTTAGAATCATGTTTGTGATGACGACGTCTCTCAAACACCAAGTAGAATTTGTCACTCTACTTTGGGAGAATGAAATGGACTAAAGAGCAGACATGCTTGCGGCAGCTATGTCTCCCAAGCACCAAATGGATTAGTCATCCATCTTGGAAAGATGTCGTAGGGTAAAAAAAAGGGATCCTCCACACGCTAAGTACGATTGACTAATGACTAAGGCTTTATCTCTTCTACCTCATAGTCGAGGATGACTATGATTTCAAGAGAGAGGTAATGTCATAAAATCTAATATCTAACCAACCCACATGATTTTCTCATATTGAATTGATCACTTAATGTGGAAGAATAAATGGGAACAAGTGTTAAGATATAGATATGTGCTTATAGATCTATCTCAACACGGGGCCAATATTAAAGGGGCCCAAATGGGAGATTGTCTATCAAGAGCAAGGCTAACCAATGGAGCATAAGACCTTAGGGTTAGCTTCATTGAAGACCTCCAATAATGTGTGTAAAAGTCCTTTGACCTTAGGTAAGCTAGGGCTGAGCTTGAGGTGGGAACCCGGCCCAAGCTCGAGGTGCTTGTCATGCTTGAGGTGTTTGTCCTGCTTGAGGTGCTTGATTAAGGTGCTTGAGGTGCTTGAGGTGCTTGCCCTGCTTGAGGTGCTTGTCGTGCTTGAGGTGTTTGTCCTGCTTGAGGTGCTTGATTAAGGTGCTTGAGGTGCTTGAATTAGTCCATGCTTGAGGTGCTTGACTTGCCGCTTGATTAAGGTGCTTGAGGTGCCTTGACATGCTTGCTTGAGATGCTTGTGGGAATACCCCCTAGTCCAAGTGCTTTGTCATGCTTGATGACTAAGGTGCTTGAGCTCCTAAAGTCAAAAGAATCCCTACAAGAGGGGGGGCGAGCCCTTTTCCTAGAGATCAGAGAGAGAACACACACTCACACTCACAAGGGAAGCCCCAACTTGAAGAGGCAGCAAGGACACATGTCAGGTCCCTACCCATGTTACCTTCATGTGTTGCTTGAAGCCTATTGGCTAGGCTTCAAAGGGGTCCAATGATAAATTACTTGAATTACCGAATTGTTTTTGCATTTATCAAGTCCTCTCTCTCAAAGGGGAAAGGGGGACACTTGTCCCAAGGCTACCCATGTTGCTTGTAATGGCTCCTGCTTGTGATTGGCTAGGCCTGGAGGGGTCCAATGAGCTTCAAGCATGAGCTACAAGGGGGGGTCGACCCAAGCAAGCTAGGGGGGTGCTTAGGGGGTATGCTCACCCACACACACTCACAAACACTCTCATTGTGTACTATGCAAAGTGCAAGAGCTCCCTCTCTTTCTCCAAGCATGTAGAGGTTGAGAGCCTACACCAACACTCTTGGCTATGGAGTGCAAATCCATCCAAGAGCCATGCTTCAATTCTTGAGCTTGCCATCTATTTCTTCTTCATTACTATGCTATTATGTATGCTAGCACAATAGTTATGATAAGTGAGGAACTAGCTCTTTCTCGTATGAAATGTTTCTTCTTCCTCTTCCCTACCCTCATTCCTTGCTAGCTCTCTCCACCTTCGAAGGTGTTTGAGGTCTTGGGACTGAGGCGTGGTATAGTTAAAGCTTTCTTCAAGTTTAGGTTATGCTATGATGGTGATGCATGAAGCTTTCCATCTTCATTGCTTCACCTAGGTCACAAGGAACACAAAGAATGTATTGTAACAAGTCTCTCTTTATGGGAGAAATCATAATACAAATGCCTATTGGAGGGGGGACCGGCTCCACATAAATCCGGTCCTCAACTGTTGTCATGTTCTCTAAATTCTCTCTCTTGCAAAAGTATTGTCTATGCCAAGTTAACTAATTGCTATGATTATGTTGCTATCTTCAATTATGTCTACCCGCTATGCTCACAAAATCATTTCTTGAAAGTACTCTCATTAAATTCCTCTACTCTCAAATTGAATAGGCAAATTCCATTACAGGTATCCGCACCGTACTCTACCTTTTCTTTGATCCTCAGATGTAAGCACTCTAACAGATTCAACAACTTCAAATATTGATTGCCTTTTATCCCAGTAGAAATGTCTAACTGCTTTCAACAGGCTTCAAACTGCTCAAGGAAAATGGAAAATCTTTACTTACATCTTGGCGTACTGCCTTCAACTTTGCACCAGCTTCCTTCAAAGTAACCACCCTTTGAAACCGCTTTAAAAATTGTTTCTAAAGCTTTGCCACGAGCCCCAATGACCGCTCTATAAGCCACCAAACCAAATCTTGGCCTGTCTATGCATCAACAACGGTACCGTCTGCAATTTTATGCATCCGACACCACATGCATCGATAACATCCATAGTTTGAAATTTGCTAACCAGTCTTCAGGGTCTTCATTTGCTATAAATATGGGAACAAAACTTGGCTCCACATCTCTGCTATCTCCAAACTCAACTAATGAACACTTTCGACCATCTGCCAATTGCTCGTCACCGTCAAACACCACCATGAATCTTCAAACCTGAGCACCAGTGTGATCCTCTATGGAGGGTCTAGAAGATGGAGAGGGGGAAAGAGAAAGACACCCAAAACACAACACAATGCCTCACTATAGACTAGGGTATACAAAGCACCCCAATCCACCAGAGTTCACCTTCAAAACTTGACACTTCTCACAAGCAAACCACCGCTTGGACATGACCACACACACACACACACACACACTTTGCAACACACCAAACTAGCTCAATCACCCCGCTCTGCTCAAATTGTAGCCTTCCACATGCACACAACTCTATCTATCTCACTTTGTACAACAGACCTCGAGGAGGCACACATGTTGAGCTATTTACAATGAGCTACATGCCAGCACAACCCTTGAAAACATAGTATGGCTCCAATGGCCGACTCGGCAAAAAATCCCTCAATCTGCCAAAATTTACAACTAAAAAAATCTCCTCTTATAAGAGGTGCCAACCCAAAAAAAAAAAAAGTTGGGCTCATCCTCGTGCAGCTCACCATGAGCTCTTTTAGAATTTCCTATGCATTACATACACTTGGTACATCAATTTTGGTATTATTTTGTATGATCAACACCTCGACACGCTTCCATTATCTCTCTCCCTCCCCTTGTCCGATGTTGTTTTGTCCGCCCAGCTCGGCCTTGGAGCTCCCCATTGACCGGCTACTTTGGAGGCCTTTGACTGGCTTGGGTGGCTTTGGAATGGCCCTCTAATCACATTTGTCAGCTCTTGGGTGGCCCTCAGATTATCTCTCTCTCTCTCTCTCATGACCACCCGGACCCAATTCCCCTCACCTCACCATTAGCAAGGTCGCTAGTCTATGGGGGGTGGGGGGGGGGGGGGGGGGGGGGGTGCGTGATTCATTTCTCACTCTCACAAAATTTGGGGGTCTATGGGGTGCAAGATCAAACCCCATGACTAGCCACGTCAATGCGCAAGGCCACCCAAATATCCAACCATTGCCGCCGCATTGACCGGCCATCGCTAAAACCACCATTTGTGCCATCATGCGTAGTGCCAGAGGTGCTTCCCCCATGTCCGCGCGTAGAGAGGTCTCTCTCTCCCCCCTTGCACTTCCCTTATAAGGGCCATGCTTTTGATTATATATTCCACTCTCCACATACCTGCCTGCACATATGGGACATTTCTTGTGCCACCTGGCATGCCGTCAATGACTTGCCCTCTAGAAGTTGAAAAAAATACGAGTCTCATCTACAAAAAAAGGTTTATCTTGTGCCCCTCTTTAACAATCTCTTTCTCTCTACTCATAGATCGAATGGGTGAGCCGTGAAGCCATGCCAAAGCTCCACCATGTTGACTCTAGGCCACACAAACCGTGCTGACTTTTGGCGTCATCATGGCCTCAAACTACGTGTCTGAAAATAAAAAAAGTCACCTATACCCACTTGATTGGTACTGACCTCCAACTTCATCCTTCCATATCTCGCTGACCGAGCATCCTATTGAAGAATCGACACTTGCTACTATCAAGTCCACATGGTGCATGATACCTTCTCCAACACGGTGGAGCCCAAAAAATCTTGAGATGGCACGCCTTTACATGCCGCCAAATTGGCACAGACCCGTCCCCTGGCTAAACTTTGAAGCCCTATAATTCGACATCTGTGACTTCGATCTTGCTGATCTAAAAATACCAACAGGTAAGCACTATGCATCTATTGGGCTGAAATTGGCTCGGACTACCTAGCACCATCTGTCCTATCCATCTCACATCTATAATGCACTTGCATCTTCAAACTCATATATCTTGGGCTCTACAGCTCTGTTTGACGAACCGTCTGGACCAGCTGCCCCAACACCTCAAGCTCTACCTCCTCAAGCCAAAAACCAGCCTTGTGATTCTCCTTCACCTTCTCCTTCACCTACTATCCCATCTAGCCCTTTTTGTAGCCCTCTTGGTCTATAAAGCCGCATAAAGCATATGCACGTGCTGCTACCTGTCTGCGTGGGATCTTTGTAGATACTGTAGCCCTTTTCCATGCACCTACTAGCCTGCACATACCTGCCCATGCCATCTTCTACGATCGACACATTTTGGGTGCACTAGCGTGTATAATCAATTTTAATCATCTTTAGCTTTCTTACCAGTCAGTTTTCAACCTTTCTTCCAAGATTTAAAGTGCCCCAATTGGAGTTGTGCTCTTCAAGTTACAACTAGTTCGCTGCAGGGTTATGGCTTGGAAACCTAGTGGCAAATTGTGTGCAAATAGATTGGGAGGGCATGTATCTATAAATTGTGGAGTTGATGTTGAAATTGTGGGTTTGTGATGTTCAATTGTGAAAGGGGATGCCCTTGTATTCATATGCATTGGTCGGCGTGTGATGTAAATCTGTGCTTTGACAGGGTTTTGCTCCTATGTGCTATGGTCCTTTGGGTGGGTGTGTGCTTGTAAATTCCCATGGGTGGATAGGCCTTTTGGTTGGGGTTTACTAAGAGTGGTTTTGGTATTCTTTTTGGTGCTGAGGTTGAAGTTCAAGCACTCTTGGCCTATAGGGCTATAGAGGTGTCCCACTTTTTTGTTTGCCCAATAGTGTTTTGGTGCCACCACTGAGGATCTTCTTCAAGTGACCTTCAATTGGCGGCTTTGATGGCTATGATGGAAAAGTTTCCAAGGTTTTATGGTCATATAGGTGAGGATGCTGATGCAGTTATTGAAAAGATGGAGTTTTCTTGTTTGTTTGCAAATAAAAAAGATCCAATGCTTAATGGTGAAGTTTTTGTTTTTTTGCTTGAAAGAGGATGCAAGGACATGGTAGGATAGATATGTCTTGATTGAAATCGACACAACCCCCACAAGTGATGACTTATGATGCATTAAAGAAGGCTTTTCTTCAGAAGTTCAAGAAGGTAGATGACCCAACAAATGTATGTCACTCCATTGAAGGGCTTGTATAGGGTGACAACCAGAGTGTAGTTGCCTTTGTGAAGCAACTAAATGAGAGATGGTGTCTTGATTTGGGTAGTGATGTTCCTCCTCTCATGCTTAAAAAGTGTATGTTTATGCAAAGTTTCAAGGTTTGATTTGACATTACAGGTTGAGCTTAAAGAGACACTTATATTTGAAGGTGCAGTAAAGGCTGCAAAGCATAAGGAATGGAAGCTAAATGCCGGATGGACTAAGTAATGGCTTATCTTACCTACTCCATAGTTGAGGAGGACTATGATTTCAAGGGAGAGGAAGTGTCATAAAAATTATTCTTTCTAACTTTCCTAAATAATTTTATCATCTTAAATTGGCCATTTAAGAAGGGAAGATGCCAGGACCAAGGTTAGAGGATTGAAAAGTTATCGGCCATGGTCTAGTCGCAAGAAGTAGACAAAATGAAGACGTATCCTAAGTGTAACAAGGGGAATCCTTTGTGGATTCCAATGAAGCTAAAATTCCGAAGACAAGCTTAATATGCCTCCAAGAGACTGTACACAAGTCACACAAGAGAGCTTTAAAAGGGTAGCAATGGAAAGGTAAAGGTAAGTCAAAGTTAAGTAGGCAAGGGGCCTACTAGCTTAAGCAGGCAGGGGGCTTGCTAGCTTAAGCTAGTAGGGGGGCTACTAGCTTACCCATATTTCATTGTGAGCATATTATAATTCTTTTAATTATGATTGGTCCAGGAATTGAATTAGCCATGTCTCATATGTATGCTAGGCCTAGAATCAATGGAAAATCTTCTTGCATAATTCGATTATCGCAAGGTAAGTGTAAGTGTGCATTAAGGTCCATGTGTTATGCCACTTGCCCACTTTTACTTAGTCAACTAAGAAAATTCAAACCCACATTTATAGCATTGATTTGTGCCCATGCTCCACTTGTCACAAGGCTGACACTCACTTAAAATATCTAGGACACATGTCAACTGTAGCTTAATTATTACAAGGTAAGTATAAATGTGCACACTAAAGGTCCATGTGTTATGCCACTTGCCCACTTTTGCATAGTCACCTAAGAAAATCCAGACCCATATTTATAACATTGAGTTTGTACCCATGCTTACTGTCACAAGGCTCACACTCACTCAGATGTCAAGTGCAGACTTGAGTTCCTCTCTTGAGTATAATTGATTTTCATTGGGGGACACACTCTCAAAGTCAATGGGAATAAACCCTCACATGGCCGAAGGTCAAGCCTAACCTTATGAAGAGGGAATGAACGTTTCATTGGGGGACACACTCTCAAAGTCAATGGGAATAAACCCTCACATGGCCGAAGGTCAAGCCTAACCTTATGAAGAGGGCACAATGCTCCTGCATTTTCCCAAAAGTAAGAAATCCATTCATTGTCTAGTGGAAGAAGGGTTCTCTCTTTTATGCTTCTCAGGCTCATTTTTGCATACTCATACATGCGACACACAAGAGGTGCAAGCTCTCTCATTGAAGGATCCATGGTGCCTTCATCAACACACTATGATTGATTGGAAGCTTACCAACTTCTCCCTTTGTTACATTATGTATGCTAGCTATGCAAGGAAGAAACTCTTTTAATATTAGAAGTATTAGAATCCATACTTCTTTATTGTATGCTACTTATTCTTCCTCTCATTCTATCTCAATCCATGTAGCTCTCTTCACTTTTCATGGTGATTGAGGTCTTGGGATAGAGGCCCCACCAAGAAGAATCAAGAGGCACATGTGATTTTCCATATCCATGCTGCCAAAGCTCTTGTGAAGTATAAAATGTGCATTTGTAAATATCTCTCTTTCTTCATGGGAGAAAGGTCAATGCAAAGTCTCTTTGGAGAGGGGACTGGCTCCAATTGAAATTCGGCCTCATCTATTGTCAATGTCTTTGTGTTGCAGTCTATACAAAATTTCTCTTTAGTTTGCTTATGTGTGATTCTCTCAAGTGAATATTGCAATCTCTCTCTCTCTCTCTCTCTCTCTCTCTCTCTCTCTCTCTCTCTCTCTCTCTCTCTCTCTCTCTCTCTCTCAATCAATCAAGTCCCTACTCTTCTAGCTCTTTGATTAGGGAGTCCTCTTTTCTCTTTTCTTTATTTCAATTCCAGTTGTGCCTAAAAGGAATTAAGGCCAATATGGTGAGAATTAGGATTATTTATTCTATGTTTCTCCACATTCTTCACATATAAAAGGGTGTTGAAAAAAAAATCCTAAAATGTTTTTACAAATTAAAATGCTGAAAGGTTTCTTTTATAGGTGAAAAATTCACAGCTAAGGGATTTTATAAATAGTCCTTGAACGCACACAATATATAGGTTTTACATATAGTGACCCCCTCATATAGGTTCATCGTCAAGAGAGATATTGAAACACCATGTCCATTATGCAATTCTAACACAATGAAAATTTATGAATCATGGTTCACTCCCTAGCCTTATAATAAAGAACTGTTGATGTGTCTTTGGGGAGGCAAAACATAAAACTTTATTTAGTGCCATGTACTATGAATGTTTTGCTAAAGCATCCCCTCTAGTTGGAAGTAATTAAACCACTAAAATGATATATGCTTTTAGGAAAAAATCTAGATAGCCATAGGACATTGGCACGTGTAATAAAGAAGTTATGGAATCTCTAAGGGGGTTGATTCCACACCAAATAGCAAGGCAAATGGAAATTAAAGGATGTAAGAAAAGGTAGAAGAATGGTGGGGCATCCTATGGCCTTTTAGTCATAGTAACCAAGATATACTATGAACATGTTGGTGACCATGGGGTTTACCTCAACCCATGTAGCTTGAGAAGTAATTTCTTTTTGCTAAACAAATTTCCAATGTTAGAAACCTATGTCTACGTGGTCAAGGAGTGTTTGGATTGTAGAAAATAGAGGAGACATATATCAAGACTAGAGGCCATACCATAAGTGGGTCAAGGGAGACCCTATGGCCTTTCGGCCATAGGGTAATGCTCAACATAAAAGTTTAATAACCACCATGAGCCTATAGATAGAACTACGGGAACTTAATGACCCTAAAAAATGAGACACCTTTAGATAGAGACCATGCATGTGTGAGAATAACAAGAGTAGATGTTAAGCCCTCAATGGTGTTCAAGGGAGAGTTCTCAATAGGGATGTCTATGGTCATGTGGACTTAAAGTCACTCTCATGCCTTACAATAAAGAGCCACTATTGACCTTTTTCAAAAGGAAAATCATGGATTTTTCTATAGAAGCATGGATTAGGAATGCCTTTCTAAAGGATCTCCTCTTGGGAGTCACTTCCATCCTTCAATGATAGCCATTTTTTAGTTACTTTTTAAAGTGGGAAGAGGCACCTATGACCATAAAGTGCTTTCTAGAAGTGATTTAGAGATTGGATGTAGGGCATTTGATGTTAATGTCATGATAATGCATACATCATTTTCCCAAAAAGAGACCATGATTTTGTAAAAATGAGAGATTTTGTAATCTTGCTCATACAATGGATATCAAGATATTGCATTTGGATTCACGAGTCTTAGCTACCATGAGATTTAGAGTATCCTATGACCATATGGCCATAAGAAATAGAATAGGAGCTAAATGGAACATAATATGCTTTTAGCTGAATGGAATAGAGTAGTGAATTGAGAGAACATAGGTTGATTCTCAATAATTTATTTGAAGAGTGAACTAGGAGACAATGAGAGTGGTGATGCACTCTATCAAGTGGAATCTAGCTATGAATGTTCGCAGTAAACCGTATGGCCATGGAGCCATATGTCGTCCTTAAGGACAAACCAGAAAAATCCACAATGATCCTATGAAAATGATATTCTCATTTGGTCAGATAAGTCCTATATAGGAGTATGTACCCTATACAAGAGTAGAAATGTAGGCGAGTTTAAAAAATTGTTGATTAAATAAAAAAATTATTGATCTCTATCCATGCAAGCATAAAAGGGAGAATCAAGATGAGGAATGTAGCAATCGGCTACAAGAATTGTGCTCTTTTTGATGTCATAATTTTCAGCCATACATAACGTTTGTTCTTGTCATCTTTCACAATTGATACAAAATCTTCCAATCCTTGCTTAACCATAAATGCTACCCCTCCTTGCTCTTTTTGTTGCTCGAGATTCTTTGACCACATCAATGAATTTACATTGTAATCCTCCAAAATGTTAATCCTTGTGTATCATGCTCCCAAGTTTCAACAAGAAGTACAACATCAGCTTTGCTTGTTAGTTCATCTATGACAACCCTCACATTTGATGTGCATCCATTGCACTTACAAAATCATACTGTCCATTGTAACTCGGACTCATAGGTTGCGTAGTCCTATTTCCTCGAGGGACTTGCCTCCTCCTTGAGCACATTTTCTTCATGAGAGATCTCCTTGTTTTTCTTATTCCTCTCCTCATATGCCTTGTTGATGAATATTTTGCTGCTTAATAGTACAATGTTAACATACAAAACATTTTGTATCCCTCAAGTAGATCCAGCTATTATCAAAGATAATATTTTTTCTAGTCTCATCCGGCATGGTACATATAATTGGCTGTTCTACCAAGCAAGGAGCTCCTTTCTTACCACCACTCTATGTGCTCCATAAACCATAATTCGTGACAAGCCAAAGTGGGTTTTAAAGAAATCTTTGATAACAATGGCAAGATAAGGAGATGTCTCTAACTTCTCTTTGAGAATTCCACGAATAACAACGTTCTTAGGACAACTCCCATTCCTTCAACTCCTCTACATCCACATTCTCAAAATTCTTTGTTTGAGCCATAGCTTGCATGATGGAGGAATTAGGAGCCACATTGTTACCATATACATTAGCCCAAGACTTGTTCGTGCATACATTTTTCATGTCACGTACATCTCGACTCATGATGTCAAATTTCTCCTCTTTCAATACATGGTCATGCTCTACTTTTCTCATGCGCTCCTTCAAAGTATGGAAGGCCACAAGAGAGCATTTACATTACTTGAATTCATCTTCAAGTTGGATCAAACATGTTTTTTTGCATCTCAAGTGTCCTCTTGAGATTCTCATTCTCAATCATAAGAACCTTTAGCATGTCATTCTCCATTGCAAGTGCTTGTAAGTATTCACCTTGTTTGTTTACAGTCTCTTGCAATGATATCAAGTATGCCATGATCATGGTTTGTTAATGTCGTTAATTGAGTGGTTGTGTTGCTATCTCTACACTTAGGAGATTTTGGATAATTTTCTACAATGGTTGTTGACGTCATTGAAAAAGAACCTTTGTGAGTATGTAAAACAAGAGATTAGAGTCAACTTTCACGAACTTGTTCACTTCAAAAAAAATTTGGATGAGGAAGTTATGATAAAAAGAGTGAACTATTGTTTACTAGGTTAAAATAGCTGCACGAGAGAGAGAGAGAGAGAGAGAGAGAGAGAGAGAGAGAGAGAGAGAGAGAGAGAGAGAGAGAGAGAGAGAGAGAGAGAGAGAGAGAGAGAATGGGTGAACAGAGGGAAGAAGCTAGTGAGAAAGAAATGTGGACACAAGGGGAGGGTGAGAGTAAGAAAGTAGTAGGCGATGGATAAAGAGTATGAGAGGATAGGTGGAGGAGGAGGAGAGCGTGGAGGACAAGAGAGGGTGGCATAGGAGGAGAATATTGGGTGGCTTTGGTGGCCAAAAATCGCAAGAGTAGTGGTCCATCAATCACCCAAGAAAGAAAAAACTTCTCTCCAAAGCTCGATCCATATCTTAACTCTCTCTCTCGTCCTCTTTTCCCCGTATATTCAGCCATGATCTCTCCCTACATACCTTCCTCTCCCAACCACGATGTGGACTCTCTATTGCGACGCTCATTTCAGCCATTTTTGAGCATCGAGAGTCACTTATGAACTCCACTCACACCACGTGACATGTTCATTTGGTCCCATAGGTCATATTTGACCTCCCAGGATGATAATAGAACTATCTATCTATCTATCTATCTCTCTCTCTCTCTCTCTCTCTCTCTCTCTCTCTCTCTCTCTCTCTCTCTCTCTCTCTCTCTCTCTCTCTCTCTCTCTCTCTCTCTCTCTCTCTGTGCATCCAAACCCTAGTCCAAACACACCTGTGTGTAGCTTGTCTCCCCCTGGGGGAGGGCCGCACAGTGGGAGGGCATCAGAGCAAGCTCTACCCTAAGCTCAAGCCCAGTACACACTCTCTATGACTGCTATTAATCCGCCCAGTGCCCTCTTCTCTCGCTATGTACAGAGAGCTCAACTTTGGAGTTTAGTTTATTTTCTGCCCAAGTCTCCTTGCGCATCCTCTCCCTGCTTGCACAAAGCTTTTCTCTTGCAATTATTCACCTCCAAGCTTATTCATTGTAGGCCTATGGTCTCACTACTTTAAGATTAAAATCCTTCAAGGTCTCCGTCACCACTAACACATATCTTAGCTTTATAAGCCTTTGATCTCACCCATGTGCCACAAGACACTTGGGGTTTCAAGCATTCTCAAGTCTCATCTTTGAGAAGGTGTCACAAGTGGTACTTATGTCTTCCTTTGGCACTCTAGTGTCATGCAAGAGCTTTCTTGTGGCAACAGCACCAAGGAAGGACCCCACCAAGAAGCACGCTAAGATCCAAGAAATCATCGAATAGAATGAGAGACTCAAACAAAACATATGTAAAATTGAAGATGTGAAGGAAGTAGAGAGCCAAGCTCTGCTTGCAAAAGCTCACAAAGTTGAGACCACCCTCACTAAGACTGTCATGGAATCCCTGAAGGATTCCCATGAAGAAACATACAAGAAGATTGACACCAAATACATGTGATCATGCAAGAATGCCAATTACAAGAATCTCTTGCCCTCAAGGTCAGAATTGCGGGCCTCCACCCACCGTGGTGCACCAACGAGGACACCCTCGAGGAAGCAATCACCAAGCTCAATGAAATTCTTCAACCTGTCTACATTAAGCTTGAAAGTGTCTCTTGGATGAATGACCCACATAGGCATGTATCACCCGAGCATTGCATACTCACTTTCAAGGACAATGATGAACAAATGGAGTTGTTACACCAATCTCAACTTCTCAAGGGAAAAGAACTTTGGATTTTTGAGGAACTAACTACAAATCAACTCAAGAATAAGCAAGTGAGCTCAAGAAGATACATGAAGTGCACAAGTAAGGTAAATGGGAAATATACCGAGGTGGGAAAGCTGTCATCCAAGAGTTTTGAACTCCCAAACCACCTCTCTCCTTAGCTGACCCCCTTTAGGTTTTGACCTTTCCTTTTCTTTCCTTTATCCTATCTCCCTGATGGACCCTCAATCCTTAACTAATATGTACCAATCATTCTCCTTAGAAGGAATCGTCGAATAATTTGTTTTGGGTCATATATGACCTTCATGGACGATAAATCAATCGCTCTCTCTCTCTCTCTCTCTCTCTCTCTCTCTCTCTCTCTCTCTCTCTCTCTTTGGCATCCTTTTGGCAAAGGCTGTGGGACTCCAGACAACCAAGGCGCATCACTTTATTCCAGTGTGGCTGGTTTCACACAGAGCCACAGCAGTTGGGAGCTAGCTTGTACATAGTGGTCTCTCGGCCGCATGTGCAGCCTGTGAGACCAGTTGGTGGAGATTCGACGTCACTGTCTTTGGGACTGTCCATCGGCCCAGCAGGTGTGTCTACGAGTTCTTCGACTGATGCCTGCCCTCTCCACGGATCAACAGTACACTTGGGGGGGAGCGGCTTGGTCCACCCTCACGGCCTGGCACTTCAGTTTGAGCTATCTTCCAGCAGCAGGATGATAGTGATGCAGGGGGGGCGTCCTACAGAGCTTACTCCACAGGAGTGGTGCAATGAGAGAGAGGAGTGTTGGGAGCTCATCAGTGGCCTAGCTCTCTGGTTCATCTAGCGGGCCTGCTGTTTCCGCATCTTTGAGGCTCGCCCTGTGCCACCAGCAGAGACTGTTCGTGAATTTTGGCTAGAGCTGATCCATACTCTCAGAGGACAGCTTGAGTGACTACAGGGCAGCTCCGACCGCATGCGAGAGCACCGCGAGGCTTTCCTTCGACTATGGCGCCCTGGGCCTTTCTACACCATAGTCCAGGGGGTGCTCATATGGCACCAATGTCCACATGTGTGGCTCTTCCCTCCTCACATCTCTTGATTTAGCCTCATTGTATATATGCTGCTTTTTCATTGGGAGAGTCTCCCCATCATGCTTGTTGTAGCCCTCTCTTGCAGAGGGCAGTTTTCATTAACTAATAGAAGGATCTTTTTCTCGGGAAAAAAAAATATTTACACACAAAGAGGCCATAATATAATTTTATTTTTTTGGTAGCTCACTATGTCAATTTGGATAGCAAAACAATGACTATCCTTAGTCCTCCCCCAGAATGATGATATATTCATATACCATCGTAAAGCATCTTTTCCAAAGAGAGTGCTTCAGAGTCTTTGCACAAGATATTCATTGTTTGGCTCCTTGGCATTTTGGTTTGAGTTACACTCATGCTTCATGGAACAATACTTACATGAGATAGCTACCTTTTGACAAATATCTGGTAGATCCTTTGGTAGAAGGAGACTCAAATAGGGCTTCAAACGATACCCGTTTACCTTCCTGGAGTGCTCTTTCCCATTCAAATCCATGAGCTGATAGTAACTTGAGTTGAAAGCCTTCTTAACTATGTATGGCCCCTTTCATCTAGTTTCAAATTTGGCATCAAAACAATTCTCGAGTCGATTGTCATACCTTAGCACAAGATCTCCTTCATTGATGCCTTTGTCCTTGTCCTTCAGTTTCTTGTCAAGCTTCTCCTCACCTGTGTAGCTTTCCTCTTGTAGCACTCGTATGCTGCTTCTCTTTTCCACTCAAGCTCAGGTAAGGTAAGAAGTCAATCCATGCATGCTTCTTGGTCATCTTGTGCTTCTTTGCCATGAAGTCGCATTGTTGGAATGTTGAGCTCAATTGGCTGTAAAGCCTCTTCACCATAGACCAAATGAAATGGTGTGAACTTCGTGGATTCCCTTTATGTGGTTCGATACGCCCACAAGGCACCATCCAAGAAGTCATCCCACAACTTTGTCTTGTTTTGCACCATCTTCCTAATGATGCCTGCAATGACACCATTAGCCTTCTCCACCAAACCATTTGACTGTGGGTAGTAGGGTGTGCTATGACGATGTAGAATGTGAAGTTCTTCACATACTTCTGTGAGAAAGCCCTTTCTAAACCCTGGACCATTATCAGAAACAATCTCCAAAGGTGTGACAAATCATGAGTGTAGACAAATTTGCTCACTGTCCTCTCATTTACCTTTGCCACACTTTGTGCTTCCACCCACCTAGTCATATAGTTTACAACCACTAGAATGTAGAGTTTACCATTTTTTGTCCTAGGCAGAGGACCCATAGCATCAATGCCCCACTTTTCAAAGGGTTCATTTGCAAGTATGATTTGCCTTGGACCATAAACCAATCTTCTTTCCCATTTACCTCACAGTTGTGACAAATTTTACACCAATGTTGAACATCCACATGGAGACTTGGCCAAACATACCCCGCAAGCAAAATCTTCTTCACAGCTAACTCTTGGGAAAAATGACCACCACATGCCTCTTCATGCAAACCTTTCAGAATGGTTGGAATTTCCTTGATAGTTGGTACTCTTCTGCACACTTGATCCTTCCCTCTTTGATAGAGGGATCCTTTTAGGAAGAGATACGTGCTTGGCTTCTTCATGAGTCTCCTCTTCTGAGCCTTTGTGAAGTCTTGTGGAAACTCCCCCTCCAAAACGTAGCCAATAATGGAAGTCAATGACTCCAATCCCTGGTATCTTGGTTGCTTGACAGCTGTTGCCACCATGATAACCTACACTTCTTTCTCAACACATGTAACTGCTTGTTGTGCAAGTAAATCGACATCTTCATTTTGTTTCCTAGGAATATGATATAGTTGCACTTCTTCAAACTGATTAAACAACCTACAAATGGCATTAAATTTTGTCCTTAAGCTTTCATTCTTGCATGCCCAAATGCCTAAAATCTGTTTCACAATGAGAAGTGCATCCCCCTTTACCATGAGACGTTGTATACCTTGGCCAATGCACATCTTCAAACCATGGAGTAGTGTGTTGTATTCTGCTTCATTGTTTCTAGTTGAACCTGGTAGATTGACCTTCTCTTTCATTACCACCTCTCTACTTGGGTGGAGCAACACTAGCCCTCCCCCTGCTTTTCCGTTCAGCAGCTTTAAACCGTAGCACAAAGGCCAAGGAACTTGAAATGGTGATCGATGAACAAGGTAAACGCATTAGGAATACCTTATGGTGGTGGCAATGGTAGGGTCTTTATTTCAGGCACCTTAATCTCCTTCTCATGTACCTTACGAGTAAGGATCCCTGCCAATTGTGCATGCACACTATCTTTTACCTTGAAAGAGTATTGGAACTCTTGCAACTCCATAATCCACTTTGAGATCCTAGTACTAAGATTCGTTTGAGATGACACCCAAGGAAACAATTTTTTTGCAGTGAGAATTACAAAAGGTTTTGGTAGCAAGTAGGATCTAAACTTTTGCACCGCAAACATGAGAGAAAGCATCATGATTTCTGCCTCCGTGTAGCCTCTCTCCAAAGCATTCATGACCCTACTAGCAAAGTAGATGGGTCGCATCCGGGTACTATGGTAATCTTGTTGTAGCAAAACCGCACCAATTGTTTCTTTCCCAACACTAGAGCTAACAAAGAATGTGTACTCCCAACAAGGAGGCATGAGTGTTGGTAGCTCTGACAGGATGACTTTGATGTTACAAAAGTACTCTTCAAGCTCATTAGACCATGCAAATTCTACTTGTTGTGTCAACTTTTGCAACAAAGGGGGGAGCAACTCCGAAGCTAAGTGAATGAAGCGTGACATATACTTCACCTTTTGAATGAATGAGATGACCTCTTTGAGATTCTTGGGTGATGTGAGCTCAATAAGAGCCTTTGCCTTTGAAGAATCCACCTCAATGCCTTTATAGGAAACCTTGTGACCGAGCAAGATCACTTCATCCTCACCTATGTGACATTTGTCAGGATTGATCTAACCTCCCATGTCGTAAAGTTCTATTAGACCTTCTTATACCTTTTGTAGATGCAATGATTTTGAGCTATAAATGCAGAAATCATCAATGAACACCCTAATTGACTTTCCAAAGAATGCTTGAAACACCATGTTCATGAAACGTTGGAAAGTTGTAGGAGCATTTTTCAAGCCAAATGGCATGACTCTAAAAGCATAACAACCCCAAGGAGTGATGAAGGTTGTTTTTAACTGATCCTCCAACGTGATACCTATTTGAAAGTAACTTGAGTAGCCATCACACACAGTGTACTTCTTGTGACCAGCTACCTCATTTAGTATATCATCCTGAAATGGGAAAGGAAAGTGATCTCTTTTCGTTGCCTCATTTAGTGGACGATAATCCACACACACCCTCCACTTGCCGTTCTTCTTGGGAGTGACAACAACGGGAGAGGCCCACTCTAAATTCTCCACTAGATAAATGAAACCTGCTACTAGAAGCTTTCTTACCTCCTTGAGTAAAGCCTGCTCCTTGATGACTCCTAGCCTTTGTAGCTTTTGAGCCTTAGTGTGGCCTCTGGCTTCAACTCAATCTTGTGTTGAACATCATCTACTCCATGCACATCGGTGTAGTCTTTAGGAAAAATTCTAGGAAATTTTCTTAACATGCCTTTGAACTCCTCTCTTTCTTCCTTTGTAATATGATTATCATTCTTGCATATTAATTTTCCACTCTCCCAATCCTGCAAAGCTCGCATTTTCATTAGCCATGGTCTTCCTAGGATAAATGGGTAACCATTTCCTTTGGTAGACATAACATAGAAATCCATTGCCTTCTTAATGCCAAAGGCCTCCACGAAAACATTTTTGCAAATGCCTACACACCTAGCCTTGCTATTGTTTGCCATTTTTACTTTAATTTCAGGTGTCTCATGGATGTGCATGCCTAGTCTTTGCATGAATCCGTCTATCATGAGGCAAATTTGTGCACCCCCATCCACCAAACCTTTCCTGACCAATCTTCCTTTGATGTAACAATCTAGCACATGTGTAATATCCTCATTCATTTCAACATGTGCAATTTTTACAATAGGCACACTCTCTTTTATCTTTCTCCTAGTGCTAACTGCTTTCATTAGATCTCTCCTAAATTGTGGGCATAATGCAAGAAACTGATGCCATGAGATATCAGGACCCTTACGTCTCATGTCTTCCAACAAGTTGTACAGAGCCATACCATGTCCAAGAGGGAAGTCTTGGAGTTTGATATAGCATCAAGTCCTCTTGGTTTCCTTGGTCTCCTTTGTCTTCTTTCCTTGTCCATGGTCGCTCTGTGATGTGACTCCTTCTTTCTCTTTACCTTTTCCTCGGCCACACTTAATGCCGTTTGCTTCCATGTCAATCTCGTTTGAATTTGTCACCTCCAGCACATGCACATTTGGATCTGGCAAAGGTGGAAACCCTTCTACCCCTTGTGGAGGCGGTCTTGGTCCATTTGGCCTTTGTAGAAGCCTTCGTTGCATTCATCACTGGGTAATTCAAGCTAGATCTCCCTGGCTCCCCACGGGGCCAGGGACAATTATACATTCCATGTCCATACTCTCCGCAATTCCAACATTACAAGACTCTCCTAGGTCGTGGCTCTCTCTCTTCTGACTTCTTTGACTGTCCCTTTGGACCTACAGCTTGTGCAAGGTGAATTGACAGACTGCTTAAAGATTCATTTAACTTCTTAATCACTTCAGTCATTACCTCAGGAAGCTCCCTAGATATTGATTGCTTGTGACTTACCTTTGGATCTAAGACCTTCTATCGGAACCTCTCCCCTTAAGCACTTGAGTTTCCTATACTTCTCAGCAGCCCTAGTTTCCGCTGCATCAAAGGTAGCAAGTGCACCCGCCTCAACTGTTACCTTGAGGTCAGGAGTTCGTCTATGAACCTCTCCTTCTTTAGAAATTTTTCACCATCACCAGGATTAGAAACATTTCGTATCCATAGAGACGGAGAAACTCTTGCTTATACAAGTAGTAGTCCAACATTTCTACATGTTCTTGATTAGTTATTATCCTCTTGACACGGCGAGACATCTTGAAATTTGCTAAAAATAATTATGCATCCTCTCTCCTCTCTACACAATAATCTTTTCTAAATGGAAATCTGTTCTACAACAAAATAAAAATATGCGCATCAAATGATTTATGATAATCAATAAGAGGCAGAATGACAGGGTTTGGTGATGCAAGAATTTCTCCTACTCTTTGGGCACCATACATTGTTTAAAATGGATCTTTCTACTAATTACAATGTTTATTCTAATGTGTGGAGTGAAATGGAAGGGGAAAACCTCTATTCCTGGGCTATTATCCATTGTCTATGCATGACCTAATGCTTAAAACAAAACAAAAATATAGACGTCCAAACTAAGGTCGTACCTAATGAGAGAAAAAATAAAAGGATTTACTGAAGCGTTTATCTTGTCCAACCTAAGAGGACCTAAAATTCTACAAATTACACGTTGAAATTGCAACTTAGTACTAACAATTATGTGTACCTTTTGCCTTGCAATGGGAATGAAAGGATCATACAAATTACACTTTGAAATTGCAACTTAGTAGTACTAACAATTATGTGTACCTTTTGCCTTGCAATGGGAATGAAAGGATCATACAAATTCTCATAATTCATGCAACATACTTGACTATGCTAAAGGTTGATCCTACACAAAAATACACAGCCCTCCTCAGCAGGGGTACCAATTTGAAGCGGTCCGGGGCGGGCAACAAGAAGAGTGGCCTCTAAGTACCCTTCTAGGCTCCGGTGCTGCTCAATTGGGTTGGGGCTCGTAAAACAACCAACACACGCACAAACCCGCACCCTAATCCTACAAAAATTTGGGGCACCACCTTGCAAAGTAGGGTTGCCCATAGCTTGTTGCAACCTAGTAACAAGATAATTGACAAACATGGGGACATCATCATTAGCACCTTCATGTGCAAAATCAAAGTTATCAATGTTCATTCTAAGCTCTTGTTTATTGTCAGCCATGCTAATTAAACTTATATATATAGATTAATTTGTGCTTTGGTACCCTCAAAAACCTTAGTCGCTACTCTTCTTTACCTTTGAAAATCAGCTCTCAAGCAGCCACATCCGTGGTTAAACATTGTTGATGGCAAACACTAGTAGAGAGGGTCTAACATTTCTCGGTTGGTTATGGTTCCTGTTGAGCTTTCTTGTAGCTCAATAATGGTTAAGCCAAAGCCAAGCCTCAAGAGGCTCCATTATTAAGACTATCATTCTCAACGGTGTACCTCTAACTAAATCCTTCTCAACCAAGATAGAAGATCCATGTCCCACTTACCCATTGCAATAAGCAAGCCCAAACTTCCATGGAAAAATTAAGGACCTCTCTTCTTAAGCAAGAAAAGAGAGACCAATAGCTCTTATACCAATGTACTGGATATGGCCTATGGACTTTGAGAATAGTGGAATTAGGAGAATTAAAGAGAGCATTTTTGTGAGACTACTTTGAGAACATAGAGGGTGAACTTATTTAGCAATAGCAACTTAATCATAATACTTAATTAGCTTGGCATGAACAATACTTTTGCAAGAGAGAGAGTTTAGAGAACTTGACAACAGTTGAGGACCGGATTTATGTGGAGCTGGTCCCCCCTCCAATAGGATTTGGTATTATAGATTCTTCCATCAAGAGAGACTTGGTACAATACAATCTTTGTGTTCCTTGTGACCTAGGTGATGCAATGAATATGGAAAGCTTCATGCATCATGAGCATAACATAGACTTTGTAAAAAGCATTAACCATCCCCAGTCTCAATCCCAAGGCCTCAAACACCTTCAAAGGTGGAGAGAGCTAGCTAGGAATGAGGGTATGGAAGAGGAAGAAGAAACATTCATAGGAGAGAGAAATAGTTCCTCACTTATCATCACTCTTCTTGCTAGCATACATAATAGCATAGTAATGAAGATGGAGAAGATGGAAAGCTTAAGCATTGACGCATTGACGCATACATAATAGCATAGTAATGAAGATGGAGAAGATGGCAAGCTTAAGCATTGACACATGGGCTATTGGTTGGATTTTCACTCCATAGCCAAGAGTGTTGTTGTAGACTCTCAACTTCTCTACTAACTTGGAGAAGGAGATGAAGCTCTTGCACTTTGCACTTCACACACACTGTGTGTGTGTGTGTGTGTGTGTTGGGGGGGGGGAGAGTATACACCCCAAGCTAGCCCCCTCCTTGCTTTGTTTGACCCCCTCTTCTAGAACTATCTGGCACCTGATTGGACCTCCTCAAGCTTGGCCAATCACAGGCTTAGTGCATATCAAACAGCAAGGGTAGCCTTGGGACAAGTGTCCCCCTTTCCCCTTTGAGAGAGAGGACTTGATAAATGCATAGAGAATTAATTAAATTTATTAAATTATCATTGGACCCCTTGGGAGGCCAACCAATAGACTTTAGGAACACCATGAGGGCAACATGAAGAGGATCTTGACAAGTGTCCTATTTGGCTTCTTTGTACCAAGCTTGCCTTGTGTGGTGGTGCGTGTGTTCTCTCTCTAGCCCCTACAACGAGGGCTCGCCCCCCCTTGAGTAGGGATATGCATTGACTTTGTGGAACACCTTACCCCCTCAAGCACCTTAGTCATGGAGCACCTTAGCCATTAAGCACCTCAAGCTTGGGTTGGGTTCCCACCTCAAGCTCAACCCTAGCTTGCCTAAGGTCAAAGGACTTTTAGCACTAACCTTTGGAGGTCTTTAATAAAGCTAACCCTAAGGTCTTTAAGCTTCATTAGTTAGCCTTGCTCTTTGACAGACCATGTCTCATTTGGACCCCCTTACCATTGGCCACGTGTTGAGATAGATATGTAAGCACATGTCTATATTCTAACCCTTGTTCTCGTTTATTCTCCCACATTAAATGATCAATATAATATGAGAAAATCATTTGGGTTGGTTAGATATTAGATTTTATGACATCTTAACTCTACCATGCGGAAGTGGCTCATCATCCCCCTCCATCGCTTACTTGCTCCAAGCTTTTCAACCCCTTTTATCTTGCCATCACTCGAGTTCACATCCTTAGAAGTTGTTAAAAGTGTTTGATTTTTCATCTCTTGGTCTATCATAGCATCGATCAATTTCTCTGCACTTCCCAAGCTTTCAAATTTGTCCAAGCTTTTCATCTATTTTTTTATGGTACAATCCTCTAAATTTCTTGAAGTTTTATCTTTTGTCATCAGAAGAGGTTTACGAACTATGAAGCTTATATGAGAGGTTTATTAGCTATGAAGCTTACAAACCATGATCGTGCACGAACTTTAAATCCACCTCTCAACATGGATTTGTTCGTCCTTTAAACTCAAGAAAGTATGATGCTACTTTAATGATTCTTTTTATTTCTCAACATGATTTATCTTGATTTCTTACACATTCTTTTGGGTGTAGATAACCCCATTGCTCTAGTCCAGTTTTCGGTCGAATACCTGCACATTGAAAAGCATGTTTTTTTTTTCATGGATTGACGTGCTTTTGTAATAGTTATAGAGTCGTGCACATGATACAAAAAGCCAGCAAAAGGATTCTTGGCATTGTCCTCACCATAAAAAGGGATCAAGTTCAAAATTTGAAAACGGAGAATCCTTCATCCAAGGTCTTTGTTGAAACTTCCAAGGCAGAACTTAAAAGCTCAAAGATGGTGTGTTCCCATTCCCTACAATCAACCTTCCTTCTAGTGGGCGATCGCAAAACCTCCAGTGGATCTAAGAACATGCTCTTAGAGCTAGAGAGATAGGATAAAGTCCAAGCCGATTGAAAATTCAAGGATGAAGAGTTGGAGAAAGATATCAAGAATTGAAGTGATAATTGAAGCCTATGTCATCTTTCCATTACCTCTTCTTTAGGAAAATCATTGTAATCAATCTCATTCTCAACATGACACCTTTGTTTGACATGGAGTTGACTAACAAGGTGCATTCAAAGTATGATGCGAGAGAAGCTGATAGTGGACAACTGAGAGCATGGAAAAGAGAGAAGCTTAAAGATGTTCATACTTTTTACATGATGGCAAATACATTTACAAGTTGATGTGATGAAAAAGGTGCATACAAAGGTTGAGTTTGAAATTATATTAATAGAGACCAAGATTAGGCTCATAGTGCAGACCTATGATGTCTTTTTTGTGAAGGTATTTAGCTATTTGCAAGACAATCTACAACTTACTCATGTACAAAGCAAATTTCCCATGTACAAAGATACTTTCCATAGCAAGAGGTTCAGTTGTCTACTGGCCAATCTAGCTGTTAAATCCTATTCTTTGTGGCTAATTGTGTGATGTTTCCCATGTACAAAGATACTTTCAATAGCTAGAGGTTGAGTTGTGTGTCTACTGGCCAATCTAACTGTCAAAATCCTATTCTTTGTGGTTGTTTTATACCAAAGCTGCTACTTTTAGAAATGCATCAATTGGATCAACAAGGGGAGATGCAGAATTATTTGGTTTTAAAAGAAGAAGGAGAAACACGTGATGATTTCTAATGCACTATGAGAGAATAGGGGAATCATTGAGAGACATGTGGTAGAGAGAGGGAGGAGGGAGAAGAAAAATGGGGAGAGAGAGAGAGAGAGAGAGAGAGAGAGAGAGAGAGAGAGAGAGAGAGAGAGAGAGATTGCAAAAGGAAGGGGAGACAACAAATAGATAAGAGAGAGGAAAGGAGTAAGTGAGAAAGAGGCATGAAGGTAAGGGGAGGGAGAGAGTAGGAGAGATATGTAGTAGGAATAGGTTAAAGGGGGGAGAGAGAGAGAGAGAGATATATTTTTTTCACTGTTGTGATATTTTTCCTTCCTACATCTATTCTCGTTTATTCTCATAAATTAGAACATAAAAAATATTCATCTTTTTATGGTAGCCTCATAATGAGAGAGATTTACTTTTAAAGTTGACCCCTTTATATTTTTTCTCCTATATTATTTATATTTTGATATGTACATATTTTCAAGACTCCTCAATATTTGATTTTCTTAGTTGTACTAATCACTTATATCACGATCTCATCAATATTTTCAATTATAGATTTACAAATTAAGGTCAAGGATATGTGGCATGCATGCATGCATTATGGAGGGCTCACTCTTGGAGGCATTCAAAAGAATCATCCAAAGAAGGACCCCACAAGGACTTTGCGCAGCGAGAAAAAAAAATTCGATTTTATTGAATTTTTAAAGATCACTTGCTCTCCGAATTTGAAAAGGTGATAAAGACAAGAATTTTAGCCTGTGAGCTAAAATTTTGCCTCAAATTTTTTCAATTTTTTTTGAGCTACGAGCTGTGAGCTATGATTTTATTGGTGGACCCGAGTTTTCCCATGCTATGCAGCCACACTCCCTCTTCCACTTTATCATTTTCCTCTTTCACACACACTTCTCCACTCATCATCCCCACCTCTCTCACCACTCCTCTTTGCACCCTACTCACCTTCTCCTCAACCTTGAAGAATAAGAGAAACCATGGTGAACTCATACCTCCCACACACAATTCCATTCCAAAATTGACCACCTAGTCTCATTTTTCCTCCTCCAAATTACCCATATCTATCAAAAAAACCACAAATTCAGCCTCTTCTCTTGAAAGACAGCATCATGGTAATTGATTACTCATCTTCAATTACCTTGGCTCCCAAGGAAGGTCAAGATGGAGAAAAAACGTATCATCAAAGCTAGTGGACCATCAACAAGCATCAAAATTGACCCTACTCAAGACACTTGGAGCATCAACATTGTAAAAAATCCATCTTTTCTTACCTCTTAAGATATTTCTTCCTTAGTTGTATCCTACATGGATACTCCCATTGTAAATATCCAATTCCATTTGTAAATTAATAAAAATACTAACTCTACTAATTTACTAACACTAACCTACTATGAAAAGTCCTATCACCTCCATTTCGCTCCTCTCTCTTTTCTTCATCTATCCCCACCAACTTCTTGATAATTCCAAGAAAAAGAAATTAGATAAAGTGCTAAAAATCTAACCCAACCATGGTTAGAGGAGTAACCCTAGCCCTCAAAATTGCTATAAAAGGAGGGTGTAGCTAGCACAAAAGAGAGAAGCCATAAGCAAGAGCACTATGATATAGCTTGAGAAGCCAAGCTCAACCTCTTTGAGAAGGAGCTCTTGAGTGGAGTCTCATTGGCTTATGAATATGTATGTGTTGTATTAGGGGTGATTACCAAGGGAGATCTATGCCATTGTAAGAGAGAGTGACCATTTAATTTGGGGTAGGAAGCCTATCATTTCTCCTACTAGTGTAAGCCCAACATTTGCTGAAACAAGGAGGGTGGATTTGGACTAAGCATGGATACTTTGCCTCTCTTCCAATGTGAATTCATGGACAACAATGATGTGTAAGTGTCTTAATGTCTTTATTTGAGTTCTTAATAGCTTGTCTCTGGGTGTTGTTATCAATTTATCCATAAACCCACATGTTGTAAGAGGGTGACGGGTGGAGAGGACTCCCCTGGCCTTAAGACAGTGATTGGGGTGTCTTTTCTTGTGATGTGTTGTGGTGTAATTTACTCAAGCTATGTTGAACAAATACTAATCTCACCTTGATTGATCATGAAATATTTGTAAGAAGATATTAGTGCAACAAGCATCCCCTTCCCCCCTTCTCTCTCTTTCTTACGAATATATTCACGTTTTCTTGATCACTATCAATACATTTCAAAGTAGCCCGAGCACTCTCTCTCTTCGTCTCTCTCTCTCTCTCTCTCTCTCTCTCTCTACGCATCCTAGTTTGCATCCAAAACTAGGTGGTGCCCCAAATTTGTGTAGGGTTAGGTTGCGGGTTTGTGCACGTGTTTGTTGTTTTTACCAACCCCAACCCAATTGAGAAGCATGGGAGTCTAGAAGGGTGCTTAGAGGCCACTCTTCTTGTTGCCTGTCTTGGACCGCTTCACTAGCATCTTCAAAAGGATAATTTGTGAACTTAATAAGATATCGTCAGATAATCTTACCATGTTGTAGTACCTTGTCTTCATGCTGAAGGATAGATTCACGTTGCAACGCCTCTTCTTGGTCTTTGATTTTGGGATGGTCTTCAATAATTGGTTCACTTGATGGCTCTCCTTTGTGGGGCTTAAGTAGGCTCACATAAAAATCATTGTGTATGAGACAATGGTTGGGCAACTTGAGTTGATAAGCCATGTCATTGATTGGCTTCAAAATTTGAAAAGGACCATAGTACATTTGCTAGTTTAGAAAAATACTTCTGATGGCCTGTAGGATTTTTGCCCGTCGTTTGCCTCAATTGAGCCTTGGGAAACTTAAGTAACACTCAATCTTTTTCTTTAAACGTTAAGGCCCTTCTATGCTTGTCAGCAGCATCTTTTTGCCTTTGTTGAGAGATGGATATAGCCTCCTTAATATTTTATGAAGATTCTTGTAGGCTACAACTATACTCATTGGTAGAAAAGATCGTTCCATGTACTTTAAGTAGCAAGGTACTTTTAGGTCTTCCCTCAATGCTTTTAAACGATGCTTTTCCGGTAGAAGTATGGATAGTATTATTGTACTCATATTCTAGAAGAGGTAAGTACTTTCCCATTGTGAGCATCGATCTACTCCTGTAACATTAAGTCTTTGGTAGATCGAGTATCGTAAGATTGGCTATCTCACTTTGGCCATCCGTTTGTGGGTGATAGGCCAAAGAGAAATTCAATCTTGTACCTAGATTTTCAAAGAGACATTTCCAAAAATTACTGGTCATTTTAGGATCTCTACTGACATGATGGATGTTGGAAATCCATGGCGTTTGAAAATCTGAGATATGAAGAGAGTTGCCATTTGGTGTGCCTTAATAGTATTTTTAACAAGAATAAAGTGTACTTGCTTGCTAAACCTTTTGACTATATCCCATATTCTCGTATTCTCATGGATAGAATTGGGTAATCCAAAGATAAAATCCATGGATATACTCTCCCATGGTGAATTAGGGATTGGCAATGGTTGGAGCAATCCAGGTTCCTTCCCTCTATCATACTTAGTGTTTTGGCATACCACACATTTTGAAACATACTCTTGTATGTCCACTTTCATGGTAGGCCAATAGAAGTACATCTCTACTCCTCAAAGAGTAGGTTGAATGCCTCTATGCCCCACATAGGGAGGAGCATGGGATTCATACATGACTTTCTCACGAAGGGAGTGGGTAACACACAACCTATTTCCATGGAGAAGATAACCATCCTCTGTAAGGTGAATGGTTCTTCTTTCTTCCCCAAAGCAAGGGCTGACAATATGTCTTTGAAGTCACAGTCAGTAGCATGCTCATCTACCATAGAAGATAGATCATTGTGAGTTGCTATAGACACCACGTTAACTTTTGGTTATCGTGAAAATGCATTGACCACTTGATTGTGCTTACTAGCAATGTGAGCAATATGAAAATAAAATTGTGAAAGAAAAATTTCTCACCTCATTTGTTTGTCAAAAAGATTGGCTTGTGTCATGAAGTACTTGAGACTTTGGTGGTCTATTTGTAAAATAAATGGAGTCCCCAATAGATAATGCTTCCATGTGTCGGGCATGTAGAATAGCTAAAATCTCTTTCTCATAAATTCCCAAGACCCATTCATCCGTATTGAGCCTTTGGCTCTCATATGCGATGGTATGCCCTTCTTGAAGCAAGACTGCTCCAAGGCAATCACCACACGAGCATCACATTGGACTTCAAATCGTTTGAGAGATGCAAAAGCATAAGGACTGGTTGGGAGGTAAGCTTCTCTTTGAGCTTGTCAAAAGCATTTTTCTCCTTATAGCATTCCATGAGTACTTAACGTTCTTCTTTGTTAAGTCATGTAATGGTCCTGCTATTTAAGATAATTTTGCTATGAAGCATCTATATTGTATAGTATGCAGACATACCAATAAAGATTCTTAGCTCATGTAGATTCCTTGGATTAGGCCATTTTTTTATTACCTCTAACTTTGATGGATCCATGTGGATACCATCTTGAGAGATAATATGACCTAAGTATTGAATCTCTTGAAGGAAAAGTTTTCTTTTCTTTTGATTTGATAAAAAACTTGTTCTCTCTCAATGCTTGAAAAATCACCTGGAGATGTTGCTTGTGTTCCTCCAAGGACTTGGAGTAGATAATGATATCATCAAAGAACACTCCAGTGAATTTGCATTAGGGTCTGAATATTTTCTCCTTTATTAAATGATTGAATGTGGCCGGTGCATTAGTCAAGCCAAAAGGCATGACTAAATATTCATAAAGGCCAAACGTTGTACGAAAAACGTGGTCTTTAGGATATCTTCATTCACTATCCTTATTTGATGGTAGCCACTTTTGTTAGACAAGGGGAACTAGAACCTCAGAGTCCACCTCCCAACAACCCACTATATAGCATGGCTCCTAGCCCTTTTCCCTAGTTGGACTCCCTTTCCACATTGCCTAGCCCGACCTTGCCCTTGTCTAGTCCGGCCTTGCCATTGTCCTGACATTACTCCCCCCTTAAAGAAGAGTTTTTGTCCTTGAAAACAAAAATGGGAACTTCTTCTTAAAAACACTAATGTTTTCCCAAGTGGCACCTTCCTCAGGTCGATCTTTCCAGTTGATTAAGTCTTGTTGACGTACATGATGACATGTACGTAACTCATGATAGTTGAGAACACGTGCAGGTTCATGCGGTAAGGTAGGAGGTTCAATAAAATCAACCAAAATCTATTGGTCAATGACATTGTTGTCCCCATGTAGCCGCTTACGTGAATGGCTTACATGAAACACCTGATGAATACGAGAATGTGTAGGTAGAAATAATTTGTAGGCACGATCACCTACTCGCTTGATTATTTTGAAAGGCCCACAATATTGGGGAGATAATTTAGGTGCTGGCCCAATTTTCAAACTTTTTGAATGTTCTGGCACATGTAAAAATACTTCCTCCCCTTCCTCGAAGGTAACTTGCCAATGTTTCACATCAGCATACTTCTTATACCGATCCTGCGCTTGTCGGACATTCTCACGAGCGAGTTTCAGCATATCCATGTGGTCTTGGAGAAAATCCTTAACCTGTTGGAGCTTTTTGGTTGCCAACCCCACCATAACAGGTGACCTAGGTTAAAACCCATACATGAGCATGAAAGGAATAAATCCAGTTGTGACATGCTTAGCACTATTGTAGGCAAACTCGAGAATAGGTAAGTACTCTTCCTAGTCTGACTGTTTTTTGCTGACATATGCTATTAGCATATCCTCTAGCACTTGGTTAACTCGTTCAGTCTGACCATCTGTTTCTGGATGATCGGATTGTTGGGTTTTTTAGGGTGGGACACACATGTAGCATTCATGTTGTAGACACAAAATGAGGAGAGATGAGAGAGAAATAAAATGCCTATGTAAGAGAAGAACTTACACCATTAAAATGAACAAAATAACTAGTGCATAAGCAAAGCTTGTAAACTACAAGTGATGTCTAGAGCTTGTGGAGGGTGCCTTCTTATGTAGGCTCTCATGAGATGTTCTAGAGTGCTTTAGGGCTAGTTCCCACATGGCTAAGAGATGGAGTGAAGGCATGTGTTTAATCCTTACAAACTCCCCCTTAAACTCATGCTTGGAACTCCTAAGGTTGCACAAAGGTATGTAGAAGGTTCATACATTTTGGATACATCATTTTTGGGTTTAATGTGGTACATAACGGTTCTCCTATGCATACAACGTTATGCCCTACATTGATACAACATAAAACGGAGCTCAAAGAGATACAAAGCATCATCACCCTTAGGATACAACTTAAGGAGTGGGTAACTAAAGATAATGGGCTGAAAATGAACATTTAGTAAATATCATCATACTCATAATTGGATTTGGATTTTGAGCCATATTTGGGGTTACCCTCCACATGGTTTTTATTAGAAAAACTAGAGGAAGGAGAAGAGATGGATGAATGGATGTAGTTGATTCTCTTGACATCCTCATTGTCGTCATCTCCGCTGTCATCATTATCACTATGCATATAGTGAACCTTGTTGGAAGACCTTTTACCTCGTTGAATGTCGGAGGTAGTGTCGGTGTTGAGCCCATTGTGGTTACAAAATTGAGGCACATGCCCCACTTTGCCACAATTCACACACTTCTTGATTTTGTAGCAATTGAAAGACATATGATTTGTCTTTCCACAATGCTTACA
This sequence comes from Adiantum capillus-veneris, assembly GCF_014529385.1. NCBI lineage: Eukaryota > Viridiplantae > Streptophyta > Polypodiopsida > Polypodiales > Pteridaceae > Adiantum > Adiantum capillus-veneris. The sequence goes on along the minus strand of NC_140944.1, from coordinate 143,541,120 downwards.
TGCTTTGTATTTCTTTTTAGAAGAAGATGAAACATACAAAGCTTGTGAGGTGTTCTCTTCTTTATGTGTGTGTTTCTTCTCTTGTTCTTGTAAAGAGTTGACAATGCTCTCAAGTGAAGGAATTGGTTCCTTCTCTTTTAACACCGTCACGATATTATCATATTGCAATGGAAGAGACATAAGTAATACGGAAATTTTGTCTTCTTATTCAATGTTTCATTCTATGTAACTTAGTTGCGTGCAAATGCTTTTTAGTCTAATGACTAAGCTAGATAATCTTTCACCCTCTTGCATAACTAAGCTATAGAGTTGCATTTTAAGAGAAATCTTAGAGTGTTTTGATTTTGCCCCAAAATTCCTCTCAAGTATCTCCCATGCATGCTTAGCGGTAGTGGATTGGTCTAAATAGTGAACTATCTCATCCGCTACACTTGTGAGAAGAATGCCCAATGCTTTTTCATCCTTAATTTGAAGTTCATGTTGTTGTGCACGTGAAGGTGGGTTCTCTTCATCAATATTAGATGTGATTATGCTCCATAACCCTTTCTTCATTAGATATCCCTTTACCTTAACTTGCCAAGTGTGGAATCCTACCCCATTAAAGATAGATAGATTATCATTACCCATGTGTATGATGGTAGGTGTATATGCAATGGAAAGAGTGGTCCTATCAAGAGACTCTCTTGGTGGTGTCTTGGCTTGTTACAATAGCATAAAAATGAAGCAAGTAAAATGTAGCATATAGAGTTACAAAATGCTTGTTTTGGGTTACCAAGTGCAGCAATGTATTTCCACTTCAAAGTAGAGTTGAAGCGTCATTTTCCCCCTTTGTTGAAGAGTGTGGAATGATGAGACTTCAGCCTATTGCTTGTTGTTTTTGCTGATTTGAAATGTCCCCCTTTGTTGAAGTAGAATCGGCCTCGAACTAGTGATGTAGACGCTCCTGATTGATGTAGTCTTTGTCAGCAAGTGTCGTAGAGTCTTGCCCAAGCCTTAAGAGTGCTTAATAGAGCATAAAAATTAGATTTAAGGGCCTGTTTTCCACTTTTAATTCTCTGATACGAAAACAGAGAATTAATGAAGCTTAAAACTCATGAAAATGTGACTAGTAGCTAGTGACTAGTTAGCTAGTCTTGTACTATTACTGTATGAAGCTTTAGGCATCAAAGGAGCATGAAATGGGGCTGATTAGAGCAGGTAATGAACTATTTTTGAAGAAAACACATTCATGAAAACTTCGAGAGCTTATTTGTGAAGTAGAGAATAAGATAGATGAAGATGGGAGCTAGTAGAAGGCTAGTCTTGCAAGAATGAAGCAAGTGAGAGTAAGGAGCATTGAGATCAAGCTTAGGGCTGATGGAGAGCTGAAGCTTTCCGTGAAAGCTTGGTGGGAAGAAGGAGAAGTTCCTAGAGGAGAGAGAAAGCAGGTGGTTGAATGAGCAAGAATCAAATGAAGAGCACTTTCCACATTTCAAGGCCACTTGTCCACTTGCATGCCCACTTGTGAGGCTTGACTTTCTCCTCTTTCAGCTCTTCCAAAAACGTTTTAGAGAGAGAGTGTGAGAAAACCACCTAAAAGTGAATGTTAGTGTGTGCTAATGAGCCCATGGGGGTCTTTAATGCTCTAATACCAATTGTTGGGTTTTTTTAGGGTGGATACACACATGTAGCATTCATGTTGTAGACACAAAATGAGGAGAGATGAGAGAGAAATAAAATGCCTATGCAAGAGGAGAACTTACACCATTGAAATGAACAAAATAACTAGTGCATAAGCAAAGCTTGTAAACTAGAAGTGATTCTAGAGCTTGTGGAGGGTGCCTTCTTACGTAGGCTCTCATGAGATGTTCTAGAGTGTTCTAGGGATAGTTCCCATATGGCTAAGAGATGGAGTGTAGGCATGTGTTTAATCCTTACACGGATGTACTGAGGTTCAATTGTGTACCCAATTGTTTGAACACAGACCTCCAAAAATGATTTTCAAACTTAGGATCACGATCACTGACAATGTTACTTGGCAACCCATACAACTTGTATAGATTGTCCATAGTAACTTGACTAGTTCTGGTGTCTTCACCGTTGATTTGATTGGAATAAACTTACATAGTTTAGTCAACCAATCTACGGCCACCCATACCAAGTCATGACCTTGTACAGTGGTTGGTAAACCCACAATAAAGTCCATAGAGATACTTTCCCATTTTCCATTGGGAATCTCCAAAGGATGTAAGAGTCCTCATGCTTTCAGGCGCTCTGCTTTGTTAACTTGACATTTTTGGCAATGCAAGACATAAGCTTGAACAAAGTCATGTATACCTGGCTAGTAAAACTGTCGTCGTACGAGAGCAGAAGTATTTCTAATACACGGGTGCCCTGCACTTGGACTATCATGACATTCATAAAGAATTTGGTGCCCAATGTCTGTGTCCGTTAGTACACAAGCTCTCCCCTTATGGAGTAGGTACCCATTGTCGATGGTGAAATGCTTCTATCGCTGTAGTTCATCACTTGATAGAGGAGAACTAGGTGTGGAGGTTAATGTTACACTACCATCATTGGAGTGAGAAGGATCCCTCATTTGTACATGGATCTAGACTTTGGAATATGCTTTATCATGCTCATATTTTCCTTTGAGAGAATCCAAAAATTCACTACGAAGTTTCATGAACAAGAGATAATTGATCTCTGACATACGACTTAGAGCATCAGCCACCACATTGTATCGACCTTTACAATACCGGAGCTTGGCGTCATATTCCTGAAGAATCTCGGCCCACGTGGCTTTCCGACCCTTCAAATCCATTTCTTGTGTAAACCATTTGATGCTTTCGTGGTCAAACACAATCTCAAACTGAGCACCATACAAATAATGCCGCCATGTTTTTAAGGTAGACACTATTGCATAGAGTTCACGCTCATAAGCAAAGTAGTTCTGTTGATGAGCTGCATCAAGCTTCTTGCTTTCAAATGCAATTGGCCGTCCGTCTTGTAACAAGACTGCTCCAATAGCACGGTCACTGGCATCCGTTTCCAAAACGAATGGTTTCAAAGGATCTACAATAGCTAGTATGGGAGCTGTAGCTAATCATCCTTGAGCGTATCAAAACTCTGTTGTTGAGCGGGTCCCCATTGAAAAGATTTGCCTTTGCCTTTCAGTTGATCCGTCATGGGAACATCAATATTAGCATAGTTTTTAACGAACCTATGGTAAAAACCTGCAAATCCTAAAAGAATATGTAACTATTCCAGATTTTTAGGAGAAGGCCATTGCCGGATTGTATCCACTTTGGATTGCTCCATATATAGCCCATTAGCTGAAATAACATGCCCCAAATAGTGAATTTCTTCTTTCAAAAAATCACATTTAGATTCCTTGGCATATAATTTATTTGCTCGTAACAATTCGAACACTTGCCTGAGATGTTGTAAGTGTTCTTTTTCAGAAGCACTGTAGACTAGAATGTCATCAAAAAAAACAATGACAAATTTGCCCAAGTATGGCTTCAAGACACTATCCATAAGTGCCATGAATGTTGCGGGCGCATTGCTTAACCCAAAGGGCATCACCAAGAACTCGTAGTGTCCAAACCTTGTTCGGAATGCAGTTTTGGGTATATCAGCAAGTCATATAGGGACTTGACCGCAAGTCTATTTTTGTAAAAATACGAGCATGAGTGATTTTGTCAAACAACTCATCCACTCGTGGCAATGGGTACTCGTTCTTAAACGTAACCGCATTTAAGCCATGGTAGTCTATGCACATGCGCATACTGATGTCTTTTTTCTTCACTAATAGGATAGGAGAAGCCCATGGTGAAGAACTGGGTTGTATAAACCCTCTGCTAAGGTAGTCAGCAAGCTGACGTTCCACCTCAATAGCTTCAGAGTAACTCACACGGTAGGGCGGTTTACTGACAGGTTTATAGCCTGCAACAACCACATCGATGCTATGTTGCACCGATCGTGTCGACGCTAATCCTGGTGGAAAATCATTAGGAAAAACATCTTGAAATTCCTTTAATAATTTTTGTAGCTCACTAGCAACTTTTGCTTGTTTCGAAGTAGCCATTGGTGGAAGAGATGAGAGAGAAGCATGTGGCGTTGAGGAATGTTCAACAGATTTAATGTTAGAGAGAAAATGATACAATGAGTATGTCCACCCGATTCTAAAAAAACCGTTAAAACTTAAGAATCTTAAGAGATGCCTTCAGAGACGAGTTGGACAGTGGTCGCGACCTGCATCAAGGGGGGCAGCGTGGCCTGCAGCACACGAACCAAGCAAGAGAATTTCCTGCAAGCAGTGTTGGACAACAATAGATGCATATGATGCTGGCAAGGGGGGACAGGGTAGGGATTAACTCTTTCTATAGCAAAGGGACACCCGAGGATGCAAGGTAGCAGTGAGAGCATGGTGGTTTAGCGCAACGACTATTTGCCACAGGTTATGCACTCGGTTCGATTCTTACAGACGTGTTTATTTTAGTGCAACGCACAAACGTTGGGATGGGATTTGCTGAGATTCCATCCAAATATATTAAAGAACCCACCATTATGTTGAGTAACACAAGAAAACTTGATCTATTTTATTATCAGAAACGAGCTGCATAAACTCAGCTGTACATATCAAATCGTGAAGAAGGTTCATCCTTCTCTTCTTACAACAACACATGTGTGCCATGGGATTCGAACATCAAGCTATTATTCTCATAGCTATGCTTCAGTGAAGATCCTTGTAGACGGCTGGATAATCACCATGTGGGAACGTGTTCTTAGAAGATGGGCATCGAATTACATAGTAATTACTAGAGTAATTACTATAGTAAACCCGCAGTGTATAAATAGGGCCCATTACATTATTATCGGGTTGGCAATTGTTATCACTTGTATTAGGGATTTGGGCTATAATTGTAATTGAGCATTTGTGGCAGTATTGTCGGCTGTACTTTCCCTCTATAATCATATTTGCTGTAATCTTGATCTGTAATCTCAATCATGGCATATATTTCAGTGATACTTACTTCTGTCTAGTCTTCTGAATTTGAATCTTAACCTTATTCTAGTCTATAAGTCTGATTCTTATTTCAGTATCCACATTTCAGTCTAGTCTCTGATTTCTGTTTAGTCTGTTGTCTGAAATCTTCCCACACTAGCTGAAATCCTTCAACACTGGAATTAGTTGTCTCAAGAGATCAGCTCCAATTCCATTTTGGCGATCACGGTGGGACGAGCTGAAGCTCGTTGAGACTGAAAGACTCTTCTCCCAGTTGAATTTTTCGGCAATGGCACCAAAATCCAATCGTGGCCGGAAATCTATCATTCGTGTGGACCCCATTACTGAGGCGTCAGGAAGAGAGTCTGACCCCAAGCAAGAGAAAATGACTGACACTGAGGCTCAAGAGGATCATAGTTAGGTTGATGAGGCGCAGGACTCAAAGCACTCCAGTTATTCTCGACGCCGACGGGCAAAACAGGAAGCACGAAAGGCAAGGAGTTCCAAGCATAAAGAGGACCATATCAAGGGAAGAAAGGGAAGTCACCATACTTCTAGCAGACAAAACAGAGAAGATACTGATACTGAGATAGAGACAGAGATTGATTGGGATGATGTCACTGACAATTGCAGAAGGCTCCCAAGCGTCATTTTGAAGCCAAGAAGAGAAGTGGTGGGATCAACAGTAATCGAAATGATTACACAGCTTCCTTGAAGATTTCCTTTCCCATATTCAAAGGAGGAAAAAAGGATGATCCAAACGTTCACATACAAGCTTTTGAGCAATATGTTGAACTAAAAAACATTGATGAAGATGATTGGGGGGAGTATTTTCCACAAACCTTGAAGGAGGCAGCGAGGAAATGGTATTACCATTACCCTGCATGCCAGCTGAGATCATATAAAAAATTACTTAAGGGCTTTAGGTTGGAATATTTCGACAATCGAAGGGATGAGGATATTCTCTGTGAATTGGATTAGATCAAATAGAGGAATTTGTCAGTCCGCAGCTATGTAGAAAAGATAAAAGAACTAACCAGGCAGTTGCAAGAACCGCCATCTGAGAAGAGATTGAGGGCATGGTTTCTGAATGGGTTCAGAAGCAAGAAGCTTAGGGAACAAGAAGTACCAACCCCTACAAAAAAAATCAATGATTTAGTCCAAAGAGCATTAAAGCTGGAACAGCAGGCTAAGAAAGATAAGAGCCACAAGAAGCGAAGGACCGGTAGTAGCAGTAGCTTGGCTACTAAAGCTTCTGATTCCAGTGCAACGTCCAGCAGCTCCGAGAGCAGCTCCAATGAACGAACAAAGGAGAAATCAAAGAAGGGATCATGGACCAAGAAGATTGAGGAAACGGCTAAGCAGATTGCAGAAATTAGCCACACAAGAAAGCCGGTCCGAAAGATGGAGACTTGGTGTTCAAAATGTAAATCCAAGGAACACATCTCCACTGAATGTCCACAATGTACCTACTGCAAGGCCTTTGGTCACCTATGGAATAATTGTAGCATCAGAATTCACCATTTTAAGAAAGGAAAGGATCTATCAGTGGTTGCCTACACTGAACCAGTGAAGGTAGAACCAATCAAAGTAGCTCAAGAGGAAAGCCCATGTACTGAGGCGGTCCGGGGCGGGCAACAAGAGAGGCGACCTCTAAACACCCCTCAAGGCTCCCGTGCTGCTCAATTGGGGCTGGGGCAACCACAAGCACAACACAAAAACAAACCCACAGCCAAACCCAAACAAGATAGGGGCACCACCTAGTTATGGTATGCGAACTAGGACGCAAGAGAGATTTTGGCACAACCAAGAAGATACACCACACAACACACACAAACAACCTCACACCAAGACACACACAAACTGGACCAGAGAGAGCTAGAGCAAAGGGAAGAGAGAGAGAAAAGGATCTTGCGTAATACCTTATTTGTGACTTGCAAATGGAGATGGTTCGTTATGATGCTATCGTAGAACTTGTATAAACTCACTCAATGCTTAGTGATTGCTAAACATTGCCAAAACACACACACACTGTCTTAGGGTGTGGGAGACCTCTCACCACAATACCCTCTTACAATGGACACAAAACTGGCAATGAAAAACACACTAAAACACTTTCTAAAATCAAGATCAACCGATAAAAACTCAAATACACAAGTCACCTTGAATTCACCAAACCGTATTGCACAAATGGAAGGACGAAGATTTGAACGTCGAATCACGCCTTTGATGCACCAAACCTCAATTTATTGATGATGAAGGAGCATATACAATAGTGGTTTTGAGATTTGTGGAACTCACGCTCTCTCACTTGCAATGTGTAGCTTGAAGGCTTCTCTCACACCAAGAGTGAAGCTCACAAGTGGTTGCTACACCTAAGTCTCTCCTCACGCATAGAGTGTTGGGATGCTATGTGAGATATTGGAGGTTGTTTTACAAGAAGGAGAGGGGCCTATTTATAGGTTGGAGACCCCTCATTAAGATTATTGGAAATCCTAATTTACAAGCTAACAAATCAGGATTATGATTTTTTTGAATATCAAAACATTGCGGGCCTTCTTTGTCTGCTTGAGTCATGGGTGTGGGCTCAAAAGAGAGCATTATTGATGGTAGATAAGGTGAAAGTAAGTTTTAAGGAAGGAGAGAGAGAGAGAGAGAGAGAGAGAGAGAGAGAGAGTTACTATACATGTCTTGAGGTGAGGTGTCTTTTATGGTTAGGTCAATGCTATTTTGTGTTAGTATGTTAGTCGTTAGTAATCACTAGAAAGTTAATGTTACATTTACAATGGGTAGAGTGAGTTGATTTGATGAAGGAAGAGGGGTGAATTAAAAGAGAATCATTGAGATGGTGAAGCTTTGAAGAAGCCTGAACTCACCCTTGTGTAGATTGTGGAAAAAATGACCGCTGGTCTTTTTCTTCTTCTTCGCTTCTTTACGCCGCTGCCACGGTTGACCACCACGATGAAAAGAGGATTTGTTGATGAAAAATCCTCAATTTGCAGAAGTTATCATGGTTAAGATGCTGAATTTTAGATATTTTTAGGAGAGGTAAATGAAATTGTAACATAAAAGCAATAGAGAGAGACATGGAGAGGGTGTATGTATGTAGAGGTTCATAAAAGAACTATAGGGATGAGAGAGAAGGGTAATGGTGAAGAGGGTGGGAGAAGCCATGGAAATTGCAGGTTTGAGTGAGGGAAGGAGAGGGAGGGATGTGTAAGAGTGAGTAGGTGTGTGGAAGGGTGAGAGAAGACTAAGGGCTACTTGTGAGAAAAGTGGGCAGACTGGGGTCCACTCAAAAAATCATAGCTCACCGTTGGTAGCTCCAAAAATCATGAAAAAATTTGAGGTGATTATTCAGAGCGTGGGATACATTTTCTCTTTTGACCACTGCTCCAAATTCGGAGTGGAGATAGGTGCCAAAATTCTCACCAAAAAGCCTGTTTTTTATGCCTGCAAAAGTCTTTTAGTGGCCCCCTCCTTTGTTGAATTTGTACAATGCATCCAAGAGTGAGCCCCTCCTTTGTCATATTATAATACAAAGCATCCAAGTTGCCCTTGACCCATGCATGGAGGAGGATTATTGGTGAATAAAGAAATATATACATGGTGGGACTAGTGTATGGACTATTCATGGACTTTAGCTCAATGAGCACATGGTGTTAGAATAATGAGTAAAAATAATAATAAAAATATGGAGGAGTTATGGATATGGAAAGATATTGGAATCATATGATATGGTCCCTCCTTGAATTATTTTGGGTGAAAGAGGAAAAGGTATGCAAGTAAATAATATAATAAAAGTAACCAATGAGTAGAAATCAATTTTTTGTTTTCACGAGGGTGAGGGTGAAAATGTGGGAGTGATTTGTATAAAGGAAAAATATGAGGTTAGAGTATGTAAAATATTGGCAAAAAATATAATTATGGTGTAAGAGAATGAAAGAAGGTGTACATAGGTTTAATAAAGCACACACCTAAGTAGAATATTTAAATAAAATACCAAAATAATCATAAAAAATCCCTATATTTAGGCCATATATACAATGAAATATTTACACACAAAGAGGCCATAATATACTTTTTTTTGTTTTTTTTTTATTTTTTTTGGCTCAACTAGCCCAGTGACTAGCTAGCTGAGGGTTTTTAAGAAGATATGGGAAAAGCCCCCTAACTCACACACGCCTATGTACAGTGAAATGGTAGGGATAGCCATAGCGTTTGGGTGAATTTGGTAGGGTGGAGTAATCTAGTATGGCAATTATGGAGAGCCGAAAAACGGCTATCATTAGCCCTCCCCGCAGGATGATGGTATATTCATGTACCATCATAGAGCATCTTTTCTAAAGAGAGTGCTTCAGAGTCCTTGACGAGATCTTCATTGTTTGGCCCCTCATAATTTTGGCTGGAGTTACACTCATGCTTCATGTAACAATACTTACATGAGACAACGGACTTTGGACAGATCTTTGGTAGATCCTTTGGTAGAAGGCGACTCAAATAGGGCTTCAAGCGATACCCGTTTACCTTCCTGGAGTGCTCTTTACCATTCAAGTCCATAAGCTGATAGTAACTAGAATTGAAAGGCTTGCTTACTATGTATGGCCCTTGCCATCTAGTTTCAAACTTGGCATCAAAACGATTGTCAAGTCGATTGTCATACCTTAGCACAAGCTCTCCTTCCTTGATGCCTTTGTCCTTCAGTTTCTTGTCGTGCGTTTCTTTCGCTTGTGTGGCTTTCCTCTTGTAGCACTCGTATGCTGCTTCTCTTTTCCACTCAAGCTCCACTAACGTAAGAAGTCGATCCATCCATACCTCCTGATCATCTTGTGCTCCTTTGCCATGAAGTCGCATTGTTGGAATGTTGAGCTCGATAGGCTGCAAAGCCTCTTGACCATAGACCAAGTGAAATGGTGTGAACTCCGTGGCTTCCCTATATGTGGTTCGATATGCCCACAAGGCACCATCCAAGAAGTCATCCCATAATTTTGTCTTGTTTTGCACCATCTTTCTAATGATGCCTGCAATGACACCATTAGCTTTTTCTACCAAACCATTTGATTGAGGATAGTAGGGTGTGCTATGCCGATGTAGAATGTGAAGCTCATTACAAACTTCTGTGAGCAAGCCCTTCCGAAATCCTGGACCATTATCAGAAACGATCTCCAAAGGTGTGCCAAATCTGCAACAAATGTGAGTGTACACAAACTTGCTAACTGTCCTCTCATTAACTCTTGCCACACTTTGAGCTTCCACCCACCTAGTCATATAGTCTACAGCCACTAGAATGTAGAGTTTACCATTTTTTGTCCTAGGCAGAGGACCCGTAGCATCAATGCCCCACTTTTCAAACGGTCCATTTGCAAGCACGATTTGCCTTGGACCATAAACCAATCTTCTATTCCCAACTACCTGACAATTGTGACAACTTTTACACCAATGTTGGACATCCACATGCAGACTTGGCCAAACATACCCCGCAAGCAAAATCTTCTTCACAGTTAATTCTTGGGCAAAATGACCACCACATGCTTCTTCATGAAAACCTTTTAGAATGGCTGGAATTTCCTCAATAGTTGGTACTCTTCTGCATACTTGATCCCTCCCTCTTTGATAGAGGGAGCCTTCTAGGAAGAGATAGAAACTTGCCTTCTTTATAAGTCTCCTCTTCTGAGCCTTCGTGAAGTCTTGTGGAAACTCACCCTCCAAAATGTAGCCAATAATGGGAGCCAATGACTCCAATCCCTGGTATCTCGGTTGCTTGACAGCTACTGCCACCATGATGACCTGCACTTCTCTCTCAACACATGTAACTACTTGTTGTGCAAGTAAATCGGCATCTTCATTTTGTTTCCTCGGAATATGATATAGTTGCACTTCTTCAAACTGATTAAACATCCTACGAATGGCATGAACTTTTGTCCTTAAGCTTTCATTCTTGCATGCCCAAATGCCTAAAATCTGTTTAACAATGAGAAGTGCATCTCCTTTTACCATGAGACGTTTTATCCCTTGGCCAATGCACATCTTCAAACCATGAAGTAGTGTGTCGTATTCTGCTTCATTGTTGATAGTTGAACCTGGTAGATTGACCTTCTCTTTCGTGACCACCTCTCCACTTGGGTTGAGCAACACTAGCCCTCCCCCTGCTTTCCCTGTGGCTCGTCGAAAAGCTCCATCAAAGAACAAGGTAAAAGCATTGGGAATACTTCTTGGTGGTGGCAATGGTAGGGTCTTTACTTGAGGCACCTTAATTTCCTTCTCATGTACCCTATAAGTGAGAATCCCTGCCAATTGTGCACGCACACTATCTTCTACTTTGAAAGAGTATTGGAACTCTTACAACTCCATAATCCACTTTGAGATCCTAGTACTAAGATTCATTTGAGATGACGCCCAAGGGAACAAATTTTCTGTAGTGAGAATTACAAAAGGTTTTGGTAGTAGGTAGGATCTAAACTTTCTCACCGCAAACATGAGAGAAAGCATCATGAGTTCTGCTTCTGTGTAGTCTCTCTCCAAAGCATTCATGACCCTACTAGCAAAGTAGATAATCCACTTTGAGATCCTAGTACTAAGATTCATTTGAGATGACACCCAAGGGAACAAATTTTCTGTAGTGAGAATTACAAAAGGTTTTGGTAGTAGGTAGGATCTAAACTTTCTCACCGCAAACATGAGAGAAAGCATCATGAGTTCTGCTTCTGTGTAGTCTCTCTCCAAAGCATTCATGACCCTACTAGCAAAGTAGATGGGTCGCATCCTTGTACTGTGGGGATCCTGTTGTAGCAACACAGCACCAATTGTTTCCCTTCCAACACTAGAGCTAACAAAGAATGTGTACTCCCAACAAGGAGGCATGAGTGTTGGTAGCTCTGACAAAATGACTTTAATGTTACAAAAATACTCTTCAAGCTCATCAGACCATGCAAATTCTACTTGTTGTGTCAACTTTTGCAAAGGATGAAGCAACTCCGAGGCTAAGTGAATGAAGCGTGACATATACTTCACCTTCTGAATGAAAGAGATGACCTCCTTAAGACTCTTCGGTGATGGGAGCTCAATAAGAGCCTTTGCCTTTGAAGGATCCACCTCAATGCCTTTATAGGAAACCTTGTGACCGAGCAAGATCACTTCATCCTCACCTATGTGGCACTTGTCGGGGTTGAGTTGACCTCCCATGTCGTAGAGCTTCTTTAAACCTTCTTCTACCCTTTGTAGATGCAATGATTTTGAGCTATAAATGCAAAAATCATCAATGAACACCCTAATTGACTTTCCAAAGAATGCTTGAAACACCATGTTCATGAAACGTTGGAATGTTGCAGGAGCATTTGTCAGACCAAATGGCATGACTCTAAAAGCATAACAACCCCAAGGAGTGATAAAGGTTGTTTTCAATTGATCTTCCAATGCGATACCTATTTGAAAGTAGCCTGAGTAGCCATCACACACAGTGTACTTCTCATGACCAGCTACCTCATTTAGTATCTCATCCTGAAATGGGAGGGGAAAGTGATCTCTTTTTGTTGCCTCATTGAGTGGACGGTAATCCACACACACCCTCCACTTTCTGTTTTTCTTAGGAGTGACAACAACAGGAGAGACCCACTCTAAATTCTCCACTGGATAAATGAAACCTGCTGCTGGAAGCTTTCTTACCTCCTTGAGTAGAGCCTGCTCCTTTATAACTCCTAGCCTTCGTAGCTTCTGAGCTTTAGGTGTGGCCTCGGGCTTTAACTCAATCTTGTGTTGAACAACATCTACCCCACGCACGTCGGTGTAGTCTTTAGCAAAAAGCCTAGGAAACTTCCTTAGCACACATTTGAACTCCTCTCTTTCATCCTTTGTAAGTGTTGTTGATAGCATACCTTCCAGCATCCCTTCATCTTGAACACCTTCGTTCTCTTGAGGACCTACCTCCTCCAAGCCTTGACAAGAGGTCTCTTGGTTGCTTGGCTTAAACCTTACCCCCATGACTTCGATGGAAGACTCCTCTTCGGTAATGCTGCTGCTACTTTCCTCTTCTGAAGTGCTATCGGTCCAACCTTCTTCCGTCTCACTTTGAGATGATTCTTCATGGAGCTCCTCTTGGCGTTGCTCCTTCATGTCAAAGACAAGCTTCTTATGATTTTCATTCCTACAAATTAATTTCCCACTCTCCCAATCCTGCAAAGTTCGCATTTTCATTAGCCATGGTCTTCCTAGGATAAACGGATAACCACTTCCCTTGGTCGACATAACATAAAAATCCACTGCCTTCTTAATGCCAAAGGCCTCCACAAAAACATTTTTACAAATTCCTACGCACCTAGCCTTGCTATTGTTTGCCATTTTCACTTTGATTTCAGGTGTCTCATGGATGTGCATGCCTAGTCTTTGAATGAGTCCCTCTGTCATGATGCAAATTTGTGCACCCCCATCCACTAGACCTTTCCTAACCAATCTTCCTTTGATGTAACAATCTAGCACTGGTATAATGTCCTCATTCATTTCAGCTTGTGCAATTTTTACAACAGGCACACTCTCTTTTACCTTTCTCCTAGTGCTAACTGCCCTTGTTAAATCCCTCCTAACTTGTGGACATAATGCAAGAAATTGAGGCCATGAAATATCAGGACCCTTACCTCTCATGTCTTCCAACAAGTTGTACGGAGCCATACCATGTCCAAGAGGGAAGTCTTGGAGGTTGATACGACGTCGAGTCCTCTTGGTTTCCTTGGTTTCCTTTGCCTTCTTGCCTTGTCCATGGTCACTCTGTGATGTGACTCCTTCTTTCTCTTTACCTTTTCGTCGGCCACGCTTAATGCCATTGGCTTCCATGTCAACCTCATTTGAATTTGTCACCTCTACCACATGCACATTTGGATCTGGCAAAGGTGGAACTCCTTCTACCCCTTGTGGAGGTGGTCTTGGTCCATTTGGCCTTTGTAGAAGCCTTGGTTGTTGACCAGTTCCTTCTCTTGCATTCATCACTGGGTAATTCAAGTTAGGTCTCCCTGGCTCTCCACGAGGCCAAGGAAAATTATACATCCCATGTCCAGACTCTCCGCAATTCCAACATTGCAAGACTCTCCTAGGTCGTGGGTCTCGCTCTTCAGACTTCTTTGCTTGTCCCTTTGGACCTACGGCTTGTGCAAGGTGAATTGACAGGTTGCTTAAGGATTCATTTAACTTCTCAATCACTTCAACCGTTACCTCAGGAAGCTCCTTAGATGTTGATGCTTGTGACTTACCTTTGGTTCTAAGACCTTCTATTGGAACCTCCCCCCTTAAGCACTTGAGTTTCCTATATTTCTCAGCAGGCCTAGTTTCAGCTGCATCAAAGGTAGCAGGTGCACCCGCCTCAACTTTTACCTTAAGGTCAGGAAAGAGTCCGGCTATGAACCTCTCCTTCTTTAGAAATTCTGCACCATCACCAGGGTTAGCAACATTTCGTATCCATAGAGCCCAAAGACGTAGGAACTCTTGCTTGTACAAGTAGTAGTCATCTAAGTCTTTTTGCTTATGAGAAACAATGTCTTGCCATAATTTCTGAGTGTTTTGGGGATCAAAGAAGTATTTATTGAAACGATTCAAAACTTCCGTGTAATTCCCTTTAAATTCCTCAGGCAAAGAGTCAAACCAGGTGCTAGCATCTTTCCTAAGGACCACCTCAAACATTTCTACACGTTCTTGATCAGTTACTATCCTCTTGATACGGCAAGACATCTTGAAATTCGCTAGAAATAATTCTGCATCCTCTCCAGGCTCTCCAAAGAAAAGAGGATATCCAGACATTTGGCGTTGGCTCTCCATTGAATTGATTTCAAAGTGACGCGTTTTTGTTTTTTCTTTCTTTAAAAGATTTACACAATAATATTTTCTAAATTGCAATCTATTCTACAACAAAATAAAAATATTCACATCAAATGACCTATGATAATCAATAAGAGGTAGAATGACAGGGTTTGGTGATGCGAGAATTTCTCCTACTCTTTGGGCACCAAACATGAATACCATACATTGTTGAAAATGGATTATTCTACTAATTGCAATGTTTATTCTAATGTGTGGAGTGAAATGGAAGGGGAAAACCTCTATTCCTGGGCCATTATCCATGGTCTATGCATGACCTAATGCTCAAAACAAAACAAAAATATAGACGTCCAAACTAAGGTCGTACCTAATCAGAGGCAAAATAAAAGGGTTTACTGAAGCGTTTATCTCGGCCAACCTAAGAGGACCTAAAATCCTACGAATTACTCGCTGAAATTGCAACTTAGTACTAACAATTATGTGTACCTTTTGCCTTGCAATGGGAATGAAAGGATCATACGAATTCTCGTGATTCATGCAACCTACTTGACTATGCTAAAGGTTGAACCTACACAAAAAGATACACAAGCCTTTCCTCAGTGGGGGCACCAAAATTGAGGCGGTCCGGGGCGGGCAACAAGAGAGGCGACCTCTAAACACCCCTCAAGGCTCCCGTGCTACTCAATTGGGGCTGGGGCAACCACAAGCACAACACAACAACAAACCCACAGCCAAACCCAAACAAGATAGGGGCACCACCTAGTTATGGTATGCGAACTAGGACGCAAGAGAGATTTTGGCACAACCAAGAAGATACACCACACAACACACACAAACAACCTCACACCAAGACACACACAAACTGGACCAGAGAGAGCTAGAGCAAAGGGAAGAGAGAGAGAAAAGGATCTTGCGTAATACCTTATTTGTGACTTGCAAATGGAGATGGTTCGTTATGATGCTATCATAGAACTTGTATAAACTCACTCAATGCTTAGTGATTGCTAAACATTGCCAAAACACACACACATTGTCTTAGGGTGTGGGAGACCTCTCACCACAATACCCTCTTACAATGGACACAAAACTGGCAATGAAAAACACACTAAAACACTTTCTAAAATCAAGATCAACCGATAAAAACTCAAATACACAAGTCACCTTGAATTCACCAAACCGTATTGCACAAATGGAAGGACGAAGATTTGAACGTCGAATCACGCCTTTGATGCACCAAACCTCAATTTATTGATGATGAAGGAGCATATACAATAGTGGTTTTGAGATTTGTGGAACTCACGCTCTCTCACTTGCAATGTGTAGCTTGAAGGCTTCTCTCACACCAAGAGTGAAGCTCACAAGTGGTTGCTACACCTAAGTCTCTCCTCACGCATAGAGTGTTGGGATGCTATGTGAGATATTGGAGGTTGTTTTACAAGAAGGAGAGGGGCCTATTTATAGGTTGGAGACCCCTCATTAAGATTATTGGAAATCCTAATTTACAAGCTAACAAATCAGGATTATGATTTTTTTGAATATCAAAACATTGCGGGCCTTCTTTGTCTGCTTGAGTCATGGGTGTGGGCTCAAAAGAGAGCATTATTGATGGTAGATAAGGTGAAAGTAAGTTTTAAGGAAGGGGAGGAGAGAGAGAGAGAGAGAGAGAGAGAGAGAGAGAGAGAGAGAGAGAGAGTTACTATACATGTCTTGAGGTGAGGTGTCTTTTATGGTTAGGTCAATGCTATTTTGTGTTAGTATGTTAGTCGTTAGTAATCACTAGAAAGTTAATGTTACATTTACAATGGGTAGAGTGAGTTGATTTGATGAAGGAAGAGGGGTGAATTAAAAGAGAATCATTGAGATGGTGAAGCTTTGAAGAAGCCTGAACTCACCCTTGTGTAGATTGTGGAAAAAATGACCGCTGGTCTTTTTCTTCTTCTTCGCTTCTTTACGCCGCCGCCACGGTTGACCACCACGATGAAAAGAGGATTTGTTGATGAAAAATCCTCAATTTGCAGAAGTTATCATGGTTAAGATGCTGAATTTTAGATATTTTTAGGAGAGGTAAATGAAATTGTAACATAAAAGCAATAGAGAGAGACATGGAGAGGGTGTATGTATGTAGAGGTTCATAAAAGAACTATAGGGATGAGAGAGAAGGGTAATGGTGAAGAGGGTGGGAGAAGCCATGGAAATTGCAGGTTTGAGTGAGGGAAGGAGAGGGAGGGATGTGTAAGAGTGAGTAGGTGTGTGGAAGGGTGAGAGAAGACTAAGGGCTACTTGTGAGAAAAGTGGGCAGACTGGGGTCCACGCAAAAAATCATAGCTCACCGTTGGTAGCTCCAAAAATCATGAAAAAATTTGAGGTGATTATTCAGAGCGTGGAATACATTTTCTCTTTTGACCACCTCTCCAAATTCGGAGTGGAGATAGGTGCCAAAATTCTCACCAAAAAGCCTGTTTTTTATGCCTGCAAAAGTCTTTTAGTGGCCCCCTCCTTTGTTGAATTTGTACAATGCATCCAAGAGTGAGCCCCTCCTTTGTCATATTATAATACAAAGCATCCAAGTTGCCCTTGACCCATGCATGGAGGAGGATTATTGGTGAATAAAGAAATATATACATGGTGGGACTAGTGTATGGACTATTCATGGACTTTAGCTCAATGAGCACATGGTGTTAGAATAATGAGTAAAAATAATAATAAAAATATGGAGGAGTTATGGATATGGAAAGATATTGGAATCATATGATATGGTCCCTCCTTGAATTATTTTGGGTGAAAGAGGAAAAGGTATGCAAGTAAATAATATAATAAAAGTAACCAATGAGTAGAAATCAATTTTTTGTTTTCACGAGGGTGAGGGTGAAAATGTGGGAGTGATTTGTATAAAGGAAAAATATGAGGTTAGAGTATGTACAATATTGGCAAAAAATATAATTATGGTGTAAGAGAATGAAAGAAGGTGTACATAGGTTTAATAAAGCACACACCTAAGTAGAATATTTAAATAAAATACCAAAATAATTATAAAAAATCCCTATATTTAGGCCATATATACAATGAAATATTTACACACAAAGAGGCCATAATATACTTTTATTTTATTTTTTTATTTTTATTTTTTTTGGCTCAACTAGCCCAGTGACTAGCTAGCTGAGGGTTTTTAAGAAGATATGGGAAAAGCCCCCTAACTCACACACGCCTATGTACAGTGAAATGGTAGGGATAGCCATAGCGTTTGGGTGAATTTGGTAGGGTGGAGTAATCTAGTATGGCAATTATGGAGAGACGAAAAACGGCTATCAGTACCAATGGTACTGGTCAAGGACGTGACAGATACCAAGCAGGAATGGGCAGAGGTAAAGGAAGAGGCAACTTCCAGACCAGGAGCATGAATTGCTATACCTGTGGGAAGTATGGTCATTTTGCAGCCCAATGTCTAGATGCACCGGTAACGACTGCTACTGAGGCTAAGGCACCAGAGCCAATCCCAGTCAGGGTGGTTTCCAGGAGCAAGGGAGTAATCATTGAAGAAATTCTAGACATTTCACAAGTACCAGTCAATCCTAATAGCAATAAGTGGGCTCTACAAAGGAAAGTTTGGAAGGCCAAAGGTACATAAAAGGTGGTAGATGAGTGGCAAGAGCAGCGGGAACTAGCAGCTAAACTCACAGAGGATTTAGCTAAGAAGCTGCCACAGCAGCCAGAAAGTTCCAAAGCTAGAGTCATTCAGAGGATACCAGCCCAATCGATTGATAAAGATCAGTCAGTACCGGCCATGACAGAGACCATGATGGGTGTAGTACATGGACTAGCTGATGAAATGGGAGTGGATGGAAAGAGTATAAGTACTGCTAAAGAAGAATGGCAGTGTGAAGAAACCAGCTCTTCAAGCTTTGACAATCAGTCTAATCAAGAGCGAGAGAAAATTCATGTGAAAATTTGTGATAGAATCCAGAAGCTGACTGTAGAGCTGGAGGATATAAGAAAGACCTTGACTGAGGTGGCCAACTTTATCAGACAACGTAGGAAGACTGAGGCAAAGGCTAGAACAGTGGACCTGACGGCTGTCCGGGATGATGAAGTTCCATTTATTCAGGTAGATTACAAGGTCAAGAAGTAGTGGGAACCTCTCTCAAGCGTCATACTGGATGGAGGAGCAGGAGTAAACATAATGGGAGCCCATCTTCAGCAAAGAATGGGTATCACTAACATGAAACCAACACCATTCAAAGTAAGAATGGCAGATCATCGAGTCGTACAGGCGACGTGTATGATTGAAAACATGCAAGATAAGAGTTGGGAGGGAGAAATTCAAAACTAGTTTCCTAGTCTTGGATGTGCAGGGAGCATATGGAATGCTACTAGGCCGCCCATGGTTAAGAACAACACATGCTGTTCATGACTATGCAAACCAAACTTTGACCATAGAAGGGGCCAGTGGGGCAGAATCAAAATCTAGACCAACAACACCGTAAGAGCTGGAAAAAGGAACTGAGGCCGAAGGAGTTGTGTCAGAAATACAGAGCCAAGAAAATTGAGCGAATGCTAGCAACTATGAACATATTTCCTTTGGCAGAAATCGATTTGAATGCAGTCCTGCTGAACAAAGAGCAAGCTGACAAGCAGAAGAGACAATTCCCTGATCAGTTTACTAAAGTCAATGCAGTGGAGAGAACAGTTCGGCTAACTGGAAGAATGGAGGAACCAGCTGATACTTGTATAATGGAAGAACCGGTATGTTCTGAAGAGTACCCACTGGATCAGAATAATGATTCAAAAATGAATGGACCTTCTTGGGACTACGCTGAAGAATCAACCAAACGAAAAGGAGACGGACCAAACTGGTTGCTTCCAGACAATCAGGAAGTAGAGGAGTGGAACCTGGGATCAGAGGAAAATCCCAGAATGATCAAAGTCAACAAGCATCTCACACCGGCAATGAAGGAAAAAGCACGAAAAATGTTCCAGAACTATAAAGATGTGTTTGCCTGGGAACATAGAGATTTGAAGGGAGTAGATCCTAAAGTCTATCAGCACCGAATACCTCTGAAACCGGATGCTATGCCAGTAAGATTGCAAAGATACCGGATGAACCCCAACTATGCAAAGAAGGTCAAGGAGGAGATTGATAATCTTCTCAAGGCTGGGTTCATTACGGAAGTAGCAAGCAGTGATTGGTTATTTCCCATAGTCGTCGTTCCTAAGAAGAATGGGAAATTAAGAGTCTGTGTCGACTATAGGAAACTAAATGCCCAGACTATTAAGGATCCATTTCCCTTACCTTTTACTGATATGTTGCTTGATGAGATCGCAGGATATGAGATGTATAGCTTCATGGATGGTTATAGCGGCTATAACCAGTTACAGATCGCTCCTGAAGATAGGACCAAGACCACTTTCATCACTGAGTGGGGAGCATTCATGTATCTGGTGATTCCTTTTGGCGTGTGCAATGCACCAGCTACTTTTCAGCGGTGTATGATGGAGATGTTTCATGAATTTATTCATCGGTTCCTCGCCATTTTCATGGATGACTTCACTTTGTATTCAGATGAGGAACAACACCTTCTATTCCTAGAGATGGTTTTTAAACGCTGTCAGGAGAAGAGGATTTGTTTGAATCCATTCAAATCTGTATTTCTGGTTTGGAAGGGACAACTACTAGGACATGTGGTTTCCTGCAATAGAATAGAGATGGCCAATGACAAAATACAGTGTGTCCAGCAAGCTAAAGCACCCAGAACTGCTTCAGAGTTGAGTTCTATAGAAGGTTTGTACACAAGTTTGCTTCTCAAGCAATACCACTATATGAGCTTACAAAGAAGACCAGTAAGTTCAACTGGACTGCTGAGTGTGAGGAGAGTTTTCAGAATTTGAAAAAAGTCATTACCAGTAAACCAGTCCTTAGGCAGCCGAATTGGGATATTATTTTTCATGTACATGTAGATGCTTCAGGATTGGCAATGGGGGAAATATTAGCCCAGCCAGATGGCAGAACAGACTATCCGGTCTATTTTGCTAGTTGCAGATTCAGCCAGGCTGAACAAGGCTATACGACTAGTGAAAGAGAAGCTCTTGGAATGGTTTTTAGTGCTACGAATTTCAGGCATTACCTATTGGGGAAGTTATTCCATTTTTATGTGGATCATCAAGCTCTTCTATTTCTGATTAACAAAGTTATTATTCGAGGCAGGCTGATAATATGGATGATGTTCCTTATGGAATTTGAATTCAGAATTTTCCATAAGCCTGGCCGAAACCACTGTGGAGCTGACTTTATTTCCAGAAGTACGGAGGGATATTCAGAATCACCTCTAAGAGATGAGCCAATCGATGCTGATTTATTTCAGTTAGAAGCAGAAGAATCAGTGGATCCTGAATGGTATGATATTTATCAATTCCTTTCCCAAGGTGCCTTTCCAGAGGATTGGAAACAGAATCAGAAGAAAGCTCTAAAAAGCTTGAAATTTACCATCATCGGAGGAGTACTTTATCGACTAGGTGTGGATGGTATACTTCGACGATGTGTCCCTATGGAAGGAAGAATGCAAGTGATTTCAGAAGCGCATAATGGTGAGTCTGGTGGACACTTTTCCAACGAAGTGACCTACAAGAAGACTTTGCAAGCAGGTATGTGGTGGAAAACACTGATTGCTGATGTCAGAAGTTTTTGTAAAACTTGTGACATATGCCAAAGAATGGGCCAACCAACAGCTGTAGACATGACTCCCTTAATGCCAATACAACCATTGGGGGTATTCATGAAATGGGGACTGGATTTTATGGGACCTTTTAAGAAGGTGACTCCCAGGAAGAACAAGTACATCGTGATGGCTACTTGTTATGTTACCAAGTGGGTTGAAGCTAAGGCTCTTCCTGACAACACAACCAAGTCAACTGCAAGGTTTCTGTTTGAGAATATTGTCTGCCGATATGGATGTCCAGTAGAAATTGTGACCGATCAAGGAACACATTTTATCAATGATACTATGGAAATCCTATTGGATATGCTTTCTGTCAAGCATCGGAAATCTACTCCTTACTATCCTAGATGCAATGGACAGGCTGAAAGTAGCAACAAGACAATAAAGACTATTCTCACTAAGGTGGTGCAAAAGAAACCAGACCAGTGGGATTTGAAGCTTCAGACTGCTCTATGGGCTTATAGGACAGCTTATAAGGTAACTATTGGAATGACACCATTCAGAATGGTGTATGGTATTGAAGCTGTGGTTTCTATGGAGTTTGTAATCCCCAGTTTGAGAATGGCTGTGAAGTATGGATTAGACTTCAACCATAATCTTAAGAAAAGGCTGGATGAACTGATGCAGTTAGATGAACTTAGGCAAAGGGCTATATTGGAACAAGAAATTGTTCAACAAAATGAAGGAAGCACTGGCATGATCGCTCGCCGAATTAAAGTTCGAGAATTCCAGAAAGGAGACTTAGTGCTTCTATATTAGTCTAGATTGGGTCCAAAGAAGCAGAATTTGAAGATTGCCTGAGTAGGGCCTTTTGAAGTTGATTGGGTCTTCTCCAATGGCACAGTCAGATTGAAAGATTTATCTCAACTGATGTTGCCGGGAGTGTATAATGGAGCCAAGTTCAAGCTTTATTATTCAGAGACCAGAGAAACTGGGTTAGAACAAGGAACTAAGGAACTAAGGAACTAGAGGTTGCTGATCCAGAGATACCAGAATCAGATATTTTTGGACTTTTTCATGTGCAACCAGTTCCAGTTTCAGCACCAGTACTAGAAGGACCAGATCAGTCTGATCCTAGAATCAGTAGCAATATGGTTGTACCAGACTGGGAATCAGTTCAGTACCTGTATGGACACACTTTCCAAATTTTAAGCGCCCAACGCTCAAATGGCACGCCAGTGGTAATTATTACAAGGATGGGTCGCAGTATTGTCCAATGCATGTCTGCCACGATAGCAACGACGCACACAAGTCTAGGAGCGGCGAGTGGTGGAGCTTCTATGGCGTGAACATGTATAACAGTCAAGAGAGTTACCATTTTTCCCCATAAATCTCTTGCGCGACGCTTTCCTCCTGTCAACCATTCGCCATCGCCGAGCTCCGAGGTTTCTTCACTACAGCCGCAAACTTTGACCTCTGACAAGACAGCTGACTGTCAGACAGTCTTACCAGCGACACCAGGAAACGGCTTCGACACAAGTAAGTCATCTTATCCTTCACCTGTTTCATCGTCATCGACCTCACAGTGTATGGGTAGAAGGAAACGCTCAGAGAAGATGCAGGAAACTCTTGAGGAAACCCAGGCTATAGTTGCTGAGGCAAAGGCAAGCCTTCCCGTTCTTCCATACAGTAAAATCCAACGATATGTATTTACTGATCACGCAATGACTCTGCTACAACTTTGGGATCTGCGAGTTGTGTTGCAAGCTACAAGGATTGCTTTTGATGCAGATATCATCAAGCAAGTTCTTGATTCCTTTGATGCTGAAACTAGCACTGCTATGGTAAATAGTAGGAAGGTGTCAGTGACACCAGAAGCCATTGCATTTGCATTTCGGATGCCTAATGAGCCCAAACCGTCTGTGGAAACTGCGCAGAAAATAAGTATCGCTCTGTAGGAGGATGAAACGGCTAGAAAGAAGCGCAAGGCAAGTGCTCAAGGAGTTCCAGTAGTAGCAGGACTGGAAGCCTTCACTGCTTATAGGTTTGTAGCTGAAGCAGTCAGCCTTAAGAACAACCCAACGTATGTGTCAGAATTTTTTTTTGCTATGCTTTTGGTCAAGATACTGGATCCACAAGTCCATATCAACCTTTTTCAAATACTCTCACATAATGTACTCCAATAGACTGCCAAGATGAAATCTCAAACTGTTTTCAAGGCATGGTATGTCTGGCAATTCCTGTATTGGGCTACTGCTGCAGATGTTAATGAGCAGGTAAAGCAAGCTTGAGTGAGCAGCCCATTTCTGAACCAAAGAAAATTGAACTGTCCTCAGACGATGAGGAAACAGACAGTAAATGATTTCCATTGACCTGAAAAGGAAAGCCACTGCAGAAGAATCTGGCAGTTCAAAGAAGCCAAGAATTACACTGACAAAAAGCAGTGAGTTCTTGAAGCAAATAGAAAGCCAGGTTAAGGCAGTAAGCACTGAGAAAGCTGAGATGAGTAAAAATGAGCAGCAATCTGCTCAAAAGCCTGTGCCTGATCAGCCAGTTGTCAAAAATACAGTTGCTACTGGATCTGGGAAAGATCATGTCAAGCCAGTCAAACTGTTGTTGAGAAGATACCAGACCAGTCAGGGGACAAAGGCAAGAGTCAACTGGACAAAGGGAAAGGTCCAGCGTTCTCAACTTTGTCTGGTGGAGTTCCTGCAATTACTGGAAATCCTCTGCAAACAACTGGTAAAATAGGATAAGTTGCAGCAAATGCAAACTCAGAAATTAAGAGGGCATCTTTTGCTCAGCAAAGCTGATTATGCAACTTTACCCTACGTGGCTCCAGTGGCAATATATGAACCTGTTGATTCTGATCCAACCACGACAGATGTATAGTACTGATACAGTCTTCTTGGAATACCATTGTCAGTTGTATGGGACAATTGGTGGAGGCTGCTGGATTAGAAGACGAAGTCAAAAAGCTTAAAGCTGACTTGGCAGAAGCACAACATCAGATTGAAACACACCAGAAAGCCCAGGAAGTGCAGAACATACAACACAGGGTACTGGAAGCTCAATCAGAAAGGACTCAGGTTTTGTTGAAATTATGATCATCAAAAGTCAAAGGAATGAAGAACTGAGAGCTGCTGGGCGAGCTGAAATGATGCTCAAGATGAAGCGGGCGGAATTCAGAAAGATGCTATTACACCATACAGCTCTGAAGCGTTTGCTGACTGACAGATACATCTACAATACCTTGTCTGAAATTTTAAACCCTTCAAGCAATGCTGTTTTCGACTTAGAAAATTTAAAGTCTTTGATGGAAAGTATGCAGAGCAATTTGCAGGACAAGGTGGGTGAGTTCAATAATGCTCTGATGAACCAAGCTATATTGAGCAACAGACTTCCTCGGATGAGGATGGAGAAGATGAAGCTGATCAGGAGGAGGATCATCAAGAAGCTGGGCATACAAAGGACGATGATGATGCCCCACAACCATCTCCACCTCCAGGACCTGGTTCTGGTGGGACAGGGCCGGATGAAGGAGGCCAGTCAGAGTCAGACCAACCAGACTAGAATGAGGGTCAGCAGGAAGGACAGGATAAAGAGCACTAGTTGGGTAATCAGCAAACTGAAGAGCAGCAGCCCAATAACACTGGGAATCAACCAACTAATCAGTCCCATCACAGCAGAGAGGCTAAAGGGAAAATGAAATTTCAGGATGAGGGACCAGTGGGCTGATCATCAGCATTCACTACAGCTTATTAGTTTGAATAAGCAACTAAGACATCAATAGGCCTCCATCACAAGACAGTATCTGGAGGATGATGCTCTCTGGACTGACTTGGAAAGATTTCAAAGACTATATGTGGGAGCCAGGGAAATGGTAGAACATTGGAAATTAGCTGCTTTCCATGATAAAGAAGCTTGTATACTACCTGCGCATCCCAGTACAGTCTTGCTGTTGGAACGAGTTTCGGAATGGATACTCAATGCTGATGAGAAAGTGACAAACCGGCACTAGCAAAGGCAGTCTACTGCAGATTGTCGGTCCTTAGCTCTAGAACTGGAACTTCTGCTGGGTAACAAACCAACTTACTGCTGCATGAAGGATGTTAGGGTACAACTCAAGGAAGTTCTGGTACAAATGCAAGCTGTCAGAGGTGTTTTGGATCAGAGAGTCAAAGCCATTCTTGAGGACCAGAAGACCAGTAGCAGAGGACCTCAAACGCGAATGTCAGTAGGAGCACAGGAAACTGCTCTCCGAACCCTGTTCCAGCTAGTGAGAATCACCAGAAAGATGATGCAGCAGGAGAACCAGGCTGTTCTCAATTTCCTGGAATTTGTGCCTGATTCTCCAGTTCTCTTGTATGCTATTCCAGCAAGAGAAACTGAGCTGCCAAGATTCTTTCCAGCGCTGTATCCTCAACATCAAGAACCAGTTGATCAACTCACATATTTCAAAATAACTGATTAGCTTCAGGATTGGTATGAGCGATCAACTGTGGAATGGAAGACTTGGTAGACATTGCTCAATGATTCTCTCCAAATCAATGACATTCAGGCAGGATTGACCAGGATTACTAATCAGTTTCTACAACTCACGGTCAAATCTTCCAAATTTCCTGAAAAAGACATTGCAGCAAAGCCAGGTCTGGCACCATAGTATAGGGAGATGGTTGAGCTCGCGTCAAAACAAATCATCCTCTTCCAGAAGGATGGATCCATACTGCTTCGCATTGTCATAAGCTGGACAGAACCAGACTGAGAAAGGGCAGGCGTACACTCTATGATCCTGACACCAAAACCTATCATTCTCTCACGCCTTATGAGGTAGAGATGACCACAGACCGGCGGGATCAGCTTGAGCAGGAGGCCATTTACCGACTGATTCAGAAGGAGAATGTTGGTGCTGGGACTTCTCAGAAACCATCCCGGTCAAAGAGCAAAGGCAAAAGGAAGACGGTCCAATGGAAGGATACTGGGTAGTTCCATCTCAGAATTCAGTGGTGAATTTTCTTCTCAGCCAGGGAGGGAGAGATGACAGCTCTACCTTGGCCTGATGACAGCTCCACCTTGGCCTTTTCCGCTACCTTCCGCAATCCTTGGTCCTTCTTGAACTCCTACTCGTAATCTTTGAATGGCCATTCTCTATGTGGTCAAGCTAGCATCCCAACATCAGAACCAGATGATGGATTTTTTAGTCTCACATCAGAATCAGACAGGGGAATTTTTTAGAAATTTTGGAATCTTGCCAAAATTCAAGAAAGAAGGGAAGGATGTAGACGATTGGATAATCACCATGTGGGAACGTGTTCTTAGAAGATGGGCAGCGAATTACTTAGTAATTACTAGAGTAATTACTACAATAAACCCAAAGTGTATAAATAGGGCCCATTACATTATTATCGGGTTGGCAATTGTTATCATTTGTATTATCGCTTTGGGCTATAATTGTAATTGAGCATCAGTGGCAGTATTGTCGGTTGTACTTTCCCTCTATAATCATATTCGTTGTAATCTCAATCATGGCATATATTTCAGTGATACTTACTTCTTGTCCAGTCTTCTGAATCTGAATCTGAACCTTAGTCCAGTCTATAAGTTTGATTCTTATTTCAGTATCCACATTTCAGTCTAGTCTCTGATTTCTGTTTAGTCTACTGTCAGAAATCTTCCCACACTAGTAGCTGAAATCCTTCAACACTGGAATTAGTTGTCTCAAGAGATCATCTCCAATTCCAATCCTAGGCTATGCAACAAGGACCATGTTTTCCCTCTCCATGTTCATAACCTGAAAATCCAAGGATGTGGAGTAACCTTGTATTTCCAACAGAACAACTCGGACTTGAGTATCCTAGAGTTTGGTATCATGTCCATTCATCATTGCTACCTTGTAGCGGTGGGTACTTGGAGTTTGAGGCAATTTGAGTTTTTTCACCAATTCGTAATTGATGAAATTGTGAGTAGCACCGTCATCTACCAAGATGCACACCTTGTGCCCTTGCAGAGATCTGTGCATACATATTAACTCATGTGGTCCAAAAGTCTATTGCCACATGGAAGCCGTGAGACAGCATTCATGCACCACCTTGGTGTGTGTTACTTCCACTGTAGAGAATTGTGAGGGAGACTCAAGAGGCAGCAGTTGCAGCATGTGCACTGCTTTCTCCTTGCCATGAGCAGCAGATTTCCCCTTGGGACAATCCTTTTTGCCATGACCGCTTCCTAAACATTGAAAACATAATTTCTCTTTCTTAGCTTTATCAACGTCCTTAGGAGAGAGATGACCTCTAGACCCCTTGGGTTTTTTAGATGCTTCTTAATTGGCTACTATAAATTTCCTTGTATTGTGCCCATATTGTGTGCGGTATTACCATGTGTATTAGCAGACACGTGAGTATTATGTGCTTTCTTTTCATTTGGATCATCGTGAATATGTGCTTTCACTATGGCTTCCTCAAGTGTTTTAGGGTCTTGGGTCTTGACGTGCTTCTTAAGCTCTAGTGTCAGACCTCATATAAATCCCCGTACTTGCTGAAAGTTATCTAAGCCTTCCAACTTGAGGATAACATCCTGATAGTGAGATATATATTCAAGTAATGATGGGTATTGGCGCATGGAACACGTGTCCCAAGCCGTCCAATTCCAATCTACCTCATTTGTAGGCAAACATTCTTTGCAAAACATAGCTTCAAAAGATGCCCAACTTTGTGGTATGATATTCTTCTCCTTGAGAGACATCCACCATTTGTAGGCCTTGCCTTCTAGAGTTAGGCTCAATTGTAGTGCTCCGACTGCGTCCGGAGTACGCCGTAAGGCGTGAATTCCATCCCACTTATTGAGAAAGATATTCACTGCATCCTTATTGTGGTCTCGGTCTTCTCCCTTAAAAGTCGGTGGTTTGGTGTTTTTCAACAACTCATCCACCTCTTTTGCAGTGAGAGTGTGCAAATTATTAGCAGTTGGACCTTGTCCTTGATTAGAAGGGCCTTGCCCCTGTGTAGCAATGTGCTCATGCATGTGCATGTCAGCAAGACCCTTGGATTCCTGTTGCATTAATTGGGTCACTAATGCGGATAATTTAGTGACGTTTTCATTTAAAGATTTAAAATTTCCTTCCACAACTAATATGTGTGTCTGAAGTGCACGAAATTCTTGAATGTCGAGAAATTCATAAGCGTCGTCACCTGCCGTAGCTTCGTGGGCACTCTCCTAGAGCATCCGGCCACGAGCCATCATGGGTAGGATCATGTGTATGCTCAAATTAAAAGTCATATTGATATCTGAATCCATGGTGACACAGTGCAGTGAAAGGAATAGTAAAAAAATATCTGACATTGAGAGCACTGCAAAGTTTAATTAGCCTTGCTAATCTCGTTGAAGTCGATATTATCCAAGTCAAAATCAATCCGAAATGTCAGCCATGTAGGGAAATCTTTAATCCCGTTGTAGCCGAATTGAGCATGGGTAGAATTGCTTCTGACCGTCATCGATTTTGAGAAATAACGTCACTTTGAACTCCCCTTGAGATGATTTACTAAATCTCTTATTTTCTATAGATCATACGTAGAGAATTTATGTGGTGTATGTACTTGCTAGCCTTGTCGGGATGCCTAGCTTCGTCGAAGCTTCACAAGAGGGAGGGGGGGGGGGGGGGGTACCCCACTATGGGTACCGTCCCTTAGCTTGTGTAAAAACTTTGTGGCGACTAACGCCCGTCGGGTGTGAAAATTAACTTGCTTATCGGCTATGGCAGCCCACAGACAGTGCGAGGGAGGGAGCTTTGCTCATCCCACCTTGTAGGATGGTCGAGGCCTCCTGCTCCAAGCACGGTAAGTGCTCCTCCCACCGACACGATGCCGTAGAGCCCGCAAGGGTGCAATTTTGTGCAGGTCGCCTGTTGGCGGTTTCCCCTTGCAAGAGATGTTGCTCATGCCTTCGGTCTTGTCTTCCTCCTCACAGGGGGTGAGCTCCACGCCTCCTTGACCCGGACATGCAAAAAAACATGCAAGAATTGTGTGGCTTCCCTCCTCCACGGCTGTGACTTCCCAAAAAGGAACATTGCTCTTTATACCAATGTTAGACAAGGGGAACTAGAACCTCGGATTCCACCTCCCAACCACCCACTATATAGCATGGCCCCTAGCCCTTTTCCCTAGTTGGACTCCCTTTCCACACTGCCTAGCCCGGCCTTTCCCTTGTCTAGTCCGGCCTTACCATTGTCCTGACAACTTTTGAGGTCAATCCTATTGAAGTACGTAAAACTTTGTAGCTTATCAAATAGATCTTCTACTCGTAGTACGAGAAAAAAAATTGATAGTGATATGGTTTAGTGCTCGATAGTCCACTCACATGCGGTATGTACCATCTTTCTTTTGCACTAAAAGGACTAGAGAACAAAAGGGAGAAGAGCTAAGCCTCACCATTCCTTTGTTCATCAATTCTTGTACTTGTCTCATGAACTCAATGTTAGGTGGTGAGCTTCGTGGTAGGAGCTCAATTTGATGGTCATCATCCCCACGTTTTGGAAATAAGTTTGTAGGGATATCATTGATGAACACATCTTGGAACCCTTTTAGAAAATTAGACAAGTTTAACTCTTCTTGATTCCTACAATTTACATTTGAAGCATTAGGATCTTTTATGGACTCTTTGACAAAAATCGTGTACACAAAAACTGATCTCTTCATTGATTCATAAAAAACAGGAGGATTTACAAGTGGTATAGTATGACCAGACTCACTAGAATCTATATACATGCTATTCTCCCTATAGGTAAAGTAGATTCTCCTTTCAGGGACCTTCATGTTGGTAGCCATGCAATTGAACCATGGTGACCCTAGGATAGCATCCTCATGTTGGAGAGGAGAGATGAAAAAGTCTTCTTTGTCGACATAGCCTTGGACATGAAGCCTCAACTTCCCGATCAAGGGAGTAATGTAGGCTTGATTTTCCTTGAAAGCGATATCAGCAGTTATAGTATCTTCCATCTTGAAAGCTTGAATGCCTAGATTGGTGGCCAAATCTATTGATATGAAGTTGTGAGTAGAGCTAGGGTCAAACAAGATGAAGGCATCATGTTCCCTTACCTTTCCCCAAGCATAGGAGAGAGGTGATCCTTTGCAATGAGCATCCTCTTTTAGAGCTTTGGTAGTGAAATCTCTAAGAGTCTCATTGCGGGTATTTCTCTTCGGGGCAAGAACGATATCCATGTCCTCCCCACACTTAAAACATTTGTGGTCCTTGCAAAAATCCTCAAGCTCTTCAAGAGAGATTTTATTTTTACCTTTGTAAACTCCCTTCTCCTTGGACCGATTATTGTTGTTGTTTTTGTTGGAATTGCCTTGGGAAGAATTTTGGGCATCGGTTTTTCCCTTTGCATCACTTTTGTCTTTGCTTTGCATGGGCTTGACATTCCTTCTAGCCCCTTGTTGGAAATCAATACGCGAAGCAACCATATTGTGGTGGATTACTTTGGTGATAGAACCACACCGTTTGGAGTTGACGTACTCGGCCATCTCTTTAGGTAATCCCACACAGAATTGTTTCTTTTTCTTGACAAAATCGATCTTTTTAAAGACAGTAGCTTTGAGATGTAAATCCCAAAACTTTTCCACATATTTATGGATAGACTCATGGGAGAGAAGCTTCAAACTCCGCCATTTGGTAAGAACTTTGTCCTTTGCGTCGCTTGCAAGGAATTACTTCATGATGGAAACTTGTAGAGTTTTCTATGTCTTTGAAGCTTCACCGTTGCCACGAAGCCTAGCCCACCATTGACGATCAGATTTTTGGAAGTGCATAGCTACATGGCGTAGCTTGGAGGACTCTATGAAGCCCTCATCTCCAAAGGCCGTATCAAATTGCTGGATGAAGGACAATACTTTCTCGGTAGCACCAAAGATGCCATCATAGGTGAGAAAAGAGATACTCTTTCTTCTCTCTTTGAACTTCTTGAGCTTTTGGGACCTTCGCCATGCAGGGTAAGATTTGCAATGTCCTCTTCTCTTGTATTCTCTTGGAGAATAGCCATAGAATTTGTTGAAAGAGGAGCAAGGTGAAGAAAAAGGAGAAGAGGGTGACCTCTTTCTTGCCCTTTTCTTCCTTTGTTTCCTCTCTTCCCTTTTGAAATGACGAGGAGAAGGACTGCGGGTTTGACCATTTCCTCTTGGGAGGAGTTGGCGATCGTCTAGACCGTTGTCTTCATGGAGCCACATCTTCATACGAACTTAGGGATTCATTACTTTCTCGTTCTTTGCATTCCTCCTCTCATATGGGAGAGAGTCTTCTTTTGGGGTTCACATCAAGAGGCCTCCTAAGCTATCTCTCCTCTTGGAGAGGAAGGAAAATCCCATGAGCACGAAGTTGTTGAGTAAATTTGGCTGGATTTGTATGCGAACTAGGATGTGTAGAGAGAGAGAGAGAGAGAGAGAGAGAGAGAGAGAGAGAGAGAGAGAGAGAGAGAGAGAGAGAGAGAGAGAGAGAGTGTTCTTGGGCTACTTTGAAATGTATCGACAGTGATCAAGCAAATGTGAATATATCCATAAAAAAGAGAGAGAAGGGGGGAAGGGGGTGCTTGTTGCACTAATACCTTCTTACAAATATTTCATGATCAATCAAGGTGAGATTAGTATTTGTTTAAAGTAAATTACACCGCAACACATCACAAGAAAATCCACCCCAATCAATGGCTTAAGGCCAGGGAGTCCTCTCCACCCTGTCACCCTCTTACAATATGTGGGTTTTATGGATAAATTGATAACAACACCCGGAGATAAGCTATTAAGAACTCAAATAAAGCACTAAGACACTTACACATCATTGTTGTCCATGACTTCACGTTGAAAGAGAGACAAAGTATCCAAGCTTAGTCCAAATACACCCTCCTTGTTTCAGCAAATGTTGGGCTTACATCAGTAGGAGAAATGATAGGCTTCCTACCCCCAATTAAATGGTCACTCTCTCTTACAATGGCATAGATATCCCTTACTAATCACCCCTAATACAACACATACATATGCATAAGCCAATGAGAATCCACTCAAGAGCTCCTTCTCTAAGAGGTTGAGCTTGGATTCTCAAGCTATAGCATAGTGCTCTTACTTATGGATTCTCTCTTTTGTGCTAGCTACACCCTCATTTTATAGCAATTTTGAGGGCTAGGGTTACTCCTCTAACCATGGTTGGGTTAGATTTTTAGCGCTTTATCTAATTTCTTTTGCTTGGAATTATCAAGAAGTTGGTGGGGATAGATGAAGAAAAGAGAGAGGAGAGAAATGGAGGTGATAGGACTTTTCATAGTAGGTTCGTGTTAGTAAATTAGTAGAGTTAGGTTTTTTACTAATTTACAATGGAATTGGATATTTACAATAGGAGTATCCATGTAGGATGCAAATAAGGAATAACAAATCTTAAGAGGTAAGAAAAGATGGATTTCTTACAATGTTGATGCTCCAAGTGTCTTGAGTAGGGCCAATTTTGACACTTGTTGACAGTCTACTAGCTTTGACAATACGTTTTTTCTCCATCTTGACCTTCCTTGGGAGCCAAGGTAATTGAAGATGAGTAATCAATCACCATGATGCTGTCTTTCAAGAGAAGAGGCTGAATTTGTGGTTTTTTTGATAGATATGGACAATTTGGAGGAGGAAAAATGAGACTAGGTGGTCAATTTTGGGATGGTAGTGTATGTAGGAGGTATGAGTTCACCATGGTTTCTCTTATTCTTCAAGGTTGAGGAGAAGGTGAGTAGGGTGCAGAGAGGAGCGGTGAGAGAGGCGGGGATGATGAGTGGAGAAGTGTATGTGAAAGAGGAAAATGATAAAGTGGAAGAGGGAGTGTGGCTGTATAGCATGGGCAAACTGGGGTCCACCAATAAAATCATAGCTCACAGCTCGTAGCTCAAAAAAATATGAAAAAATTTGCAGTAAAATTTCAGCTCATGAGCTACAATTCTAATCTTGATCACCTTTTGAAATTTGGAGAGCAAGTGATCTTTAAAAATTCAGCAAAACCAATTTTTTTTTCCACTGCACAAAGTCCTTGTGGGGTCCTTTTTTGGATGATTCTTTTGAATGCCTCCAAGAGTGAGCCCTCCATAATGCATGTATGCATGCCACATATCCTTGGACTTATTTTGTAAGTCTATAATTGAAGATATTGTTGAGATTATGATATAGGTGAATAGTACAACTAAGGAAATCAAATATTGAGGAGTCTTGAAAATATGTACATGTCAAAATATAAATAATATAGGAGGAAAAATATAAAGGGGTCAACTTTAAAAGTAAATCTCTCTCATTATGAGGCTACCATAAAAAGATGAATATTTTTTATGTTCTAATTTATGAGAATAAAAGAGAATAGATGTAGGAAAGAAAAATATCACAATAGTGAAAAACATATATACATAAATAAAACTAGTTTTTTTTTGAATTTTTCTTGGGGTGGAGTTACACCAAAAATAAGAGAATCTTGCATGAAATTATTTCTATATGGAATAAAGAGTATGAAAAATGGTAAGAAAAATTATGGTAGTGGCGAGTCAATATACATAGCATAAATAACGTACACCTAGGTAGAAATATTTAAATAAATACCAAAATAATTATGAAAAATTCTTATATTTAGACCCTATATACAATGAAATATTTAGACACAAAGAGGCCATAATATACTTTCTTTTTAAATATTTTTTTGGCTCAACTAGCCCAATGATTAGCTAATTGAGGGTTTTTAAAGAAGATATGGGGAAAGTCTCCTAACTCACACACACCTATGCACAGTGAAATGGTAGGGATAGCCACAGTGTTTGGGTGATTTTGGTAGGGTGAGGTAGCTCACTATGGTAGTTTGGATAGCCAAAAAACGGATATCACTAGATGGATGCAAGGAATACAACTTAAGGTTAGTATGAACCTTGTCAATGCTTACAATGCTACATTAGTGTAAGTAAATGTACACATTTCTTTTAAATGACCAATGTTTTGTCTTATAAGACAAATTCTCTTTTTATGATATTTGTGATGACGACGTGTCCCACACACCAAGTAGAATTTGTCACTCTATTTGGAAGAATAAAATGGACTAAAGAGTAGACATGCTTGCGGCAGCTACATCTCCCAAGCACCAAATGGATTAGTCATCCATTTTGGAATGATGTTGTAGGGTAAAAAGTGACCCTCTACCCACTAAGAAACATTGACTTTTGACCAAGACTTTATCTGTTCTACCTCATAGTCGAGGAAAACTTTGATTTCAAGAGAGAGCTAATGTCATAAAATCTACTATCTAACCAACCCAAATGATTTTCTCATATTAAACTGATCATTTAATGTGGGAGAATATATGAGAACAAGGGTTATAATATAGACATGTGATTATAGATCTATCTCAACACGGGGCCAATGGTAAAGGGGTCCAAATGAGAGATGTTCTGTCAAAGAGCAAGGCTAACTAATGAAGCTTAAATATCTTAGGGTTAGCTTCATTAAAGACCTCCAAAGGTTAATGTTAAAATTTCTTTGACCTTAGGAAAGCTAGGGCCGAGCTTGTGGGAAGAACCCGGCCCAAGCTTGAGGTGCATGTTGTGCTTGCTGACTAAGGTGCTTAAGGTACTTGTCATGCTTGCTGACTAAGGTGCTTGAGGTGCTTAAGAACTAAGGTGATAAGGTGCTCCATCACTAAGGTGCTGAGGGAGAAAGGTGTTCCACAAAGTCAATGTGTATCCCTAAACAAGGGGTGATGGGCCCTCATTGTAGGGGCTAGAGAGAGAACACACACACTCACACAAGGCAAGCTTGGCACAAACAAAGAAAATAGGACACTTGTCAAGCTCCTCTTCATGCTTCCCTCATGGTGTGCCTAAAGTCTATTGGTTGGACTCCCAAGGGGTCAAATAAAAATGTAATAAAGTTTATTAATTTTCTATGCACATATCAAGTCCTCTCTCTCATAGGGAAAAGGGGGACACTTGTCCCAAGGCTACCCTTGCTGCTTGATATGCACTAAGCTTGTGATTGGCCAAGCTTGAGGAGGTCCAATCAGGTGCCAGATAGTGCTAGAAGAGGGGGGTCGACCAAAGCAAGGAGGAGTCTAGCTTGGGGGGTAAACTCTCCCACACACACACACACTCTCAGTGTGTGAAGTGAAAAGTGCAAGAGCCCCATCTACTTCTCCAAGCAGGTAGATGTAACATTTAATGGCCTAAAAACTTATGTGTAGTGGAAATTTGCATGAACATAGTGGGTATTTCATTAGAATAGATTCCTAATGAGAATTACAAGAGTGCTTGGGTGGAGAGAGCAACAAAAAGCATGACACCTAGTTAGATAGCATGAACAATACTTTCAAAAGAGAGAGACATTAAGCTATTGACAACAGTTGAGGACCGGATTTGCATGGAGCCGGTCCCCCCTCCAAAAGGCTTTGTATTATGGTTTCTCCCATCAAGAGAGACATTGTACAATACAATTCTTTTTGTTCCTTCAAGACTAGTTAGTGCAATGGAGATGAAAGTTTCATGCACTAAGCAAAACACTTAACAAACACAACATTAATTATCCCCGGTCTCAGACCCAAGACCTCACACACCTTCGAAGATGGTGAGAGCTAGCAGGGTATGAGAGTAGATTGAGAGGAAGAAGGAGTATCTTACGAGAAAGATGTACATCTCCTCACATAATCACTCATATTAGCATAGCTTATCTTAGTAATAAGCATGGTAGAGGAGATGATCATGCATTGAAGCTTGGCTCTTGGTTAGATTTGCATCCACATGCCAAGAGTGTGTCGATGTAGGCTTCTATCTCACAAGCTTGGAGTAGGTGATGAGCTCTCCATTAAAGCTTGGGAAGATATAGTCTTCTTTACTTCTCACATAGACTGTGTGAGAGTGTGTGTGTGATAATCCCTTGCAAAAATCAACCCCCTCTCTCTCTTGGGCGAGCCCTCTTTCTATTTGCTCTTGCTCTACCCTCATTGGACCTCCCCAGGTCCAAGCCAATGACTATTAAGCAGCATAAGTGATAGCCTTCTGACATGTGTCCCCCTTTCCCCTTTTGTGAGAGATTTAGGTAATTTAATAATTCAACTAAACTCTCATTGGACCCCTTTGCCTCCTGGCCAATAGGAATCAGGCAAGCCATTGGACTGCTGAATGCTCATTGGACCCCTTGGGAGACTGTCCAATAGTCTTCTAGAGGACTTAATTCTCATTGGTTATTTTATTAAGTGTTTTTTTAAATTAATTAAACTAGATTACTCTAGCCTAATTCTCATTGGTCCACCTCCAAGGACATCCAATAGGTATTGGGTACACCTTGTGGGTATCTGGCCTAGGGAGCTGACATGTGTCCCTCATTCCCTTTGTGTAAAGGGAGCTTGTGTGTGTGTGTTGCTTTCTCTCTCATCTCCTACATGCAAGGCTCACCCCCTCCCAAGTAGGGATTGCAAAGAATTTTTTCTACACACACAAAGCATCCAATTCCCTTAAGGTTGACCTTTGGACACAACCTTTGAATTTTGGAACCTTAGCATTTTGGAAGTCTTAATGGGCTGAACCTTAGGGTCTTTTTAGCCCATTGTTGCACTTGGATCTTTTGCAGATGGTCCCCCCTTTGGATCCCTATTTTCCCTCCTTTGGATCCCTAATGTGGCTGGTGTCGAGAAATTTGCGGTCTTGCCAGGAAAGCACCAGGCTTATGGCTGTGAGAGTTTGTGAGAGAACTCCACAAAAACTATATGAATGAGTTAAACCATAGATGCCATGAAGACTAGGGTTTGGAAAGAAGTGCAATCAAAGAAGATTCACTCTTTCTCTCTTGCACTCACACACACAAAGAAAGAACACAAAAGAGAATGTCAAAACAATACGAAAATGAAAACATCAAGGCTATGGTCATATCGTATCATGGGTAATATGAAAGGGTTAATAGATGAGTTAATGGCATTCAATCTTGGCTGACCAAATAGGCTACGAATTGTTCTTTGGAATTGTAGTTTTGTGCTTACCATAATATATATATTTTGTCTAGTGATTGGGATTAATTGTGTGTACAAATCCTCTTGGTTCATAGCAAGATAACTACGCTTACGTCAAAAGAAAAGTTATAGTCTATGAGAGGTAGTATGATGGGATCCGGTGATAGAAGTATTTCATTAAGCCTTTCTGGGCCAAAGAGAAACACTATACGTTGTTGAAAGTGTATTTTTCGGCTAATCCATACGTTAATTCTAATAGATCGTACATAGTGAAAGCGATAGAAATGATCATCATGTGGGTTATTCATCTAGGATAGTATGTGAGAAATGTAGATATGAGAGAAGTGAAGAGATGAGAAGTTTCCCTCCCAAGCCCTATTCTTGCCCGTAGGCAATAAGGATACTGCGGGGGAGAGATGTAAATGTAGAAAAGAGAACCTAGAATTTGCAGAGAGGATGAATTACTAAGAATGAGAGAGATAGATTTGGTTAAGGAGATGAGATTAGATACATATATATATATGTTGGATTATAGATGAAAATGAAAACAACAAGAAATCAAGAAAACATCAATGTAGAACACATCTTACTTGAAACCCTTCTGCACCATTATTGATGGGAGAGAGAAGAAGAGGGGAGAATTCAACGTTGATTGATATGTGAAGTACAAGACCTTCTTTGATTAGAGTTGATCTTCCAAGGATAGCGTACAAGAATGGCTAGTCTTCCTCTAGGAGAAAGTGTAGGCTTGGGCTTATGTTAATGGGGCTAAGTACAATTAGGCATTACTACTCATTCCCTCAAGAATTCCTCTCCTCAATGGCTTGAATGCTTGAGTTCCTTTCAAGGAAGAAGAGGTTCCCTTTTATAGGTGAACGGAACCCCCAAGGGTTTACACAAGAAGAGAGGAGCCAGTGTGAATAGGAATTGGAAAAGTTGGAAATGAGCTGTCCCTGCATGATGTGGGCAGACTGGGGTCCAGTATTTTGATCATATCTCCTCAACCGTGCCTTCAAATAAAAAATTAAAAATATGGGTAGAAACTTCAGCTCATTAGCTACGATTTTCATTTTAAAATCATTTTCCAATTCGGATTGGAACCTTGTGTAAAAAATTCATCAAAATAGGATCCATTTCTGGCAGCAAAAGTCTTCCCGTGGTCCCCTTAGCCTAGACTTTCATTTAATTCCAAAGGACACCTCATGCCATATGAAAGCATGACATTGCTCCTTGACAAAGTTTTGTAATCATGCTTGAAATAATGCATTAAAATAAGTGTATCTTTGAAATCATGCCACCTAGTGTCCCACTAGGATTTGATTCCCTCCTAGTAGCTATTTAAAAAGAAATATAAGAAAAGTATAAAAAATACATAGAATGTATATATATTGGAGTTTACCCTAGATATAGGATCTAGCTAGGGTGTGAGATGTTAATGAGATAATAGAAATAAAGAATCAATGCTTTTTGCCCCAAGTTAAAGAGGCGGAGCTATTGAGCTTTTCCCATAGTATTTTCTGATGGTAAAGTAAGGATAGGTTACCCTTGAGAAAAATAATAGGATGAGATAGAAGGCTTATTATTATACTTAAATATGCATATGTACATTATAGGAAAGATAATCATGTATCTAAAAAAGTTACAAAATAGATCTTGTAGCATGCGTTCCCACTATGTACGTGTCACAACACGACGTCCACCCCCTCTAAACCTGCACATCCTCCGGTATGTGCCACGTTATTTCTTTGTAAGATCAGCCCTCTTGTACATCTTCCTTGCTTTCTTCTTCACTGGATGAATTCAAATCTTCATCTTCACTTTGATCTTTACCTGTGGTTTGCTCTTCTTCCTCATCAACATCTTCTGGATCATTGTCTCCTCTTCTCTTAAACATTTTGATCCTTTTTCCTACAATGGGAATCTTTACTTCTGTACCATTTAGTTTAGACAAGCTGTAAGTAGTATTTTCATGCACATGCTTTACAACATACGGTCCAAACCATCTTTTTGAAAACTTACGCATGACTGTGTGCTGGTTATCAAGGCTACTATCATACACCAAAACCCAGTCACCTTTGTCAATTGCTTTGCTCCTGAGTCAATGTCGCTTATCAAAGTATTCCTTGTTTTTCAACCTTGCATTTTTGAGTCGTTCTTTTGCAGCTTCAATGTCTCCAGGTCTTCTCTCTAGCTGCCTTATACGCAGTGCAAGGAGATCTTCCCTGCTAAGCCCCTCTTGCCAAGGTAGTACATTCCATGTGGGAATTGTATCTTCAATCGGCATCACTGGCTTTTGGACATACATTAGCTCCGCAGGCATGTAGCCAGTTACTCAGCTATGTGTTGTACGATCAATCCATAAAGCATATGGTAACAGTTTTGGCCACTCACCAACTCTTCCTTCACAAGCATTGGCCAAAGATTTGATGATAGGAGGATGCCCTCTTTAACTCTTTCCATTGCCTTCAGGGTTGTAAGCTGTGGTAAGAGAAAGCTTGATTCCTAATCTAGAAAAGAACTCCCTTGCTTCTTCGGCATCCAGCTCACCTCTATCTACAGTGATCTTTCCCACACAACCATAACGGCAAATCACCTCATCAAGAAGGAATCTGTACACAGCTTCTATGGTTTTAGCTCTTAATGCTCTTCCTTCAACCTGATTAGTTAGGTCTTCTCGTGCAAGAACCAAGTATCTCATCTGCCAGAGTCCTAAAGGCATTGTGACTAGATCCACAACCCATTTATAGTGCATGGCTAGTGGATATGTAGGGTGCAATCCATCATGATGTCGAACATTTGAATACATTTGACAAGTTACACATGACTCTACAAACTGAGATACATCTTTATACATACCCTTCCACCAGTATTTTTCTTTCAACTTGGAGAAGGTTTCCCACACACCCCTGTGTCCAGCCCATAGACTCTCATGAAACTCTTGCATGAGCTTTACTTGAGTCTCTTTTTTGCATATAACCGGTTGTGGTGTAGCACCCTTTTGTTTAGGATGCTTCCACAAGTAACAATCCCTCAAAAAGAACCCATATGCTTTCCTGCGTATCCTCTTGAATTCTTGTTCAGACCAATCATCCTGTTTTGTTAGAGTACTCAAGTAGCTTCCAATAAGAAGCCAATCACATTCATAAAGCTCTTTCAAGAATGATTCAAGTAGATTAGTCATGCAGACATTGTTACCTTTGACATGAGAGATAGAATAGAACTTTGTGCCTACATCATCTCCCTCATCAATCATTTGTGACTCATCTTCATACCTTGCCCTTGATAACATATCTGCAACTGTATTGTCTTTACCTGCAATGTGCTTAAACTCGGGATTTAAGGACTTAATGTAGGAATTCCACCGCAACAT
This sequence comes from Adiantum capillus-veneris, assembly GCF_014529385.1. Classification (NCBI taxonomy): domain Eukaryota; kingdom Viridiplantae; phylum Streptophyta; class Polypodiopsida; order Polypodiales; family Pteridaceae; genus Adiantum; species Adiantum capillus-veneris. Next base: position 143,500,331 of record NC_140944.1, on the reverse strand, counting down.
AGCAATGTCTGGTGTTGAGTAGCTTGTAATCATCCCAAGAAGTGGTAGACACTCTGTTTCTACAACCACACATGCACCAATTAGATACTCTTTCCCACTTTTCAAGGCTGTAACCATACCCCATAACTCTCTTTATATCTGTGGATAGTTTCTTTGGCGAGCACTTAGTACCTTTGCTCCAAATCTTACCACATACCTGTGTCCTTCTTTGTCATCTTGCCCTATTGCCCATCCAATCCCTGTAGGATTGGTATCTACTGTCACAATCACTGGCCTTTGACACTCATAGTCTACCTTTCTCAAAGTTGTTGCTGACTGGAGCAACTCCTTTAGCTTTTTCATGGATTTTACATGTGCTTTTGTCCATTTAAACTTCTGATTCTTTCTAAGCAGCTGATAAAGAGGATCAGCTACATGTGCATAATGTGGAATCCAAATAACATAGAAGACACATGCTCCCAGAAACCTTCTAACCTCAGTGATGCTAGTGCACGTTTCTTTCATTCTTTGGATGGCATATACCTTTGTTGGACAAGGTTTCCTAGCATATGGCCCGCACATGTGCCCCACAATAAGCACTTCATTAACACCAAACATAGACTTTTTCCCTGACAATGTAAGATTCACTTCTTCCAATGTAGATAAAATTTATCACAATCATTTATGTGATTTACCACAAACCTGCGACATCCCTTGAGATCCAAAGCTTCATCTTTGTCAATTTCTTCACATCCTTTGATAGGCAAATCATCAATGAAAGGCATTGTGATTTGAGGAATAAAGTCACGTAAGACCTTATTCATCCCATTCATCATATGTGCAACCGAGTTGGTTGCTCCCTGTGGCAAGGTACACATCCTTACCAAACCCAAAGGTGTCCTCATGGTTGTCAAGTATCTGCTTTCGATTGCAAGCTAAAATTGATCATACCCTGAGTAGAGATCCCCCATTGAGTAGATTGCCCTCCCTGCAAATGCCTCTGCAAACTCATCCACAATTGGACCTGTACCTACATTTCTAATTGTCACCTTGTTCATTGGTTGCATATCTTGGATGAAGCGTAGAGAACCATTCTTCTTCGGAACTGTGAACCACCTGTTTGAGTATGGAACACAAGAAGGCTCCAAGATTCCTATTTTGATTTTCTCATTCAGTAGCTCTACTAACTTTGGCAAATGAGCCTTTGGAACCGGAATAGGCCGCAGATTCCAAGGCACATGAGGTATTGTGAAAATTACCATAGGAGCTACAACAGAAGGATCAACACATCCTATCTCATGTGGCTCAAATGAAAAAGCCTTACCATGCTTTGAAAGAAGCACTTTGTCTCCTCCTGTGTTAGAAACTCCTCGCGACCAATCTGCAAGTTTTGGAAAGACTCCTTTGTGAAGGTATGCCCAATCTTTTTAGGATTCCTCAAAATTGGTTGTAAAGAAGCCTGCTCAATCTTTTCCCTGTTGTTGGGTGGTAAGGGTGAAGCTACTGGTTTCACCTTCTTTGCTACACTCTTGTATTTAGTTTCAACATGGACTTCTGGGCCAACTGTTTGGATTTCTTTAAAGGCTTCTATTACTTGATACATTTCCATAGAGAAAACTTCCACAACTTCATTTTCAAGATGCAAATTAGACCCCATTATAGCATCAAGCTCACCCATAGTATCTACAAAAGAAACTTGTTCACACAAACCTAAAACATTTTCAGTAGGCTCTAGCAACTCACTCTTTTTCATGCCTATTTGTACATTATGCACATATTGCCTCTCACATCTCTTCAAATCTTCAAGTTTTGTAAAACATACTGATCCATTCTTTGTTACCAAGGAGCTCGTTGGAAACGCTTTACCTATTTTTGGATAAGGCGAGACCCTTTTTCTTTCTGTACCACTGCAATCCCGTTTTACAATGGTACTTGGCCAAAACCCACCATTTCTCTATGATCATGAAACTCTTTGCTCACCTTTGGTAGAGGATGTTCTCTGAGGTTGTCATGATTTCTTTCATGGTTCACACAAACTGTGAGAAATTGGACAGCTCGTTTACCATCTTTGCTACGTATCCTAGCATATGCTGAAACATCATCCATTACCTTTGTTTCCATTCGAACTCCCACAATGTAGGGCTGTCCAAGGATGAGATGATATGAAGATGTATCCTATACAAAGAAGTTTTGGTCAATCTTTACATCACCTATTGTTACCTTCACACCTGAACATGCTTCATACAATTCGCAGGATGAATTGTTTGCCACTTTTACCATCCAGCCATGATCTGAGTCCATCGGCCATTTTCACTTGTTGTAGAGACTCTTTGAAATTATGTTTATTTCTGAACCATGGTCAATCAAGGCAACAAATGGCTCTTCAAGATCACCTACCTTGACCAAAGTTTCTGTAGTAGCCCTTGCCCAATGACTTCGTGAATAGTAACTCCTAGGAATATCTTCAACTTCTTCATCATCATTTGAGAAATGCACTTGCTTCACTCTCCCACTAGATTGGTAGCATCCTACCACAGCTCCATCATTCTCCTTATTTTGCAGTTGCATCCCTTGTGTCTTTGAGGTTTCCCCTTCAACCTGTGGACGAGAAACTTCAACAAGGGTTTGCCTCTTCCTCTTGATGATGTCAATGATCTCCTCATGGAATTCACGCTTTGCAATGCCAAGAACTTCTCCCAGAGTAAACTCAATCTTGCTATTCAAGATCCTTTCCTCCAAGACTTTCTTTAAATTTGTAGCAACCTCAATATCAGATTGTAGTTTATAAGTTGGGCCTTTTGTCTTACCTTTCGTTGGCTCTTTCTTCTTTCCTGTTGTAGACTCCTCCATGAGTACTTCAGGTGGAAATGCTCCTTGTGTTGAGGGTGTTTGAGAAGGCATTGAGTTGCTTCTTCCCCCACTTCTAGAAGCTCTTTTTGATGGTCCTTCATCAGCATTCTCACGTCTGCGCTTCTCTTCTACAATTGCCTCATTTTGTTGGCATTTTGTAATGTAGGCATGCACTGACAATGAGTCCACTGGATCATTCCATCCTATTTCTAGACGTATGCAATCACCTGCTTCATGTAGAATCTCTTTTGTGAGCTTTCCCTTTTTAGCTAATTGCATGACATTTGGCCAAATTTGACCATGATGGTCACTCACCTCTTCATCACCAAAATGTTCAATTTTTACTCCAAAAGTAAATCCCTCAACTGAAGAGGTGGCATGCTTAGTTGCCATATCTTCAACTAAGGTTTGCATTCCCCCCTTCCCAAAGTTAGTTCTCAAGGGTAGACCTGTTTCTCTTAAGTGAATTTTACCATCCTTAAAAAAGACAACATCTTTTGACAAAGCATCACTAAAATCATCACAATACCTTCTTACATGGTCTGTACTATCACACCAAATACATCTATTAACAAACCCTTCTTTGGGCTGTTGTCTTTTCCTAGGAAGTGGCCCTGATGGTTGGCATTTTTCTTCAAGATTTGCAAACTTCACCTTCAAGTCACGCATTCCCTTCACAAGCTCATCTAGCATGGACCCATCAAACTTAGGAGCGATAAAAGTAGGCTTTACCATTTTGTCAGAAGTTAAGGTGGAAGGACTTGTAGTGTTTACTACCATCTTGTCCCTTATTCCTTGTCGTTTGGCAAGCAGTGAGACAGCACCTTCAACCTCATTCCAGTCGGTCTTTAGTCCTTGCTCAGCATCTTTATCTTCAAGAAGAAGCTCCAAATTTTCTTGAAACTCTTTGCCTGCAGCTTGTAAGAAAAGATCTGTATTCTCTGCATCTAGTGTGGCCCTTTCTGTCCTGGTGAGTTGTGCGTAGCGCCGCTCAAATTCCCTAAGTAGCTTTGTTATTGATAGTCCTTGCTTTGGCTTGGCTACCCATTCTAAGAATGCCCTTTTGGTCACTCTCTCAGAGTCCTCCATGAAATATTCCTTCTTTAAAGCTACTTTGAGTTCTTCCCAATTTCTCCCATGCCCATCTTTAATTACCGTAACATGCTCTCTAATTTCTGGAGCAACAACTAGCTCAAAGCTTTGAATCATCTCACCTTCTGACACGCGATGCAGCTCCATCTCCTTCACATACTCGCGTAAGTACTTGGTTACATCTTTGCCATTGAACTGATCCATTCTATTGACGACTGCTTGTATGGCCCTCATTGCTGAAATCTCCCTTCTTTCAATGGAATGTTGTTGTTGCATGAACATTGCAAATGCTTGAAACATTTGCATTGTTGCTGGGTCAAAATGCATACCCTGTTGCTCAACATGATCACCCATGCTTATCCACAAAATCTCGCCCGGGCAGTTTCTCATCGAGTTCACCAAAAATATGTCGAGAAATTTGCGGTCTTGCTAGGAAAGCACCGGGCTTATGGCTGTGAGAGTTTGTGAGAGAACTCCACAAAAACTATATGAAGGAGTTAAACCATAGATGCCATGAAGACTAGGGTTTGGAAAGAAGTGTAATCAAAGAAGATTCACTCTTTCTCTCTTGCACTCACACACACAAAGAAAGAACACAAAAGAGAATGTCAAAACAATACGAAAATGAAAACATCACGGCTATGGTCATATCGTATCATGGGTAATATGAAAGGGTTAATAGATGAGTTAATGGAATTCAATCTTGGCTGACCAAATAGGCTACGAATTGTTCTTTGGAATTGTAGTTTTGTGCTTACCATAATATGTATATTTTGTCTAGTTATTGGGATTAATTGTGTGTACAAATCCTCTTGGTTCATAGCAAGATAACTACGCTTACGTCAAAAGAAAAGTTATAGTCTATGAGAGGTAGTATGATGGGATCCGGTGATAGAAGTATTTCATTAAGCCTTTCTGGGCCAAAGAGAAACACTATACGTTGTTGAAAGTGTATTTTTCGGCTAATCCATACGTTAATTCTAATAGATCGTACAGAGTGAAAGCGATAGAAATGATCATCATGTGGGTTATTCATCTAGGATAGTATGTGAGAAATGTAGATATGAGAGAAGTGAAGAGATGAGAAGTTTCCCTCCCAAGCCCTATTCTTGCCCGTAGGCAATAAGGATACTGTGGGGAGAGATGTAAATGTAGAAAAGAGAACCTAGAATTTGCAGAGAGGATGAATTACTAAGAATGAGAGAGATAGGTTTGGTTAAGGAGATGAGATTAGATACATATATATATGTTGGATTAGAGATGAAAATGAAAACAACAAGAAATCAAGAAAACATCAATGTAGAACACATCTTACTTGAAACCCTTCGGCACCATTATTGATGGAAGAGAGAAAAAGAGGGGAGAATTCAACGTTGATTGATACGCCAAGTACAACACCTTCTTTGATTAGAGTTGATCTTCCAAGGATAGCGTATAAGAATGGCTAGTCTTCCTCTAGGAGAAAGTGTAGGATTGGGCTTATGTTAATGGGGCTACGTACAATTAGGCAGACTGGGGTCCAGTATTTTGATCATATCTCCTTAACCGTGGCTCCAAATAAAAAAGTAAAAATATGGGCAAAAACTTCAGCTGATTAGCTACGATTTTCATTTTAAAATCATTTTCCAATTAAAATTGGAACCTTGTGTAAAAAATTCATCAAAATAGGGTCCATTTCTGGCAGCAAAAGTCTTCCCGTGGTCCCCTTAGCCTAGACTTTCATTTAATTCCAAAGGACACCTCATGGCATATGAAAGCATGACATTGCTCCTTGACAAAGTTTTGTAATCATGCTTGCAATAATGCATTAAAATAAGTGTATCTTTGAAATCATGCCACCTAGTGTCCCACTAGGATTTGATTCCCTCCTAGTAGCTATTTAAAAAGAAATATAAGAAGAGTATAAAAAATACATAGAATATATATATATTGGAGTTTACCCTAGATATAGGATCTAGATAGGGTGTGAGATGATAATGAAATAATAGAAATAAAGAATCAATGCTTTTTGCCCCAAGTTAAAGAGGCGGAGCTATTGAGCTTTTCCCATAGTATTTTCTGATGGTAAAGTAGGGATAGGTTACCCTTGAAAAAAATAATAGGATGAGATAGAAGGCTTATTGTTATACTTAAATATGCATATGTACATTATAGGAAAGATAATTATGTATCTAAAAAGTTACAAAATAGATCTTGTAGCATGCGTTCCCACTATGTACGTGTCACAGCACGACACCGGTCTGCTAGCTTAACCAATATTCTAGCTTTTTCTCCCCTAGCACTTCCCCATATTAAATGATCAGTTTAACATGAGAAAAGCATCTAGGAGAATTAGATATTGATTATTATGACAGTAGAGAAGTTGAGATCCTACACAAACACTCTTGTCTATGGAATGCAAATGCAACCAAAAGCCATGCTTCAATGATTAAGCTTGCTATCTTCTTCATCTTCATTACTATGCTATGAAGTATGCTAGCAAGAAGAGTGATGATGAGTGAGGAACTATTTTTTTCTCCTATGAATGTTTCTTCTTCCTCTTCACTACCCTCATTCCTAGCTAGCTTTGTCCACCTTTGAAGGTGTTTGAGGCCTTGGGACTGAGACAGAGGATGGTTAATGATTTTTTCAAACTCTATGCTATGCTCATGATGCATGAAGCTTTCCATCTCATTGCATCACCTAGGTCACAATGAACACAAAGATTGTATCGTACTAAGTCTCTCTTGATGGGAGAATCTATAATACAAAGCCTAACGGAGGGGGGACTAGCTCCACATAAATCCCGTCCTCAACTGTTGTCAAGTTCTGTAAACTCTCTCTCTCTTGCAAAAGTATTGTTCATGCCAAGTTAATTAAGTATTATGATTAAATGGCTACCACTAAATAAGTTCACCCTCTACGTTCTCAAGTAGTCACACAAAAATGCTCTTTTTAATTCTCCTGATTCCGCTATTCTCAAAGTTCATAGGCCATTTCCATTACATAAGAGCAAGCTCAAGATCTTACGGATTTTATTTATGTCAAGCTTGGAATCTACCCGACATTTTGAACATTTTAATCAATTTAAAAATACAATAGACCTTCGTTTTTGTAAACTCTATACAAACGTATGTGTTGTTGTTTAAATAGATATATATACATAAAAGAACATAATAGTTCAAAAGACAGATGGCTTTAGACAAGTAACAAGGGGTAGCACAAAAACAAATCAATTTTCTTTCTCTTTCTCTCCTTGTCTTTCTATCTCCCTCTCCCTCTCCCTCTATCTCTATTTCCCTCTCCCTCTCTATCTCTATTTCTTGCTCTTTCTCTATCTCCCTCTATCTATCCCTCTCTCTCTCTCTCTCTCTATCTCTCTCTCTCTCCCCTTTATCTATCCCTCTTTCTCTCTCCCTCTCTCTCTCTCTCTCTCCTCTCTCCCCCTCTCTATCTCTACATGCTCACAACAAGCAATCAAGCAATCAAAATGAGGGCAACCAAGAATTCAAGCAAGCTAACAAAGTGAGGGCAACCAAGAACTCAAGCAAGCTAACAAAGTGAGGGAAAGGAAGCAAACCCAACTACAAATATGCAAGGGGTATGAGAGCTTTACATCTATCTGTGCACTCCTTGCCGCACTGTCAAAGCAAGGGACTTGCCAATACACCGTGTGCGAGCCACAAACGGCTCCAAGCACACAACAAGCCTAAACTAGCAAGCTCAAGAGAACAAAGGGTGTGTCACTCACCGCTCTACGCTCGCCTTCGTGGTGGATTCCTCGCCGCGATGAAGAAGAAGCTGCAGTCATGCCGCGCTCAACCGCTTCGCTGCCGTCGTACCTTCGTAATGCTCGATCTCACACACACTCTCCCTCTCTCTCTCTCTCTCTCTCTCTCTCTCTCACACACACACACACACACACACACACAAGGAGGTGAAGAAGAAGAAGATGGAGATGGAGATGGAGCAAGAGCACTCTTCAATTGCACAAATGAGAGAATGAGTAAAAATTAGGTTTAGTTGGCTTTTATAGGAGCTCACCCCATTCACACTTGGGCGCCCATGCTTAACCAACTAATCCCTTGAATGTCCAAGTTAAAGTGCGCCTCTCATCGACGATCACTCTACCTTTTCCTATTGGACCGACAAGCCCGGTACCTGACTCTACCAAATACATAATACACGTCCGTCGTAGGTGATGGGGTGTCCATGTGCCGTGAGGGTTAACATGCCCCCCTTCCTGATGTAGATTCCGTCCTCGGAAGCTATTAAGTTGAAGCTGGGTCGTCGAGGTGGAAGAGCATTTGAGATGAATGTCCTTAGCCTTCTTCAGTCACTGCAAAATCAAACAACATTGGCACAGTAATTGCATTCTCTTAAAAAGCATATGCAGTTTTAGGTAGACACATTGATTGGTAAAAGAATTTCAAACAATTTGTTAGCAATGAACATTAAATTGCAATGTAATCAAATGCATAAACAGATGTAAAGGTAAAAAATTAAACAAGTCTGGGGTTGCTAATTTGACGGTCGAAAAGCACTAGAGATCGAATATTAATACCATGGGTAAGATTCTTAACTTTCTGTGGTCAATTAAGTTGTTTAATCGCGAGAGCCAAGTATTCATGTTCGAGGGCTGACTAAAGGCTATATCTAGAAAACTTTGTAGTTAAGCTACCATAAAAGGAATTTCTCATGAAATCTTCGCCTGACTGATTACTTTTTCTTTGACTCCCCAAAGTCTTTTCACCGTGATTCAATTATGATGTGTGTGCTTATTTTGTATGCCTTGGGTTTTTTGCTTTTCAAGGAAAAGCGCCCACACTGGGAACCTCTAGGGCTCTAGTACCATAGGCAATACATGTGAGTGAAGTACCAAATCAAGCCGAGATTTCTCTTCCAACTTAAGATTTTACATTGTGGCACTTTGATTTTTTGCTTGTTCATTTTCAACATTTTAATTTTGTAACTTTGGGGGGTCATATAAAATTGTTACACTCCCCAGGCTCATCACATTAGTAAACTCCCTTTATAATACTTAAGCTAAAGGTCAATAGGGTTAAGCCCACTAGAAAGCCCTAGTACATTTCATACAATGCTGCCTAAATCAGATTAAGAACCTAAGTAACCATTGCTTATTAGGAAGGCATTCCCCATGGTATTAAGAGAAGATTTCTAATACCTAGCTTGGTCAAACTAGCTTAGTCGGACTGCTTGATTTTTAAACCTAGACAAGTGATTATGACAAAACATTACATTGAATTAAATGTTTGATACTAAGCCAATGCGTTGAATATTATGCTACCAATCACAATCAAAGCAAACAATCATAGATGCAAAAAGATAACGGCAATGCTAATGGACAAGAAACACCTGTTTGTGTTGATGGTCGTGCTTGATTTGAAGGTTCCATGAAGGTCCAAATCCTATCAATAGCAACACGCTCCTGTACACACTAGAAAACAAAAGGACTACCTCCAGGAGGCACATTAGTGGGAAAAGAGAACTTTGCTAATCACTCAACTCTAAAACAGAAACACTCCTATCGTACTAATCTTACCTACCCTCCATCACTCAAGTGATGAGGATCGAAGGTGTTTCATGGCATAGGTTTCTGTTTCACTGTACCAGATGTGACATGTGTAGGTCTGAGTCAATGTTTTGACTTTAATGTGCATACTCGTTTGCTAATTGCTCTTGCTCTTTATTTTTTGTTTTTGTGAGTATAAAGCTTTATATGTACATTCCCTAAGATTGGTGATTAAGAGGTCAGGGAAAAAGGTTGAGAGGGAAACAAATGAATGATGACTGTCAACAAACACTCCCCCCTTCCTTGGGTAGATCATACCGTTTGAAATGAGCTTGTCACCCTTTGAAACCAATTGTTCCATTTGGTAATAGGTGAGGATTTTTGCCAGTAGTTTTCTATTACCCTAGGTGCCTCGTCAAGTTGCAAGGGTGGTAAGGTACTCTCCCAGGATCGAAATTGAAGTGGTTCATCAGGTGATTCTTGAACACTGGGAGGTGTGGATTCTTTGGTAGCTTCATGGAGGTCCACTACTATAGATGGAGGTTGTGTAGAAGCTTTTACCTCTATGGATGTATTACATGATGAGCTAGAATCTTCATGGGACTCCCCCCTTCCTGAGCTAGGTGGAACAAATCGTTCTTTCTTTGGTACCCAAACTAGCTCGGGAGCGGGTGTGTAGCATTTTGTGATTTTTTCCTTTCCACAATCATTGATTCGTTTTGGAGCTACGGGATTGGGCTCACTTGGGTCAGGTGATAGGTAAGAGCACAATCTACGTTTTGGCACCCAGATTTGATCATTTCCTTGATAGTAGCCTTGGGCTTCCAATAGTCGTTTAGGGATCCATCGCAACATTTTCTTACTTTTCTTGGAGCGAGTGGTACGGTTCTTACAAGGCTTCTGTTTTTTGGCACTAGCTATGGTCACTAAAGAAGCTTTAGGGACCCACTTGTATGTTTTCTTCGTGACATTAGGATGAGTCTTGTCAGAAGCGATATGCATTGCTTGTAGCATATTTAAGGGTATATGCATTTCATCCCCCTCAGGTGTTACCCAGGTCGTCCCCCTGTTTCCCCAAGTGTCTATGGTTGATGCTAGGTGGACCCAATCCACATTGTCTGATTCAGTCATCCCAGGTAGGATATCCATATAAGGAGAATCTTGGCCAATGTCTGTATCCTTCTTACAAGTGTAACAATATTGTAGTGGGGCCGAGTGAACTGTGGTGTCAGAGCGATGATCAATAATGGTTTTACTCCCTAAGGGGTGTACCTTACCAGTCACCAAATCCACTCTAAGGACAGAGTCTTGGAATTGCAAATAGACATGATTTTTAGACCAATCGTGAATCATTTGTGCTTCCCTCATGAATGGTCGTCCTAAAATCATTTCATATGACATAAGGTGTTTAGAGAAATCCATTACAATGAACGTATGTCGTACCTTGTGTCCTAGAACTTTGATCTTAAGATCATTGAGCATCCCCATAGGTTTGGCTATGGTACCATTTGCCATCTTTACCACAATGTTAGTAACACTGAGGCGGGGTTTTCCCATGGATTCCCAACAATCTTTTGTAACGATGATAACTCCCGCACCACCATCAAGAATTCCCTTTATAGTTAATCCCTTGGTAGTGATGGGTAGGGTCGCATTAGACTCGTCGCCTTCAAAATACTGCCCTAATTCGTTAATGGGTACCTCGATCACAGACACGTGTCCATCTAAGTCAAGTGATTGCACATGATTTTCCTCATCAATCATAATCGAGTCAGGCCTATTTGGTTGCGCAAACTGCGGTAATCCCCTTCGTAGCTCTCCGTTAAGGAATGCTCGAAGTGCAAGGAATAACTCAGGATCTCCATACAGCTTTGCTATGATCGTGGTTCGGACCTCAGAAGACATGAAGTCCACTAGTTTGGCAACATTCATTGGCGTTTTGCAGGGTGTAGGTCCTTGACTAAGAACTGGTGAGGATGGAATCTCATATTCCTTAATGGGATCAGGTATTCCTTCGTTAAACATCCTTTCCAACAAGAAGGATGTATGCTCACTTTCTGATGTCCCGTCCTCACTCCCTTCTTGGATGATACTAGATATGGCTAACGGTCTATGGTTCATGTGGGGTGGATGAACTTGCGTGGGAAACACTGTGTCATGAATTTTGACCTGCATGGGTTCTGGTTCTAGTTTCCTTTGAGTCTCCTCCACTAAACCTCTTAGATGTTTCACCTGCTCAATCTCGTCTACTGGGTTTGGGTACGTCCCAATCTTCTTTTTACGATTCTTCCCTTTTTGCCCCTGCGGTTTATCTTGGGGGTCTTGGATTGGATTTGTAAACACTTGTGGTGTTTTCAGAGGCTCTTTATGGTTTTCTCTTATTCGGTTTTCATTTGGTTCCATGTTACGGTTTTCTTTGTCGGTCTTTCCCTTTGTGGTATTGGTTCTAGTCTCCATTGTCTCGACTGAATCTGAATCATCCTCGAGGTCATTCATATACACGGGGTCATCTCCTGTTCCTATGTTTGTTTTGGAACTTGGCTTTGAATTTTCCGTATTCTGCGACTTCTTCCTTCGTGTCTTCTTTTTCTTTGCTTGGATAACTGACGCGGTATCTCTCTCTTCGAGGATATGTCCTGGCCCTTGAAGCATGGACCGTGTAATCGCATAAGCAGGTGCGACGGGTGGTATTGGCGATGTCACACTAGCAATTTCGACCAAATTTAGGGGTGTGATTTTAGACGCATTTGGGTTATAGGGGCATTGGGCAATCAAGTGATCTATGCCACAACGATTACATGTGAGTATTGGCATTGCAGACGTACTCCCTTGATTCATTTGCATCTGTGCAGCATTCTTTTGCAGCCTAATAGGGCACTCCGCTGCTCGATGTGGTCCACCACACTCGTAGCATTGAAGAGGTGGCCTCCTAGCCTGGGTGTTGATATTTTGACCTCTGGATGCGAGAGCAGCAGCTTGATAAACCGGCTTGACTTGTCCCCAACAATCTTCCATGTAGTATATAGGACACTCTTCCAATGTATCAAGTCCGTAGGCAATACTAGTTTCTATTTCCTCCTCACAGCCATCTGCATAAGCATTTGATGGCTCGCAACCCACTTGGTTCATAGGGGCGACTCTTGGATGTGGGGGCTGTGGTCCTAGCACAGGAGGTGGTAGCGGTGTAGCTTGTACAACATTTTGAGATCTAGGGACCATGTGTTGCGGTAGTTGCTCAACAGGTGGAGTAGGCATCAATACAGGAGCTCGAGGTGCATCCGTCTAGGCTACAGGTGGTCTATTTTCCATCATACGTTTGATCATTAAACAATCCTTAGCTTGGTGACCATACCTACCACATGCATTGCAAATTCCATTAAATTTTACTCTAAACGTAGGGCACTCACTAGTGCTATGTGGACCTAAGCAAATGGAACACCATTGTTGCTCCCTTCTTGGATACATGTGACTATTTTGAGGGGGTCGATTATCCTTAAGAGACTCTTGGATTGCCTTGGTGAGGTCTGTCAAGAATGTCTCAAATACCTTTGGCTCATTGGCAATGGGCTTTGCAGTCATGGGTTCATACTCAATGGCTTGTGAGCTAGTGGATCTCGTGTCAGTAGACACCCTCATGCCTGCTATCATCAAGTTGTCCTCTAATTGGATTGCATTGGCAGTGACATCTTCCCAGGTTGTGATACCTCTAATCACTAGTCCATTATAGATTCCTTCATTCCTCAACCCTCGAATGAATCGATCAAGCAGTTGGTTATTGTTGAAGCGCTCATTTACAGGGCAGCGAGAGTTTAAGTGCTTTAGACGACTAATGAAGTCCCTTACTGACTCTCCTTCCTTACGTTCGGCCTTCTGTAGCTGAGATGCTACACCCCAAATCACACCTTCTCGTATGTACTCCTTTAGAAACAACCTTCTAAGGGTAGGGTAGATTGTTTTCTCGTCCACCCTTAGGGTCCTATACCAATCTCCAGCCTTCCCACTTAATGTCAAGCTTAAGGCATTGCACTTATGTAGTTCGTTGCGTTCCCCTAAGGAATCACATACTTGTTCAAACACTTCAATGTGTTTCCTAGCATCTTCGTCCCCATTGAATTTTTGCGTGAGTTTGGCAATTTGTACTGCCTTACTTTTAGGCTCTCTATCAGATGCATGACGCATATTTTCCGCGATAGATCGACCTATGGTTTGAGCAAACGCTGCCAAGTCACCTATGTGAGGAGGTAGGGCCGGTGGAGGTACTCTTGGAATCATATGTGGGAGAGGGATGGGTACCGGTCTTGGCATATGTGTGGATGATGCAGGATATGGAACATAACCGGGCATAGGTCCACTCGGATAAGAGCTAGGGAGCGGCACTCGAGGAGCATAAGCAAGTGGTACAATTGGAGGTGTGGGGGCCATGTGTGCATAAGGGGCTAGAGGCACATATGGTCGAGGCCCCATATTAGGTACTACGACACTAGGTAGTGGCACTGCGCTAACCGTAGATGTCATCGGTACATTCTCTGTCAGGCTTATCCCTGGAGTGAGCACTGTGTTTTCCTTGATAGAGGGTTGAGCCAAGTTAGGGAAGCTAAAGTTTTCTCTCGGAGGCTCAGATTGCATAGAGACCCCAGGTGAAATGACGTAAGATGGGTCCATGGGGCTCATTAGAGGAGTCTCCATTTGTGATAGAGTAGGCTGTTGAGCCTTGCTCGTATCCAGAAATCTCATGGGGCCAGTTGAGAGTATATTTACCCCTCGGTTTTGCCTTTCTGATTGAATAATGCCATGGATAACATTACAGATCATTTTCTGTTGATCTTCGATGCTCGTGGCACTAGAGGTGGATTGTACAATCTGTATCCATCCTACATGGTAGGCGTGGCCAGAGTGTAGATCCGTCAACACCTCAGTGTGGAGGTCGTATGTCCAATGATCATTAATGAACAATCCTTCTAGAGTCGACGTGTTAACGGTTTCTTGTGAGGTAGAAGCAATGTTGCTCCCCGTGGTTTTACTTGTCACCAACGGTACTCTAGAGGGAACTTCTGAAGGAGGCAGCTCAACAGGGCCTTCTTGGTAAGAAGTTGGCAGGATATCCACATGGACACTCTTTGGGGGTGTGGGGTCCACGTGCGATGTGAAAGGAGAGTCCACTTCCCCACCCCCTTCGTGTGCTTCATTTGCATCAGGTTCCGAGCGAGTAGCTCTACCTAATGTTTCCATGAAACGGCTAAACATACTAGTACTAGGCTGTGGAGCTTCGGGAGGTGCATGGCCTTCTCTCTCAGTGTTTTGGGTAGGGTATGCTTCCATGACTTCTGAGTCGGAGGAGGAATCACTAGCGGCTATTTTAGGGTCTTGGGTGGTGCTACCTTGTGTCCCCGCTGAGGGTCTAGAGCTTATTGTGGATGGGTAATGGGTGTCCGTATGAACAGAGGCACCCTCAATATGCTCGTGTTCTAGCACCCGCCCAGAGCGTAAGTGCATGTGCTTCTGATACCCTAAGGTGTCAAAAAGCTGCTCTAGGAGGCCTTGTGACTAGTTTTTAGCGTGTTTTTTGTTTGTTTTTTTGCTAGATTTTTTAAAGCGTGTCGTGGAATGGGCCGTGTGATAGCTCGAAATGAGCGTATCGGTCAGAGGGTCGTGCCGTGCTTTACAGCCCTCCGTTTGGTCACTCTATGCCCTCGGAATCCCTAAAACTGTCAATTTCCAGTAGGGAACTAGGCCCAAACTAGAAAGTCTAAGGGTGCAAGTGGGAAGAGAAAGGAGGAGAGTGGAGGACTTGTCCCACATCCTCTCATTCCCTCTTGAGGGAGTAGGGTATATATATAAGAGTGAGTCTAGTATATATCATAAGACTGAGGACTGAGGCCTGGGCTTGGGCTTGGGCTTGGGCTTGGGCTTGGGCTTGGGCTTGGGAAAATGATCCTGATCCCGATCTACCTTTTATACAAACCAACCCGTCCGTTCTAAGAGTCACGTTTTTTATTTTTGAAAAATTTAGGAAATGGAGAAAATTGCAGAAATTGAAAACGCCGAACTTGAAAATGCAAAAATTGCAGAAATTGAAAAAACGCAGACAATAGCAGAAATTGAAACTTGACAGCAAATGCAGAAAACGCAAAAAACAGAAATCTCCATGCACTCCTTCCCTGCCTTTCCTATGATAGAAATTGCACCACAAGGAAGCGTAAAGTGCTAACCGAGCTTAGTGTAGGGCATATCCCCGGCAACGGCGCCGAAAATATGCGCTCCTTGCCGCACTGTCGAAGCAAGGGACTTGCCAATACACCGTGTGCGAGCCACAAACGGCTCCAAGCACACAACAAGCCTAAACTAGCAAGCTCAAGAGAACAAAGGGTGTGTCACTCACCGCTCTACGCTCGCCTTCGTGGTGGATTCCTCGCCGCGATGAAGAAGAAGCTGCAGTCGTGCCGCGCTCAACCGCTTCGCCGCCGTCGTGCCTTCGTAATGCTTGATCGCACACACACTCTCCCTCTCTCTCTCTCTCTCACACACACACACACACACACAAGGAGGTGAAGAAGAAGAAGATGGAGATGGAGATGGAGCAAGAGCACTCTTCAATTGCACAAATGAGAGAATGAGTAAAAATTAGGTTTAGTTGGCTTTTATAGGAGCTCACCCCATTCACACTTGGGCGCCCATGCTTAACCAACTAATCCCTTGAATGTCCAAGTTAAAGTGTGCCTCTCATCGACGATCACTCTACCTTTCCCTATTGGACCGACAAGCCCGGTACCTGACTCTACCAAATACATAATACACGTCCGTCGTAGGTGATGGGGTGTCCGTGTGCCGTGAGAGTTAACACTATCTATTATGATGTATGTGTGTTTAAGACAATAGGGTGGATGGAGGTTGTATAGAAGCTTACCTCTTGCATTATGTCCATGGCTGGATCTTCTTGCCATCCTCTTGTGTAGAGCCTTCACAAGATCGATTCTTCTTGTGATCCACCTTTAGATCTCCAATGGCAAATGATGTAGCACTCCACCAAAGAGTGGTTCTGTGCGTGTGTTTACTTGTATATGTTGATAGCCGTTTTTTTGGCTCTCATACAATATTTTAAGAAGCCACTTCACCCCACAAAAAAACACCCTAGCACAATGACTAAGCTCGCTTTTCCATTGTAAATAGTGTGCGTGCGTTTAGGGTTTTTATCACATCTTTTAATCAAATAATTGAGCGAATCATTGGGCTAGGAGACAAAAAAATAAATTTATAATATTACAGTCCTCTTTACATGTAAATATTTTCTATAAAATAAAGGACCTAAGTATAAAGGGTTTTTTTTAAATTTTTTATATTTATATAAATATATATTCATAGGTGTGCGTTATCAGTCCTAAGTATGCTAGCTTCCATTGCGTGTCATTCCTTATACATATTTTACTATCATTCTATCCCTTAAGCTCTACTCACACAAGCCTTGAAAAACCTTTACGTGACTTCATCATAAAAATTTACCAATAACATTATAGGCTCCGTCATATTTTTTTCCATCCCTCCTAGTTAAATATTCATAAGTAAATAGATTTCATCTTTAAATAAATTCCATAAATCACTCAAAGTAGAGAATAATTGAGAGTCCCTTCCCTCATGATTTTACTCCTTTTATTTTATATATTTTTTGCCACCATGCATCCTATGTGTCCATTTTTCATGACTACCTAGCCTATCTTTTTATCCCACAAGTATATATTATATTTGATAGGCTCACTTGGAAGACTACAAAGGAAAAGAATCAAATAGTGGCCCACTTCAAGCCTTATTAGGTGCTGCAGGGACAAGTTTTTGCTCGAATTTTGGCACCTTCTTTTGATCGGAACTGGAGGATGTGTCCAAAAGAGAAAATGTAGCTCGTGAGCTAAAGTATTTTTCATGCTTTTTTGAGAAATTGTGAAGTCAAGGGCGATTTTAAATGAAATTTATGGCCGACTTAAAAACTCCCACCTCATACACCAAACAATCTTCTTATTTTCTCTCACCCTTCCACACACCTACTCACTCTTACACACTCCTTCTCTCTTTCCCACACCCAAACCTACAACTCCCATGTCCTATTTCACCCTCTTCACCATTGCCACTTCTCTCACACCTCCATAGCTTTCATCCTCCATTTCTACACCCCTATGTGCTCCCCATTCTCTCTACATATATGTCCATATTAACATACCCTCTTCAGCTTTGTAAAGAGCTCCAAAAATATCAGAAAAAATCCAAGGTTAACCTATACAAATGAAGGCTTTTATAATGAATTTTCCAAGGTTTGAAGATAACTTTATCAACACACGCTACTTTGCCATGCTGACCACTTCTCTATCGGTAGTGTAAAGAGGTGAATGTCAACTTCTCCAAAGCTTCAACTTCGCTTTACAAGCTTATCCCTTCTCTAACTTTGCTCATCATATATCTCACCATTTGGTGAATTATTTTGTAAATAATTTTTATTAATTATTACTAACCACTAACCACTAACCTTATTGTAAAAATGCACCCTCTACTATCTATTAGAGTAGGCACTCCCAAATTATTCACTCAATTCTCTCTCCTTTCACCATCAATAATTCTCTTCCCTTGAGCCCACATCCATGTGAGTCAAAGGATAAGAGAGACCCACCCTCATTTAAAAAGTAAAAATATGCATAATCCTTGATTTCTTCAAATAAACTTGATTAGGTCTAATCTTAATCGGGGCTTCTAAAACCTATAAATAGAGCCCTTTGCTCCCTTGTAAATCATCACATGATGACACTACACCACACCATTCTCCACACATAAAACACCACTCTTCAAACCTAGTTGTATAGAGTGTGTGCATTGTGAGTGCTCTATTCCATCACTACACATAGGTGCATGGAGAAGCTTGAAGTTAGTTATGCCATCTAGAGGAGTGGAGTGATGCGATACTCTTCATCACACTTGTAGCCTACTCTTGTGCATAAATAAGATTTATAGTTTTGGGTGCCATTGTATGCAACAACTACGACTCTTCTCTCCAAACTAACTTGATAAGTTGGCTCATCAGGTGGTTTAGGTATATTGTCCTTGAAGTTTGTTGTGAAATTTCATGCTTGGTGGTTTGAGGGTTGTTGAATTGTTTGCCTAAAAATTCAATTGTAAGAGGGTACCTCTTCTTCCTTGGAAAGAACTCAAGCATTCAAGCCATTGATGAGAGGAATTCATGAGGGAGTGAGTAGTAACGCCTAATTGTACTTAGCCATTAACATAAGCCCAAGCCTACACTTTTTCCTAGAAGAAGACTAGCCATTCTTGCAACAAAAAGAGGTACCCTTTTTCCTAGAAAAAGGGTACCTCTTCTTCCTTGGAAAGAACTCAAGCATTCAAGCCATTGATGAGAGGAATTCATGAGGGAGTGAGTAGTAACGCCTAATTGTACTTAGCCATTAACATAAGCCCAAGCCTACACTTTTTCCTAGAAGAAGACTAGCCATTCTTGCAACAAGCTACCCTTGGAAGATCAACTCTAATCAAAGAAGGTCTTACACTTGGTGTATCAATCAAAGTGGAATTATCCACTCTTCTTCTCTCTCCCATCAATAATGGTGCCGAAGGGTTTCAAGTAAGATGTGTTCTACATTGATGTTTTCTTGATTTCTTGTTGTTTTCATTTTCATCTCTAATCCAACATATATATATATATGTATCTAATCTCATCTCCTTAACCAAACCTATCTCTCTCATTCTTAGTAATTCATCCTCTCTAGGTTCTCTTTGCTACAGGTACATCTCTCCCCGCAGTATCCTTATTGCCTACGCGCAAGAATAGGGCTTGGGAGGGAAACTTCTCATCTCTTCACTTCTCTCATATCTACATTTCTCACATAATATCCTAGATGAATAACCCACATGATGATAATTTCTATCGCTTTCACTCTGTACAATCTATTAGAATCAACGTATGGATTAGCCGTAAAATACACTTTCAACAACGTATAGTGTTTCTCTTTGGCCCAGAAAGGCTCAATGAAATTCTTCTATCACCGGATCTCATCATACTACCTCTCATAGACTATAACTTTTCTTTTGACGTAAGCGTAGTTATCTTGCTATGAACCAAGAGGATTTGTAAACACAATTAATCCCAATCACTAGACAAAATATATATATTATGGTAAGCACAAAACTACAATTCCAAAGAACAATTCGTAGCCTATTTGGACAGCCAAGATTGAATGCCATTAACTCATCTGTTAACCCTTTCATATTACCCATGATACGATATGACCATAGCCTTGATGTTTTCATCTTTGTGTTATTTTGACATTTTCTTTTGTGTTCTTTCTTTGTGCGTGTGAGTGCAAGAGAGAATGGGTGGGCTTCTTTGATTGTACTTCTTTCCAAACCCTAGTCTTCATGGCATCTATGGTTTAACTCCTTCATATAGTTTTTGTCGAGTTCTCTCACAAACTCTCACAGCCATAAGCCCGGTGCTTTCCTGGCAAGACCGCAAATTTCTCGACACCGGTCTGCTAGTTTAACCAATATTCTAACTTTTTTGCCCCTGGCACTTCCCTACATTAAATGATTAGTTTAATATTAGAAAATCATTTAGGAGAATTAGATATTGATTATTATGACATAGACCAGTAACCCCACAAGGGTATGGGCATGTACTCATACTTATTCTGATGTTAATAGTAAGGTCGTACCGAAACACGATAAGCAGTGCTTAACGGCTTTTCTTCCCTCTAAGTCCACTTTATGCATGTACCGATGCTTCCCTCTCACCATAATACCCAACTCATTTGCCCAAACTGGGTATGGTTTAAAGACCTTTTGGTCAAGTAGCTATGTCACCTATAACTACCTACCTTGTTGAATGCTATGCAATCCACTCCTATTCTATTATTAGCTCACATACCGACTAACCTCTCTGGCATCATTATTAGTAGCACTAGCAGCAGACGTGTACTTAACCCGGTATTGCCCTCTTGCGAGGAGTGTCAATACACAAACACACGCGCTCGTACACACTAAAAAGACCCCCCTTCAGAATTCGATTCATGCCCACAGCTCATTAGCTCCTTGCACGCTTATCAAGAACATCTATCTCTTTGTATCTCTCTCTCACACACGCATGCATGCGTGCACATGCACACACACACACACACACAACGATTTACATAAGCAGAGAAGATTCATCTTGGATAACTGATGGAGATCCACAATCGCGGATAGCTATAATGGTAGGATTTTTCAATCTCTTGCTATGCAAGGACGGCATCAATCTGAAAATATATAATCGAAAGAAGGTATCTCTCACCATAGAGTTAGCATATCTAGCAAGACACGACAGGATCCTTGGATTCATCCTACCTTCAGTCCACATGTTTGATACGTCAATGAAAACATATCCCAGGTAGGTGCAATTGCACCTACTCAGCACTTCATTGCTACGAACTCTGCTTAGGTTTTTATTTGGTTTGGTTTTTTGGCATACTATAGCGTCGTACATAGAAATATGCACAATGGATTTTACAGACTTTTTAGGCTTATGGTTGGACATTTTTTTGCATGTTGTTCTTTGCAAGGAAAAATTTCAATAGGTACTCTGATGGGTGTTGAGCTGGTAATGGTAACAAATGCAGGGTTATTTAGTTTGAAAGTATAAAAGTGCAAGGACAATATTGACATACTGCAGATTGATTGAAGCTACTTGTTTTTATCTTTTTGACGCCGTATACCTCTTGAGAGGATCTCGTTAGAGATGGCAGACTATGGGATTTTTCCAAAAAGTATTAAAATACAAACATGATGCTGGAAAATTTTTGAACATTCTAGCTTTGAAGTCACACACATTAATAATTTCAAGGGATGATAACACTCATATATGGGTATGGTTATTGACTTGGGGATTTATTGAAGATCGGCTTGGGGATGGCAAGCAGATTGAGAAATTGACCAGCATCATAAAAGCAACTTGTGTAGACAGAGATCGGGACCTTGCACCTTAAACATAACTCTAAAAATTATCTTGTTGAACATGGTTTTAATGCATGTGGGAACTTGCACATTTGTTGGTAGATACTTATCAGTTTTTGATAGAATGATGCTTTTTTCTATGATTATTAAGCTCACATCCTTGGGGATGACACCATCACTAGTAAAAGAAACATAGAAATGTTGGTTCATAATGCTGTCTGTTAACTTTATACCTGCTGGCTGGAGTTTTGAAATTTCCCCAAAAATGGAAAACATGAAGCTACCAAATTCTTTTTGGGACTTTTTAGCATTTGAGTAATTAGAACTAGAATTTTTTGGTTGAAAGTTGTTGGTCTATTGAACTGAGGTGACTTCAAGTGACGGAATATTGATATGGAGCACGTTGGTTGCTAACTTCTGTCGAGAATCGGAACTTATGACACAATATTCATTCTTGCTTTATGATAAAGCATAACAATTTGCCGATTGATATTTGTTTTGCAGGTTTTTCTTGGCAAGAAAAAGTATAATATGTACTCAGATGACACTATAGATTTTGAACTTGTCTTCCTTTTCGTGACGGCTATTAACCTCCTGTGAGGGTCTCATTAGAGATGGCTGTGACTGGAAATTTGAAATTCTATCCACTGTACAAAGGAGATGTTGTCCAAATTTTTACTTTTTAGAGATTGGTAATGTGGATGATGGAATGGTACATAAACATCAATAAACTATTTACTTTGGACTGTTGTGGAAACCTTGGAGTACAAGGACTTTCCATAACATAGAAGTAAGAAGATTTTTTGCAGATTTTGAACAGAAATTGATAAGCATACATAATCTTAAAGATTTCCAAAAGGTGGTTCATTCTCTTTTTATCATAAACTTGATCTCTGCTTAGCTGTTAGTTTCTCGATAATTTTGGACATCGATAACAAGGGGAAGGGGCCATTGACACCTGTCTTCCCAAGTAAAGCCAGTACTAACGTGCTTGTTTTCTTGGATGGTGGAAAGTAAAAGGTTCCTTCATTGGGATTACGAAGGGAACTGCAGTAATAGTTGGAGATCATCCAGTGTTTGATTTTGTACTTGTAAACACTTCTATGATAAGTATATATATGCAATACATCCAATCTAAAATGTTGACATTTGTACAATCTTGTCTGTGTCATTTTTTACTATAAAAATGTATTTTTTCATGCAACCCTTGCCTGGTCTCTAGTCCCATTGTAAGGTTCAATAGTTTTTAAAATGAAACTATTGTTAGATAATCAAACATAAATACACACACACACACACACACACAATTACATGAGTCCTTTTCATGCTTCGCTACTTAAATTGGACAAAAAATTCTTGGCTTATTTTTTATAAAAGAAACCCCTTTCTTTCTTCAACTCTACATCTCTATTAAACCATCCATCACATGATCACACAAGCAGCTGTCACAGTAATAACATGTGTTCGGACGCTTAGCCAAAGGTAAGATATGGTTAGCCAAAATTACACCATACTTCTCGATGCATGTTTTCCTGTTAAAGTATCCTCTGAGGGGTTGTCCATAACTGCGATGCAAAAAAATCTTATGGTGTGGAAGAAACTACGCTAGCAAATATAACCGTTCTGAAAACCCTCGCTTCATTGAATGTTCCACATAATAATATTATGGCCCTAAGCCCATGGCTTTAGTTACTATTGCCAGATGGATATTGTCCCTAAAGTGCTCTCAACCCCAAAGGGTCACCTGTGTCACTCTGTCCTGATATATCCACCACTTCGTCTACGTAACCGATGTTCCTAATGGGGGGAATAAAAGACGCTCATAACAGAGTAGTTTGGTTCTCCTAGTAGACTCACTTGACTGCTGAAGATGTGCAATGGTTATGGCTAAAACCGGATCTTGATTATAAGTCATAACATATAATGTGTATGACACACCTTACGACAGAGTAAGATTTTGAAAGTTACTCAAGACTAATACTGTGCACTCTGATTTTGAAAAAACGCCTGTCTTTTATAGATCTACATTGATAGCTGAACCAAATGGGTAGTTGTACAAATTACCCAAACTACTTGCCGTCTCTTAATGGGTCCAATATTACATTAAGTCACCTCTTTGTGATTGGCATATGTCTCTTCTCGTAATTTGCCCAATTGGATAGCTTACTGATAATAGTCTCGTTTGATATGCTGGTTTTTTGGGTAACTGTTTTTCTGTGTCCATCGAGTGTTAGGGGCAATACCTCTTAAGGAATTGTATGTACCGTGTATCGACCTTTCGAAAGTATTCGAGAAAGGCCATACTATCTACTGCCATGATAATAAGTGATGCTCATAAAAGGTTTTTTTGATATCCTCTTTTACATTGGGCAAAAGCGCGTCTTTATCTATTATTTACCCTAAAAAAGCATTATACCTATATTGTGTGGTTTCTAAGTATTCCTCTGCAAGGCTTCTCCTGTATTTGTCTGGTCGCACACTACCTTCTGCATAGAGATAGTGGGTTTGCAGGTGAGTGCTGTAGCGAGTGTGACTCGACACTTGCTTTTCTCATCCGGATCGTGTGCTGAGAGAAATCCCTAGAAATAGGGTCTTTAAGGGCGACCTTGACGACGGGAATACCTGGCCTAATCTGGGTCCCTTCTGCTACGAAGAGGCATCATCATCTATCCCTCAATAAGGTGATCACTTTACTCACTTAGCATCATGTTTTGTGACTACAGATTGTGCGTTCAAATCTTGTTGTATGCTGTTGTGACTTCAACATGCCGAAAAATATTGAGAAAGTTTTGGTGGAGTCGTCATCCTCTCCAAGTCTACAAGTTAACTAGCTATTCGCTCTCTTGTAGCCTTCAAAAATTGTGAGTTGGACTGTTTGGCTAAAATGAAGGTGCTTAAATTGAGTCAATTGTAATCTTTGTTTGTTTAATCTCTGACTAATTGGAAATATTTTTTTATGAATCTATGGTTCTAGGAAGTTTGTTTTTAGCTGGTATATTTGAAGAAATTGAGGAGATTTTCCTATTGCTTTGTCAATGAGGGCTGCCAGGTCTCAAAATTATTAATGAGGTTTCACTTGTTGGTTACTGTGGTACAACCAGATCTGGAAAAATTGGTTGAGGTTTTTACGCATCTCATATACAAATAGTGTGATGTTAGTTAGGTTGTTTAAAGATTGAATACTTTTTGTGTGCATACATTATTACTCGGTTGATCACCACTCATAGTTTGTAACATATGGATACTGGATACATCTTGCCTTCAATGGGTTGGGTCACCAGCTTTATAATATTCTAAGCATGGCTATTTCTAAACTTACCCTTACTTGCTCTCATTATATCAGTGTGTAAGATAATGATTACATACCTGCATGATGCTGTGTGGAAGAATATAAAAATGTTATCTCCAGCTAAGTGTGTAGACTTCTATAAAGGGCTGATGGTATATTTAGTATTCGTTAGTATGTGAGATGGTCTTTTTACTAAGCCTGTAATGGTCTCTGTCCCCTTTTTTTCCGGTTTTTGCTGATTGCCTATTCTTGGGAAGTAGACCTTCCCGGCTGGTCTTCTTGTTGTGATTGAATCAGAACATATTTGACACTTAAAACATGGGGTAATGATATTATGGTTACTTTCTAGAGAATGTGTGGTTGACTTTAAGATAAACTGTCGATTGATCTCTGGTTTTATTATTTCTCTCGCTTGTACTGGTTGGTCTATTGTTAGTCTGATGTTATGACCTCTCCTACTGTGCAGTTATTTTTTCTGAGAATGGAATTTTTGGACTGCACTATAAAAACAATTGCTTATTTGTCCGATTTCTATTTTTTCATAATGAAAGGAACAAATCTCTAGTGTCTGGATAATTTTTGGGAAATTGACTCATGGGAGTGATTTTTCAATTGACAAGTTTAAAAACAGGTATTTGGTACTGGCTATTTGGAAGAATATGTTGACTATGACATAAGAAGAGATTTGACTGTTAATAAGGATGGTATTTGAAAGTATTTAACTGGTTCTTAAATCTGGTATTAGTGTAGTTTGTAAAAATCCAAACATTTGTTTCAGACTCCTCTGGCTGGTCTACTCGTCATGTTCTTTACTATGCCGATGTCGTGCTGTGACACGTACATAGTGGGAATGCATGCTACAAGAGTTATCTTGTAACTTTTTAGATACGTAATTATATTTCCTATAATGTACATATGCATATTTAAGTATAATAATAAGCCTTCTATTTCATCCTATTATTTTTCTCAAGGGTAACCTATTCTTACTTTACCATCAGAAAATACTATGGGAAAAGCATCAATAGCTCCGCCTCTTTAACTTGGGGCAAAAAGCATTGATTCTTTATTTCTACTATCTCATTATCATCTCACACCCTAGCTAGATCCTATATCTAGGGTAAACACCAATATATATATTCTATGTATTTTTCATATTTTTCTTTTTAAATAGCTACTAGGGGGGAATCAAATACTAGTGGGACACTAGGTGGCATGATTTCAAAGATACACTTATTTTAATGCATTATAACAAGCATGATTACAAAGCTTTGTCAAGGAGCAATGTCATGCTTTCATATGGCATGAGGTGTCCTTTGGAATCAAATGAAAGTCTAAGCTAAGGGGACCACAGGAAGACTTTTGCTGCCAGAAATGGACTCTATTTGATGATTGTTTTACACAAGGTTCCAATCCGAATTGGAAAACGATTTTAAAATAAAAAACGTAGCTAATGAGCTGAATTTTCTGCCCATATTTTTACTTTTTTATTTGGAGCCACGGTTGAGGAGATATGATCAAAATACTGGACCCCTGTCTGCCCACATCATGCAGGGACAGCTCATTTCCAACTTTTCCAATTTCTGTTCACATTGGCTCCTCTCTTCTTGTGTAAACCCTTGGGGGTTCTCTTCACCTATAAAAGGGGACCACTTCTTCCTTGAAAAGAACTCAAGCATTCAAGCCATTGATGAGAGGAATTCATGAGGGAGGGAGTAGTAATGCCAAATTGTACTTAGTCATTAACATAAGCCTAAGCCTACACTTTCTCCTAGAAGAAGACTAGCCATTCTTGTAACAAGCTAACCTTGGAAGATCAACTCTAATCAAAGAAGGTCTTGCACTTGGCGTATCAATCAAAGTGGAGTTCTCCCCTCTTCTTCTCTCTCCATCAATGATCGTGCCATAGGGTTTGTCAAGTAAGATGTGTTCTACATTGATGTTTTCTTGATTTCTTGTTGTTTTCTTTTTCATATTTAATTTAACATATATATATATATATATATATCTAATATCATCTCCTTAACCAAATATATCTCTCTCACTCTTAGTAATTCATCCTTTCTACAAATTCTAGGTTCTCTTTGCTACAGGTACATCTCTCCCCGCAGTATCCTTATTGCCTACGGGCAAGAATAGGGCTTGGGAGGGAAACTTCTCATCTCATCACTTCTCTCATATCTACATTTCTCACATACTATCCTAGATGAATAACCCACATGATGATAATTTCTATCGCTTTCACTCTGTACGATCTATTAGAATTAACGTATGGATTAGCTGTAAAATACACTTTGAACAACGTATAGTGTTTCTCTTTGGCTGAGAAAGGCTCAATGAAATACTTCTTTTACCCGATCCCATCATACTACCTCTTATAGACTATAACTTTTCTTTTGATGTAATCGTAGTTATCTTGCTATGAACCAAGAGGATTTGTATACACAATTAGTCCCCATCACTAGACAAAACATATATATTTGGTTAGCCAAAATTGAATGCCATTAATTCATCTATTAACCCTTTTATACTACCCATGATACGATATGACCATAGCCTTGATGTTTTCATCTTTGTGTTGTTTTGATATTCTCTTTTGTGTTCTTTCTTTGTGTGTGTGAGTGCAAGAGATAAAGAGTGGGTCTTCTTTGATTGCACTTCTTTCCAAACCCTAGTCTTCATGGCATCTATGGTTTAACTCCTTCATATAGTTTTTGTTGAGTTCTCTCACAAACTCTCACAGCCATAAGCCCGGTGCTTTCCTGGCAAGACCGCAAATTTCTCGACATATTTTTGGTGAACCCAACATGAACAAGCCGGGGTGAGTACGTAAAGATGGCTAGCAAAGTTGAGCAGCTACATGCTGAAATGAAAGAGCTTGCAGGCAGATGCAAATGGATTGAAGAAGAAGACCGGATTCAAAAAGCGACTGAAAGCGCTAGGCAATCCATATATAATGAGCTTAATATATTCGAAGGCTATGATTCAGAAAGATATCTTGAGTGCTATGTGAGAGAGATGAGGCTTCAAGCAATTCCAGAAGCTCGGATGATTGTAGCATTTGTTGAACTTGTGACTGATGATTTCAAGCACCAAGTTCAAGACTATGCAAGTGTATATGCAAGCAACTGGGGTGAGTTTTCTACAGCTATAACACAGGTATTCTTGGAACATCAAGACCAAGAGATGGAGCAGAGTGGAAGCGGATGTGACCAGCTAGAGTTGGTGTCTCCTGTAAGCCATGCAAGTGTCAACACATCCATACAAGCTAATTTAAAAGTAGTAATAGATACATATCTTTTGCAAGATGCAAATTTATTGTATGCAGATGAAGAAGACATAGTGGAAGCTATTTATGCATGTTTGGGTCTTGTAACCTTCGTATCTCAAGATAATGACTCTCATGATGCTATCCAAGCGCCTGAAACGGCTCAAAGTGACTTAGAGGATGATGCAAACTCGTCGCGGCTATGATAGATGATTTGGACGCTCCTTTTGATTCGTTTGAAGATGCACATGAGTGTATATACAAGGATGAGGATGCTATGGTTTTGACAGAGGATGTGAAGGGAAAACAGGTGAAGGACGTCTATATTAGTGATGTGCTACAATCTACTTTTGAGCAGATCCAGGAACTTTTACCAAGTTTAGAAGAGCCGGATGCCTATGCTGAAGACATATACCAAGATGAAGAAGTAATTATCAATGCTTTCCTATGCGAGTTTGATGCATGTGGTGAAGCGGTCCGGGGCGGACAGCAAGAAGAGAAACCTCTAGACACCCTTCAAGGCTCCCGTGCTGCTCAATTGGGTTGGGGTTGGAAAAAAACAACAAACACACACACAAACCCGCAACCTAACCCTACACAAATTTGGGCCACCACCTAGTTTTGGATGCGAACTAGGACGCGTAAAGAGAGAGCGAGAGAGAGAGAGAGAGAGAGAGAGAGAGAGAGAGAGAGAGAGAGAGAGAGAGAGAGAGAGAGAGAGATAGTGCTCGGGCTGCTTTGAAACGTATCGGCAATGATCAAGCAAACACAACTATATATTTAAGAAAGAGAGAGAAAGGGGGAGGGGGTGCTTGTTGCATTAATACCTTCTTACAAATCTGTCATGACAAATCAAAGTGAGATTAGTATTTGTTCAACATAGCTTGCGTAATTTTCACCACAACACATCACAAGAAAATCCACCCCAATCACTGTCTTAAGGCCAGGGGAGTCCTCTCCACCCTGTCGCCCTCTTACAGTATGTGGGATTTATGGCTAGATTGATGACAACACCAGAGACAAGCTATCAAGAACTTAACAAAAAACACCAAGACACTTACGCATCATTGTTGTCCATTACTTCACGTTGGAAGGGAGACAAAGTATCCAAGCTTAGTCCAAATCCACCCTCCTTCATTCAACAAATGTTGGGCTTACACTAGTAGGAGAAATGATAGATTTCCTAATCTCAATTCAATGATCACTCTCTCTCTTACAATGGCATAGAGTTCCCTTGCTAATCCCCTATTACAACACATGCACATGCATAAGACCATGAGCTTCCACTCAAGAGCTCCTTCTAGAGAGGTTGAGCTTGGCTTCTCAAGCTATAACATAGTGCTCTTGCTTATGGCTCCCCCTTTTTATGCTAGCTACACCCTCCTTTTATGGCAATCTTGAAGGCTAGGGTTACTCCTCTAACCATGGTTGGGTTAGATTTTCAGCAATTTATCTAATTTCTTTTGCTTGGAATTATCAAGAAGTTGGTAGGGAAAGAGAGAGGAGAGAAATGGAGGTGATAGGACTTTTCATAGTGGGTTAGTGTTAGTAGAGTTAGTATTAATTTACAAATGGAATTGGATATTTACAATGGGAGTATCCATGTAGGATACAAATAAGGAAGAAAAACTCTTAAGAGGTAAGAAAAGGTGGATTTCTTACAAGGTTGATGCTCCAAGTGTCTTGAGTAGGGCCAATTTTGACGCTTGTTGACGGTCCACTAGCTTTGACGGTACATTTTTTCTCCACTCTTGACCTTCCTTGAGAGACAAGGTAATTGAAGCTGAGTAATCAACCACCATGATGCTGTCTTTTAAGAGAAGAGGCTGAATTTTGTGGTTTTTTTGAAAGATATGGGTAATTTGGAGGAGGAAAAATGAGACTAGGTGGTCAATTTTGGAATGGAATTGTGTGTGGGAGGTATGAGTTCACCATGGTTTCTCTTATTCTTCAAGATTGAGGATAAGGTGAGTAGGGTGCAGAGAGGAGGGGTGAGAGAGGTGGGGATGATGAGTGGAGAAGTATGTGTGAAAGAGGAAAATGATAAAGTGGAAGAGAGAGTGTGGCTGCATAACATGGGAAAACTGGGGTCCACTAATAAAATCATAGCTCACAGCTCGTAGCTCAAAAAAATATGAAAAAATTTGAGGCAAAAGTTCAGCACACGAGCTACAACTTTTGTTTGTATCACCTTTTCAAATTCCGAGAGCAAGTGAACTTTAAAAATTCAGAAAAACCGACTATTTTTTTCCACTGCACAAGGTCCTTGTGGGGTCCTTCTTTGGATGATTCTTTTGAATACCTCCAAGAGTGAGCCCTCCATAGTGCATGTATGCATGCCACCTACCCTTGACCTTATTTGGTAGGTCTATAATTGAAGATATTGTTGAGATTATGATATAAGTGAATAGTACAACTAAGAAAATCAAATATTGAGGGGTCTAAAAAATATGTACATGTCAAATATAAATAATATAAGTGGAAAAATATATAAAGGGGTCAAAATAAATCTCTCTCATTATGAGGCTACCATACAAAGATGAATATTCTTGGTGTTCTAATTTTTTAGAAAAAAAAACAAAATAGATGTAGGAAGGGAAAAATCACAATAGTGAAAAAATATACACATAAATAAAACTAGTTTTTTTGGATTTTTGTTGGGGTGGAGTTACACCAAATATAAGAGAAGCTTACATGAAAATATTTCTATATGGAATAAAGAGTATGAAAAATGGTAAGAAAAATTGTGGTAATGGTGAGGCAATGTACAGAGCATAAATAACACACACCTAGGTAGAAATATTTAAATAAATACCAAAATAATTATGAAAAAATCTTTTATTTAGGCCCTATATACAAAGAAATATTTACATACGCATGGGCCATAATATACTTATATTTTTTATTTTTTTGGCTCAACTAGCCCAATGACTAGCTAATTGAGGGTTTTTAAAGAAGATATGGGAAAAGTCCTGTGACTCACGCACGCCTATGTACAGTGAAATGGTAGGGATAGCCACAGTGTTTGGGTGATTTTGGTAGGGTGAGGTAACTCACTGTGGCAATTACAAAGAGCCAAAAAACGGCTATCATTAGCCCTCCCCCTGATGATGGTATATTCATGTACCATCATAGAGCATCTTTTCCAAAGAGAGTGCTTCAGAGTCCTTGACGAGATCTTTATTGTTTGGCCCCTCAGAATTTTGGCTAGAGTTACACTCATGCTTCATGTAACAATACTTACATGAGACAGTGGTCTTTTGACAGATCTTTGGTAGAAGGCGACTCAAATAGGGCTTCAAGCGATACCCGTTTACTTTCCTGGAGTGCTCTTTACCATTCAAGTCCATAAGCTGATAGTAACTTGAATTGAAAGCCTTCTTGACTATGTATGGCCCTTGCCATCTTGTTTTAAATTTGGCATCAAAATGATTATCGAGTCGATTATCATACCTTAGCACAAGATCTCCTTCATTGATGCCTTTGTCCTTCAGTTTCTTGTCAAGCTTCTCCTTTGTCTGTGTGGCTTTCCTCTTGTAGCACTCATATGATGCTTCTCTTTTCCACTCAAGCTCAGCTAAGGTAAGAAGTCGATCCATCCATGCTTCTTGATCATCTTGTGCTGATTTGCCATGAAGTCGCATGGTTGGAATGTTTAGTTCAATTGGCTGTAAAGCCTCTTGACCATAGACCAAGTGAAATGGTGTGAACTCCGTGGCTTCCCTATATGTGGTTCGATACGCCCACAAGGCACCATCCAAGAAGTCATCCCACAACTTTGTCTTGTTTTTCACCATCTTTCTAATGATGCCTGCAATGACACCATTAGCTTTTTCTACCAAACCATTTGATTGGGGATAGTAGGGTGTACTGTGACGATGTAGAATGCGAAGTTCTTCACAAACTTCTGTGAGCAAGCCCTTCCTAAACCCTGGACCATTATCAGAAACAATCTCCAAAGGTGTGCCAAATCTGCAACAAATGTGATTATACACAAACTTGCTAACTGTCCTCTCATTCACTCTTGCCACACTTTGAGCTTCCACCCACCTAGTCATATAGTCTACAGCCACTAGAATATAGAGTTTACCATTTTTTGTCCTAGGCAGAGGACCCATAGCATCAATGCCCCACTTTTCAAAGGGTCCATTTGTAAGCACTATTTGCCTCGGGCCATGCACCAACCTTCTATTTCCATTTATCTGACAATTGTGACAGCTTTTACACCAATGTTGAACATCCACATGCAAGCTTGGCCAAACATACCCCGCAAGCAAAATCTTCTTCACAGTTAATTCTTGGGAAAAATGACCACCACATGCCTCTTCATGCAAACCTTTTACAATGGATGGAATTTGCTCAATAGTTGGTACTCTTCTGCACACTTGATCCTTCCCTCTTTGATAGAGGGAGCCTTCTAGGAAGAGATATGCGCTTGCCTTCTTCATGAGTCTCCTCTTCTGAGCCTTCGTGAAGTCTTGTTGAAACTCACCCTCCAAAATGTAGTCAATAATGGGAGCCAATGACTCCAATCCCTCGTATCTCGGTTTCTTGACAGCTGCTACCACCATGATGACCTGCACTTCTCTCTCAACACATGTAACTGCTTGTTGTGCAAGTAAATCGGCATCTTCATTTTGTTTCCTCGGAATATGATATAGTTGCACTTCTTCAAACTGATTAAACATCTTACGAATGGCATGAACTTTTGTCCTTAAGCTTTCATTCTTGCATGCCCAAAT
Organism: Adiantum capillus-veneris; assembly: GCF_014529385.1. Classification (NCBI taxonomy): domain Eukaryota; kingdom Viridiplantae; phylum Streptophyta; class Polypodiopsida; order Polypodiales; family Pteridaceae; genus Adiantum; species Adiantum capillus-veneris. The sequence goes on along the minus strand of NC_140944.1, from coordinate 143,467,626 downwards.
GCCTAAAATCTGTTTAACAATGAGAAGTGCATCTCCATTTACCATGAGACGTTTTATCCCTTGGCCAATGCACATCTTCAAACCATGAAGTAGTGTGTCGTATTCTGCTTCATTGTTGCTAGTTGAATCTGGTAGATTGACCTTCTCTTTCATGACCACCTCTCCACTTGGGTTGAGCAACACTAGCCCTCCCCCTGCTTTCCCCGTGGCTCGTCGAAAAGCTCCATCAAAGAACAAGGTAAAAGCATTGGGAATACTTTTTGGTGGTGGCAATGGTAGGGTCTTTACTTGAGGCACCTTAATTTCCTTCTCATGTACCCTATAAGTGAGAATCCCTGCCAATTGTGCACGCACACTATCTTCTACCTTGAAAGAGTATTGAAACTCTTGCAACTCCATAATCCACTTTAAGATCCTAGTACTAAGAATCATTTGAGATGACACCCAAGGGAACAAATTCTCTGCGGTGAGGATTACAAAAGGTTTTGGGAGCAAGTAGGATCTAAACTTTCTCGCTCATCAGACCATGCAAATTCTACTTGTTGTGTCAACTTTTGCAAAGGATGAAGCAACTCCGAAGCTAAGTGAATAAAGCGTGACATATACTTCACTTTTTGAATGAAAGAGATGACCTCCTTAAGACTCTTTGGTGATGGGAGCTCAATAAGAGCCTTTGCCTTTGAAGGATCCACCTCAATGCCTTTATAGGAAACCTTGTGACCGAGCAAGATCACTTCATCCTCACCTATATGGCACTTGTCGGGGTTGATTTGACCTCCCATGTCATAGAGCTTCTTTAAACCTTCTTCTACCCTTTGTAGATACAATGATTTTGAGCTATAAATGCAGAAATCATCAATGAACACCCTAATTGAATTTCCAAAAAATGCTTGAAACACCATGTTCATGAAACGTTGGAATGTTGCAAGAGCATTTGTCAGACCAAATGGCATGACTCTAAAAGCATAACAACCCCAAGGAGTGATAAAGGTTGTTTTCAATTGATCTTCCAATGCGATACCTATTTGAAAGTAGCCTGAGTAGCCATCACACACAGTGTACTTCTCATGACCAGCTACCTCATTTAGTATCTCATCCTGAAATGGGAGGGGAAAGTGATCTCTTTTTGTTGCCTCATTAAGTGGACGATAATCCACACACACCCTCCACTTGCCGTTTTTCTTAGGAGTGACAACAACGGGAGAGACCCACTCTGAATTCTCCACTGGATAAATGAAACCTGCTGCTAGAAGCTTTCTTACCTCCTTGAGTAAAGCCTACTCCTTGATGACTCCTAGCCTTCGTAGCTTCTGAGCCTTAGGTGTGGCCTCTGGCTTCAACTCAATTTTGTGTTGAACAGCATCTACTCCATGCACATCGGTGTAGTCTTTAGCAAAAATCCTAGGAAATTTCCTTAGCACACATTTGAACTCCTCTCTTTCATCCTTTGTAAGTGTTGTTGATAGAATACCTTCCAGCATCCCTTCATCTTGAACACCTTCGTTCTCTTGAGGACCTACCTCCTCCAAGCCTTGACAAGAGGTCTCTTGGTTGCTTGGCTTAAACCTTACCCCCATGACTTCGATGGAAGAATCCTCTTCAGTAATGCTGCCGCTACTTTCTTCTTCTGAAGTGCTATCGGTCCAACCTTCTTCCGTCTCACTTTGAGATGATTCTTCATGGAGCTCCTCTTGGCGTTGCTCCTTCATGTCAAAGACAACCTTCTTGTGATTGTCATTCCTGCAAATTAGCTTTCCACTCTCCCAATCCTGCAAAGCTCGCATTTTCATTAGCCATGGTCTTCCTAGGATAAATGGGTAACCATTTCCCTTGGTAGACATGACATAGAAATCCACTGCCTTCTTAATGCCAAAGGCCTCCACAAAAACATTTTTACAAATGCCTACGCACCTAGCCTTGCTATTGTTTGCCATTTTTACTTTGATTTCAGGTGTCTCATGGATGTGCATGCCTAGTCTTTGCATGAGCCCTTCTGTCATGATGCAAATTTGTGCACCCCCATCCACTAGACCTTTCCTAACCAATCTTCCTTTTATGTAACAATCTAGCATAGGTGTAATATCCTCGTTCATTTCAGCATGTGCAATTTTTACAACAGGAAAACTCTCCTTTACCTTTCTCCTAGTGCTAACTGCCTTTGTTAAATCCCTCCTAACTTGTGGGCATAATGCAAGAAACTGAGGACATGAGATATCAGGACCCTTGCCTCGCATGTCTTCCAACAGGTTGTATGGAGCCATACCATGTCCAAGAGGGAAGTCTTGGAGATTGATACGACGTCGAGTCCTCTTAGCTTCCTTGGTCTCCTTTGCCTTCTTGCCTTGTCCATGGTCACTCTGTGATGGGACACCCTCTTTCTCTTTACCTTTTCCTCGGCCACGCTTAATGCCATTTGCTTCCATGTCAACCTCATTTGAGTTTGTCACCTCTACCACATGCACATTTGGATCTGGCAAAGGTGGAACTCCTTCTACCCCTTGTGGAGGTGGTCTTGGTCCATTTGGTCTTTGTAGAAGCCTTGGTTGTTGACCAGTTCCTTCACCTAAATTCATCACTGGGTAATTCAAGTTAGGTCTCCCTGGCTCCCCACGGGGCCAAGGACAATTATACATCCCATGTCCAGACTCTCCGCAATTCCAACATTGCAAGAATCTCCTAGGTCGTGGATCTCGCTCTTTAGAATTCTTTGCTTGTCCCTTTGGACCTACAGCTTGTGCAAGGTGAATTGACAGGCTGCCTAAAGATTCGTTTAACTTCTCAATTACTTCCTCCGTTACCTCAGGAAGCTCCCTTGATGTTGATTCTTGTGACTTACCTTTGGGTCTAAGACCTTCTATTGGAACCTCTCCCCTTAAGCACTTGAGTTTCCTATATTTCTCAGCAGCCCTAGTTTCAGCTGCATCAAAGGTGGCAGGTGCACCCGCCTCAACTTTTACCTTAAGGTCAGGAAAGAGTCCGGCTATGAACCTCTCCTTGTTTAGAAATTCTGCTTCATCACCAGGGTTAGCAACATTTCGTATCCATACATCCCAAAGACGTAGAAACTCTTGCTTGTACAAGTAGTAGTCATCTAAGTCTTTTTGCTTATGAGAAACAATCTCTTGCCATAATTTTTGAGTGTTTTGGGGATCAAAGAAGTATTTCTTGAAATGATTCAAAACTTCTGTGTAATTCCCCTTAACTTCTGCAGGCAAAGAGTCAAACCAAGTGCTAGCATCTTTCCTAAGAACCACCTCAAACATTTCTACACGTTCTTGATCAGTTATTATCCTCTTGATACGGCAAGACACCTTGAAATTCGCTAAAAATAATTCAGCATCCTCCCGAGGCTCTCCAAAGAAAAGAGGATACCCAGACATTTGGCGTTGGCTTTCCATTGAATTGATTTCAAAGTGACACCCGTTTTTGTTTTTCTTTATTAAAAAGATTTACACAATAATGTATCTAGCTTGCAATCTATTCTACAACAAAATAAAGATATTCACATCAAACGACCTATGATAATCAATAAGAGGTAGGATGACAGGGTTTGGTGATGCGAGAATTTCTCCTACTCTTTGGGCACCAAACATGAACACCATACGTTGTTGAAAATGGATTTTCCTACTAATTGCAATGTTTATTCTAATGTGTGGAGTGAAATGGAAGGGGAAAACCTCTATTCCTGGGCCATTATCCATGGTCTATGCATGACCTAATGCTTAAAACAAAACAAAAATATAGACGTCCAAACTAAGGTCCTACCTAATGAGAGGCAAAATAAAAGGATTTATTGAAGCGTTTATCTCCGCCAACCTAAGAGGACCTAAAATTCTACGAATGACACGTTGAAATTGCAACTTAGTACTAACAATTATGTGTACCTTTTGCCTTGCAATGGGAATGAAGGGATCATACAAATTTTCGTGATTCATGCAAACTACTTGACTATGCTAAAGGTTGATTCTACACAAAAATACACAAGTCGTTCCTCCGTCGAGGCACCAATTTGAAGCGGTCCGGGGCGGGCAACAAGAAGAGCAACCTCTAGACACCCTTCAAGGCTCCCGTGCTGCTCAATTGGGTTGGGGTTGGAAAAAAACAACAAACACACACACAAACCCGCAACCTAACCCTACACAAATTTGGGGCACCACCTAGTTTTGGATGCGAACTAGGACGCGTAAAGAGAGAGAGAGAGAGAGAGAGAGAGAGAGAGAGAGAGAGAGAGAGAGAGAGAGAGAGAGAGAGAGAGAGAGAGAGAGAGAGAGAGAGAGAGAGAGAGAGAGAGCTCGGGCTGCTTTGAAACGTATCGGCAATGATCAAGCAAACACAACTATATATTTAAGAAAGAGAGAGAAAGGGGGAGGGGGTGCTTGTTGCATTAATACCTTCTTACAAATCTGTCATGACAAATCAAAGTGAGATTAGTATTTGTTCAACATAGCTTGCGTAATTTTCACCACAACACATCACAAGAAAATCCACCCCAATCACTGTCTTAAGGCCAGGGGAGTCCTCTCCACCCTGTCGCCCTCTTACAGTATGTGGGATTTATGGCTAGATTGATGACAACACCAGAGACAAGCTATCAAGAACTTAACAAAAAACACCAAGACACTTACGCATCATTGTTGTCCATTACTTCACGTTGGAAGGGAGACAAAGTATCCAAGCTTAGTCCAAATCCACCCTCCTTCATTCAACAAATGTTGGGCTTACACTAGTAGGAGAAATGATAGATTTCCTAATCTCAATTCAATGATCACTCTCTCTCTTACAATGGCATAGAGTTCCCTTGCTAATCCCCTATTACAACACATGCACATGCATAAGACCATGAGCTTCCACTCAAGAGCTCCTTCTAGAGAGGTTGAGCTTGGCTTCTCAAGCTATAGCATAGTGCTCTTGCTTATGGCTCCCCCTTTTTATGCTAGCTACACCCTCCTTTTATGGCAATCTTGAAGGCTAGGGTTACTCCTCTAACCATGGTTGGGTTAGATTTTCAGCAATTTATCTAATTTCTTTTGCTTGGAATTATCAAGAAGTTGGTAGGGAAAGAGAGAGGAGAGAAATGGAGGTGATAGGACTTTTCATAGTGGGTTAGTGTTAGTAGAGTTAGTATTAATTTACAAATGGAATTGGATATTTACAATGGGAGTATCCATGTAGGATACAAATAAGGAAGAAAAACTCTTAAGAGGTAAGAAAAGGTGGATTTCTTACAAGGTTGATGCTCCAAGTGTCTTGAGTAGGGCCAATTTTGACGCTTGTTGACAGTCCACTAGCTTTGACGTTACATTTTTTCTCCACTCTTGACCTTCCTTGAGAGACATTGTAATTGAAGCTGAGTAATCAACCACCGTGATGCTGTCTTTTAAGAGAAGAGGCTGAATTTTGTGGTTTTTTTGAAAGATATGGGTAATTTGGAGGAGGAAAAATGAGACTAGGTGGTCAAGTTTGGAATGGAATTGTGTGTGGGAGGTATGAGTTCACCATGGTTTCTCTTATTCTTCAAGGTTGAGGAGAAGGTGAGTAGGGTGCAGAGAGGAGGGGTGAGAGAGGTGGGGATGATGAGTGGAGAAGTGTGTGTGAAAGAGGAAAATGATAAAGTGGAAGAGAGAGTGTGGCTGCATAACATGGGAAAACTGGGGTCCACTAATAAAATCATAGCTCACAGCTCGTTGCTCAAAAAAATATGAAAAACTTTGAGGCAAAAGTTCAGCCCACGAGCTACAACTTTTGTTTGTATCACCTTTTCAAATTCGGAGAGCAAGTGAACTTTAAAAATTCAGCAAAACCGACCGTTTTTTTCCACTGCACAAGGTCCTTGTGGGGTCCTTCTTTGGATGATTCTTTTGAATACCTCCAAGAGTGAGCCCTCCATAGTGCATATATGCATGCCACCTACCCTTGACCTTATTTGGTAGGTCTATAATTGAACATATTGTTGAGATTATGATATAAGTGAATAGTACAACTAAGAAAATCAAATATTGAGGGGTCTAAAAAATATGTACATGTCAAATATAAATAATATAAGTGGAAAAATATATAAAGGGGTCAAAATAAATCTCTCTCATTATGAGGCTACCATAAAAAGATAAATATTCTTGGTGTTCTAATTTTTTAGAAAAAAAAACAAAATAGATGTAGGAAGGAAAAAATCACAATAGTGAAAAAATATACACATAAATAAAACTAGTTTTTTTGGATTTTTGTTGGGGTGGAGTTACACCAAATATAAGAGAAGCTTACATGAAAATATTTCTATATGGAATAAAGAGTATGAAAAATGGTAAGAAAAATTGTGGTAATGGTGAGGCAATGTACAGAGCATAAATAACACACACCTAGGTAGAAATATTTAAATAAATACCAAAATAATTATGAAAAAATCCTTTATTTAGGCCCTATATACAAAGAAATATTTACATACGCATGGGTCATAATATACTTATATTTTTTATTTTTTTGGCTCAACTAGCCCAATGACTAGCTAATTGAGGGTTTTTTAAGAAGATATGGGAAAAGTCACGTGACTCACGCACGCCTATGTACAGTGAAATGGTAGGGATAGCCACAGTGTTTGGGTGATTTTGGTAGGGTGAGGTTACTCACTGTGGCAATTACAAAGAGCCGAAAAACGGCTATCATTAGCCCTCCCCCTGATGATGGTATATTCATGTACCATCATAGAGCATCTTTTCCAAAGAGAGTGCTTCAGAGTCCTTGACGAGATCTTTATTGTTTGGCCCCTCAGAATTTTGGCTAGAGTTACACTCATGCTTCATGTAACAATACTTACATGAGACAGTGGTCTTTTGACAGATCTTTGGTAGATCCTTTGGTAGAAGGCGACTCAAATAGGGCTTCAAGCGATACCCGTTTACTTTCCTGGAGTGCTCTTTACCATTCAAGTCCATAAGCTGATAGTAACTTGAATTGAAAGCCTTCTTGAATATGTATGGCCCTTGCCATCTTGTTTTAAATTTGGCATCAAAACGATTATCGAGTCGATTGTCATACCTTAGCACAAGATCTCCTTCATTGATGCCTTTGTCCTTCAGTTTCTTGTCAAGCTTCTCCTTTGTCTGTGTGGCTTTCCTCTTGTAGCACTCATAGGATGCTTCTCTTTTCCACTCAAGCTCAGCTAAGGTAAGAAGTCAATCCATCCATGCTTCTTGATCATCTTGTGCTGATTTGCCATGAAGTCGCATTGTTGGAATGTTTAGTTCAATTGGCTGTAAAGCCTCTTGACCATAGACCAAGTGAAATGGTGTGAACTCCGTGGCTTCCCTATATGTGGTTCAATACGCCCACAAGGCACCATCCAAGAAGTCATCCCACAACTTTGTCTTGTTTTTCACCATCTTTCTAATGATGCCTGCAATGACACCATTAGCTTTTTCTACCAAACCATTTGATTGGGGATAGTAGGGTGTACTGTGACGATGTAGAATGCGAAGTTCTTCACAAACTTCTATGAGCAAGCCCTTCCTAAACCCTGGACCATTATCAGAAACAATCTCCAAAGGTGTGCCAAATCTGCAACAAATGTGATTATACACAAGCTTGCTAACTGTCCTCTCATTCACTCTTGCCACACTTTGAGCTTCCACCCACCTAGTCATATAGTCTACAGCCACTAGAATGTAGAGTTTACCATTTTTTGTCCTAGGCAAAGGACCCATAGCATCAATGCCCCACTTTTCAAAGGGTCCATTTGCAAGCACTATTTGCCTCGGGCCATGCACCAACCTTCTATTTCCATTTATCTGACAATTGTGACAGCTTTTACACCAATGTTGAACATCCACATGCAAGCTTGGCCAAACATACCCCGCAAGCAAAATCTTCTTCACAGTTAATTCTTGGGAAAAATGACCACCACATGCCTCTTCATGCAAACCTTTTACAATGGATGGAATTTCCTCAATAGTTGGTACTCTTCTGCACACTTGATCCTTCCCTCTTTGATAGAGGGAGCCTTCTAGGAAGAGATATGCGCTTGCCTTCTTCATGAGTCTCCTCTTCTGAGCCTTCGTGAAGTCTTGTGGAAACTCACCCTCCAAAATGTAGTCAATAATGGGAGCCAATGACTCCAATCCCTGGTATCTCGGTTTCTTGACAGCTGCTACCACCATGATGACCTGCACTTCTCTCTCAACACATGTAACTGCTTGTTGTGCAAGTAAATCGGCATCTTCATTTTGTTTCCTCGGAATATGATATAGTTGCACTTCTTCAAACTGATTAAACATCTTACGAATGGCATGAACTTTTGTCCTTAAGCTTTCATTCTTGCATGCCCAAATGCCTAAAATCTGTTTAACAATGAGAAGTGCATCTCCATTTACCATGAGACGTTTTATCCCTTGGCCAATGCACATCTTCAAACCATGAAGTAGTGTGTCGTATTCTGCTTCATTGTTGCTAGTTGAATCTGGTAGATTGACCTTCTCTTTCATGACCACCTCTCCACTTGGGTTGAGCAACACTAGCCCTCCCCCTGCTTTCCCCGTGGCTCGTCGAAAAGCTCCATCAAAGAACAAGGTAAAAGCATTGGGAATACTTTTTGGTGGTGGCAATGGTAGGGTCTTTACTTGAGGCACCTTAATTTCCTTCTCATGTACCCTATAAGTGAGAATCCCTGCCAATTGTGCACGCACACTATCTTCTACCTTGAAAGAGTATTGAAACTCTTGCAACTCCATAATCCACTTTAAGATCCTAGTACTAAGATTCATTTGAGATGACACCCAAGGGAACAAATTCTCTGCGGTGAGGATTACAAAAGGTTTTGGGAGCAAGTAGGATCTAAACTTTCTCGCTCATCAGACCATGCAAATTCTACTTGTTGTGTCAACTTTTACAAAGGATGAAGCAACTCCGAAGCTAAGTGAATAAAGCGTGACATATACTTCACGTTTTGAATGAAATAGATGACCTCCTTAAGACTCTTTGGTGATGGGAGCTCAATAAGAGCCTTTGCCTTTGAAGGATCCACCTCAATGCCTTTATAGGAAACCTTGTGACCGAGCAAGATCACTTCATCCTCACCTATATGGCACTTGTCGGGGTTGATTTGACCTCCCATGTCATAGAGCTTCTTTAAACCTTCTTCTACCCTTTGTAGATGCAATGATTTTGAGCTATAAATGCAGAAATCATCAATGAACACCCTAATTGACTTTCCAAAAAATGCTTGAAACACCATGTTCATGAAACGTTGGAATGTTGCAGGAGCATTTGTCAGACCAAATGGCATGACTCTAAAAGAATAACAACCCCAAGGAGTGATAAAGGTTGTTTTCAATTGATCTTCCAATGCGATACCTATTTGAAAGTAGCCTGAGTAGCCATCACACACAGTGTACTTCTCATGACCAGCTACCTCATTTAGTATCTCATCCTGAAATGGGAGGGGAAAGTGATCTCTTTTTGTTGCCTCATTAAGTGGACGATAATCCACACACACCCTCCACTTGCCATTTTTCTTAGGAGTGACAACAACGGGAGAGACCCACTCTGAATTCTCCACTGGATAAATGAAACCTGCTGCTAGAAGCTTTCTTACCTCCTTGAGTAAAGCCTGCTCCTTGATGACTCCTAGCCTTCGTAGCTTCTGAGCCTTAGGTGTGGCCTCTGGCTTCAACTCAATTTTGTGTTGAACAGCATCTACTCCATGCACATCGGTGTAGTCTTTAGCAAAAATCCTAGGAAATTTCCTTAGCACACATTTGAACTCCTCTCTTTCATCCTTTGTAAGTGTTGTTGATAGAATACCTTCCAGCATCCCTTCATCTTGAACACCTTCATTCTCTTGAGGACCTACCTCCTCCAAGCCTTGACAAGAGGTCTCTTGGTTGCTTGGCTTAAACCTTACCCCCATGATTTCGATGGAAGACTCCTCTTCAGTAATGCTGCCGCTACTTTCTTCTTCTGAAGTGCTATCGGTCCAACCTTCTTCCGTCTCACTTTGAGATGATTCTTCATGGAGCTCCTCTTGGCGTTGCTCCTTCATGTCAAAGACAACCTTCTTGTGATTGTCATTCCTGCAAATTAGCTTTCTACTCTCCCAATCCTGCAAAGCTCGCATTTTCATTAGCCATGGTCTTCCTAGGATAAATGGGTAACCATTTCCCTTGGTAGACATGACATAGAAATCCACTGCCTTCTTAATGCCAAAGGCCTCCACAAAAACATTTTTACAAATGCCTACGCACCTAGCCTTGCTATTGTTTGCCATTTTTACTTTGATTTCAGGTGTCTCATGGATGTGCATGCCTAGTCTTTGCATGAGCCCTTCTGTCATGATGCAAATTTGTGCACCCCCATCCACTAGACCTTTCCTAACCAATCTTCCTTTTATGTAACAATCTAGCATAGGTGTAATATCCTCGTTCATTTCAGCATGTGCAATTTTTACAACAGGAAAACTCTCCTTTACCTTTCTCCTAGTGCTAACTGCCTTTGTTAAATCCCTCCTAACTTGTGGGCATAATGCAAGAAACTGAGGACATGAGATATCAGGACCCTTACCTCGCATGTCTTCCAACAGGTTGTATGGAGCCATACCATGTCCAAGAGGGAAGTCTTGGAGATTGATACGACGTCGAGTCCTCTTAGCTTCCTTGGTCTCCTTTGCCTTCTTGCCTTGTCCATGGTCACTCTGTGATGGGACACCCTCTTTCTCTTTACCTTTTCCTCGGCCACGCTTAATGCCATTTGCTTCCATGTCAACCTCATTTGAGTTTGTCACCTCTACCACATGCACATTTGGATCTGGCAAAGGTGGAACTCCTTCTACCCCTTGTGGAGGTGGTCTTGGTCCATTTGGTCTTTGTAGAAGCCTTGGTTGTTGACCAGTTCCTTCACCTACATTCATCACTGGGTAATTCAAGTTAGGTCTCCCTGGCTCCCCACGGGGCCAAGGACAATTATACATCCCATGTCCAGACTCTCCGCAATTCCAACATTGCAAGACTCTCCTAGGTCGTGGATCTCGCTCTTCAGACTTCTTTGCTTGTCCCTTTGGACCTACAGCTTGTGCAAGGTGAATTGACAGGCTGCTTAAAGATTCGTTTAACTTCTCAATTACTTCCTCCATTACCTCAGGAAGCTCCCTTGATGTTGATTCTTGTGACTTACCTTTGGGTCTAAGACCTTCTATTGGAACCTCTCCCCTTAAGCACTTGAGTTTCCTATATTTCTCAGCAGCCCTAGTTTCAGCTGCATCAAAGGTGGCAGGTGCACCCGCCTCAACTTTTACCTTAAGGTCAGGAAAGAGTCCGGCTATGAACCTCTCCTTCTTTAGAAATTCTGCACCATCACCAGGGTTAGCAACATTTCGTATCCATAGAGCCCAAAGACGTAGAAACTCTTGCTTGTACAAGTAGTAGTCATCTAAGTCTTTTTGCTTATGAGAAACAATGTCTTGCCATAATTTTTGAGTGTTTTGGGGATCAAAGAAGTATTTCTTGAAATGATTCAAAACTTCTGTGTAATTCCCCTTAACTTCTGCAGGCAAAGAGTCAAACCAAGTGCTAGCATCTTTCCTAAGGACCACCTCAAACATTTCTACACGTTCTTGATCAGTTATTATCCTCTTGATACGGCAAGACATCTTGAAATTCGCTAAAAATAATTCAGCATCCTCCCCAGGCTCTCCAAAGAAAAGAGGATACCCAGACATTTGGCGTTGGCTTTCCATTGAATTGATTTCAAAGTGACATCCGTTTTTGTTTTTCTTTATTAAAAAGATTTACACAATAATGTATCTAGCTTGCAATCTATTCTACAACAAAATAAAGATATTCACATCAAACGACCTATGATAATCAATAAGAGGTAGGATGACAGGGTTTGGTGATGCGAGAATTTCTCCTACTCTTTGGGCACCAAACATGAACACCATACGTTGTTGAAAATGGATTTTCCTACTAATTGCAATGTTTATTCTAATGTGTGGAGTGAAATGGAAGGGGAAAACCTCTATTCCTGGGCCATTATCCATGGTCTATGCATGACCTAATGCTTAAAACAAAACAAAAATATAGACGTCCAAACTAAGGTCGTACCTAATGAGAGGCAAAATAAAAGGATTTACTGAAGCGTTTATCTCCGCCAACCTAAGAGGACCTAAAATTCTACGAATGACACGTTGAAATTGCAACTTAGTACTAACAATTATGTGTACCTTTTGCCTTGCAATGGGAATGAAGGGATCATACAAATTTTTGTGATTCATGTAAACTACTTGACTATGCTAAAGGTTGATTCTACACAAAAATACACAAGTCGTTCCTCCGTCGGGGCACCAATTTGAAGCGGTCTGGGGCGGGCAACAAGAAGAGCAACCTCTAGACACCCTTCAAGGCTCCCGTGTTGCTCAATTGGGTTGGGGTTGGAAAAAAACAACAAACACACACAAACCCGCAACCTAACCCTACACAAATTTGGGGCACCACCTAGTTTTGGATGCGAACTAGGACGCGTAAAGAGAGAGAGAGAGAGAGAGAGAGAGAGAGAGAGAGAGAGAGAGAGAGAGAGAGAGAGAGAGAGAGAGAGAGAGAGAGATAGTGCTCGGGCTGCTTTGAAACGTATCGGCAATGATCAAGCAAACACAACTATATATTTAAGAAAGAGAGAGAAAGGGGGAGGGGGTGCTTGTTGCATTAATACCTTCTTACAAATCTGTCATGACAAATCAAAGTGAGATTAGTATTTGTTCAACATAGCTTGCGTAATTTTCACCACAACACATCACAAGAAAAGCCACCCCAATCACTGTCTTAAGGCCAGGGGAGTCCTCTCCACCCTGTCGCCCTCTTACAGTATGTGGGATTTATGGCTAGATTGATGACAACACCAGAGACAAGCTATCAAGAACTTAACAAAAAACACCAAGACACTTACGCATCATTGTTGTCCATTACTTTACGTTGGAAGGGAGACAAAGTATCCAAGCTTAGTCCAAATCCACCCTCCTTCATTCAGCAAATGTTGGGCTTACACTAGTAGGAGAAATGATAGATTTCCTAATCTCAATTCAATGATCACTCTCTCTCTTACAATGGCATAGAGTTCCCTTGCTAATCCCCTATTACAACACATGCACATGCATAAGACCATGAGCTTCCACTCAAGAGCTCCTTCTAGAGAGGTTGAGCTTGGCTTCTCAAGCTATAGCATAGTGCTCTTGCTTATGGCTCCCCCTTTTTATGCTAGCTACACCCTCCTTTTATGGCAATCTTGAAGGCTAGGGTTACTCCTCTAACCATGGTTGGGTTAGATTTTCAGCAATTTATCTAATTTCTTTTGCTTGGAATTATCAAGAAGTTGGTAGGGAAAGAGAGAGGAGAGAAATGGAGGTGATAGGACTTTTCATAGTGGGTTAGTGTTAGTAGAGTTAGTATTAATTTACAAATGGAATTGGATATTTACAATGGGAGTATCCATGTAGGATACAAATAAGGAAGAAAAACTCTTAAGAGGTAAGAAAAGGTGGATTTCTTACAAGGTTGATGCTCCAAGTGTCTTGAGTAGGGCCAATTTTGACGCTTGTTGACGGTCCACTAGCTTTGACGGTACATTTTTTCTCCACTCTTGACCTTCCTTGAGAGACAAGGTAATTGAAGCTGAGTAATCAACCACCATGATACTGTCTTTTAAGAGAAGAGGCTGAATTTTGTGGTTTTTTTGAAAGATATGGGTAATTTGGAGGAGGAAAAATGAGACTAGGTGGTCAATTTTGGAATGGAATTGTGTGTGGGAGGTATGAGTTCACCATGGTTTCTCTTATTCTTCAAGGTTGAGGAGAAGGTGAGTAGGGTGCAGAGAGGTGGGGATGATGAGTGGAGAAGTGTATGTGAAAGAGGAAAATGATAAAGTGGAAGAGAGAGTGTGGCTGCATAACATGGGAAAACTGGGGTCCACTAATAAAATCATAGCTCACAGCTCGTAGCTCAAAAAAATATGAAAAAATTTGAGGCAAAAGTTCAGCCCACGAGCTACAACTTTTGTTTGTATCACCTTTTCAAATTCCGAGAGCAAGTGAACTTTACAAATTCAGCAAAACCGACCGTTTTTTTCCACTGCACAAGGTCCTTGTGGGGTCCTTCTTTGGATGATTCTTTTGAATACCTCCAAGAGTGAGCCCTCCATAGTGCATGTATGCATGCCACCTACCGTTGACCTTATTTGGTAGGTCTATAATTGAAGATATTGTTGAGATTATGATATAAGTGAATAGTACAACTAAGAAAATCAAATATTGAGGGGTCTAAAAAATATGTACATGTCAAATATAAATAATATAAGTGGAAAAATATATAAAGGGGTCAAAAGAAATCTCTCTCATTATGAGGCTACCATAAAAAGATAAATATTCTTGGTGTTCTAAGTTTTTAGAAAAAAAAACAAAATAGATGTAGGAAGGGAAAAATCACAATAGTGAAAAAATATACACATAAATAAAACTAGTTTTTTTGGATTTTTGTTGGGGTGGAGTTACACCAAATATAAGAGAAGCTTACATGAAAATATTTCTATATGGAATAAAGAGTATGAAAAATGGTAAGAAAAATTGTGGTAATGGTGAGGCAATGTACAGAGCATAAATAACACACACCTAGGTAGAAATTTTAAATAAATACCAAAATAATTATGGAAAAATCTTTTATTTAGGCCCTATATACAAAGAAATATTTACATACGCATGGGCCATAATATACTTATATTTTTTATTTTTTTGGCTCAACTAGCCCAATGACTAGCTAATTGAGGGTTTTTTAAGAAGATATGGGAAAAGTCCTGTGACTCACGCACGCCTATGTACAGTGAAATGGTAGGGATAGCCACAGTGTTTGGGTGATTTTGGTAGGGTGAGGTAACTCACTGTGGCAATTACAAAGAGCCAAAAAACGGCTATTAGTGGTACTACACAAATGGATATGCCTAGCTGCGAAGTGCTGATTTAGAGGGGGTGACTGAAAATCTCTTCCTTTGTGAGTATAGCGCTGCTAGTAGCATTGCGGATTGTGAAGTACCTCAGCTAGACGAGGTGGAAGAAGAGGAGTGCATTGACAGAGTAATATGTATGTCTTGTATATATGGGGTAGCATATGTGAAGCAGATGAATCATGAAATTGTGCCTTATTTAAAGCTAGATGCAGCAAGCTTTCACAATTCCATGGTAGAGGAAGGTGTTATGCAAAGTTTGGAGTCTTCAACAGGTGATTTTGGATTGCCTATTCGTGATGATGACATTTTTGAAGTCGTGTTTGCAAGAATGATAGATGCAGATTCTCTGCATGAGGATTGGGGTTCTGTGGATGAAGCTATGAATCTTCAAGATTCACAAATCAAAGATAGAGAAATGTTTGGGAATGCTATACAGGTTGAAGTGACATCAGAGGATAGAGTAGAAGAGCAAGAAACCTCTTCGGATATGGGTTGCCATAAAGTGCCTACTATACAGGGTTTTAAGAATTTCGGTTGCCTGCAGGTATGCAAACAATATCTAAGGCATAAAAGGGATTTAGGCCTTGTGTCACAGGGTATAAATTGCAAGCAGGTTTGTGAGCATCTATCTGCTATGGATAGGAAGGGTATACATGGTGATGCCTTGAAGAAAGAAGAGGATGCTAGCTCTATGCTGACACCAGAGTCATGTAATGAATAAGGGTTCTCCCTAGATGAGTGGAGACATGATTCAGTTGAAGATAATTTAGGGATGGGTCAAAAAGGAAGAAGGGGTGAAGAGATTGTGTCAGAGACTAACTCCAAGGAGGTTTTTGAGCAGTCGGTTACAAGTGACCGGGAGCATACCTACCGGGATGATTTGGAAAGGGAATTAGACACCATATTTGAGGGGTATGCAAAGTTTTATGATGTAAAGCTGGAGAGGTATTTGGTAAAAGGTGAGAGAATTGATGAGAGGTTTACCATGCATATTTTTGAGGTTTCTCTCGATGTTGAGAAAGGCTATCTAGAGGATTCTTTTGAGAATGAAGATGCAGATTCAGACTTCTATGCGAAAGAGGTACATATGGATTTGGAGGTTGGTGAGAAGGTTGAAGTGCAGTTTCAAAAATCTTTCGAGTATATTACACGAAGCCTGGAAGTGTTTTTTGAAGAGGAGGATGAGGAACTTATGTCTCTTTGTCATGAAGATTTTGCGCATAATGGAGATTTGTTACAGATGTTTTGGAGACAGATGTATATAACCATTCCTTCTGATCCGAGAGGAATTAAAAGATGCAGAGAATCTCAATGCTTAGTACAATACAAGTTTTTGAGTTACCCATATGATCCTGGAGGAGGTCATGGGATGACAGGGGATACAATTTCTTTCACAAGTTTCCATGAGGCTAGCACATGCCGGAGGATGTGCAGGTTTAGAGGGGGTGGATGTCATGCTGTGACACGTACATAGTGGGAACGCATGCTACAAGAGTTATCTTGTAAGTTTTTAGATACATAATTATATTTCCTATAATGTACATATGCATATTAAAGTATAATAATAAGCCTTCTATCTCATCCTATTATTTTTCTCAAGGGTAACCTATTCTTACTTTACCATCAGAAAATACTATGGGAAAAGCATCAATAGCTCCGTCTCTTTAACTTGGGGCAAAAAGCATTGATTCTTTATTTCTACTATCTCATTATCATCTCACACCCTAGCTAGATCCTATATCTAGGGTAAACACCAATATATATA
Organism: Adiantum capillus-veneris; assembly: GCF_014529385.1. Lineage (NCBI taxonomy): Eukaryota > Viridiplantae > Streptophyta > Polypodiopsida > Polypodiales > Pteridaceae > Adiantum > Adiantum capillus-veneris. The sequence goes on along the minus strand of NC_140944.1, from coordinate 143,450,894 downwards.
TATATTCTATGTATTTTTCATATTTTTCTTATATTTCTTTTTAAATAGCTACTAGGGGGGAATCAAATCCTAGTGGGACACTAGGTGGCATGATTTCAAAGATACACTTATTTTAATGCATTATTGCAAGCATGATTACAAAAATTTGTCAAGGAGCAATTTCATGCTTTCATATGGCATGAGGTGTCCTTTGGAATCAAATGAAAGTCTAAGCTAAGGGGACCACAGGAAGACTTTTGCTGCCAGAAATGGACCCTATTTTGATGATTGTTTTACACAAGGTTCCAATCTGAATTGGAAAACGATTTTAAAATAAAAATCATAGCTAATGAGCTGAATTTTCTGTCCATATTTTTACTTTTTTATTTGGAGCCACGGTTGAGGAGATATGATCAAAATACTGGACCCCAGTCTGCCCACATCATGCAGGGACAGCTCATTTTTAACTTTTCCAATTTTTGTTCACACTGGCTCCTCTCTTCTTGTGTAAACCCTTGGGGGTTTCCTTCACCTATAAAAGGGGACCTCTTCTTCCTTGAAAAGAACTCAAGCATTCAAGCCATTGATGAGAGGAATTCATGAGGGAGGGAGTAGTAATGCCAAATTGTACTTAGTCATTAACATAAGCCTAAGCCTACACTTTCTCCTAGAAGAAGACTAGCCATTCTTGCAACAAGCTAACCTTGGAAGATCAACTCTAATCAAAGAAGGTCTTGCACTTGGCGTATCAATCAAAGTGGAGTTCTCCCCTCTTCTTCTCTCTCCATCAATAATAGTGCCGAAGGGTTTGTCAAGTAAGATGTGTTCTACATTGATGTTTTCTTGATTTCTTGTTATTTTCTTTTTCATCTCTAATCCAACATATATATATATCTAATATCATCTCCTTAACCAAATCTATCTCTCTTACTCTTAGTAATTCATCCTCTCTACAAATTCTAGGTTCTCTTTGCTATAGGTACATATCTCCCCGCAGTATTCTTATTGCCTACAGGCAAGAATAGGGCTTGGGAGGGAAACTTCTCATCTCTTCACTTCTCTCATATCTACATTTCTCACATACTATCCTAGATGAATAACCCACATGATGATAATTTCTATCGTTTTCACTCTGTATGATCTATTAGAATTAACGTATGGATTAGCCGTAAAATACACTTTGAACAACGTATAGTGTTTCTCTTTGGCTCAGAAAGGCTCAATGAAATACTTCTTTTACCGGATCCCATCATACTGCCTCTTATAGACTATAACTTTTCTTTTGATGTAAGCGTAGTTATCTTGCTATGAACCAAGAGGATTTGTATACACAATTAATCCCCATCACTAGACAAAACATATATATTTGGTTAGCCAAGATTGAATGCCATTAACCCATCTATTAACCCTTTTATACTACCCATGATACGATATGACCATAGCCTTGATGTTTTCATCTTTGTGTTGTTTTGACATTCTCTTTTGTGTTCTTTCTTTGTGTGTGTGAGTGCAAGAGAGAAAGAGTGGGTCTTCTTTGATTGCACTTCTTTCCAAACCGTAGTCTTGATGGCATCTATGGTTTAACTCCTTCATATAGTTTTTGTTGAGTTCTCTCACAAACTCTCACAGCCATAAGCGCAGTGCTTTCCTGGCAAGACCGCAAATTGCTCGACACCGCTGTGATGTATATTGGTTTAGCTTTCGCTAATATACTATAGAGGCCCTTTTAGGCCTTGTAATTAGTGAAATAAAGTTCAAGCTAGAACTTTGTTCAAACATAAACCGGATGGGACTTTATCTCTTCAAGAGTTTAGCCTTTTAAGATCTAATGTCTAGTATAGGATTATATGTCTGGAGCTAAGTTGGACTTGCGCCTATGGGGTTAAAATCTCCCCAACCTGGTTAAAGAATGTGTTTTGGGTCGTTTCTATAAAAACCATATTGTTTTGATAATCTTTTTAAAGCTCTTGAAGCTATAGTTAGGCATCGAATAAATGTAGAACTAACTTGATATATAGTAGCTATGGGTGGATTCTCACTCTCCTGGTTAAATTGGCTAAAAACCAAAGATTCTTATTATGGTTTGAAAAAAAACCAAATTACTTGTAGAGAATTGTTTGTTTTTTCATCGCGACATGGATAACAAGTGTGATGCCCAGCATCACCTGCGTACAGTCACATGCTAATGAATTGTTTTCTTGTGGCTATGGGTGCATGTGAGGGCTACCTTATTTGATAAAAACATTCTGTTCTATGTGGTAGATGACTTGTGGCGGATCTCTTACCTTGAAGCAACATCACCCCAAACTTTGGGATTACTCTCTCCCATGTTATATTTTGTTATCTTCATTACCTTGTACAAAATTTATTTTCAACTACAAATAAATTATTGTACAAATCCATTGTATTTGCCTAGAATTGTTGGTCTGTGAATAGGTAGTGTTCGTTTACGTGTATGTATTTATTTAGAACTGCTACACACACAATAAATACAAAAGAGAGATTGACTTGTCTTTTTCTCTCTCAGACCATAGTTCTAGTTCTAAATGCCTATTACAATATAATTTATTATATTCTAATAGGCAGGGTGCTATCACATAGTCTCAATGGTCCCCTTTGACCTGATTGATGAAAGGTTGCTAGCACGACCATTCCATTCTATACTAAAGATTCTCGTTCTGATCACTTTTTAAAAAGTCCTTTTTTGCTTGTCATTTCACTAGTTTATTACTTCTATCTACCAAGTTAGTGGAAAGCTCACTGCAAGAATAAAGGTCTGCTCTGACCCAGAAAAAAGAGCTCTGATTTTGGAGAAATTATGACTTGCTAGAGAAATAGAAAGCATATTTCCTAATATCTCTCTTAGGATTAGGCTTTATTTGCATAGGGCTGTAAAATTCAAAAAGAAGTTACACTCTATATAAGATCTTTGGGTCTACTCAGCTCTTCCAAAATGTGGTAATCTAACTACTGTTATTGAAATCTTTGTAGATTGTTTCCCTTTCCCAAGGGCTCACTCTTCCTATGGAACCCCTTTCCTTTGCTTCTCTACTTGTGCTAATGTATACAAGATAGCAACACTTCAGCTCTAATTTTTGATGCCTCAAAGGATTCTAGTCTGACTCTTGTCCAACTTATTTCTTTTGACCAATGGTTGAAGGTTCTCGCTCTCCTCGTTAAGAATAAAACTGATCGTATCAACCTACTACTGGAGTTTACTTCTAATTTGGCTGGTCTTTCCAAAGCCCATATTCAAGACTTAGCTTTCTTCTCTTCTAAAGGCTCTGAACTATCCAATCTCCTCAGAAAGTTTTGTGGGCTTTGTCCCATCTTTGTTAATGCTCCCTCTACTCCTATAGTCCCTCCACCTAATAGCCTCTTTTGTAGAGATGCTGCTGCATTGGAAGGATCTTTGTTCACTCAGTGAAGCTTCCCTTTTGGATATGCTGCCAAAAGTCTCTACGGTCTTTCCTTTTTTACCATCACGAGACAGATTGAAGTAGAATCCTTAGGTGTGGAGCACAGGCTTTGGTTGTTCCCAAAAAAAGGGTTTCTTGCAGCCATTTCTATGGAAACTTGGGTCTTCCTTGCCAACTTGGCACCTGCCACTATTGAAGAATGAAAACTTAAAGTTCTGAAAGGGATTCAGCTTCTGGATAAAGGAGATCTGATTAAAGCTCCATTCAATATGAATTTCCTTGATGATAAGAAATGCGGTTTGAATACAGGTTTATATGCAAGAACCAAAGGTGTGATGACCTTTAGTAAAAATAATACTGATTAGTACATTGAAACAATATGGAATGTGTTTAGACCTTACCTTAAGTGTGCATGAAAATTTTTAGATCCTAAAGTGGCTTGTGAGTCGAGCATCATTTGGTTTGACCATGCTATTTGGTACGCCCTCAACAATCTGCCAAGTATCTTTCTTGAAAAAGCAGAAGAGTTTCATCTTTTTGTCTTTTGTTCATGGCTTGGTGGACAAGCTAAGGATCTGGTCTTAGCTCAAATCGCCTTTATTTAGTACAGCTCGATTATGTGTGACACCATCCAAGAGCTTGGTTCTGATGGTTGTGGCACACTGCTAACCACTTATGGAGGGTATAAAGGAATCAAAAGTATGGTTGGGAAAATCAAGCCTAATATTGATGATGATGAAACTCAAGTTTCCAAAGGCCCCAACACTCTTGTCTCTGCGTCTGCTTCTTACACCTCTTTCTTGACTCGCTCCTCGAGTGATTCTGTTTTTGGGAGAGGGAGAGCTAGAAGTTATATTAGAGGCCGTGGCAAAAACCTACCAATCCAAAATCTTTTGGATATGTAATGTGCAGGTATGAAGGAACGCCTGTGGGCAGACTTTACCTACCTTTGAAGGAAGAAAATAAATATTTTCACCCTGCTTGTTTACTAGCAAGATTTTGGATTTCTTTAGTCCCCAATCTATTTTTACAGAATGTTTTAGACATGTTTTTGGATCAAATCTGTTGCTAAACGATGTATTGTTTGGATCGAAATACTTGCCACATAACACAAATCTTTTTTATTCGAATGATTTTCTCCACAATGAAGAGGTTTTTGTCTGCTCTTGTCACCTATTTCCGAAGTTTTGTAAGACTTTTACTAACTTTGGCTTACATGTTTGTACTTCTAACTTAGAAATCATATCTGATTCTCCTGTGAGGAGCCTCTTGAGTAAAGGCTTGAATCATATTCCTCCTTTTCCACTAAATCCTCGCTTGCCTTATTGGCTCTACTTGAATGTCTGGCCGACTTGGCCTTAAAACTCCAACTGGAAGTGGATGTTCACATTCTACTTGCCTCAACACTCAAAGAAATTTTCTGGAACAAGATCAGTCTTATGCCGCACGTATGGCTAAGTACTGATACTACCTAGCTTACTCCTAAAATTAAGACTTCCATCTCTGACATTAAGGAGAGATGGTTCAATATTGGCCTTGATAAAGCCTCGAATACTGCTTCCTTTATATGTAAAAGATTAGCTTTTGAGTCTGCCTATTCCAGACTCAATGGTATGGATTCTTTTAAACTTGATACCTCTCCACTTAGTACTGCTACATTTCTAAATAATGATTTATCAGGACTTGGTTATTGTCCTAAAATGTCTGAAAAATCTTGTACTCTTCCCAACTTATAAAAACCATAAGCATAAATCTAGATGGATTTTTGACGCATCCAATAGCCAGTTTTCCTGTATTACAAATGACATCACCTACTACTTAAATTTTATTCTGCTAGAAATCGAAGAAATTTGCACCATCAAACGTAATGATCTCAGACGATTTGGAAATTTAGATTGTTGCCCATTTTGGATCATTAATGTGGCTGAGGTTTCTATTAACCTCCCAAAAAACATTTTCTCTATCTTTACTGCAGACATAACACAATGTTATGACAATATTCCTCTAAAAGGACCTTATGGTCTTTTTAATACTTTATCTATTCTTATAAAGTTAGATTTTTCTTGTAGAGTGAAACTAGGATATACATGTATCTCAACCAAAATGAATAAAGGTTGGGTAAAAAAATCTAATAAGTCTACACCTTTCATCTTTAAAGAAGATGATTTATATAGATATATCTTTTGGCTCCTTAATAATTATTGTATCCAAGTAGGGGCTACTTGCCACAAAAAAATTTTAGGGATCCCAATGGGATTTTCTTGCTCTTCGATTATGTGTCTATTTTTGTCACTTCAAATACCAATGGCTCTTAAAAATGTTAAGTAACCCTACTAGTGTTTTGATACTCACACACTTTGTTCATTTGTTTAGGTTTATGGATGACCTGTGTAGCCTTAACAATCCCATGTTTGAGGATACACTTAAAGATATATATCCACCTTGTCTTAATATTGAACCTATGTTCTCTGATAGAGTAACGTGGCATGATAAATTGGTCATTTCTAGGACTCACTTCCGGAATATTGAGATTACTATGACTCCCCCATTCTTGGGTAATTTTTATACTTGTTTCTTCTGAAAAAGAGATAATCTCAAGCTCGCACCCTCTGAATTTACAAAAAGGAAAAGCAATAGACCATTTAAAAATTCATTACACACCTGTCTAGGAATGCTTTTTCTTATAATGTATGCCTCGTCAGACAATTTTGTAGCATATGAAGAAATCACTACTCTTATTACCAAGTTCATTAATAATGGGTTTTCTAAAAAAGACCTTGTTGCTTGTATCTGCAACATTATAAAAGCACAATTGGTCCGGCCTTAAGTTTGACCTACAAAATTTGATTAGTACACCATTCTTTTTGGTGCGTGGTGTCCTGTTAAAGTATCCTCTAAGGGGTTGTCCATAACTGCGATACAAAAAAATCTGATGGTGTGGAAGAAACCGCGCTTGCAAATATAACCGTTCTGAAAACCCTCGCTTCATTGAATGTTCCACATAATAATATTGTGGCCCTAAGCCCATGGATTTAGTTACCATTTCCAGACGGATATTGTTCCTAAAGTTCTCTCGACCCCAAAGGGTCACCCGCATCACTCTGTCCTGATATATCCACCACTTCGTCTGTGTAACCGATGTTTCTAATTGGGGGAATAAAAGACGCTCATAACAGAGTAGTGTGGTTCTCCTAGTAGACTCACTCAACTACTGAAGATGTGCAATGGTTATGGCTAAAAACTGATCTTGCTTATAAGTCATAACATATAATGTGTATGACAAACCTTACGACAGAGTAAGCTGTTGGATGTAAACTCTTTGAAAGTTACTCAAGACTGATACTGTGCACTCTGGTTTAAAAAAAAACAACAGTCTTTTATAGACCTACATTGATACCTGAACCAAATGGGTATTTGTACGAATTACCCAAACTATCTCTTAATGGGTCCAGTATTACATTAACTCACCTCTTTGTGATTGGCATATGTCTCTTCTCGTAATTTGCCCAATTGGATAGCTTACCGATAATAGTCTCGTTTGATATATCGATTTTATGGGTAACTATTTGTTTGTTTCCATCCACTATTAGGGGCAATAACTCTTAAGGAATTGTATGTATCGTGTATTGACCTTGCAAAAGCATTTGGGAAAGGCCATACTATCTACTGCCATAATAATAGGTGATGCTCATAAAAGGTTTTTTTGGTATCCTCTTTTTACATTGGGCAAAAGCGTGTCTTTATCTATTATTTACCCTAAAAAATCATTACACCTGTATTGCATTGCATCTGAGTATTCCTTTGCAAATCTTCTTCTGTATTCTGCATACAAATAGTGGGTTTGTAGGCGAGTGCTGCAGCGAATGTGACTCGACACTGGCTTTTCTCATCTGGATCGTGTGTTGAGAGAAATCCCTGGAAATAGGGTCTTTAAGGGCAACCTTGATGACATGAATATCTAGCCTAATCTGGGTCCCTTCTGCTAGGAAGAGGCATCATCATCTATAAAACCCTCAATAAGGTGATTACTTTACTCACTTAGCATCGTGTTCTGTGACTACAGCTTGTGCGTTCAAATCTTGTATGCTGTTGTGAATTCAACATGCCAAAAAACATTGAGAAAGTTTTGGTGGACTCATCATCCTCTCCAAGTCTACAACTTAACTATCTGTTCGGTTCTCTTGTAGCCTTAAAACATTGTGAGCTAGACTGTTGGCTAAAATGAAGGTGCTTTAATTGAGTAAATAATAATCTTTGTTTGTTTAAGCTCTGGCTAATTGGACATTTGAAGTTTGTTTTTAGCTGGTATATTTGAAGAAATTGAGGAAATTTTTCTATTGCTCTATCAATGAGGGATGCCAGGTCTCAAAATTATTAATGAGGTTTCACTGGTTGGTTACTGTGGTACAAGTAGATATGGAAAAATTGGTTGAGGTTTTCAAGCATCTCATATCCGAATAGTGTGATGTTAGCTAGGTTGTTTTAAGCTTGAATAATTTTTGCCTGCATACATTATTTTCTCGGTTGATCACCATTCACAATTTGTAACTTATGGATACTGGATACATCTTGCCTTCAATGGATTGGGTCAACAACTTTATAATATCCTAAGCATGGCTATTTCTAAACTTACTCTTACTTTCTTTCATTATATTAGTGCGTAGGAGAATGATTGCATACCTGTATGATGTTGTGTGGAAGAATAGAAAAATGTTATCTCCAGCTAAGTGTGTAGACTCCTATAAAGGGCTGATGGTATATTTAGTACTTGCTAGTATGTGAGATGGTCTATTTACTAAGCCTGTGATGGTCTCTACCCCCTTTTTCCCCGGTTTTGGCTGATTGCCTATTCCTGGGAAGTAGACCTTCCAGACTGGTCTTGCTGATTGTATCAGAACATATTTGACACTTAAAACATGGGGTAATGATTTTTATGCAGGTTACTCTCTAGAGAATGTCTGGTTGACTTTGGGATAAAGTGTCGGCTGATCTTTGGTTTTATTATTTCTCTGGCTTGGACTGGTTGGGCTATTGTTAGCCTGATTTTATGACCTGCCGCCCTGCTGTGCAGATATTTTTTTTGAGAATGGCATTTTTGGAGTGCACTATAAAAACAATTGCTTATTTGTCCGTTTTATGTTTTTTCATAATACAAGGAACAAATCTGCATTGTCTGGATAATTTTTGGGAATCCGCCTGATGGGAGTGATTTCTCGATTAGCAAGTTTAAAAATAGGTATTTGGTACTGGCTATTTGGAAGAATATCTCGACTATGACATAGGAAGAGATTCAGCTGTTAATAAGGATGGTATTTGAAAGTATTTAATTGGTTCTTAATTTTGGTATTAGTGTAGTTTGTAAAAATCCAAACATTTGTTTCAGACTCCTCTGGTTGGTCTACTGGTCATGTTCATTACTGTGCCACTCTGATGTATATTGGTTTAGCTTTTGCTAATATACTACAGATCGAGGCCCTTTAAGGCTTTGTAAGTGAAATAAAATTCAAGCTTGAACTTTGTTCAAACATAAACCGGATGGGACTTTATCTCTTCAAGAGGGTTTTAGCCTTTTAAGATCTAATGTCTAGATAGGATTATATATCTCGAGCTAACTTGAACTTGTGCCTATGGGGTTAAAATCTCCCCAACCTAGCTAAAGAATGTGTTTTGGGGTCGTCTCTATAAAAACCTATATTGTTTTGATAGTCTTTTTAAAGCTCTTGAAACTATGCTTAGGCATTGAATAAATCTGGAACTAACTTGATATATAGTAGCTATGGTGGGATTCTCACTCTCCTTGTTAGATTGGCTAAAAACCAAGGATTCTTATTATGGTTTTAAAAAAGAAAACAAATTACTTGTAGAGGATTGTTTGTTTTTTCATTGCGACATGGATAAAAACTGGGATGCCCAGCAACACCTGCGTAAAGTCTGTTTTCTTGTGGCTATGGGTGCAGTTAAGGACTACCTTCAAACATTATGTTCTATGTGGTAGATGACTTGCGGTGGATCTCTTACCTTCAACTGCAAATAAATTATTGTACAAATCCATTGCATTTGCTTAGAATTGTTGGTTTGTGAACAGATAGTGTTCGTTTGCGTATATGTATTTATTTAGAATTGCTACACACACACACACACACACACACACACACACACACGGGTGTTCCCATCTCATCTGTTCTCAGCGCATACTACACATCTACTTGGCAAGAACAGTGGAATCCCCTGTTGTACCCAGTGTGGAATAACTACTGGTTCTTGCTGCATACGTTTTCACACACACATATGCCTGCTACTTTGAATCATCAAGTAGGCTTTTATACCTATTGAGATATTTTGGATTTCTGATAAACTTATGGATTGGTATAACCAAATGATTGGTATAAGAATTAAGGTGGGCCTTTGTGCATACTGAGATCTAATAATTCCTTATTGATACAATATGAATGAATTAAAGTTGGTTCTTTTTGTTGCTTGTTTATATCTCAAAATTATCACTTTTTTTGTAAAAGCATAAAGAATGACTTATGAATTCTATGAAACATTTTCATTTTGATAGTATGACGCATAACATCATAAAAAGACGGATGTTTTATATAAAATGACATTAACCTTTGCTTTGGGATTAGCATGTGGTGAAGCGTAAAAATGATCTTGAAGCGTAAAAAACAGGATGAAGAAATAACTGGAAATAATGTAAAAAATATATTTTTAATGATCTTGAAGCGTAAAAAACAGGATGAAGAAATAACCAATATCTCATGAGAAGTATTTGTTTAAGGAAAAAGCTAATACCACGGATTCACAAACTCACAGCTAGGATGCATGTTTGTATAGACCTAGCCAAGAGGGTAGCTATCAATGAAAAATGATCTTGAAGCGTTAAAAACAGGATCAGGACTCCCTTGTAGATACTCAAAAAGTACCATTGGCTAGGACCATACCATATCTTGCCCAAAATGCCAAAAATGATGTACAATATTTTGAATAAAATGTGATGTCAATTTAGTGTGCGGGTTTTTTTTTGGGATTGATAGCGATAACAAGCGGGTTTTTTTTTTAGATTGATAGCGATAACAAGCAATTGAGGTTGTATCGTACCTATCTTTCACAATGCTAGAGTGTGTTCTAATACATCTGTCTTGTTGGATGAACTTTAGTCTTGTTCCTTAGAGGATTCATCACCACAATATTTTTACCAGATTGTTTCTAAGCGCTCTCCCTATGTGTGTGCGTGTGTGTGTGTGTGTACAAGGCGACATTGCTGCATCATCTCCCTCCTGAAGCCGAGCCGGACATACAACTGTGAAGGAAGGTGGCCACGTGCTCCAAACCCTATAAAAAGGTGAGATTTACATGCTCACCTAGCATTGGTGGTGTGTGTGTGTACTTGTCAGTAGTTATCTATGCATTAGAATTGTGAGTTTTACCTGCAAAGGGGTAGTGTTAAGTGTTGGATCTATGGCAAAAAGAGCAAGGATAAGGAGGCTATTATGGAGCTGGCTGCTTGGACTCAATCTCAAGTGACTTCTGGCATTAAAATGAACTGCTGTCCAAACTGTTTTGATGGGTTGTGATTCACTTGTTGGTATGGTAATTTTCCTCATGCATATGCTGGTAGAGGTACATGAAGGGAAAATTCTGTTGAATCTTTTTTTTTTACGGCACTGATCTTTTTTTACTCACCTTGCAAGTTAGGAATTGCTTTTAAATGACTTATCATATGCATGTGTATGAGCACCCTTTTGGTGTCTGCGACTTTGGTTTATAACTCCCTTTTGAGTTTAGGAATATCTGTCAATGCATATCTACGGTTTTTCATAGGCATGTAAAGAAACATTGAAAGGTTGTATCTTCTTTCAAATACTGGATAATTGTGACCTTGAAAGTTGTTTCTTAAAAAAGGGGGGGGTAATGATGAAATTCTTCCTAAATAGTTGGTGATTGACCCTATATAGTGGGGTTGCCCTACTTGTGGGGTGTAAGACAAGCGGCCTGTATATTCTGTTAAGACTATCATGGAGGTTATATTACAGTTGATGTGCCTCTAGGCTGGTTATTGAGCTTACCATTCGTGTTTAGATACGGTCCATGCTGTGTGTATATGGATCTTGGGCAAAATTGCTTAAATGGGATAAATGAATGGTTGGTTGTGAACAAGGTTATGATGGATTGTGGCCGAATATGATTATGAATATAGTTTAGATGGGTTGTGGAATATGGTAAACATGGTTGTAAATGGGATGCTCGTGAGGTTGTAAGAGGTTGCTTATTGCATCAATGTTATGGGCCTTTTTTGGCACACATTCTTGGATTTTTGAAAAATGAGTAAATATGGTATATCCCATCTATATGTATTATGATTTTGGGGATTAACACTTACACTTACTACCTTACATGTGGTCTTCGACTCCGACTAAAGGGGTGTAGGACTTATTTACTAATGCATTTTTATGTTACAGGTGAATCCAAATTATAGATTGATTGCACGTATGAGTACTGTCACTGACCCAAAAAAAATAGTGTCAATTAATACCAAACTCTGTAAAGGCAACAAACAGGTATATGTGGCCCACTTCGAGGTTAGATTGCCTCATAAAACTCGTCTTTGGCCTTATCTCATGAGAGCTTGTAAAACACAAGGGGCTCCATATGGTTTTCTCCCTTGTAAATGAAACCATCTCTGAATATATAATTAGCTTTACCTTTCTTATTATTTATCTTTGAAATCAATTAAGTTGGGTGACATCTATAGCATGTGGGATACCCATGCATCACCTGCATACGGTGCTAATGCGAAACTAAAACTTGTGTTGTTTCCATGGGTGCAAGTGAGGGTTACTTTCTCAACTATGGTTTTCAAAGTTCCTTGGCTTGAAGATGGTGGATTTATATATCTCCAGGCTCTTGGTTCTCTTGTACTTGTGTATAAAGTTTGGTATTGATAGCCGTTTTTCGGCTTTCCATAATTTCCATAGTAAGCTACCTCACCCTATCAAATCACTCAAACATTTTGGTTATCCCTACCATTTCACTGTATATAGGTGTGTGTGAGTTAGGGGACTTTTCCCATATCTTCGTAAAAACCCTCAATTAGCTAGTCACTGGGCTAGTTGAGCCAAAACAATAAAAAAATTAAAAAACTAAAAATTATAGGTATATTATGGCCCATTTGTGTGTAAATATTTCATTGTATATAGGGCCTAAATAAAAGGATTTTTCATAATTATTTTGGTATTTATTTAAATATTTCTACCTATGGTGTGTTATTTATGCTATGTACATTGACTCACCATTACCATATTTTTTCTTACCATTTTACATACTCTTTATTCCATATAAAAATAATTTCATGCAAGCTTCTCTTATTTTTGGTGTAACTCCATCCCAAAAAAAATCCAAAACAACTAGTTCTATTTATATGTATATTTTTTCACTATTGTGATTTTTTCCTTCCTACATCTATTCTCTATTACTCTCATAAATTAGACCACCAAAAATATTCACCTTTTAATGGTAGACTTATAATGAGAGAGTTTTATTTTGACCCCTTTATATTTTTTCCACATATATTATTTATATTTGACATGTACATATTTTTTTAGACCCCTCAATATTTGATTTTCTTAGTTGTACTATTCACTTATATCATGATCTCAACAATATCTTCAATAATAGACCTACCAAATAAGGTCAAGGGTATGTGGAATGCATGCATGCACCATGGGGATCTCACTCTTGGAGGTATTCAAAAGAATCATCCAAAGAAGGACCTCACAAGGACTTTGTGCAGTGGAAAACAAAAATCGGTTTTGCTGATTTTTTAAAGATCACATGCTCCCCGAATTTGAAAAGGTGATACACACAAAAGTTGTAGCTCGTGGGTTGAACTTTTACCTTAAATTTTTTCATATTTTTTTGAGCTACGAGCTGTGAGCTATGATTTTATTGGTGGACCCCAGTTTGCCCATGCTATGCAGCCACACTCCCTCTTCCACTTCATCATTTTCCTCTTTCACACACACACTTCTCCACTCATCATCCCCACCTCTCTCACCACTCCTCTCTGCACCCTACTCACCTTCTTCTCAACCTTGAAGAATAAGAGAAACCATGGTGAACTCATGTCTCCTACACACACTTCCATTCCAAAATTGACCACCTAGTTTCATTTTTCCTCATCCATATTACCCATATCTATAAAAAAAACCACAAAATTCAGCCTCTTCTCTTGAAAGACAGCATCATGGTGATTGATTACTCATGTTCACTTACCTTGGCTCCCAAAGGAAGGTCAAGAGTGGAGAAAAAACGTACCGTCAAAGCTAGTGGAAGCGTCAAAATTGACCCTACTCAAGACACTTGGAGCATCAACATTGTAAGAAATCCATATTTTCTTACCTTAAGAGTTTTTTCTTCCTTATTTGTATCTCCCATTGTAAATATCCAATTCCATTTGTAAATCAATAAAAATCCTAACTCTACTAATTTACTAACACTAACCTACTATGAAAAGTCCCATCACCTCCACTTCTCTCCTCTCTCTCTTCTTCATCTATCCCCACCAACTTCTCGATAATTCCAAGAAAAAAAAATTAGATAAGTGCTGAAAATCTAACCCAACCATGGCTAGAGGAGTAACCCTAGCCCTCAAAATTGCTATAAAAGGAGGGTGTATCTAGCACAAAAGGGGGATCCATAAGCAAGAGCACTATGCTATAGCTTGAGAGGCCAAGCTCAACCTCTCTAGAAGGAGCTCTTGAGTGGAAGCTCATTGTCTTATGCGTGTGCATGTGTTTTATTAGGGGTGATTAGCAAGGGAACTCTATGCCATTGTAAGAGAGAGTGATCATTCAATTGAGAGTAGGAAATCTATCATTTCTCCTACTAGTGTAAGCCCAACATTTGCTGAATCAAGGAGGGTGGATTTGGAGTAAGTTTGGATACTTTGTCTCTCTTCCAACGTGAAGTAATGGACAACAATGATGTGTAACTGTCTTGGTGTTTTTTTTAAAGTTCTTGATAGCTTGTCTCTGGGTGTTGTCATCAATTTAGCCATAAATCCCACATACTGTAAGAGGGCGACAGGGTGGAGAGTACTCCCCTAGCCTTAAGACAGTGATTGGGGTGGCTTTTCTTGTGATGTGTTGTGGTGGTGTAATTTACTCAAGATATGTTGAACAAATACTAATCTCACTTTCATTGGTCATGACAGATTTGTAAGAAGGTATTAGTGCAACAAGCACCCCCTCCCCCTTCCCTCTTTTTCTTACATATATAATTGTGTTTGCTTGATCACTGTCAAACATTTCAAAGCAGCCCGAGCACTATCTCTCTCTCTCTCTCTCTCTCTCTCTCTCTCTCTCTCTCTCTCTCTCTCTCTCTCTCTCTCTCTCTCTCTCTTTACGCATCCTAGTTCGCATCCAAAACTAGGTGGTGCCCCAAATTTGTGTAGGGTTAGGTTGCGGGTTTGTCTGTGTGTTTGTTGTTTTTTCCAACCCCAACCCAACTGGGCAGCACGGTGTTTCTTTGTTGTTGGAGATCACTCATGAAATCCTCACTTTGCAAGGATCACAAGCAACCCTCACATGAATGCTACCCGCTCCACAATGCCAACCATAAACCTTTGCCTTTAGTGGTTCCTATCATGAGATAAAAGGAGAGATCTTGAGCTCTTGCAAGCACACACACAAACAAAGATGGAGGCAAAAGACCGTAAGTCTTCTTCACAAACTCAAGATAATAGGCCTACAAAACATAAGGGAAAATACAACATAAAAAAGGAACTAGTACAACGGTCTAGTAAGAACCACTAGTGACTAAGGTGTGTAGGCAAGTGTGCCATCACTCCGGTAGGTAGACCAACTTGATGTAGTCCAACTATAGTGTCACTGGCAAAGATATGCGTATCCACCAAGGCATGCCAGTATGATGACTGTCAGTGATAGTCATCCAGGAGTCATACATGTTGAGCTTGACACCTCAACACTCCCCTCAAGCTCAATGCCATCTCTTGTATGCCAAGCATTGATCAAAATTGTCATAGCTTCGCTGTCCCAAGGGCCTTCCGGAAGATATCTGCAACCTGCTCATCCATCACCATCATGTACTGTAGGTTGATATCGCCTGCTATGACTCTCTCTTCGATGAAGTGGTAGTGCACCTCAATGTGCTTCATCCTGGCATGAAACACTGGATTTCATGCCAACTATATACTGCTAAGGTTGTCTCAATACATGACAACAAGCCTCTATACCTATACTCCAAAGTCATGAAGTAGCAATCCCAACCATACTACCTCACATGTTGCCACTGCATGACCCCTGTACTCTGCCTCTGTACTTGAAAGAGCAACCATAGGTTGCTTCTTGCTGCTCCATGTGATAGCAACACTCCCAAGTTAGAACATGAATCCATTGGTAGACCTACAATCGTATGTACTACCAACCCAATCTGCATCTGTGTAGCCATAGAGATGCAACACCACATCATTCATATAAAAGAGTGCATAATCCAAAGTAGCACCCACATAGTGCAAAGTACACCTCATTGCATCCAAGTCTGATTTCCTTGGACATTGCATAAATTGACTCACCGATCCAACTGTGTAGCTCAAGTCTGGATGTGAGATAGTCAAGTAGATCAAGCTACCCACAATCTTCCTGTACATGGTAGCATTATCAAGCACTTGTCCTGTATCATTTCCCAACTTCAACTTTTGATCTAAGGACATTGCAATTGGCTTACAATCAGCCATACCATACTTTTTCAACATATCCAAAGCATATTTCCTTTGTCACAGCCATACACCTTCTTTCGTGCAAATAATTTCAATGCCCAAGAAGTATCGCACGTCTTCCAAGTCTTCATGTCAAATTCTTGCATAAGTAGGGCCTGCACTCCCTCTACTTCAGTTACACCAACAAACAAATCATCTACAGAGATACATATTACCACAATTCTTGCCTCATTCTTTTGCACATACAATGAATGGTCTGCATTAGACATCTGAAAGCCCAATGAAATGAGGAATACCACAGTCCTCCCATACCAAGCTCTAGGTGCTTGCTTCATCCCATACAATGCTTTCTTTACCCTACATACAAGGTCACATAGCCTCATATTTGCATAACCTTGTGGCTGCTCCATATACATAGTTTCCTCCAAGTCTCCATTCAAAAATGCATTCTTTACATCCATTTGTTTCAACACCCATTTAATGCGGCAACCACTACAACAATAAACACACAAACGGTATCCATCTTAGCTACGGGGTTGAACGTCTCCTCATAATCAATTCCATAAGTCTATGCATAGCCTTTGGCCCCACAAGTCTATCCTTGTACCTACTCACAGTGCCATCATGATTATGCTTTATTTTGTAAACCCACTTACATCCAATTGCCTTCTTATCCTTTGGTAATGGCACCAATTCCCATGTTCCATTTGCTTAAGTACAGTCATCTCTTCATCCATAGATTTCCACCATTTTTTATCCTTGGAAACATCCTCAAAACATGTGGGTTCTACTTCCTCTGTAATCTTTTCCATAAATGCACAATGGCGAGTCATATAACTGTCATAAGTCAAATCTCTGCACAGGATTTCTTGCTCTTTCTGACCTGTGGTCCAAGATCACTTCCAGGTGCCCTATTCCCTGCTTGCATTCTTCTTGCACCTGGAGTCTTCACAGAGGGCATGCCAAACTCCTCATCCAAACTCTACTCAGAACCACTGCTATCGCCATCATCATAACTAGCTCTCAAATTTGGCATCATCAAATTTTCCTTTCCTTTCCTTTCTTGGATACATTTGGAGTTTGTAGGACTCACTCTTTCATGTAACCTGCCACTCCATGGATACTCTGCATGACTTGCACTAGAGGACCCTTGCGGCCCACTCAAAACTTGTGATCATGCACCTGCATTTTCTACATCCACATTCTCTCTTACATTAGCCCCCAAATCATCTTTTACATCAGTATACCAACTTGCCATTTCATAAAAAACAACATCCTTGCTCACCCTCACTTTACCCGAGACATGATTATAACACTTGAATCCTTTTTGCTTAAGGGAATAGCCAATAAACACACATTTTTTAGCTTTTGGATCAAGATTACTTCTTAGCTCATCCGACACATGCAATAAGCAATACATCCGAACACTTTAAAATATTATACACCTGGTTTTTCACCACTGAACTTTTCTTGAGGTGTCGTATCATGTACTACAGCAATAGGGGTCCTGTTCATAATGTAGACACCTCTAGCAACAACCTCAACCCAATAACAATGAGGCATGTTCTTCTCATTTATCAAGCTCTAGCCACTTTTGCAATGTGCATGCTCTTTCACTCAGCAACACCATTTTGTTGTCGAGTATATCTCCATGAAAACTGCCTCTAAATTCCATGCTTTTTCAAAAAACCATTGAATTCATTGGAGAAGTATTCCCCCCCTCCATCTGTCCTTAAGCACTTTATATGTTTCCCAATCTGTTTTTTTTTCAACCACAACTTTCAAATTTTGAAAATGCATAAACACCTCACTTTTTTGCTTCATGAAGTAGACCCATACCTTTCTCATATGGTTGTCAATGAAACTCACATAGTATTTGCACCCACCCATAGATGCAGTCTTTGCCGAACCCCATACATATGTATTCACTGAATCCAATCCATTCTTGCTTACATGCTTATCATGAGGAAATGATGTTTTCGCTTGCTTTCCGAATTGACAATCTTCACATACTTTCTACATTTCAGCAACTCGAAACGTAGGTAAACCTGTAACCATCTCTTTAGTCTGCATCATTTTCAATCTCTGCAAAGTTACATAACCAATATGTTTGTGCCAAATATCTATATCTGGAACAACATCTACCCTCGTGCAAACATGGAATCATTAACCTTGGGCTCATTTACATCTAAAGTAAACATTCTACCCACTTTCTTTCCTTGTGCAACCAGCCTTCCATCCTTCTTGTGCTCTTCAACAAAGAGACCATCAGAGTTAAGCCTGACCTAAAAACCCCACTCATCCATTTTCCCAACGGAAACTAGGTTCTTTGTAATGTTGGGTACATGTAGTACATCAGCCATATACTTCACTTTACAAACTTTCATAGACAATGGTACATTTCCTGTATGCATAATAGGATGTGCGGTATCATCCCCAATTTCTACTAACTAGGATTTTGTAAAGTCTACATTTCTTTAAACCATTCATCATGGCTGGTCATGTGATTAGATGCACCAAAATACACATACCAGACATTATCACTAGATTTTTCCACGTTTGTAGACATACTATTCAATATGTGCTACATCATAGATAGCCTCTCGAGCTCATGGCATCCCTGCTAGTAGTTTCATAATTGTTTTACTACCTCCTATCTGGACAGTAATGTTTAAAATGACCATGTCTTCCACATCCCCAACAACTACAGTTCCGTGTTGACGTGCATTATATTATTGCACATTTCTGCTACCTCTTGGACTGCCCATTGCCTCAAAATTTTCCTCGAGCACCACATGTGTTCTGACCATGATTATTATTTTGTTGTTGTGCTTGGTGGTTTCCTCTTTCCTGGCCTCATCCACGACCTGTACCACATCCTCTTCCTCTTCCTCTGTTGTTGAAAATGATCTGTTCATAGTTGTTTCTACCCTACATAGAGGAGTCTTCCTCAAGTTCCTTCTCTTCCACAATCAATAAGAACACCAAATTTGTAAATGATGGAATGTTCTCTCGAAGATGGATGCCAGTTTTAAATTGTTTGTATTTAGGATCCAGACCTTGCAGACATACTTCTACTTTATCATCATCATCAATTGTAACACCAATCGATGCAAGTGACTCACAAATGTTCTTTATCTTCAAAAAATAGTCATTGATGGACAAAATTTTCTTCTGCACATTATTCATCTTAGTCTTCAACTATAGCTTCCTTGCCTTAGTATTAGTCACATCCAATGATAACAAAGTGTCCAAGCCTCCTTAGGAGATTGAGCATCCTGTATATGCCCAGTCATAGTGTCCTATACACTAAACAATAGACAATAAAAGACCTTTCGAGATCCTTGGTTCCAATCTTTAAATTTCTTAGTTTGTGAAGCACTTAGACCTTCCTCTGGTAGTAGTGCTGCTACCTCATGCTCTCCATCAATGTAGTCCCAATAACCTTTGCCCATAAGGAAACTGATCATTATGAACTTCCAAGCATGGAAGTTGTTCTTGTCCAACTTCTCACTGACAACCTAGTTAAGCCCATCATTGTTGGGCGGCATGTTTCAACCCTTCACACAGTCTTCGAGCAACCTACTAAAAATAGTCAATTACCACTTGTAATCGCAATCTACGTACATACACCTATTTCACTGTACTAAATATTGTCTGTGCAAACCAAATATTTTTGCACCACCTATATGTAGATCTGTAAAATCTTGAACCTTAGTGTTTTTGCATGCGAGCGCACTCTAACTCCAAAACAGGGTCAAAATGCACCCAAAATGGAAATTTGGCTGCACAATTAGAGTCCAAAGGACTATAAATAACCCTGAGATGCACACCCTATAAGTGGAATCACCCGAATCAAAGATCGTTGGCAACGACTCTCAAGAATACCGAAGCTGCTTCCTAGGCTGCTCCTGCTTGCTGCTCCAAGCTCCTTAGACACAACCAGTCTCTGATACCATGTCATGAGATAGAAAGGAGGAGCTTGAGATCTTGCAAGTGCACACACACACACACACACACACACACACACAAAGATGGAGTCAAGATAAGAGGTCTACAAAACATAAGGGAAAATACAACATAAAAAAGGAACTAGTACAACAGTCTAGTAAGAACTGCTAGTGAGTGAGGTGTGTAGACAAGTGTTCCATCACTCTAGTAGGTAGACCATCTTGATGTATTCCAACTATCATTGGAGAAGATATATGTATCCACCAAGGCATGCCAGTGATGATGACTGTTGGCGGTGATAGTCATCCAAGAGTCGTACATGTTGAGCTTGACATCGCAATAGTTCCTCACTACTGCCTTAAGAATCATGCACTCGCTATCAATCAGTGAGATATAGACGGATAATGGTCGTGGAATTTGTTCTTGCTTAGTTGCTTCTCCCTCCATAATTGTTTCCTTGCCAATTGGGATTGTCAAAGACCATCGAGGGACCCACCACGTGATTTAGCACCTTCAAAGCAATTCACAAAGTTTGAACCAATGCATCATGTGGAATGGAGACATGCTTCTGCTTGACCCACTCATTATCAAGCAACAGCTTGAGCTCCTACAACAAGACATCCAAGAACTCCAACACTAACTTGTAGAACATGAGAAATGCGACCGAAACAAAGAATTCAGCGAAGAGTGACTTGCAAAGATTCTCACGGAAACGTTTGACAACCAAGTGGATTGTAAAGACCAAAAAATCACTCACTGTGCCTTCACCTTCTCCTGCTATGACGATTGCAAAATTGGTAACACAGTCCTCTCTTGGCTTATCCAATTTGATGATTACTTTGCTAACAAACCCTTTTTTTGAGAAGGACAAGGTCGTGTGTGCCACAAACCACTTTATCGGTAAGGCATCACTATGGTGGAATGTCATATGTCACATCGCACAATGCCCAACCACTTGGCACAAGTTTCAAGAGCAGATCAAGAAAAAAAATTCCCACCCCAATTCTACTTACATGCTTGATGTGCTTGGTCCACTTTCTCTTGGATAGAAGCCGAGATAGAACTGATACACTGAAAGATTTTGGCAATGCCTGCTGCTCCTACGCATGATGGAGGATGTCCCATAAGAGAAGCTCTAAATCAAGTATGAAGACAGACACAACCACGATATTCAAGCCAAGCTTCATGCTCTGAAGCCAGCATCTCTCTATGTGGAAATTTCTTATGCACATGATGTTGAAAAGGAGATCAATTGATCATGCATATGCTACAAGTTAATCAACCATGACATCAACCACCTACCTTCAACAATTTTTTGTGCTATGATAATAATTGTAGGTATAACCCCAATAATTATTAGACACTGCTCACTCACAATTTCACACTTGCACGTGCTTTTAATGCTTCACACAATATACCACCTCCATGCACTATCTTTAACTCTGGTCCACAATGGACTAAAATTGGGCAACCACCTCACAATTTCCCACCACAGCATGTTGCACCCACCGCCGCACATCCCACAAATATCATCCTTGCATCGTCTGTTGTCTCTATCACAGGATTGGCCATGTCATTGGCCAATCTCCCTCTCAACCACCAATGGCCCAATCATGTGGCCCAACTTCATAATCTTGACACGAATACAAAAGTCTATGATGACTGGACCAATGATCACTAACCTGTTGATCTCAACTCTACCGGTGCAACATGTACTACTATCACCATAAACTCTTTGTTGCACATGAATGCTTCTATACATGATACGATAGTCTCTCTTTTGCACGACGATGGCAGCACACATGATTTTATTTTTGAATGTCTTGCACCCAAATAATCATGACTAAAATTAAATCATCATTTAAAGTGGAGTGCATTTCAAGAAACATAGTTTAATGGTATTTACATGGTTGATGACCTTGAAATCACTCTAGGTGCAAACATCCAAAAGCACAATTTTCTTGTTGCAGCACTACAATCCATCGATGTAATTTTAGGTATGCCTTTTTGTCATGATCATAACCCCAACATTGACTACAAGACACAATAAATGTACTTCACTTTTAACGGTCAATACATCACTCTCAAATGCGACCCAAAACTTGAGACATACCCACTCCTTTCACACAATCAAGTTAAATGTTCACTTAGGAAAGAACACAAACTGTATATGGTGTATGTGATAGAAGTTGAGAAAGAGCAGCAACCCCTCTCTCTCCTCAATAGCAACAATTTTTGCATGCATATGATGATTGTTTTTCTCATGATTACCGCCTCATTAAATCCCTCTTGCAAGACGACATAGACCACATGATAGAGATCATCCCTGGAAGTCAACCACTGCACTATGCACCATATCGTCACAATCCCATGCACCAATATGAGATTCAACTACAAGTCTCTAACGTGTTAGAAAAAGGACTTATTAGACGTAGATCCTATCCTTTTGATGCACACATCCTACTAGTCTAGAAGAAATATAAATCATTTAGGATGTGCACTAACTATTGGGCTCTCAACAAGGTCACTGTGAAGAATTGCTACCCTATTCCCCATGTGGATGACCTCCGCCTCAATGTTTAGCAAGATAGACCTAAAATCAGGGTATCATCGAATTTGTAAGAACCCAAACAATATATTTAAAACCGCATTTCTCACATAGTAATGCTTATTAACCCTAGAGGGGCTATGTTCGTGGAAGCAATTGACAGCTCATTGAAAGAGAAGACTATCACCTACCTAGCAGGGGTGTATGAGCATGCAATTGCAAAGGTAGGTGGACCAAAGAATGTGACTGCTATGGTCATAGATAATGCGTCCAACTACAAAGGAGCAGGAAGAGCTATTCAAGTCAAGTATTCGGATATTTCTTGGGTACCATGTGCAGCTCACACTGTAAATTTTCTTTTAAAAGATATTGGTAAAATGGCATGTGTGAAGCAAACTTTATTGGATGCAAATCGTGTGGTGAAATTCATTAGAGAGAATCAATTTTCGTATGCTCTTTTTCGAACCAAGTCACCAAATAAAGCTTTGCAAATATTTTTCCCGACAAGGTTTGCTACAGCATACTATTGATGCGGTCCGGGGCGGGCAACAAGAAGAGCGGCCTCTAAACACCCTTCGACCCTCTTGTGTTGCTCAAATGGGGCTGGGGCAAGCACAATCAGAGACAAAAACAACCCACAACCAGAAACAAAACAAGAAAAGGGTCACCACCTAGTTGTAGATGCGAACTAGGACGCACGTGATATCTCCTTGTACTCAAACGCACAAAGAGAGGGGAATGCAAGATAGCCACACACACCAAACACAAACATTTACCACACCAGAGAGAGGTAAAGAGCACAAATCAACTTGAGCAACTCAGTCTTAGCCTTAAAGACTAGATGTACACAAAGCTTGATGAGAAATAGAGAGACAACACCAAACTTGACCTTGTTGCCAATACACAAATTGTCTTAGGGTCACGGGAGCCCTCTCAGCGAGCACCCTCTTACAATTGACCTTTTAGGCAAACCATTCAACAAGCCCTCAAACCACCAAGCATGAAATGGCACAACAAACTTCAAGGACAATATACCTTCAACCACCTCATGAGCCAACTTATCAAGTCAATTTGGAGAGAAGAGTCATAGTTGCAGCATACAATTGCACCCAAAACTATAAATCTTATTTATTGGACAAGAGTAGGCTACAAGTGTGATGTGGAGTATGGTATCACTCCACTCCTCTAGATGGCATAACTAACTTCAAGCTTCTCCATACACCTATGTGTAGGATGGAATAGAGCACTCACAATGCATATACTCTACACAACTAGGCTTGAAGAGTGGTGTGTTATGTTGAGAATGGTGTGGTGTAGTGTGATCATGTGATGATTTACAAGGGAGAGAAAGGTTCTATTTATAGGTTTTAGAAGCCCCGATTAGGATTAGGCCTAATCAAGTTTATTTGAAGGAATAAAAGATTATGCATATTTTTATTTTTTTTAAATGGGGGTGGGTCTCTCTTGTCCTTTGAGTCACATGGATGTGGGCTCATGGGAAGAGAATTATTGAGGATGAAAGGAGAGAGGGATTGAGTGAATAATTTGGGAGTGCCTACTCTAGTAGAGGGTGCATTTTACAATAAGGTTAGTGGTTAGTAGTTAGTAATTATCACTAAAACATATTTACAAAATCATTCACTAAATGGTGAGACATATGATGAGAAAAGTTAGAGAAGGGATGAGTTTGTAAAGAGAGGTTGAAGCTTTGGAGAAGTTGATATTCACCTCTTTACAACACCGGTAGAAGAAGCAGTCAGCATGGCGAAGTAGCGCGTGTCGATGAAGCTATGTTATCTTCAAACCTTGGAAAATTCATGATAAACGCATTCATTTGCAGAGGTTATCCTTGGATTTTTGCTGATTTTTTGAAGTTCTTTACAAAGCTGAAGAGAGTATGGTAATATGGACATATATGTAGAGAGAAAGGGGGACACATAGTGTGTAGAAATGGAGGATGAAGGCTATGGAGGTGTGAGAGAAGTTACAATGGTGAAGAGGGTGAATTAGGACATGGGAGTTGTAGGTTTGGGAGTGGGAAGGAGAGGGAGGAGTGTGTAAGAGTGAGTAGGTGTGTAGAAAAGAGGAAAATGATAAAGTGGAAGAAGGAGGGTGGCTGCATAGCATGGGCAAACTGGGGTCCACCAATAAAATCATAGCTCACAGCTCGTAGCTCAAAAAAATATGAAAAAATTTGAGGTGAAAGTTCAGCCCACGAGCTACAACTTTTGTTTGTATCACCGTTTCAAATTCGGGGAGCATGTGGTCTTTAAAAATTCAGTAAAACCGACTGTTGTTTTCCATTGCACAAAGTCCTTGTGAGGTCCTTCTTTGGATGATTCTTTTGAATACCTCCAAGAGTGAGCCCCCCATGGTGCATGCATGTATTCCACATACCCTTGACCTTATTTGCTAGGTTTATAATTGAAGATATTGTTGAGATCATGATATAAGTGAATTGTACAACTAAGAAAATCAAATATTGAGGGGTCTAAAAAAAAATATGTACATGTCAAATATAAATAATATAGGTGGAGAAAATATAAAGGGTTTAAAATAAATCTCTCTCATTATAAGTCTACCATAAAAAGATGAATATTTTTGGTGGTCTAATTTATGAGAGTAATAGAGAATAGATGTAGGAAGGAAAAAAACCACAATAGTGAAAAAGTATACACATAAATAGAACTAGTTTTTTTGGATTTTTATTGGGATGCAGTTACACCAAAAATAAGAGGAGCTTGCATGAAATTATTTTTATATGGAATAAAGAGTATGCAAAATGGTAAGAAAAATATAGTAATGGTGAGTCAATGTACATAGCATAAATAACCCACATAGGTATAAATATTTAAATAAATACCAAAATATTTATGAAAAATCCTTTTATTTAGGCCCTATATACAATAAAATATTTACACACAAATGGGCCATAATATACTTATATTTTATTTTTTTATTATTTTTTTATTTTTTTGGCTCAACTAGCCCAGTGACTAGCTAATTGAGGGTTTTTAAGAAGATATGGGAAAAGTCCCCTAACTCACACACCCTATATATAGTGAAAGGGTGAGGGTAACCACAGTGTTTGAGTGATTTGATAGGGTGAGGTAACTTACTATGGCAATTATGGAAAGCCGAAAAACGGCTATCATTAGTCCTCCCTCAGAATGATGGTATATTCATGTACCATCATGGAGCATCTTTTCCAAAGAGAGTGCTTCAGAGTCCTTGACGAGATCTTCATTGTTTGGCCCCTCAGAATTTTGGTTGGAGTTACACTCATGCTTCATGTAACAATACTTACATGAGACAGCTGCCCTTTGACAGATCTTTGGTAGATCCTTTGGTAGAAGGCGACTCAAATAAGGCTTCAAGCGATACCCGTTTACCTTCCTAGAGTGCTCTTTCCCATTCAAGTCCGTAAGCTGATAATAGCTTGAGTTGAAAGCCTTTTTGACTATGTATGGCCCCTGCCATCTAGTTTCAAATTTGGCATCAAAACGGTTATCGAGTCGATTGTCATACCTTAGCACCAGATCTCCTTCCTTGATGACTTTGTCCTTTAGTTTCTTGTCGAGCTTTTCTTTCACCTGCGTAGCTTTCCTCTTGTAGCACTCGTATGTTGCTTCTCTTTTCCACTCAAGCTCAGCTAAGGTAAGAAGTCAATCCATCCATGCTTCTTGATCATCTTGTGCTGCTTTGCCATGAAGTCGCATTGTTGGAATGTTGAGCTCAATTGGTTGTAAAGCCTCTTGACCATAGACCAAGTGAAATGGTGTGAACTCCGTGGATTCCCTATATGTGGTTCGATAAGCCCACAAGGCACCATCCAAGAAGTCATCCCACAAATTTGTCTTGTTTCTCACCATCTTTCTAATGATGCTTGCAATGACACCATTAGCTTTTTCTACCAGACCATTTGACTGGGGATAGTAGGGTGTACTGTGACGATGTAGAATGTGAAGTTCTTCACAGACTTCTATGAGCAAGCCCTTCTTAAACCCTAGACCATTATCAGAAACAATCTCCAAAGGTGTGCCAAATCTACAACAAATGTGAGTGTAGACAAATTTTCTCACTGTCCTCTCGTTCACCTTTGCCACACTTTGTGCTTCCACCCACCTAGTCATATAGTCTACAGCCACTAGAATGTAGAGTTTACCATTTTTTGTCTTAGGCAGCAAAAAGATACTATGGTCCTTTCCAAATCTTGAAGCCTATCAATGAGATGGCTTATCAACTCAAGTTGCCCAACCATTGGCTTATACACAATGCCTTTCATGTAAGCTTACTTAATCCCTACAAAGGAGAGCCACCAATTGAACCAATTATTGAAGACCCTCCCGAAGTCGAAGACCAAGAAGAGGTGCTACAACCCGAAGCTGTCATTCGGCATGAAGACAAGGTACTACGACATGGTAAGATAATCCGACGGTATCTTATTAAGTTCAAAAATTATCCTTTTCAAGATGCTAAATGGATGCAAGGAGTACAACTTAAGGATAGTATGAACCTTGTCAATGCTTACAATGCTACATTAGAGTAAGCAAATATACAAATTTCTTTTAAATGACTCATGTTTTTGTCTTATATGACTAGTCCTCTTTTTAATTGTGCACAAATTTAACTAGTATGCATGCTTAGAATCATGTTTGTGATGACGACGTCTCTCAAACACCAAGTAGAATTTGTCACTCTACTTTGGGAGAATGAAATGGACTAAAAAGCAGACATGCTTGCGACAGCTATGTCTCCCAAGCACCAAATGGATTAGTCATCCATCTTGGAAAGTTGTCGTAGGATAAAAAAGGGATCCTCTACCCGCTAAGTACGATTGACTAATGACTAAGCCTTTATCTCTTCTACCTCATAGTCAAGGACGACTATGATTTCAAGAGAGAGGTAATGTCATAAAATCTGATATCTAACCAACCCAAATGATTTTCTCATATTAAATTGATCACTTAATGTGGGAGAATAAACGGGAACAAGTGTTAAGATATAGATATGTGCTTATAGATCTATCTCAACACGGGGCCAATGGTAAAGGGACCCAAAAGGGAGATGGTCTATCAAAGAGCAAGGCTAACCAATGGAGCATAAGACCTTAGGGTTAGCTTCATTGAAGACCTCCAATAAATGTGTGTAAAAGTCCTTTGACCTTAGGTAAGCTAGGGCTGAGCTTGAGGTGGGAACCCGGCCCAAGCTCGACGTGCTTGTCCTGCTTGAGGTGCTTGTCATGCTTGAGGTGTTTGTCATGCTTGAGGTGCTTGACTGGCTCCATGCTTGATTAAGGTACTTGAGGTGCCTTGAGAAGCTTGCCTGAGATGCTTGTGGGAACACCCCGTAGTTCAAGTGCTTTGTCATGCTTGGTGAGTAAGGTGCTTGATCACCTAAAGTCAAAATCATTCCTACAAGAGGGGGGGCGAGCCCTTTTCCTAGGGGCTAGAGAGAGAACACCCACTCACACACACAAGGGAAGCCCCAACTTGAAGAGGCAGCAAGGACACATGTCAGGCCCCTACCCATGTTACCTTCATGTGTTTCTTGAAGCCTATTGGCTAAGCTTCAAAGGGGTCCAATGATAAATTACATGAATTATCTAATTGTTTTAGCATTTATCTAGCCCTCTCTCTCAAAAAGGAAAGGGGGACACTTGTCTCAAGGCTACCCCTACTGCTTGTAATGCCTCCTGCTCATGATTGGCTAGGCCTGGGAGGGTCCAATGAGCTTCAAGCATGAGCTACAAGGGGGGGTCCACCCAAGCTAGCTAGGGGCTTGCTTGAGGGGTATACTCACCCACACACACTCACAATCACTCTCATTGTGTGCTATGCAAAGTGCAAGAGCTCCCTCGCCTTCTCCAACCAAGTAGAGGTTGAGAGCCTACACCAACACTCTTGGCTATGGAGTGCAAATCCAACCAAGAGCCATGCTTCAATGCTTAAGCTTGACATCTCCTTCTTCTTCATTACTATGCTATTATGTATACTAGCAACAAGAGTATGATAAGTGAGGAACTAGTTCTTTCTCCTATGAAATGTTTCTTCTTCCTCTTCCCTACCCTCATTCCCTGCTAGCTCTCTCCACCTTCTAAGTTGTTTGAGGTCTTGGGACTGAGGCTTGGGACAATTAAAGCTTTCTTCAAGTTCATGTTATGCTATGATTGTGATGCATGAAGCTTTCCATCTTCATTGCATCACCTAGGTCACAAGGAACACAAAGAATGTAATGTAACAAGTCTCTCTTAATGGGAGAAATCATAATACAAATGCCTATTGGAGGGGGGACCGGCTCCACATAAATCCGGTCCTCAACTGTTGTCATGTTCTCTAAATTCTCTCTCTTGCAAAAGTATTGTTCCTGCCAAGTTACCTAATTGCTATGATTATGTTGCTATCTTCAATTATGTCTACCCGCTATGCTCACAAAGTTATTTCTCGAAAGTATTCTCATTAATTTCCGCTATTCTCAAGTTGAATAGGCTAATTCCATTACATGCTACTTTAATGCTTATTTTTCTTTCTCAACACAAATTATCTTGATTTCTTACACATTCTTTTGGGTGTAGATCATCCATTGCTCCAGTCTAGTTTTGGGTTGAATAGCTGCACATTGAAAAGCATGTTTTTTTAATTTTCTCATGGATTAGTATGCTTTTGTAGTAGTATAGAGCCATGCACATGCAGAAATAAGTAAAGGATTCTTGGCACTCTCCTCACCATAAAAAGGTAGCAAGTTTGAAAGTGTAAAAGGGAGAATCTATCATCCAAGGTCTTTAGAACTTTCAAGGTAGAGCTTTAAATCTCCAATATGGTACATTCCCCTTCCTTGCAGTCAACCTGACTCTTAGTGGAAGATCACAAAACATCCATTGGATCTAAGAACTTGCTCTTGGAGCTAGAGAGACAAGATAAATTCCAAACCAATTTAAAATTCAAGGATGAAGACTTGGAGAAAGCGATCAAGAATTGAAGTGACAACTGAAGCCTATGTCATATTTGCATTACGTCTTCTTTAGAAAAATCCTTGTAACCAATCTCATTCTCAACACAACACCTTTGTTTGACATGGAGTTGACTAAAAAGGTGCACGGGATAGCAAATACATTTACAAGGTGATGATGAAAAAGGTGGATTAGAAGGTTGAGTTTGAAATAATACTAATAGAGCCCATGATTAGATTCATGGTGTAGACATATGATGTCTTTTTTGTGAAGTTGTTTAACTATTTGCTTTTCCAATCTCTATTTACTCATGTACAAAGAAAATTTCCCTTTGTACAAAGATACTTTCCATAATTAGAGGTTTAGTTGTGTGCTGGCCAATCTAATGTTGGAGCTCTTGTTGTTTGTGGCTGATTGTGTGATGTTTCAAGGGTAGATGTATAGTTAAGGTAAATATGAGCAGAAAATTCTTGTAGCTTTGTTGATTTCAGTTGATGCTACTTAACCACTTACAAGTGTTACTCATTTACTCATCTCATATGATGTAGAATGTGGTTGTTTTGGTAAATGTTTTTCTCAACTTAGCACATGGGGGGGTCGGGGTCACTTGTAGCCTCAATTAATTTTATAGAAGAGTAAAATTTAATTAATTATAAATATATTTTGAAGAGTGTTTTATACCAAAGTTGCTACTTTCAGGAATGCATCATTTTAATCAACAAGGGGAGATATAGAAATTCTTTGATTTTAAATGAAGAAAGAGAAAGATGCATTGATTGCTAATGTGCTCATGAGAGAAGAGAGGAATCATAGAGAGACATGTGGGGGAGAGGGAGAGAGAGAGAGAGAGAGAGAGAGAAAAGAATGGGTGAAACCGAGGGAAGAAACTAGTGAGAAAGAGATGTGGACACAAGGGGAGGGCGAGAGCAAGAGAGTACCAAGCAATGTATAAAGAGGATTAGGGAATAGGTGGAGGTGGTGGAGGGGGAGAGTGTGGAGGAGGAGGAGAAGAGGAGGAGAAGGTGGAGGACAAGATAGTATGGTAAAGGAGGAGAATATTGGGAGGCTTGGAGGCCAAAGAGGGCTAGAGTAATGGTGCATCAGCCGCCCAAGAAAGAAAAAAAATTCTTTGCAAAGCTCGCTCCATATCCTAACTCTATATGTGAAGATAAATATGATGTGGTTGGGCACCAAACATCAACAATATCCATAGATACAAAACAAGGAGAGGTATGTGTGACAAAGCAAGATGTAAAAAGAGTCTCCAATACTTAGACATGGACCAATCATCCCTAAACCTCACTTATCTCTCTCTCTCTCTCTCTCTCTCTCTCATGCAACCATTTTTTGACCAGATAGACAACAATTCACTCTTTTGATCATAACTTCTTCATCCAAACTCCCATTTGGGTGAACTATAGCCTCAATGAAAGAGCATGATACCCTCTTTTCATTGATGTAAAAACATAAATTCTCAAAGTTATGAAAGGCTTTTTTGCAACAAAAGTTCTACAGTGAGCAGGTTCAGGGAAGTTGATTCTAATCTCTTATTTTACATACAATGTCTTTCAGCACTTGTAAGGGTTCTTCTTCATCAGCAAGGTCCACAACCATTGTGGAAAATGATCCAAAATCTTCAAAGTGTGGAGATAGCAACACAACCACTTGACCAACAACATCAAAAACCATGATCATGGCATACTTGGTATCATTGCAAGAGACCATAAACAAGGAAGGTGAAGACTTATGGGCACTTGCAATAGAGAATATCAAGAGGAAGGCTTGAGATGCAAGCAACACTTTTGATGCAACTTGAAGAGGAAGTCAAGGAATATAAATTCTCTCTTGTGGAATTAAATGCTTTGAAGGAGCGCATGAGAAAATTAGAGAATGACCATGTATTGAAAGAGGAGAAATTTGACACCATGTGTCCGGATGTATGCAACAAACATGTATGCACAAACAAGTCTTGGGATGATGTATGTGGTAACAATGTGGTTCCTAATTTTTCATTCATGCAAGCTATGGCTCAAACAAAAAATGTTGAGAATGTGGATGTAGAGGAGTTGAAGAAATGGGTTCTTCTCTCTTGAAAGTGCCATACATGCTTTGAACTCTCTTGTGATCTACGCTGGGTTAAATACCATTTGCACGCATGCACGTGTGTGTGTGTGTGTGTGTGTGTGTGTGTGTGTGTGTGTGTGTGTGTGTGTGTGTGTGTGTGTGTGTGTGTGGTGTGTGTGTGTGACTACTACACACTCCCCTTATCGACTCTCAAGTACTCACACCTAATTACAAGCATCAATATAGGTGTCAAGAAGTCAAACTATTTACCATTGCCTATACTAATGCCCAAACCAGCATGGTGACACCCCCTTTCAAATAAAAAAATTCAGGTTTTCAGCCTCTCTTTCTCTCTGTTATGTGCACGCTCAAGTTCTTTGGCTCTGCTCCCTGCTCCCTCTTGCGACTTATCCCTACCATAGCTACCTCTCTCTCTCTCTCTCTCTCTCTCTCTCTCTCTCTCTCTCTCTCTCTCTCTCTCTCTCTCTCTCTCTCTCTCTCTCTACCTGAGGAAAGGACTATTTTATGTGTACAAAAGAAACCTCTCGAGATGCTACTAGCATAAGGATCTTTGGACCGATTTCCACCTAGTAAAAGTTATCCCATTTGATTGATTTGCTAGATTGAACTAGAAAACCCAACAAGTATACCATTTGCATTGCAACCAGTAAAAGTGTGGCCTTGCCATGTAGTTGCTAGATGGAACTAGCAAAGTCATGCTTCCCATTTGCTATAAAGTAATTGAATGTTCTTCCCACTTTCCCTACAAAGAAATTGGTGCTACACATTTGCTATCTAGTAATTTAGTGCAAGTAGATGGATCTAATGTTTCCTTATATTGCAATGGTTGCTACATATTTTCTATCTAGTAATCTAGTTCAAGTAGATGGGTCTAAAACATTATTCCTAAATAGCAAAATATGTGTTCTTATAAAATTGCTATATGGCATTTGATTGGATTATGAAATTTTCTACACAGAAAAAGTTCCTATGCAATCTCATTAAATTGAAATTCACTAAATGGGATCTTTTGTCACTTAGAATACAATATGTTAAAAGATATATAACATTAAAGGTCAAATATGATGGCTTGGTGGTGTCACTTGCTTTATAGAGGCTTGCATCCATGAGTCAACTTTTGCCTCCATCCACACGACCTTAATTTGGTGATTTCCATGTCACTCCCCTTACAATGTTGTTTATGCCTTGTATGTACAAGGACTAATTCTTTACCAATTTTAATACATCAATTCAGTATATCGATTCTTGAAAATCCCATGCTTGTGATGATTATTTGAATTAGCCTCAAAGTTCATTTAGACGAGAGGCAGAGGTGTACTCTATTTTCCACTTGTTTTTCTTGCATGGAAAACTCAACCGTTGATAAAGCTATCTTAATTGACATCAGCCCAAATATACATATTATTTGGATTACAAGCTATATACTATTTGAACATTACACATGGCCAATTCTTACTAGTCAACCCCCTATACTAATCCAACCCATTATGAGTACTTTTATTAGATTATTGATGATGAGTGCCTTTTGATATTTTTAAGTTTATTTTGTAACATCATGAGAAACTTGAATTTCTAGTTGAAACAAGCTATTTTTTATAGCCATAAGTGCAATTGGGATGGTTGAGATGTTGTCCAATGTTCTATTGCCTTTACTATTAACTAATGGACAATTAATACTGAATTATATCCCACAAACCAGATTACTTGTTTAGAAATGTCCAAAGTCTTTGATGATGAAGACATTTAGGACTATTTACACTTCAATTTTTGTCTGCTTGGACCATGAAGAGTTGTAGAAGATGTCACATCATGAACATTGCAAGTAATGCACCACTACAAGGCATATAATTTGTGTTTCACGTTTAGGTAAAGACTTTGGACATTTCCTACACCATGTTTGTAAGATCCCTTCATTTTTGTTTATCTAGCTTCTTTTTTTCATATTAAGAGATTTCTAGTCTGTGCCCTACCCTTGTGCAATAGGTATATACCTCTTGGAGACCTATCTTTAATTTTGTATATGTGCAAATTTGAGCAAATAAGTAGAAGACAAAGATCCTCTTGCACTCATTAAGAGAGATTGTTAAACTTCCTTAAATCTACTTGAGGCAACACTAAACTTGAGTAGGTGTGCTCTCAAAACATTTTATACAACATCCTAACTTTGCATATATCATCAAGATTTGTATCCCTACTTATGAGATGCACTAAAGAGGACTGCATGGACTTTAAATAAACAGAGGCATCAAGCACATGAAAAATTTTACACCTTCTCTCTCTCTCTCTCTCTCTCTCTCTCTCTCTCTCTCTCTCTCTCTCTCTCTCTCTCTCTCTCACACACACACACACACACAAACATGAGTACTTATTTAGCTAACATTTCTTTCTATTACCTAACAACTAGGTTTTGTCTTTTAAATCAAACCCTAGGTTTACTCACATATTACGTGGCTTTATAAAAACACCCCCATATTGTTCTCATTTTTTTCTATGGGTATCCACCCATGCTATAACTGGGGCTGGTAGCATCCGGAAAACTAGCTTTATAGAATTGGTTACTCTGCCTATTTTTCTCTTAGGCTACCCTTGGATAAACCTACCGTGGGATGGTACCCCTGAGGAGGAAGTCTAATAAAGCCTAAAATGTGGGCATTAAAAAGGTCTCTTTTAACGAGGCCAGACTCACGCTCTACCTCTTTGCTTGACTCATTCTCTCCTCCTTGCCGTGTTAATGGCGTGTAGGAAACTCTGTGGACCATAACCGAGTCCCATCAGAGCCGCGGCTGCATTTGATTCATCAATAAAAGTGGCACCCTGCCAACTCAAGCTTGGAATGGTGGAGTATACTTCTTGCTACATGCCATGATTATTTTTTATCAACCTTCTTCTATTTAAACAAGTGAGGGTGCATTTTGTCCCTCACTTAGCCTTGTGTGTGCTGATTTGTGTAAGAAATTGAAAGAGAGGACTGTGTGCATTACTATTTGCTATGGTGGTATGGAGCTCACAATGCAACCCTCGCAGGTTGGTAATTGACTCAAAATTACTCTTTATAGTATGGTAATCTCTCTTTGAAAGGTGGTTCTAAGGTGATGTAAGCACGTCTGCCCGTATACATTTATGAAGCATCTGTGATAATGGCATGGCTTGGTAAGGCCCACTGTGTGGGTGGCTAACATTTTTTTTTGATAGTGAATGGCACAAATGGCTATCTTTTAACACTTGGTATGGTTGATTGGTTAAGGCTGATTTAACAAGTGCTTAGGTTGATTCCTTGCCTTAAAATGCACCAGGTTTGCATGAAAAACTAGGTAAGGTTTTTCTGTTCCTAACCTAGTTTTTGACATTGCTATGTACTTTGGTCAGATCCATGCAAAATTGAAACTTTCTATGGATTGTTATGTAGCCTTGTGTAAAAGAAACGTACTCCACATTCTTAGTTTGACTAGGTAACCTTCTTACCCCAATGGAGGAACCACACATGGTGTGGGAGTGTTTCATTACTCGCAATTGATATGAGTTGCATGTACTTTAGAAGGGAACTCTTCATATGGCTTGAACTCTAACAATACTATACACAACTTTGATACTAGGTATTAGTTGGACCTCCTACCTTTTGATACTAAAAGAACACTAATGATCCATTTC
Organism: Adiantum capillus-veneris; assembly: GCF_014529385.1. Classification (NCBI taxonomy): domain Eukaryota; kingdom Viridiplantae; phylum Streptophyta; class Polypodiopsida; order Polypodiales; family Pteridaceae; genus Adiantum; species Adiantum capillus-veneris. Next base: position 143,415,573 of record NC_140944.1, on the reverse strand, counting down.
TTTGTCTAATTTCCTAACTCTGTATTTGACACGAGGATAACTTTTCATACTATTGCGTGGTATAATGGGTTTCTTCTTTGTGCCATTCTGGGATTATTGTATGTACCAAAAAACGCGCTTACTTTCTTATATAGCGTAACATCTAGAATATATGTTGACAATATTGGGTAATTTTTTAGACAAGCTGTAAATAGGTTTTTTAAAACTCTGGCTCGTTACTGACATAGAAAGATGTGGTATTGAGCTCTATTTGTCCTTTGGAAGGATTGATACCTTGTTCAATAGGTTGATACAATATACTTGATGAAAAGATTGGTATAATTTTTAAAAAAAAATTGGGACACACAAACTTGAGAAGAATGATTCAATTAGCCCAAGGGAATTTATATATTTTTGAGGTAGATAAACATGGCCGAGTCGGTTACCTTTTTCTGCCGATTAGAAGTTGGGCTGATAAGAGGCATTCAAAAGATCTTTTTTGGTTACTTCATAGCTTCATAGTACTTAAAAAAACTAAAGGAATTAGTGCTTGATAAATCTGGCAAAATCAGATATTAAAATGAATTGCTTCGATTGGAAAGGTTGGTGTACTTCTGGTAATATATTTTGTTTAAGATATAACTAAAAGATAGGAACCAAACTTATAAATAAAAATCTCTTACAAACTAATTTGGAACACCCAAAAAAACTATGGACATTGGTTTTAAGTTAAAAAAGTTGTAAGTTGGGCGTGGATAACAACTCATATATTCCATTGATACCAGCTAAACACACTCAAGGCTAACATATGTGCTCTCTTGTTTGGATGGATGCAGGTGAGGACTCTATCCTTTGTTGGAATTAATTTTTTGCTTAAAGCAAATGTCTCTCCATGATTACACTTGCTCCTACTGCTTGGGAAGTACTTCTAATATGAGTTTAAACTAGAATGAGGCTTCATTCTCATAATCTTTGTACAAAGATAATTATAAGCCTGAGTTGTATTTGTACTTATCATTGCCTTTTCTCTAAATCCAATTGTAGACGGCTGAGACAGTTTCACTAGGTGGGAACGCTCTCTTATGAGACGGGCAGTGAATCAGTCAGTAATTACTACGTTAACTACCATGGTAAACCCAAGGCATATAAATAGGGCCCATTACATTGTAATGGGGTTAGCATAATCCTGAGCATAATCGGGTTAGCATTTTGGTGGCATTTGTTGGCAATTGTACTTGAGTTGTCAATCATTGGCAGTTGTTGTCGGCTGTACTCTATCTATCTTTCTGTTCATAAGACACATCATACTCATTGTAATACTTCATCTGTAATTCTGTGCGCTCCTTGCCGCACTGTCGAAGCAAGGGACTTGCCGATACACCGTGTGCGAGCCACAAACGGCTCCAAGCACACAACAAGCCTAAACTAGCAAGCTCAAGAGAACAAAGGGTGTGTCACTCACCGCTCTACGCTCGCCTTCGTGGTGGATTCCTCGCCGCGATGAAGAAGAAGCTGCAGTCGTGCCGCGCTCAACCGCTTCGCCGCCGTCGTGCCTTCGTAATGCTCGATCGCACACACACTCTCCCTCTCTCTCTCTCTCTCTCTCTCTCTCTCACACACACACACACACACACACAAGGAGGTGAAGAAGAAGAAGATGGAGATGGAGATGGAGCAAGAGCACTCTTCAATTGCACAAATGAGAGAATGAGTAAAAATTAGGTTTAGTTGGCTTTTATAGGAGCTCACCCCATTCACACTTGGGCGCCCATGCTTAGCCAACTAATCCCTTGAATGTCCAAGTTAAAGTGCGCCTCTCATCGACGATCACTCTACCTTTCCCTATTGGTCCGACAAGCCCGGTACCTGACTCTACCAAATACATAATACACGTCCGTCGTAGGCGATAGGGTGTCCGTGTGCCGTGAGGGTTAACATGCCCCCCTTCCTGATGTAGATTCCGTCCTCGGAAGCTATTGAGTTGAAGCTGGTTCGTCGAGGTGGAAGAGCATTTGAGATGAATGTCCTTAGCCTTCTTCAGTCACTGCAAAATCAAACAACATTGGCACAGTAATGGCATTCCCTTAAAAAGCATATGCAGTTTTAGGTAGACACATTGATTGGAAAAAGAATTTCAAACAATTTGTCAGCAATGAACATTAAATTGCAATGTAATCAAATGCATAAACAGATGTAAAGGTAGAAAATTAAACAAGTCTGGGGTCGCTAATTTGACGATCGAAAAGCACTAGAGATCGAATATTAATACCATGGGTAAGCTTCTTAATTTTCTCTGGTCAATTAAGTTGTTTAATCGCGAGAGCCAAGTATTCATGTTCGAGGGCTGACTAGAGGCTATATCTAGAAAACCTTGTAGTTAAGCTACCATAAAAGGAATTTCTCATGAAATCATCGCCTGACTGATTACTTTTTCTTTGACCCCCCAAAGTCTTTTCACATTGATTCAATTATGAAGTGGGTGCTTATTTTGTATGCCTTGGGTTTTTTGCTTTTCAAGGAAAAGCGCCCACACTGGGAACCTCTAGGGCTCTAGTACCATAGGCAATACATGTGAGTGAAGTACCAAATCAAGCTGAGATTTCTCTTCCAGCTTAAAATTTTACATTGTGGCACTTTGATTTTTTGCTTGTTCATTTTCAGCATTTAAATTTTGTAACTTTGGGGGGTCATATAACACTGTTACCCTCCCCAGGCTCATCACATTAGTAAACTCCCTTTATAATACTTAAGCTAAAGGTCAATAGGGTCAAGCCCACTAGAAAGCCCTAGTACATTTCATACAATGCTGCCTAAATCGGATTAAGAACCTAAGTAACCATTGCTTATTAGGAAGGCATTCCCCATGGTATTAAGAGAAGATCTCTAATACCTAGCTTGGTCAAACTAGCTTAGTCGGACTGCTTGATTTTTAAACCTACACAAGTGATTATGACAAAACATTACATTGAATTAAATGGTTGATACTAAGCAAATGTACTGAATATTATGCTACCAATCACAATCAAGGCAGACAAACATGGATGCAAAAAGATAAGGGCAATGCTAATGGACAAGAAACACCTGTTTGTGTTGATGGTCGCGCTTGATTTGAAGGTTCCATGAAGGTCCAAATCCTATCGATAGCAACACGCTCTTGTACACACTAGGAAACAAAAGGAATACCTCCAGGAGGCACATCAGTGGGAAAAATTAAAAATCCTAAAAAACAAACTCAAAACACAATCTAGACCCCTAACCTACCTATCTGTCACCCCTTTTAGAATCAAGGAAAGAGGATATTATATAAACCGGGTGGCCACCCTAAGGCTAGGCCTCTATCCTCATCATCTAGATAAATAAAATCGTTGTCCGTGAGGCCATAGTCTTCCTCGGTCTCTATTAGTTCCTCTTCATCATCCTCTTGTGCTAGCATGCTAATCAAGAACCTCGTGATGCGTGGATCTTGTGCAAAAGAATAAGCATGTGCCATTGGAGACACATTCGCTACTGGGTAGGGATCACTAGTTAGCCATAGACGTATCAGCCATTCTAACTCCTCAAAATTTCTCTCACATGCAAGGCTCTCTATCAAATCCCATTCGCAAGAAAGTATAGGGTAGCATACGTAAAACACTTGTTGAAAAGACAAGGGGTACCTTTCATCAAAAATAGAAGTGCATGCCTCTGGTGAAGCAGCCATTTCTGACAAGACAGATAGATTTGGTTAGGCCTTTAAAACATAAGAGTTGTTTTTGTGTGTTGCTTGAATTGACACGGTGAATTTGGACTTATATGTAAGATCTGATAGGGTGCTCTCTCATTGCTAGGCGCTCTTGCTCTTTACTATTTTTGTTTTTTTGTGAGTATAAGGCTATATATATACATTCCCTAAGATCGGAGATTGAGAGGTCAGGGAAAAAGGTTGAGAGGGAAACAAATGAATGATGACTGTCAGCAAACACTCCCCCCTTCCTTGGGTAGATCATACCGTTTGAAATGAGCTTGTCACCCTTTGAAACCAATTGTTCCAGTTGGTAATAGGTGAGGATTTTAACCAATAGTTTTCGACCGCCCTATGTGTTTCATCTAGTTGCAAGGGTGGTAAGGTACTCTCCCATGATTTTATTTGCAACATTGTTGTAGGTGGTGAACTTACCCCGGAAGGTGCAAACTCTTTCGTGCTTGGATGGATATGTACAGTGGTAGGTGGAGGTTGTGTCGAAGCTTCTATTTGCGTATAGGAACTACATGAAGAGCAAGAAGCTTCATTTGATTTCCCTGTTCCTGAGCTAGGTGGAGCAAATCGTTCTTTCTTTGGTACCCAAACTAGCTCGGGAGCGGGTGTGTAGCATTCTGTGATTGTTTTCTTTCCACGATCATTGATTCGTTTTGGAGCTACGGGATTGGGCTCACTTGGGTCAGGTGATAGGTAAGAGCACAATCTACATTTTGGCACCCAGATTTGATCATTTCCTTGATAGTAGCCTTGGGCTTCCAATAGTCGTTTAGGGATCCATCGCAACATTTTCTTACTTTTCTTGGAGCGAGTGGTACGGTTCTTACAAGGCTTCTGTTTTTTAGCACTAGCTATGGTCACTAAAGAAGCTTTAGGGACCCACTTGTATGTTTTCTTTGTGACATTAGGATGAGTCTTGTCAGAAGCGATATGCATTGCTTGTAGCATATTTAAGGGTATATGCATTTCATCCCCCTCAGGTGTTACCCAGGTTGTCCCCCTATTTCCCCAAGTGTCTATGGTTGATGCTAGGTGGACCCAATCCACATTGTCTGATTCCGTCATACCCGGTAACACATCCATGTAAGGAGAATCTTGGCCAATGTCTGTATCCTTCTTACAAGTGTAACAATATTGTAGTGGGGCCGAGTGAACTGTGGTGTCAGAGCGATGATCAATAATGGTTTTACTCCCTAAGGGGTGTACCTTACCAGTCACCAAATCCACTCTAAGGATAGAGTCTTGGAATTGCAAATAGACATGATTTTTAGACCAATCATGAACCATTTGTGCTTCCCTCATGAATGGTCGTCCTAAAATCATTTCATATGAAATAAGGTGTTTAGAGAAATCCATTACAATGAACGTATGTCGTACCTTGTGTCCTAGAACTTTGATCTTAAGATCCTTGAGCATCCAAATAGGTTTGGCTATGGTACCATTTGCCATCTTTACCACAATGTTAGTAACACTGAGGCGGGGTTTTCCCATGGATTCCCAACAATCTTTTGTAACGATGCTAACTCCCGCACCACCATCAAGAATTCCCTTTATAGTTAATCCCTTGGTAGTGATGGGTAGGGTCGCATTAGACTCGTCGCCTTCAAAATACTGCCCTAATTCGTTAATGGGTACCTCAATCACAGACTCGTGTCCATCTAAGTCAAGTGATTGCACATGATTTTCCTCATCAATCATAATCGAGTCAGGCCTATTTGGTTGCGCAAACTGCGGTAATCCCGTTCGTAGCTCTCCGTTAAGGAATGCTCGAAGTGCAAGGAATAACTCAGGATCTCCATACAGCTTTGCTATGATCGTGGTTCGGACCTCAGAAGACATGAAGTCCACTAGTTTGGCAACATTCATTGGCGTTTTGCAGGGTGTAGGTCCTTGACTAGGAACTGGTGAGGATGGAATCTCATATTCCTCAATGGGATCATGTATTCCTTCGTTAAACATCCTTTCCAACAAGAAAGGTGTATGCTCACTTTCTGATGTCCCGTCCTCACTCCCTTCTTGGATGATACTAGATATGGCTAACGGTCTATGGTTCATGTGGGGTGGATGAACTTGTGTGGGAAACACTGTGTCATGAATTTTGATATGCATGGGTTCTGGTTCTAGTTTCCTTTGATTCTCCTCCACTAAACCTCTTAGATGTTTCACCTGCTTAATCTCGTCTACAGGGTTTGGGTACGTCCCAATCTTCTTTTTACGATTCTTCCCTTTTTGCCCCTGCGGTTTATCTTGGGGGTCTTGGATTGGATTTGGAAACACTTGTGGTGTTTTCAGAGGCTCTTTATGATTTTCTCTTATTCGGTTTTCATTTGGTTCCATGTTACGGTTTTCTTTGTCGGTCTTTCCCTTTGTGGTATTGGTTCTAGTCTCCATTGTCTCGACTGAATCTGAATCATCCTCGAGGTCATTCATATACACGGGGTCATCTCCTGTTCCTATGTTTGTTTTGGAACTTGGCTTTGAATTTTCCGTATTCTGCGACTTCTTCCTTCGTGTCTTCTTTTTCTTTGCTTGGATAACTGACGCGGTATCTCTCTCTTCGAGGATATGTCCTGGCCCTTGAAGCATGGACCGTGTAATCGCATAAGCGGGTGCGACGGGTGGTATTGGCGATGTCACACTAGCAATTTCGACCAAATTTAGGGGTGTGATTTTAGGCGCATTTGGGTTATAGGGGCATTGGGCAATCAAGTGATCTATGCCACAACGATTACATGTGAGTATTGGCATTGCAGACGTGCTCCCTTGATTCATTTGCATCTGTGCAGCATTCTTTTGCAGCCTAATAGGGCATTCCGCTGCTCGATGTGGTCCACCACACTCGTAGCATTGAAGAGGTGGCCTCCTAGCCTGGGTGTTGATATTTTGACCTCTGGATGCGAGAGCAGCAGCTTGATAAACCGGCTTGACTTGTCCCCAACAATCTTCCATGTAGTATATAGGACATTCTTCCAATGTATCAAGTCCGTAGGCAATACTAGTGTCTATTTCCTCCTCACAGCCATCTGCATAAGCATTTGATGGCTCGCAACCCACTTGGTTCATAGGGGCGACTCTTGGATGCGGGGGCTGCGGTCCTAGCACAGGAGGTGGTAGCGGTGTAGCTTGTACAACATTTTGAGATCTAGGGACCATGTGTTGCGATAGTTACTCAACAGGTGGAGTAGGCATCAATACAGGAGCTCGAGGCGCATCCGTCCAGGCTACAGGTGGTCTATTTGCCATCATACGTTTGATCATTAAACAATCCTTAGCTTGGTGACCATACCTACCACATTCGTTGCAAGTTCCATTAAATTTTACTCTAAACGTAGGGCACTCACTAGTGCTATGTGGACCTAAGCAAATGGAACACCATTGTTGCTCCCTTCTTGGATACATGTGACTATTTTGAGGGGGTCGATTATCCTTAAGAGACTCTTGGATTGCCTTGGTGAGGTCTGTCAAGAATGTCTCAAATACCTTTGGCTCATTGGCAATGGGCTTTGCAGTCATGGGTTCATACTCAATGGCTTGTGAGCTAGTGGATCTCGTGTCAGTAGACACCCTCATGCCTGCTATCATCAAGTTGTCCTCTAATTGGATTGCATTGGCAGTGACATCTTCCCAGGTTGTGATACCTCTAATCACTAGTCCATTATAGATTCCTTCATTCCTCAACCCTCGAATGAATCGATCAAGCAGTTGGTTATTGTTGAAGCGCTCATTTACACGGCAACGAGAGTTTAAGTGCTTTAGACGACTAATGAAGTCCCTTACTGACTCTCCTTCCTTGCGTTCGGCCTTCTGTGCTACACCCCAAATCACACCTTCTCGTATGTACTCCTTTAGAAACAACCTTCGAAGGGTAGGGTAGATTGTTTTCTCGTCCACCCTTAGGGTCCTATACCAATCTCCAGCCTTCCCACTTAATGTCAAGCTTAAGGCATTGCACTTATGTAGTTCGTTGCGTTCCCCTAAGGAATCACATACTTGTTCAAACACTTCAATGTGTTTCCTAGCATCTTCGTCCCCATTGAATTTTTGCGTGAGTTTGGCAATTTGTACTGCCTTACTTCTAGGCTCTCTATCAGATGCGTGACGCATATTTTCCGCGATAGATCGACCTATGGTTTGAGCAAACGCTGCCAAGTCACCTATGTGAGGAGGCAGGGCCGGTGGAGGTACTCTTGGAATCATATGTGGGAGAGGAACGGGTACCGGTCTTGGCATATGTGTGGATGATGCAGGATATAGAACATAACCGGGCATAGGTCCACTCGGATAAGAGCTAGCGAGCGGCACTCGAGGAGCATAAGCAAGTGGTACAATTGGAGGTGTGGGGGCCATGTGTGCATAAGGGGCTAGAGGCACATACGGTCGAGGCCCCATATTAGGTACTACGACACTAGGTAGTGGCACTGCGCTAACCGTAGATGTCATCGGTACATTCTCTGTCAGGCTTATCCCTGGAGTGAGCACTGTGTTTTCCTTAATAGAGGGTTGAGCCAAGTTAGGGAAGCTAAAGTTTTCGCTCGGAGGCTCAGATTGCATAGAGACCCCAGGTGAAATGACGTAAGATGGGTCCATGGGACTCATTAGAGGAGTCTCCATTTGTGATAGAGTAGGCTGTTGAGCCTTGCTCGTATCCAGAAATCTCATGGGGCCAGTTGAGAGTATATTTACCCCTCGGTTTTGCCTTTCTGATTGAATAATGCCATGGATAACATTACAGATCATTTTCTGTTGATCTTCGATGCTCGTGGCACTAGAGGTGGATTGTACAATCTCTATCCATCCTACATGGTAGGCTTGGCCAGAGTGTAGATCCGTCAACACCTCAGTGTGGAGGTCGTATGTCCAATGATCATTAATGAACAATCCTTCTAGAGTCGACGTGTTAATGGTTTCTTGTGAGGTAGAAGCAATGTTGCTCCCCGTGGTTTTACTTGTCACCAACGGTACTCTAGAGGGAACTTCTGAAGGAGGCAGCTCAACAGGGCCTTCTTGGTAAGAAGTTGGCAGGATATCCACATGGACACTCTTTGGGGGTGTGGGGTCCACGTGCGATGTGAAAGGAGAGTCCACTTCCCCACCCCCTTCGTGTGCTTCATTTGCATCAGGTTCCGAGCGAGTAGCTCTACCTAATGTTTCCATGAAACGGCTAAACATACTAGTACTAGGCTGTGGAGCTTCGGGAGGTGCATGGCCTTCTCTCTCAGTGTTTTGGGTAGGGTATGCTTCCATGATTTCTGAGTCGGAGGAGGAATCACTGGCGGCTATTTTAGGGTCTTGGGTGGTGCTACCTTGTGTCCCCGCTGAGGGTCTAGAGCTTATCGTGGACGGGTAATGGGTGTCCGTATGAACAGAGGCACCCTCAATATGCTCGTGTTCTAGCACCCGCCCAGAGCGTAAGTGCATGTGCTTTTGATACCCTAAGGTGTCAAAAAGCTGCTCTAGGAGGCCTTGTGACTAGTTTTTAGCGTGTTTTTTGTTTGTTTTTTTGCTAGATTTTTTAGAGCGTGTCGTGGAATGGGCCGTGTGATAGCTCGAAACGAGCGTATCGGTCAGAGGGTCGTGCCGTGCTTTACAGCCCTCCGTTTGGTCACTCTATGCCCTCGGAATCCCTAAAACTGTCAATTTCCAGTAGGGAACTAAGCCCAAACTAGAAAGTCTAAGGGTGCAAGTGGGAAGAGAAAGGAGGAGAGTGGAGGACTTGTCCCACATGCTCTCATTCTCTCTTGAGGGAGTAGGGTATATATATAAGAGTGAGTCTAGTATATATCATAAGACTGAGGACTGAGGCCTGGGCCTGGGCTTTGGGCTTGGGCTTGGGCTTGGGCTTGGGAAAATGATCCCGATCTATCTTTTATACAAACCAACCCGTCCGTTTTAAGAGTCACGTTTTTTAATTTCCGATTTTTCCCAAGTCACCGGGCTTGGGAAAATGATCCCGATCCCGATCTATCTTTTATACAAACCAACCCGTCCGTTTTAAGAGTCACGTTTTTTAATTTTCGATTTTTTTTTTCCAAATTATTTAATTTCTAAATTATTATTATTTTTTTAAATTTCTAAATTTTTTTATTTTTTTTTTTTGGTGCAGAAAATACGGAAATTGAAAACGCAGATATGCAGAAATTTCAGAAAACGCAGAAATTGAAAAAACGCAGATATACAGAAATTGCAGAAATTGAAAACGCCGAACTTGAAAATGCAGAAATTGCAAAAATTGAAAAAACGCAGACAATAGCAGAAATTGAAACTTGACAGAAAATGCAGAAAACGCAAAAAACAGAAATCTCCACACACTCCTTCCCTGCCTTTCCTATGATAGAAATTGCACCACAAGGAAGCGTAAAGTGCTAACCGAGCTTAGTGTAGGGCATATCCCCGGCAGCGGCGCCAAAAATGTGCGCTCCTTGCCGCACTCTCGAAGCAAGGGACTTGCCGATACACCGTGTGCGAGCCACAAACGGCTCCAAGCACACAACAAGCCTAAACTAGCAAGCTCAAGAGAACAAAGGGTGTGTCACTCACCGCTCTACGCTCGCCTTCGTGGTGGATTCCTCGCCGCGATGAAGAAGAAGCTGCAGTCGTGCCGCGCTCAACCGCTTCGCCGCCGTCGTGCCTTCGTAATGCTCGATCGCACACACACTCTCCCTCTCTCTCTCTCTCTCTCACACACACACACACACAAGGAGGTGAAGAAGAAGAAGATGGAGATGGAGATGGAGCAAGAGCACTCTTCAATTGCACAAATGAGAGAATGAGTAAAAATTAGGTTTAGTTGGCTTTTATAGGAGCTCACCCCATTCACACTTGTGCGCGCATGCTTAGCCAACTAATCCCTTGAATGTCCAAGTTAAAGTGCGCCTCTCATCGACGATCACTCTACCTTTCCCTATTGGTCCGACAAGCCCGGTACCTGACTCTACCAAATACATAATACACGTCCGTCGTAGGCGATAGGGTGTCCGTGTGCCGTGAGGGTTAACAAATTCCAATTACAGCAGTATATTCGAGTTACACTTACTCTGTACTCAGTACCCTGAATCTGAATCTGAATCTGAATATCATTCTCAATACATAGTCTAGTTCTTATTCCAATAGATGTATGCCAGTTCACTTTCTGTTCCTTTGTCCAGTCTACTATCTAAACTAATACATCACCAGTATAGCTGAAATCTTCTAACACTGGAATTAGCTATCTCAAGAGATCATCTCCAATTCCATTTTGGCGATCATGGTAGCTAGAGTTGAAGCTCATTGACAAAAACACTCTTCTCCCAATTGGAAGCTCTCAGCTACAGCAATGGCACCCAAAATCAGTCGTGGCCGAAATCCACCATCCGTGTTGATCGTATTCCTGAGGAGTCGGGAAGAGAATTTGACCCTAAGCAAGAGAGGCTAACTCACACTGAGGCTCAGGAGGAGCATAGTCAGGATGATGAGATGCAAGACTCACATCATTCCAGTCACTCTAGACACAGACGGGCAGAAATGGAAGCACGGAAAGCCAAGAGTTCTCGGTCCAGGCAGTGGGATGAGGGTACCAAAGGTAGTAAAGGTAGTCACCGCACTTCCAACAGACAGGCCAGAGAGGACACTCACACATAGACAAAAACAGATATTGATTGGGATGCCGATACTGACAATTGTAAGAAGACTCCCAAGCGCCGTTCAAAATCTAAGAAGAGAAGCGGTAGAACCAGTGGTAATCGGAATGATTACACATCTTCCCTAAAAATTTCTTTTCCAGTATTCAAAGGAGGCAAGAAGGATGATCCAGATGCTCACATACAGGCTTTTGAGCAGTATGCTGAGCTGAAGAATATTGATGAGGATGATTGGGGGGAGTACTTTTCACAAACCTTGAAGGAGACAACGAGAAAGTGGTAGTACCTTTACCCCACTTGTCAGCTTAGATCCTATAAAAAATTACTTGAAGCCTTCAAACTGGAGTATTCCGACAACAGAGGTGATGAAGATATCCTCTGTGAACTGAATAAGATCAAGTAGCGAAATCTGTCAATCCAAAGTTATGTGGAAAAAATCAAGGAGCTAACCAAGCAGTTACGAGGACCGCCATCCGAGAAGCGGTTGCAGGCATGGTTTTTGAATGGTTTTCGAAGCACAAAGCTTTAGGGAGAAGGAGGTACCAGCTCCAACCAAGAAATTCAATGATCTGGTACAACGGGCATTGAAGCTGGAACAGCAGGCCAAGAAGGAAAAGGGCCATAAAAAGAGAAGATCCAGTAGCAATAGCTCTTCTACTAAGAGCTCTGATTCTAGTGAAGTGTCAGATCCAGTAGCAATAGCTCTTCTACTAAGAGCTCTGAATGGTTTTCGAAGCACGAAGCTTAGGGAGAAGGAGGTACCAGCTCCAACCAAGAAATTCAATGATCTGGTACAACGGGCATTGAAGCTGGAACAGCAGGCCAAGAAGGAAAAGGGCCATAAAAAGAGAAGATCCAGTAGCAATAGCTCTTCTACTAAGAGCTCTGATTCTAGTGAAGTGTCTAGCAACTCTAAAAGTAGCTCTAATGAACGGTCCAAGGATAAGTCCAAGAAGGGATTCTGGACTAAGAAGATTGAAGAGATGGCTAGGCAGATTGCCGAGATTAGCCACACCAGACAACCAGTTTGGAAAATAGACACTTGGTGTTCGAAATGCAAATCCAAGGACCATATTTCCAACGAGTGCCCACAGTGTACTTACTATGTGGTATCAGGATTCATCACTTTAAGAAGGGCAAAGACCTATCAGTGGTAGCCTATACTGAACCAATGAAAGTAGAACCCGCCAAAGCTTCTTAGGAGGAGAGACTAGGTACCAGTGGTACTGGTCAAGGACATGGCCGATTCCAAGCGGATAAGGGCCGAGGCAGAGGGCGTGGCAACTTCTAGAGCTGGAGTTTGAATTTCTACACTTGTGGGCATTACGGGCATTTCGCGATTCAATGCCCAATACGCACCTGCACCTACTACTACTGAGGTTAAGGCACCAGAGCCAGTCCCAGTATGGGCAATCACAAGAAGCAAAGGCGTGGTAATTGAAGAAATTCCAGATACTTCAGAAAAACTAGTCACTGCTGACAGCAACAAATGGGCTCAACAAAGAGAGATTTGGAAGGCCAAGGGTAAAGAGAAGGTGGTAGATGAATGGCAAGAGGAGAGAGAACTAGTGGCTAAAATCATGGAGGATTTAGCCAAGAAGCTTCCAGAGCAGCCAGAAAGTTCTGAATCCCAAGTCATTGAGAAGATACCAGCCCAATCAACTAAGAAAGATCAGTCAATATCGGGCATACCGAAGACCATGCTGGCTGTAGTACAAGAAATGATTGGTGAACTGGGAGTTGATGGAAGGATTGGAAGCACTGCAAGGGAGGAATGGCAGTGTGAAGATACAACTAGTTCTTCGAGCTCTGACAACCAGTCTGATCAAGAGAAAGAAGAAATCCATGTTAAGATCTGTGATAGAATTCAGAAGCTGACTGTGGAGCTGGAAGATATCAGAAAAACCTTGCCTGAAGTGGCACACTTCATCAGACAGCGCAGGAATGCTGAAGCGGAGGCCAGAACAGTGGATCTGACGGTTGTCCAAGATGATGAAGTACTGCTCATTCACGTGGACTACAAGGTTCGAAAGCAATGGGAACCTCTTTCAAGTGTTATCTTGCACAGAGGAGCAGGAGTCAATATAATGGGAGTCCATCTCCAGCAGACGATGGGCATTACAAATCTAAAGCCAACACCATTTAAAGTGCAAATGGCAGATCACAGAGTAGTACAAGCTACGGGCATGATTGAAAATATGTAGATAAGAGTAGGCAGGGAAAAATTTAAACCCAGCTTCTTAGTTATGGATGTGCAAGGGGCATATGGGATGCTGCTAGGGCGCCCATGGTTGAGAACAACACATGTTGTTCATGACTATGCAAATCAAACCTTAACCACAGAAGGGGCCAACAGCAGAATTCAAATCCAGATGAACAATACTAGGAGCTGGAGAAAAGAGCTGAGGCCGAAGGAATTATGCCAGAAGTACAAGTCAAAGAAAATTGAATGAATGTTAGCATCTCTGAACATATTTCCTTTAACAGAGATTGACTTGAATGCAGTTTTACTAAATAAAGAGCAGGCCGACAAGCAGAAAAAGCAATTCCCAGATCAATTTACTGAAATCAACACAGGGGAAAGATCAGTTCAGTTAACTGGGAGGCTGGAGGAATCAGCTGAAACTGGCATGGTAGAGGAGCCAGTACATTCTGAAGAGCACACAGTGGATCAAGATGCTGATTCAGAACTGAATGGGCCATCCTGGGATTATGCTGAGGAATCAACCAAGCGAAAATGAGGCGGGCCTAATTGGTTGCTTCCAGACGGCCAAGAAGTTGAAGAATGGAACCTAGGCTTGGAGGATAGTCCTAGGATGATCAAGGTTAATAAGCATCTCAATCCTATAATGAAGCAAAAGGCATGGAGGATTTTCCAGAACTACAAAGACGTATTTTCCTGGGAACACACAGACCTAAAAGGGGTGGATCCTGAAGTATGCCAGCACAGGATACCGTTGAAGCCAGATGCTCAGCCAGTACAACTGAAAAGATACCAAATGAACCTCAACTATGCTAAGAAAGTCAAAGAGGAGATTGACAATCCTCTCAAGGCAGGTTCATCACAGAGGTAGCTAGTAGCAATTGGCTATTTCCCATAGTCGTAGTTCCCAAGAAGAATGGGAAATTGAGAGTTTGTGTTGACTATAGGAAACTCAACGCCCAAACTATCAAAGATCCATTTCCATTGCCTTTTACTGACATGTTGCTTGCTGAGATCGCAGGATATGAAATGTATAGCTTTATGGATGGTTACAATGGATATAACCAGTTAAAAATTGCTCCTAAAGATAGAGAAAAGACCACTTTCATCACACCAAGTGGGGAGCTTTCATGTATGTGGTGATACCTTTCGGCATGTGCAATGCACCAGGTACTTTTCAGCAGTGTATGATGGAAATGTTTAATGAGTTCCTTCATCGGTTCCTCGCCATCTTTATGGATGACTTTACTGTATATTCAGATGAGGAACAACACTTAATATTCCTAGAAATGGTTTTCACACGCTGTCAGGAGAAATGAATTTGTTTGAATCCATTTTAATCTGCTTTCCTAGTTTGGAAGGGATAGCTACTGGGACATGTGGTTTCCCATAATGGAATAGAAATGGCCAACGATAAAATCCAGTGTGTTCAACAAGCTAAGGCACCCAAAAATATGTCACCTCTCTCTGTCTCTCTCTGTGTTGTGTACAGCGGACCTGTGTGTAGTAGAGTACTGAGGTGTGGATACATTGAGTAATGAGTATGGATTTATTCCTTTCAGAGACAGAAGTTACAGCCTCCTCCCAAAATCAGCCGCTTGTTCACCCCAAGGATGTGGAGGTGCCATTAAAGGCATTCTACACGACAAAGGAGGATTTTCACAGGGAATATGGGTTAAGTCTTGAGGGGAAAGATGTTAGGAAGTTAACAGATGTAGATGTGCCCATATCCGACTGGATGAAAGTTTTCACGTGTCTTCCAGTGAAGGAGAAAAAAGTGCCAATAAAAACAGCAAGGCCGGATCACTACAAGGCACTCTACCAGCTCTACAAGCAGGTGTACCAATCCAAACCACCAAACTATCTGCTGGGAGTCAAGTTTGCACGTGGATATGTTTATTTCGTATGCAGAGGTCCGGTAAAGTGGGATGAGTTTGCATCTGAGGTGGTGAAGAATGTGACCAATGAAGGTCACTTAGATAGGAAAAGAGAACAATGGAAGTTAGAGACTTCCAAAGTATCCACAGGTACCCCAAGTGGTTCTGCCATCTTCTTAGTAAATACCCCATCCGGAAGTGGACTTTTTGCGACCACTCAGTCTACCTTTAGTGTTGAAGTATCCACTTCCTTGCAAGAACTTCTTGTTGAGGTTAGAAAATCTCATGACAATGTATCAGCCGAGTGTCAGAAGGCTAAGGATTCAGTGGTCAAATCTGTTGCTGATGTGCATCGTTGTGAGGGTGCCCTTGACACCATCCGAATGCACTTCCCTGATGATGCCAATGTACCAACAGGATTGCTTGAAAAATTTGACCAAGCAAAATCCACCCTACAGCAGGCACATGTATGCTTTTAACTCCATCTAATTGTAGTATAACACATGCAAAGTACCTTATGGTATGATTTTTCATACCGGTAGGATCATATCATATTCGGTAAGGGTAGCTGACAATACCGGTAGGATGTTATCATACCGATAGGATTATACCCTACCGGTATGATTACATCCTACCAGTATGATTATATCCTACCGGTAGGATGTTATCTTACCGATAGGATTTAGGAGATAATCCTACCGGTATGATAACATCCTACTGGTATGGTTACATCCGACCGGTATGGTTAGATCCAACCAGTATGATAAATCCAACCGGTTTGATGTTATGCTTCCGGTATACTGTTATCCTACCGGTATGATGTTACCGGATGTTATCCTACCGGTATGATGTTATACTATCCAGTATAATAACATTATACCGGTGGGATACAATATACCAGCAGGATGTAATCATACCGGTATGATAGCATCATTATACTGATTTTCAAGCATTCATACCGATTTTATACCTGTTTGAAAATTGTCTGATAACAGAGGTCTCTTGCCTACAGGAAGAATTATCCAAATTCCTGGACCGTGAGGAAACCTTTGGTCTCTATGTCACGTTTGTGACAGGCATGATTAGTCAACCAATGCTACTTGAAACCATACTCTTGCCTGCATGAGTTTCAGCTCCTAGACATAGTGTTGTTCTCATTGATGTGTGCAATGCTTGTGGTGTAAAAATTCATGATCACAATCGCTCAAGCCATGTTGTTCTATTGCCTTGTTCACATGCATACCATGCATTCTGCTATGCTCACTTGGCTGAGAAAGGAAAGTGCATGCTTAAGGATTGCCTCGGAGTTATTTTTGCAGAAGACCAATCCCTTCTAAAGAAGAAGCCAATTGAACCATGCCCAAAAACAGGTGAGAAAATTGTTTCAATGGGTAATCAGGTGGTTGATTTTTTTCTTCTTTGATGTTTTTTCAGAGTCAAGCTGCTTCAGAACTACTGCCGGTAAAGACACAGGGAACAATGCAGTGACGCCTGCATACAAGACACCTGTGGAGGTATTCCTTGATGAAAATGTCCCTGGTAATGCTGAGAAACCTGTTTCAGAAACAACAAAAGAAGAACAAAACTTTGAGGTAAAGGAGCAGAGTATGACTGGTGCTGAAGAGAAAACCCAGAATGAGGAAGATGATGTGTTTCTAGACAATGGCGTGTGGGTGACAAGATCAAAGACCCCAAGAAAATGAGGCCAACGTGGCAAGAGTAAGTTTTTTCATTGATTATGGTTGTAATAAGTGATCTCTTGCTGCATAGCTTTTTAAATCTGATGGTCGTGTAGATGTCAGGCTGGAGGGAAGTCCCGAGGAGACCCTTGCTCAGCATATAAGAAAGGCAAAAAGAAAAAAAACCGAGAAGACTGGAGATGAGAAGCCTGAAATGGAGCAAAAAAGCAAGGAAGAGGAAGAGACCCAGGGGCAGCCAGAAGAGGAGATGGACATAGAAGACACTAAGGAGATGCAGAATACTGGCACAAGTTCTGACCCTAAACCCAGAGCCCGCAAAAGATTATAGTTTGCCCCCCCATGTTTCTTTTTATGTAACCACTTCTGAAATTAATATAACTTACTTTCCCATTCGACATCTCTTTCATCTTGTGCCTAATTTTTGAACATTGTGTGTTTTTATTGTATGATTTCAATCTATAGATATGTCCTAATTTCATATTTAAATTTGAGTCTTGTGTAATTTTGCATCTACAGATATGTTTTCAGTTGAAGAATGGCACCTTGCAGATAGGTTCAGGGCTGACAAGCAGAATGGTAGGGCTGACATTCGTGCAATATGGAATTGCGTGTTGTCTCCTGCAGTGCTCGTGTTTCCTCTATGGTATAGACTAATTAAAAGAATCCCACTGATATGGCCAAGGCCACCACCTCCGTTGAGCTTCCAGCGTAGGGTTCTCATTTTGGACCTTAATGGATTATTGCTCAAGAAATTTGATGGAAAATATGGTGAAGAATTGCCCCACTGGCCATAAATGCGGTATGTTGTTGAAGGAGATACACAGTTTTGGGTAAGGCCCGATGCAGAAGTGTTTCTGAATTTTTGTTTCAGATGGTTCAAAGTGTGGATATGGAGCTGTTGCGAGTTTGAGAAGCTCAAACGCACACTAGCGACAGTGTTCCCTGACCACCACAAAAGATTCAATAGAGTGGTAAGTCAGGCGCAGTGCACAAGGGCCCCTTTTAAATTGGGCGCGACAGATAAACCGGTGTTCCACAAGAATCTCGAAAATTTTCCTGACCTACCACCTAACACACTTATCTTTGATGATTCTGGATATAAGCTAATGTTTAATCCATTGTGGTCATTTCTTGTTTTTTCCAAGCTAGAAAAGCAGTCTAAAGAAGTGCGCACCTATTTTCTATCAACCACTGTCATAAACTTGCTGGCACACTGGTTGTACTCTAAGGACAGAATTGAGTATACAAAGAGGACTGTAATTTGTGCAGACGGACAACCTGACGACACCTATGTGCGTCGTTTTTATTGGAAATGGAGGATTGACTTTTTCAAGAATAAAGGAACAGATTTTTTATATAAAAAGAAAGCTTCATAAAGTCTGTGAAGTGGGCGACTTTTGTCGATGTATTTTTTTGTCAATGGATGTAAATGGAGAATTACTCAGCCAAAAGGCTCAATCAATGTAACAGAATTCATGTATAATACATTTACAAGAAAGTTGCACGGAAATACGTTGTATTCTATATTTGAAGTATATTGCAAATAAAAGGAGAGAGTGAGAGAGAGTGTCTGATAACAGTATTATACTGGGCATGACTGGTATGATACTGAGAAGTGAGTGAGAGAGAGAGAGAGAGAGAGAGAGAGAGAGAGAGAGAGAGTCGGATACAAAGAAGTGACATGTATGATACCGGTATGATTCTTTCAAGTGACTCGTATGATGCAGGTATGATACTGAGAAGTGACCGGTATGATATTGAGAAGTGACACGAGAGAGAGAGAGAGAGAGAGAGAGAGTCTTATACTGAGAAGTGGCTGGTATGATACCGGTATGATACTGTGAAGTGACTAATATGATACCGGTATGATACTGAGGAGTGACCGGTATGATACTGAGGAGTGACCGGTATGATACTTAGCAGTGACAGAGAGAGGGAGAGGGACTGGTATGATACCGGTATGATACTGTGGAGTGACCGGTATGATACTGAGACGTTACACAAGAGAGAGAGAGAGAGAGAGAGAGAGAGAGAGAGAGAGAGAGAGAGAGAGAGAGAGAGAGAGAGAGAGAGAGAGAGAGAGAGAGAGAGAGAGAGAGAGAGAGAGAGATAGGGACTGGTATGATATCGGTATGATACTGAGGAGTTACTGGTATGATACCGGTATGATACTGAGAAATGACAAAGAGAGAGAGAGAGAGAGAGAGAGAGAGAGAGAGAGAGAGAGAGAGAGAGAGAGAGAGAGAGAGAGAGAGAGAGAGAGAGAAAGAGAGAGGAACTTGTATAATACCGGTATCATACCAGTCACTCCTCAGTATCATAACGGTATGATACTGAGAAATGACTGGTATGATGTTTAGAAATGACAGAGAGAGAGAGAGAGAGAGAGAGAGAGAGAGAGAGAGAGGGAATGTATGATATGGGTATGATACTAGGAAATGACTGGTATAATACTGTATCACACCGGTATGATACTGGGAATTGACTGGTATGATATCGGTATGATACTGAGAAGTGGCTGGTATGATACAGAAATGATACTGAGAAGTGACAAAGAGAGAGAGAGAGAGATAGAGAGATAGATTTTATTATCGTCCTCGGAGGTCAAATATGACCTATGGGACCAAAGTTACATGTGATGTAGTATGTGTATGGCTGATGAGTGACTCTCAATGCTCCAAAATTGTAGTGATGAGAGTCGCAATGGAGAGCCCACACTTTGGCTGGGAGAGGAAAGTGTGTAGGTCTAAGTTATGGCTAAAAATGTGAGAGAAGCAAGTTCGGATGTGATCAAAAGCTGAGCACTCTAGTAGTGTGTGGTACTCAGACTCTCGAACTTGCAGTGAGCATAATGTGCACAATCGATTTGACTCTTCTCCATTGCCCCAACGCCCTATCTCGCATCGAAGGAAATGGGAGCTAAGCCGAATTGCTGCGATAGTGCGTATTGCGGACAAGGGAATAGGCTCAAGCATGTAAGTGTGAGTACGGTTTCCTCTCTCAGCGAAGAACATGGTTTTGTAGTTGGGGGCAATATAGGTGGTGTAATGTATGAAGCGTGACCCACCGGATTTCTCCCAAGCCGTAATACATTGGCGTTGTAGAAAAGCTTCATTCACTTGAGAGTCAATTGAAGCATCATGTAGCAAGTGTAATGCATCCCATCTCCCAAACCACTTCTTTATGTCTTGCATCCATCCCGTGCTCAAGATCTTTCTTTTATACGTCTTTTGAACTTTTTTGCTTGCTTCCCATGCAATTGTAGGAAGTCGATGTGAGGGGTTTTGACGCATCTTTATCATGTACTCCACAACCCTTTCCATGCCCATAACCTCAATTGGAAGAGATCCCGACTCAAGAAGTAGGAGCATATATGGTGTTTGTGTCTTAACTTGGAGAAAGTTTGTAAGAAAACGCTTTTGGACATTCTCAAACTCTTTCCAAGTAGACTTTGAGATGCTCCCGCCCCACACTTCAACTCCATAAAGAAGAACCGGTGTCACCAATGCATCAAAAAGATACTTCTTGAGAACCCAACACTTGATGTTTCCCGCATTACACATGTTCTCAAATGCATAATATGCTCTCTTTCCCGCTTCCAAACGACGCATAGCACATTCATGCCACTTGTGATTGGATGGAACCTCAAGGCCAAGGTACTTAAAGCTCTCAACAACTTCAAGTGTCTCGTTGTTGTACACAATGCATGGCTTCTCCTTATGGTTGGTTTTCACAAGCATAACCTTTGTTTTGGATTCATTTACAATCAGCCCACTATGCAAGCAAAAGTTCTCAAGGACAACCATAAGCTTTTGTGCATCTTCTAAAGTGTGTGCTAGAAGCACTACATCATCCGCATACAACAAAAGCATGATTACCGCATTGCAAATAGTGACCTCTTCAATGCCTTCTTCTTGCATAAAGTCAAGTACCATTTGTTCCAATTGATCGATGCATAGACCAAAGAGAGTTGGTGACAATGGACATCCTTGTTTAACCCCAATAGTGCTTACAAAAATTTCTGAAATTTCTCTTCCCATGCGCAATTGACAAATCACCTTCTCATAGATTCGAGAAACCGCAAGCATAAACTCACTTGGCACTTGGAGTTCTTCCATCCTTCTCCACAAATTGTTACGTGGAATCATATCAAAGGCTTTCTTAAAGTCCACAAAACAACAATACAATCGCTTGCCTTTCAACCGACTTTCCTCCATGAGAACACGAAGAGTGACAAGATGATCAATGGTGCTATGGCATCGACGAAAACCCGCTTGTCCCTTTGCACGCTTGTCATTCTCTTCAGCCCAATCACTCAATTTCATTTCCATTATGCACCCAAACAACTTTGCCATAAGAGACCCAATCATTATAGTCCGGTAGTTGCTTACATTCTTTACATCCCCTCCTTTATGCAAAGGCTTAACCCAATTAGTACTCCAATCATAAGGCATACCATGTTGAAGTGCAAGGTTGAACATATCACACATCCACTCATGGGTAAAATCTCCCGTCCAAAGAAAGAGAGAGAGAGAGAGAGAGAGAGAGAGAGAGAGAGAGAGAGAGAGAGAGAGAGAGAGAGAGAAAGAGAGAGAGAGAGAGAGAGGGAGAGGGAGACAATTCAGTTTACAGTAATAGGCAGATATACACAAAATTATGCTTTATGCATTTCTTAAGATGGTTACAACTCAAAAGGCATACTATTGTAGATAGACTCACTGACATCAAGTGATATTGTATATAGTTTAGAGTTGCTGGGATGGGGTATCATGGGGATTTTGATTGCCCGAACAAGATGTGAATATATGAACACCTCTGGCTTTTTGTCCAAAAGCTCGTAGGTCTGCTCATTTATCATACGATAGTAAAACCCTTTGATAGCATAGGATCCTCGCCCAATGATATTTCCCCAGTCATCTTCAGCGTCTGAATGAAACTCTTGAATAGCTGCAGTGCATTTCACTATATAGAAATCCACTTTTTCTTCATTGTCATTTGGTGCGGGAACAACAAAATTATCACCAACAATAAGAGCTTGACTGAGGGTGTCATAGTGTCCTTCATATGCTGCATCCTCATTTATTTCGTCGTCATCGTCTTCCCCTTCCTCAGTAGGCTCCAAAATAAGGTATGTCTAGAAAGGAACGTGTGACTTGCTCACACATCTCCTCCACTTTTCCTGTTTACATACACTACAGAAACAAGATAGTGAACGTGTTCTCAAAGCAGTTGTATCATGCTCTGAATATGCAGAAACAGAGTGCATTGAGCAGGTATTTTTAACAGTCTTCACATCCCAATTTTTTCCCCTTTCGACATCTCCCAATTCAATCACCCAAAAAATCCTGCTTACATAACGGGCCTGGGATGCATAGGTGGCATAGCACCATCTGACAAGGTCCGTCTCAATAATGCCACAACATCTGTAGCACAGTCTATCTTTGGGCACTTTGGCTGCAATTGGTATTGAGTTAAAGACCTTTTTATCACTGCTCCCGCACCGTCGTGTTCTCCCTTACCATGTCCGGATCCAAAAAAGTTCTAAGACATTTTCCATCCCGTAAAAACACTATATTTTGCAATTTATTCAATGGATAGAAGAAGATTAATACTCTTGGCATGATAAAATTACCAAAAAAAAACACGCATTATAATATTACTGATGTTAGACAAGCATTTTATTACAACTTTAATGCCACTATTATAGGTCTCTATATTAAAACCACCTTCAGATAATGTTTGTTAGAACATGGCATACCTGGCAAGGAAATAGAATGGTCTTCTTGCTTTGAATTGTGAAGCTGCTCCATCAGACCATACCCAATGACGTTTTATGTTTAGACCAAATTGCTTTAGCCATTCTGCATGTTTCAGAAAACAGTGTTGAACAAAATGTGTGTCATGTTGCTTGTCATCTGAAATGAGGAAGTGAATTGTCTTGTGGATGTCACCTGCATAATATAAAAATCAAAAATTATTGAAGGCTTAATACAAAAGAAATAATATTGATCTAGGGTGATGTCGTTACCTGCAATTCGGAAATATGTTATGTGCACAAAAATAGTTACTTGATTTGAATACCAGTGCATGGACTGAATCTCATTTTGTTCTTTGAAACTATAATTTTCAGCAAAGTCAACAACTGACACAACAACATCTTCTAGAAAGCTTTGTATACATTCCTTATATTGTTCTGCTTGCCATCTATACACAAAATTATGCATTATGTATTTCTTAAGATGGTCTTTGAACATGACTGAGAGATCCTGGCATGATATTTCCTTATGCGACAAGACTTTCTTTTTCTTCTTCAGACCGTCACGCGCAGCTCCTACTTCTAGGTCCTCAAAAATATTCACCACAATCTTTTTAGAAATAAATGCAGCCTCTACAGCACAAAAGTCTAACTTATCCGGGCCACACCTTTTACATTGACCACTCAAGCAAGCAAGGGCATGGAAGGTGGACGTATCTGATTTAGGACACAGTATAGAGTCCAATAAGGCTGTGACACTCTTGATAGGGTTTTTTGGTGCCTTGCATCCACCATTGTCTTTGCATATGTTGCATTGACAATGGCAAGCTTTTCCATGCAGACCGAATACAGAACTTCACATGTGATTTAAGGCATCCTTTAGGAAGGACATTTGAACATGTGAAATGCAGCAGCAAGTATATCGGTCTCTCAATTTCCGCACAAAATATGGCTTTATGTACTCAAACGCCCGCTGCCTTATTACAATTTCAGGGTATTGTTCTTTGAAGTTGAGAAAGAGCTCCACCTACAATGAAAGACATATATGGTTAAAGAACATTGAAGAAAACTGCAGGTTTTGAGGAAAACTCTTACATTACTATAAACCAGTATTTTTATTTCAAACCACTATGTTTTTTCACTTAATTGGTTAGGTAAACCAGTATATATGAACACATGTCCTTGGTACATACCAGTGGTATATAAGTGTCAACCAGTGCAAATGTTCTTACTGCTGATGTAAACCAGTCTTTTCATTTATAACCGGTATGTTATTTACCTAACCAGTACAAGTGAGCACTTAACCAGGATGTATACCAGTGATAAATAAGCTTTAAAAAGAATTACATGCCCTTGGTACGTACCAGTGGTATATAAGTGTCAACCAGCTCAAATGTTCTTACTGCTGATGTAAACCAGTTTTTTCATTTAAAACCGGTATGTTATTTACCTAACCAGTACATGTGAGCACTTACCCATGATGTGTACCAGTGAAAAATAAGGGTTAAAAAAATGAACACATGTCCTTGGTACGTACCAGTGGTATATAAGTGTCAACCAGTTCAAATGTTCTGACTGCTAATGTAAACCAGTCTTTTCATTTAAAACCGGTATGTTATTTACCTAACCAGTACAAGTGAGCACTTAACCACGATGTATACCAGTGAGAAATAAGTGTTAAAGAAAATGAACACATGTCATTGGTACGTACCAGTGGTATATAAGTGTCAACCAGTGCAAATGTTCTTACTACTGATGTAACCCAGTCTTTTCATTTAAAACCGGTATATTATTTACCTTATAACCAGTACATGTGAGCACTTACCCATGATGTGTACCAGTGAAAAATAAGGGTTAAAAAAATGAACACATGTCCTTGGTACGTTCCAGTGGTATATAAGTGTCAACCAGTGCAAATGTTCTTACTGTTGATGTAAACCAGTCTTTTCATTTAAAACCGGTATGTTATTTACCTAACCAGTACAAGTGAGCACTTAACCACAATGTATACCAGTGAGAAATTAGTGTTAAAATAAATTAACACATGTCCTTGGTACATACCAGTGATATATAAGTGTCAACTTGTTCAAATATTCTTACTGCTGATGTAAACCAGTCTTTTCATTTAAAACCGCTATGTTATTTACTAACCAATACATGTAAGCACTTAACCACGATGTATACCAGTGAGAAAAATGTGTTAAAAAAAATGAACACATGTCCTTGGTACGTACCAGTGGTATATAAGTGTCAACCAGTTCAAATGTTCTGACTGCTAATGTAAACCAGTCTTTTCATTTAAAACTGGTATACTATTTACCTAACCAGTACATGTGAGTACTTAATCACGATGTATACCAGTGAGAAATAAGTGTACAAAAAAAATTACTGGATATGGAAACCAGTATTTTCCTTTCAAACAGATATGTTTTTTACCTATATGACATGACAAACAGTACATGTGAACACTTGACGAGTACATGTGAACACTTAACCACTATGTATACCAGTGAGAAATAGGTGTTAAAAGATTTTTACTGGTTATGTAAACCAGTTTTTTACCTAACCAGTTTATACATATCATACGCGTGTGAAAGTATGCATCTGCAAACGTATGTTTCAACAAACATACGCATATGATAAAAACTATGTTTCCATTTATATTCTCCTTCACATCCAATATTTATCTACTCTTAGTCTAGGACCAAATACAGATTCCCCTTATTTCCATTTATAACTTCCTTCATATCCGATTTCATATCTACTCTTATCAACCCATTTATAGTGAATATAGGTCATGAATGCAAATATTAGAAAACAAAAATGGATGTAGTGAAGCAAGTTATTACCAGAGATTGTTCAAGAAGATGCACAGGATGTTTGACATATGAATTTCTTCCAATACGCTTTCTGCACACATCCTTCTTATTGGGTGAAACACGAGTGTTAGACATCCAAAAAGAGAAGATCAACTCTTTCTCATCAGGTGTTATGAAGCCACGATCCATGGGCTGTCGAGCACACAAAGAGATTGGCAAATTGCCATCATCTGCTGCCCTCAACCGATTTTTTTCAGATATGAAGTTCCTCTTGTGCAAATTTAGCAACTTAGATGCAGCTGAAACATTCACTTTTGAGGTAGATGTACACTCAACATTCATAAGCATTGTGGTGATGAACCTTTTAAGAAAGAGCTCCTGTCCGCGCTTGGGTAATTTGATTGCATCTATTGTGTTGCGTATGGCTTCAACGAAGGTTGTTTGTGCCATGGGCATTTCAAGGTCTCTAAGAGAAGGATGATTGACAAACTTGCTCAAAATATCTGAGCGTGATGCAACATCGAGGGCCTTTGTACGCCGATTGAAGAGCATAACAAGGTCATTGCAAAGTCTTTGACACTTTGCATCATTAGCACCATTTTGATCATTATCTTCCTCATGTGCTACCTGCTCAAGCTTGTTCTTAGCACGCTGCTCCCTCTTTCTCCTAGCATGATATTCCTTGACCAAATCAACAGCATACCTAGCACACAGTTCACAGTGAGGTTGAGAGCAGCCACATACAATGTGAGATTCTTGCTCCATGCTAGAGAGGGAGAGATTGAGCGAGGTGATAGGCCTACAGAGAGCAAGAGTAGTATATGACAGCAATAGATGTGTGATAGGCCTACAAAGTAAAACAACAATCTGTGCTCCTACACAGAGAGTTAGAGAGAGACAGGAAAACAAGAGAGCGGGAAGACAAAGAGCTGGGTGACGTGCATAGTTAAGAGCTACAGAGCCGTCTTCTATATTTGAAAAAGAGACGTGGAAATAGTAATGGTGTAAAGAGTTGGCTGGCGTGCATAGTTAAGAGGTACAGAGCCGTCTTCTATATCTAACAAAAAGCTGTGGAAATTCTATATTTAATTAAAAATCTGTTCAAAAGAATATATCGAATTGAACTAATAGAGATGGTTTTATGTACCGGTTATAAAACCTCTGTCCGGGACAAGGTTTTTGGTCCACCTATTCATGCATCCACCCTTCCATGTACATGTGGACGCTTCAGGACTGGCAATGGGGGCGATATTGGCTCAACCAGATGGAAGTACTGATTATCCTGTTTATTTTGCTAGTCACAGATTCAGTCAGGCTGAACAAGGTTATACAACCACTAACCAAGAAGCCCTTGGAATGGTTTTTAGCGCTACAAAGTTCAGAAATTACTTGTTAGGCAAACTATTCCATTTTTATGTGGATCATCAGGCTCTTCTGTTCTTGATCAATAAAGTCATTATTCAAGGCAGGTGATGTTCCTAATGGAGTTTGAATTCAAAATTTTTCATAAGCCTGGTAAGAATCACTGTGGAGCTGATTTCCTGTCCAGAAGTACTAAGGGTTATTCAAAAGCACCCTTGAGGGATGAACCAGTGGATGCTGACTTATTTCAGCTGGAAGCAGGAGAAGCGGTTGACCCTGAATGGTATGATGTCTATCAGTTTCTTTCTCAAGGCGCTTTCCCCAAGGACTGGAAGCAGAACTAGAAGAAAGCTTTGGTCATCAAAATCTTGAAGTTTACTATCATCTGAGGGTCACTCTGTCGATTAGGTGTTGATGGTATTCTTCGGCATTGTGTGCCTATGGAAGGGAGAATGCAAGTTATTTCAGAGGCACATAATGGCGAATCTTGTGGACATTTTTCCAATGAAGTTACCTACAAGAAATTCTGCAAGCTGGTCTATGGTGACAAACATTAATTTTTGATGTTAGAAGTTTTTGTAAAACCTGCGACATATGCCAAAGAATGGGTAGACCTACAGGTGCAGATATGACTCCTTTAACGCCAGTACAACCATTGGGTGTGTTCTTGAAATGGGGTTTAGATTTTATGGGACCTTTTAAGAAGGTTACCCCCAGAAATAACAAGTACATAGTAATGGCTACTTGTTATGTCACTAAGTGGGTTGAAGCTAAGACTCTTCCTGACACACAGCCAAGTCAACTGCAAGGTTTCTATTTGAGAATATTGTCTGTAGATATGGATTTCTGGTAGAGATTGTGACAGACCAAGGAACACATTTTATCAATGACACCATGGAGATTCTAGTGGATATGTTTTCAATCAAGCATCGAAAATCTACTCCTTATTATCCCAGATGCAATGGATAGGCTGAAAGTAGTAACAAGACAATCACGACTATTCTCACTAAGGTTGTGCAGAAGAAGCCATACCAGTGGACTTGAAACTCCAGACTGCTTTATGGGCGTATAGGACAACTTACAAGGTCACTACTCGGTTGACACCATTTAGAATGGTGTATGGCACTGAAGCTGTGGTTCCTATGGAGTTTGTTATCCCAAGTCTGAGAATGGCTGTGAAGTATGGCTTAGACTTCAACCACAATCTGAAAAAGTGCTTAGATGAACTTATGCAGTTAGATGAACTCAGGGAACGGGCTATGCTGGAACAAGAAATTGTTCAGCAACAAAGGAAGCACTCGCATGATCGCCGAATTAAGGTCCAGGAATTTCAGAAAGGGGATTTGGTGCTTCTATATCAGTCTAGATTGGGTCCAAAGAAGCGAAACCTAAAGATTTCCTTGGCAGGACCATTTGAGGTAGACTGGGTCTTCTCCAATGGCACAGTAAGACTGAAAGATCTATCTGGATTACTGCTACCAGAGTATATAATGGTGCGAAGATCAAGCTCTACTATTCAGAAGCTAGAGAGTCTGTCCAGGAACAAGGTACTCGGGAATTAGGAACTGAAGATCAAGAGATACCATAATCATATATTTTTGGGCTTTTTCATGTGCAGCCAGTTCTAGTTTCAGAACCAGTGCCAGAAGTACCAAACTAGACTGATCCCAGGATCAGTACCAGTGTGATCAAGCTAGACTGGGAACTAGTCCAGTATCAGTGGGAACACACTTTTCAATTTTTGGGCTTTTTCATGTGCAGCCAGTTCTAGTTTTAGAACCAGTGCCAGAAGGACCAAACTAGACTGATCACAGGATCAGTACCAGTGTGATCAAGCTAAACTGGGAACCAGTCCAGTATCAGTGGGAACACACTTTTCAATTTTTAAGAGCCCAACGATCAGATGGCACACCAATAGTAATCATTTCAAGGATGGGTAGAAGTCTTGTCCAATGCATGTCTGCCATGATAGCAGCGATGCACACAAGTCTAGGAGTAGCGAGTGGTGGAGCTTTTATAGCACGAACGCGTATAACAATAAGGACAATCGGCATTTTTCCTCACAAATCTCTTGCGCGACGATTTCCTCTCGTTGTTCATTCGCCAAATCGCCAAGCTCTGAGGTATCTTCGCTACAGCCACAGACTTCATCTTCCAAGGAGACAGTTGACTATCGACTAGCTTTGCCAGCAACACCTAGGTACGGCTTTGAAGCATCAAGTAAGTCTTCCTCTTCCTCACCTGTTTCGTCCTCTTCATAGTGTATGGGTAGGAAGAAGCGTTCAGACAAGATGCAGGAATCTCTCTATGAAACCCAAGCCATTGTCGCTACTGCAAAGCCTTCCCATCATTCCTTATAGCAAGATTCAGTGCTACGTGTTCACCGACCAAGCTATGGCTTTGCTGCAACTATGGGATCTACGGGTAGTTTTGCAAGCTACACAAATTGCTTTTGATGCAGCCATCATAAAGCAGGTTCTTGACTCTTTCAATGCCGAAGATGGTAGTGCTATGGTGTACGGTAAAAAAGTGTCTGCTACACCAGAAGACATTGCTTTTTCATTTTGGATGCCAAATGAGCCCAAGCCGTCTGTGGCAACCCCACAGCAGATCAGTATAGTCCTAAAGGAGGATGAAGTGGATAAACCCAAAAGAAAATCCAGTGGTCAAGGGATTCCAGTGGTAGGATTGGAGGCTTCTACTACTTACAGGTTTGTAGCTGAAGCAGTGAGTCTTAAAAATAATCCAGCATATGTGTCCAAGAAAGTTTTTTCTATGCTGCTGGCCAAGACATTGGATTCAAAGGTCTCTATCAACCTTTCTCAGATCCTGTCTCACAGAACGTGCTTCAAAAAACTGCCAAATTAAAGTCTCAGAGTGTTTTTAAAGCTTGGTATGTTTGGCAATTTTTATATTGGGCAACTGCTCTAGATGCTCATGGCCAGGTAAGAATGCTTGGAGTGAGAAGCTAGTTCCAGAATCCAAGAATATTGATTTTTCTTCAGATGAAGAAGCCACGGACAGTCAGACCACTCCAACTGGTCTGAAAAGGAAGGCCATCGAAGATCAGGCTGACAGTTCAAAGAAACCAAAGACAACACTGACTAAGAGCAGTGCTTTTCTGAAGCAGATAGAGAGTCAAGTCAAAACCGTGACTACTAAAAAGGCTATAGTTAGCCAAGCTGACAAACAACTAGCTCAAAGCACTGAAGTCAACCAGTCAGTAGGACATATTACAGTCGCTACTGGTATTGGCAAAGATCAGGCAAAAGCAGTGACTCCTGAGAAGGCAGCAAAACAGTCGGCTTACGGACACGGCTTACGGACAAAGAACAACTGGACAAGGGTAAAGGTCAACTGGACAAAGGCAAAGGTCTAGCATCTCCAACCCTACTTGGTGGTGTCTTTCATCCCAAATAATGAAGAAGCTTTGCACTTGTTAAAGAAGGACAGGTTGCAGCAGATGCAGACCCATCCACTGAAAGGGCGTCTCTTCCTCCAGAAAGCTGATTATGCAGACTTACCCTATATGGCTCCGGTTACAGTGTATGAGCCCACTGATTCTGACCCATCTATTGTCAATGATGGATGTTCAGTCCTCATCCAGTCTTCATGGAACACTATTGTCAACTGTATGGGACAAATGCTGGATGTTGTAGGGTCAGAAGAAGAACTGAATAAGGCTAAAGCTGACTTGAACGAAGCTGAAGACCAGATTCAAAAGATGAAGAAAGCACGAGACCAGCAGAATCTGCACCATAAGCTACTTGAAGCTCATTCAAACATGGCTATTGAGCTATTGAAAAGTAAGTTAGCTAAGGCGGAGTCTGATATGTAGATTGTGAAGGAAGAAAGGAATGAAGCACAGAGAGCTGTAGATCGGGCTAAAACGATGCTGAAAATTAAGAGAGTTGACTTCAACTCCTTGCTACTTTTCCATACAGCTCTGAAGGCTTCCCTCACTGACAGATATAATTATAATAGCCTGGCTGAAATTTTAAATCTAGCAGGCAACGCTATTTTTGATCTGGAGAACTTGAAGTCTCTTATGGAGACTATGCAGAGTGACTTGCAGGACAAAGTGGCTGAATATAATAGTGCTCTAAAAAATCAAGAAATCCTGGATTATATTGAGCAGCAGAATTCCCTGGATGAAGCAGAAGAAGATAAGGAAGAAGAAGAAGATAAGGAAGAAGAAGAGGATAAGGATGAAGGAGCGGATAAGGAGGAGGATGACCAAGACAAAGGGCATACTAATGATGATGATGATGATGCCTCACCTCCATCTCCACCTCCACGACCTGGTACTGGTGGCCTAGGGCCAACTGAAGGAGGTCAGTCTCACAGCCAGACCAGTCAAGCCAGAATGAAGGATAGAAGTTGGGCAATCATCAGTCAGAAGAACAATGACCCATCACACTAGGAATCAGCCAACAAATCAGTCCCAGCTCAATGAGGGACCAGATGATCAACAAAATTCCTTACAGCTTATCACCCTTAACAAGCGATTCAGACATCATCAGGCTCCCATAATCAGGCAATATCTGGAGTATGATGATCTTCTATCTGATGTGGAACATTTTCAACGACTATATGTCAGAGCCAGGGAAATGGTGGAGCACTGGAAATCGGTAGCTTTTCATGATCAAGAAACTTGCCATTTACCTGCACATCCCAGCACAGTCCAGCTCTGCTGGAAAGGGTCCCTGAATGGATAATCAATGTTGCTGAAGAGAGAGTGACCAACCCACATTTGCAAAGACAGTCTACTACAGATTGTTGCTCTCTCGCTCTTGAATTAGAACTTCTGCTGGGAAACAAACCAACCTACAAATGTATGAAGGATGTTAGGGAACAGTTGAAAGAGGTTTTGGTGCAGATGAAAATCACCAGAGAAGTCTTGGATCAAAGAGTGCATGCCATTCTTGAAGATTAGACAGCCATTAGTAAAGGGACCTCAAACTAGAATGTCAGACGGAGAACGGGCAACTGCTCTCCGCAAACTGTTTCAGCTGGTCAGAATAACCAGAAAAATGATGCAGCAAGAGAACTAGACTGTTCTCAATTTCTTAGAATTTGTGCCTGATTCTCCAGTTCTCTTATATGCCTTCCCAGCAAGAGAGACAGAATTGCCAAGATTTTGTCTAGCACTTTACCCTCAACATCTAGAACGAGTCGATCTCCTTACATATTTCAAGATTATTGATGAGCTCCAGGATTGGTATGAGCGATCGACTGTGGAATGGAAAACTTGGCAAACACTGTTCAACGATACTCTCCAACTTAATGATATTCACAAGCTGAAAGAGGAGATGCAGAGGATCCGGCTGTGTATGGGTCAATGGAAGATTCAGATCAGAGGCCTGACCAAGATCACCAATCAGTTGGCTGCAACTTACTGTTGAGTCCTCTAAACTGTCTGAAAAGGATATTGCAGCTAAGGAGGCCTAGCACCACAGTACAGAGAGATGGCTGAGATTCTTTTTGAAGCTCGGGTCAAAACCAATCAGCCTCTTCCAAAAGGATGGATCCATACTGCTTCGCATTGTCACAAGCGGCCAGAACTAGGATCACCAAAGGTAAAAGCACGCTCTATGATCATGATACCAAAACCTATCATTCCCTTATGCCTTATGAAGATGAGATGACCATAGAAAGGCGGGATCAGCTTGAGCAGGAGGCCATTTACAGACTCATTCAGAAGGAGAATGCTGGCACTGGGACTTCTCAGACTCTATCCATGCCAAAGGGTAAACAGAAGATGGTTCAATGGAAGGATACTGGGTAGTTCCATCTCTGAATTCAGCTGGAGTTTTTTCTTCCTCACCTGGAAGTTTGATATCAGTTTGTGTAGACGATGAGATCTCTACACTGACCTTTTCCTTCTCAGCTGGAAGATTGATATCCGTCTGTGTCGATGATGAGAGCTCTACACTGACCCTTCCATCTGGTTCTCTATCATTGGTCAAGTCCAATCCCCAACATCAGAAGCAGACAGTGGATTTTTCAGCTTCAAACCAGAATCAAACACGGGAATTTTTCAAAAATTTTGGAATCTTGCCAAAATTCAAGAAAGGAGGGAAGGATGTAGACGGCTGAGACAATTTCACTGGGTGGGAACGCTCTCATATGAGACGGACAGTGAATCAGTCAGTAATTACTACGTTAATTACTATGGTAAACCCAAGGCATATAAATAGGGCCCATTACATTGTAATCGGGTTAGCATTTTGGTGGCATTTGTTGGCAATTGTACTTGAGTTGTCAATCATTGGCAGTTGTTGTCGGCTATACTCTGTCTATCTTTCTGTTCATAAGACACATCATACTCATTGTAATCTTTCATCTATAATTCCAATTACAACAGTATATTCCAGTTACACTTACTTTGTACTCAGTACTCTGAATCTGAATATCATTCTCAATACATAGTCTGGTTCTTATTCTAGTAGATGTATTCCAGTTCAGTTTCTGTTCCTTTGTCCAGTCTACTATCTGAACTAATACATCACCAGTTAGCTGAAATCTTCTAACATTGGAATTAGCTATCTCAAGAGATCAGCTCCAATTCCACCAACCGTCTTTTGAATGTTGAAGTTTAATTATGCTTTATTATTTAAGTAAAAATAGCTACACACACGTCCTATACATATGGTTTTTTTCATACCTTTTGGATAAACCAGAACGCTGGCTTTAGAAACTAGTTTGAATCTTAGTTCTTCTAAGTTAGACCCACAGTCTGTAATCCCTTGATTGGTTGGCTGGTGTTAGGTGGTCCCTCTTAGACTAGTTTTTTAGGTTACCTGGTCACGACTATTGTATTCTCTAACTTTTCCGGTTTAAGAATTGAAGGCCCAATCCACAAGACTAATTGTGTGTATATATATATATATATTTATTTATTTATTTATATATATATATATTTATATATATATATATATATATATATATATTCTCTTTCAAGATCACAAACACTTTAAAATGACAGCTCACATGAGAGTAAACTATGACCCAAAGAAGCATACAAGGATTTTAGATCAAATTAGCTTTTACCTAAAAGACCATACTCCAAAAATAGCCTTAGCTCGCATGAGAGTAAATTACGACCTAAAGAAGCATACAAGTATTCTAGATCAGGTTAGGTTTTACCTAAAAGACCATACTGCAAAAAAATCCTTAGCAGTTAGAACTCAACCTTTTTTTGGCTAGAAGGGCCAAATGTTGTGCTACATACTACCATAAGTAATCAAAGCCTTACTACCTAAAAATTTTGTATATTGCAGACCCTTGCTCTCTTGCAAGTCCTGGAACTATCTTCTGAACCCCTCTCTGTGGCAACCTCTCTTTTCCTCATATGTATTGGTAGTTTGGATGCTTCTCAATTAATATATGATTCATCTCTCACCACAGACAAAAACATGTCTATCTTGCACATGTTATCTTTTAATGATTGGGTCAAGATCCTAGCTACCTTGGACAAGGACTCCAAAGATGGAGTTAATATGATTGCCCAGTACATAGCCAGTTACACATACTCTCTGTACAATATTAGCAAGAGCTTTCCATATTCTCTTCTTCTGGGGATGAATTATCTAACTTTTTGAAAAACTTATGGGGCCTCAATCCTTCTTTCATCAATACCCCTGTTGCTCCAACTATCCCTCAAATCGGTGGTTTCTTATGTAGAGATAATGCGGCTCTCGAAGCTGTTAAGGAATTTCATAGTAATCTTTGCTCCCTTATTGACTCTAACCTTTTTGAAATGGTACCAAAAATATCCATGGTTTTCCCTTTCCTACTAGTTGGACAAGTTGAAACTGAATCCTTTGGTATGGACCATCAGCTCTGGGTTCTACCTAACAAAGCTTTTCTGGCACCAATTCTTAGTGAAACCTGGGTGTATCTGGCTAATCTTCTTGCCTCCACCGTTGAGGATTGTAAACTTAAAATTTTGAAAGGAGGAGAGTTCTTAGACAAAGGGGAACTCATTATAGCCCCCTTCAACCTCAACCTTATCGACCACTCCAAATGCTCTTCCAATACAGGTCTTTATATTCGTACAAAAGGGAACATGGAGTTTACCAAAAGTAATCCGGATTTCTACACAAAATCCATTTGGAATGTTTTTTGACCATATGTTAAATGTGCTTGCAAATTTCTTGACCCTAAAGCATCTTGTAAATCCAGCATTATGTGGTTTGATCATGCTATCTCGTTTATTCTTAACCATCTGAACCTACTCTTCTCCGAAAAACGGCTAGACTTTCATCTTTCCTTATTTGTTCTTGGTTAGGCGGCCAAGCTAAACAAATAGCAATTGCTCAAATTGCTTTCAACATCTTTCGTGGGCTAATGCTGGATATCCTAAAGGAAATGAAATTTGATGAACCTGGGATATATTTGACTACTTATGTTGTCTACAAAGGTGTTAAAATTATCATTGGTTTACTCAAGCCATGTATTGAGAATGATGACTCTCCCTCACTAAAAAGACCTAATTCTCTTGCCACCCCCAATTCATTTACTTCATTTCTAACACCCAGCTCTTCCTCTAATTTTAATAGAGGAATATCTCGTAGCTACACTAGAGGAAGAGGTAGAAACACCCCTATCCGGTACCTTCTTGACTTATAATCACTAATGAATATGCAGGTTGCTGTGGACCCATGTGGAAGGAGGCATCTCAACTTCTTGCAAAGATTATGTTTATGAACATTGTCTTTTTCAGAATGAGCTTCTCGATTGGATACACCCTAAAACACTTTTTGTTTTGACTTACTATTTGGAAACCATGAATTACTTATTGGTTGGAAATATCAACAACCTATCAAGAATTTGGTTTACAATAATGATTTTTTACGACACAACTCCGTTCTTGAATGTGCTTGTAACAAATTTATCATGTTTTGTAAAGATTTTGATACCTATGACACGCATGTCTGCACTTGTGATCTTAGTATTATTGAAAATACCACATTTCAAAAAGTCTTGGCTAAAGGGCTTAATCACATACCTAACTTTCCCAAAAACCCATATCTTGATTTATCAGCTTTACTTAGTTGTTTAACTGACCTTGTCAGATCTCTCCGACTGGAGAAGACATTCCTACTAGAGTTAGCAAAATTGGTGGGGAAATGTTTTTTTCCAAAGAAATTCACTCATACCCTGTAAATGGTTGTCTATGGAAAGCTCTTGAATTACACCGATTTGGCTGCACTAATCCCCAATGTGTGGAGAATTTTAAAAAAAAAGGTATTTTTTGGATAATGTTTACAATTTTTTGCATTAATTTTTGCTTAATTCCATAAAAAATTGATATTTTGCGATCTTTACGAACTATTTTAAATGTATGTTTACGGCTTGATTTCGAGCGCATTTGGGCTTTCGTTCGTTAAATTTGGAGCGTCTTACTATTTTTGGAGACCGGGTTGATGATTTGGTCAAATTTGACGTTTTCAATAAAAACTGTTGTATTTGGTGTCCTTTTACGCGTCGAAAGTGTTTGATTGTGAACAACAGCGATTTTGCTAAGGTTTCTAGAATTTTTTGGTGAATTTTTGGAATTTTCGAGTGAATTTTAGCGTTTTCAAGTGATTTTCGGCCTATTTTTGGCATTTGTGGACATTTGAAATATTTTTAAATAAAAAGCCAGTTTGAGCTTCAACGCCCGTGCCTTGCGACGCATAAAATTTCCTCCTCATCGGATGGATCTTTATGGTCTCTTTAGATACTTTCTTACGACGTTAAAATAATTCTCCTCTTCTTTCTCCTCTGCCGACCGTTCTCTTTGTCTCTCTCCGAGTAAACCGACTCCAACTCTCTCTCTCTCTCTCTCTCTCTCTCTCTCTCTCTCTCTCTCCCCAACGTGCACCCCACCCTCCCCCTACTCTCTCTCTCTTTCTCTCTACACCCCACGCGGGTCCGGGCCCTCCTCGTTTGTCTTTATCCGCTGCCCACCAATGCTCAGGTCGCTGCCCACGTGCTCCCTCTGCTACTTCTACTGCCACGCGCCAACGCCCTGTCTTATTCACGCACTACTCTCTCTCTCTCTCTCTCTCTCTCTCTCTCTCTCTCTCTCTCTCTCTCTCTCTCTCTCTCTCTCTCTCTCTCTCTCTCTCTCTCTCTCTCTCTCTCTCTCTCTCTTCAGCGTCATACACTCTCTCTCTCCCACTCTACAGCACCGCTGACTCTCGTCCCACTCTGCTACGCGCCAATTTCTCACGCTGTCACGCCAGACCTGACTCACGCTTCGGATTCTACGTTGCAGAAAGAGACGATAGAAGGTCAACGCTGCATGTGCCCACCAGGTAAGTGTAAGTAATCTTTAATTTATTTATTTTATATTATTTGATATAATTACAAATAAAATTAAAATTAAAAAAGACTTTAAAAAATTAGAAAAATCATTAAAAACACCATAAAAACAACTAAGAAATAATAAAAATCCAATAAAAATTTAAAAAATATTATAAAATCACAAAAAATATATATTAAAAAATAAAAAACCTATAAAAAAGAGTTTTGAAAATTAGAAAACTCCAAAGTCAAACAATTTCATCAATAAAATCAAGATTAGATAATTAAACCGGCAAAATTAGCGACAAAATTAGGACAAAATTTAACGCAATTGAAGTGTGTAAATCAAGCTGTAAACACACATTTAAAATAGCGCGTAAAGATCGCAAAATATCAATTTTTAATGGAATTAAGAAAAAATTAATGCAAAATTACCAATATATTGTCAAAAAATTACAAAAATTATCCAAAAAATACCCATTTTTTTGAAAATTCTCCACACATTGGGGATTAGTGCAGCCAAATAAAATCTCATCAATTCAATTGTCAAACAATTTTATCAATAAAATCAAGACTAGGTAATTAAACCGGCAAAATTAGTGACAAAATTAGGTCAAAATTGGACGTAATTTAAGTGTGCAAATCCCTATTTTGAGCTCAAAAAAATAGCAATTAACCATTACACACATAAAATATGCAATCAAAACATTGAATTAATCATGCACATTACGCACTTTTTAGGCACACACACACACTAATAAACTTGGCAGTTTTTACCATTCTTTCGGTGCACACACAAAACGGTAAATCTTGTCGAAATTGTAATGTTATTTCATAAATCATTATTTGGGCATGACCATAACACAAATAAATCATCACAAATGAAAAACCATTAAGCACACATTGATTTTTAAGTGCACCAACAAGGGCAAAATAGTGCACACACACCTAAAATTAGACATACACACACTCAATTAGAATGCACACACACTTGATTTTAGTGCACACACACTTTCAATTGACCATCCAAGCATGCAATTAACTCAATTAAGCACACAATTAGCAACATACAATCACCAATCATCAATTAAACTTGTCAAATTTATACGCCACCAAATCTTAAAAATTTCGGCATTACGACGGCATGAAAACGAACAATTCAAAAATTTCATAGCATCATAGCATCAACGTTGCATTGCATCAACATTAACATTAACATTGCATTAACATAGCATTAACATTGCATTTTATTAACATTGCATTGCATTGCATTAACATAGCATTAACATTGCATTACATTAACATTAACATTACATTGCATCATGGTGGAGTCTCTACACAATTCTATACATCTTTAGATTCTAGGGAGGTTGAGAATACCACCTTGATTACCTTTCCAATGAAGATCAATTGACAGTTGAATGCTCCAATCTTTCATAGAAAATTAGTAATTTAGCAAAAATTAGTGAAATTATCAAGGGTTTAGTGTAAAATTAGAGTGTGTAAACACACAATTGGCAAGATATGATGACAAATTAGGGAATTATAAACACATTGCTTCATGCACACACATCCAAAATCCACAAAACCATAAACGCACAAGTGAAATTAGTGAGGAAACACATCTGATTATGCCACAATTACACTAGTGTAGGCCATCGTCCCCGGCACTGGCGCCAAATGTTGGGGATTCCATCGTTGCATAGCTTCAATGACCAACAAAATTATCAATCCGGAGGGATGAGCTACCTGGCTAGGGCATGGAAACACTCACACGATTAGTGAGCTAATCATGGAAACATGAATGGTTGGCTCTATGAGGTGAGCTTCTCGGCCTATGGAGGAGCTAAGCCACAATGAAGGAAAATATCCACATCCACTTCTCTTCACCTCCAATCAACCCAATCACACACACTAACGATTGAAAGACGCACACAACACTAATCCTATTATGCAACACACTAATTTTATTACACAACACTAATCATATCATGCAACACACTAATAACAGCGCACACACATAGATCTATTGAGCACCACACTCCAATCAAACCTACATGCACACACAAGAAAAAGAGAGAAACCACACAAAATTAGAGAGAGATTAACCACTAATTATTTAAGATCTAGCTAATCAAAGCGTCATAGGCAATCATAAGAAGCATGAGAGAGGCATAGTGAAAGAGAATTAAGCATTGATTAGTGTTAACCGAGTCACATGATCAAGGAGAAGCTCAAGGACTCCATAGCCACACACCTCAAGAGCTCTCACCAAAGAGTGCTCTCAACGAATGAGCTTGAGAACCCTAATTTATTTTACACACTACCTTATATACCTAGGGTAAAAATGTGCAATGTCCGGGCGCCCAAGGCCTTTAGGGCTCCACCACTTACTGAATCTGCTACCTAAGCACACTAATTGAACTGTTCTTTACAGCTTGGAACTCCCAGTGAGCCCGTAACACATTAAAATATTACAATGGCTTGAAATAAATCGAGAATCTACAATACATGACCATTTTGGAAAAATGTGTAACTCCAATCTTTATTGTTTCTTCATGTTGATCTTTGACGTGCATTCATATGTCTTTGGTCTTTAACAGCTTTTGTTAATTGACGTTGACTCAGTTAACAATTATATATTGGGGGTTTGGCCCAACAACATACAAATGTTGGATTGATTATAGTTGGTTGGGAATTTTTGGGGGGTATGCCCCGACTGCATACTGATACTGGACTTCTTTGCGTTACTGGCTGTTTTGATAAGATGTTACAATACGTTTTCATTCCATGGTTGGGTATAGTTGGAAACTTGGTTTTCTAAGAGATGTATAATTAAAGTAAGTTACATACAAATTAGGGAAAGGATTGGTTTCCATGAACCTTGATGGGCATAAAACTGTATCTGTCCTAAATAAACAAAAACAAGCTTGATATCCTTGAACTATAAATGGAAATTTTTCGGCTTCTTTTATGGCTTCATGTGGTGGAGCTTCACTAATTTGGAAAAGTAAAAACTCAAAAAAAAATGATAAGATGTTGATGGGGGAATAAGTCACTTGGATTAGAAGAGGTTATGGCCTTCTAATCTAAATAATATTTATGCTAAAACATAAACTCTATTAGCTAACATTTTTTTGGAGCACATAAATACTTTGGACTAAGCTTGTAAGTTAAAAAAAAGTTTGTAAGATGGGACATGGATAAAAATTGGTATAGTCCATTGATTCCTATAAAACACATCCAATGCTAACGTATCTGTTGTCTGGTTTGGATGGATGAAGGTAAGGACTCTATCTTATCTTGGAAGTTTTTTTTTTGTCTTAAAGCAGTTGTCAACACATGATTACACATACACCTACTGCAGGGGAAGTACTTGTGATATTATTATACTGGAATGAGTCTTCATTCTTATAAACAATGTACAAAGATAATTCTAAGACTGAGTTGTTTTTGTACTTATCATTTTCCTTTCTCTAGAGCCAGCTTTCTTTTGAATGTGAAAGCCAGTTTCTCCAAATCCCCCCCCCCCCCCCCTCTCTCTCTCTCTCTCTCTCTCTCTCTCTCTCTCTCTCTCTCTCTCTCTCTCTCTCTCTCTCTCTCTCTCTCTCCCCTTCTCCCTCTGCACTGCTGCTCTAGTCACCTAATATGGTTGGGCCTGCTTTACAACCATGAAGAGGATGCTACCTGATCCTATAAAAGGTGAGATTTTCTAGGTAACTTAGCATTGGTAGAGTATGCGTGTGTACTTGGTGTATTATCCTGCATATTAGGACTATATATGACCTGCCCTACTAAGTGGTATTGTTAAGTATTGGATCTATGGAAAAGGGCAAGGAGAAGAAGACCATTGTGGAGCTGGCCGCTCCAACTCATTCTCGGACTAATGTTGGCATTAAAATGGACTCATGTTCGGCATTATGATGTGTTAGTCTCTTATTTGTTTTCTCATGCACATAGAGGACTTGTATGGAAACTTATGCTAAATCTTTTTAGTATTCACTGTTGTGCAAATGGTAAGGCTTAATTAACTTGAAGCTATGGTGCTATTCCTCATACTTAGTTTGTAATGTCACTTATGCTGAGCCTTTTATGTAAATAGCTTGGCCGGTTTATGCTCCTGTAAGAAATCTTTCAATTGATTTTTAAAAAATTAAGGTACAAAGCTGTATTTGCGGCCTTGGTTGTGTTTCCCTTTCATAAGTGCAGGGTTTTTTGTTGATACACATATTCGGTCTTATCCTTGGCTTGGGTGGTTTTAACATAAGCGGGGGGATTGCAACCTATTATGCTATGTATTTGGCACCCTATAAAAGCTTAATAATAGGAGTGATGATCTTCATAACACTTGGTGATGGAACACATATGGTAATGTGGACCTACTTGTTTGGGGTGTAACTTCGGCCTGGCATAGTTATACCCCAGTCATGGGCTTGGTTTTTCTGATAAGGTATCCTCTTGCAATAGTGGAAGTTGTTACCGTGGGCCTTTGTTTAAGTTATAATATGATGAGTGATGTCATTAACACATAGGGAAGGAAACTACTTGATGTGGTTGACCCTCTAGAGGGTTGAATACTGTTACCTATGAGTTTGCGTGTCTTGAATAAATGGTGCAACTGGTATTCTCTATTGATATGTTTTTGGATTGGATGCCGCTCTCACTATGTTTGCTCTAATATAGTCAATGCAAGTCTGTGTATGGTGGTCTCTTGAAAAAACTACTTAATTTGTCCGCTTTAGGTAGGTGCTTCATTGTTGATTATGAGCTTACTAGTCTTGCTCTATCAGGAATTTGATGTCTGAAGATTGTGCTCCCTTTGATAGCTACCTAAATTGGCCTTGTATACTATGAACTACTAGCCTTGAGCTGCCCCTTCTTGCTCAATTAAGGTCGAAGCTGGCTTAGGTTTGTAATCCCCTGTATTACTGCTCTACTCGGACGTACATGGTTAAATATTTGGTTGGGGACAAGGTTTTATTAACTATGGCCCAATATGTTTGAGGGTATGGTTGTATAAAGGTATGGATTATGGTACATAATGGCAATGAGCTGCCCATGGAACTATAAGTAGTTGGTCACTACATCAAGGGTATGGTCCATGGTGACTAGTCTCCTAGTTGGGGATGATATTTGGTACCATCAAATATTCATGTTATATGTTGCTTGGCTTTATGATTGTATCTCTTATACATACTACCAAATATGTTCTGCAACATTGTCTAGGAATGTGTATAAATTACTAACATCTTTTTTGGTAACAGGTGACTCCAAAGTATAGATTGACTACACGTATGAGTACGTCCGCCAACCCTAAAACAATAGTGACAATAAATGCCAAACCCCGTAAAGTGAATAAACAGGGATATGTGGAACACTTCGGAGCTAAATTTCCTCATAAAACTTGTCTCTTTGTCCTTAACTTATGAGAGCTTGCAAAATAAAAGTAACTCCAATTAGGTTTAACCTATTAAATGATTCCATCTCTGAATAAATGAGTAGCTTAACATTTTGTATTATTATCTTTGAAAGCATTTTAGTTGGGTGACATCTATAACACGTGGGATACCATGCATCACCTACATACGGTGCCAATACTAAATGAAAGTTATGTGGTTTCCATGGGTGCATGTGAGGGTTACCTTCTCAACTATGGTTTCCAAAGTTCCCTGGCTTGAATATGGTGCACTTATCATTCTTCTGGCTCTTAAATCTCCTAGACTTGTGTATAAATTCTGTTCTGTACTATGAGTGGAAGTTATACCACCTTTTTATTGGCATAGAGTCTAGTGTCTTTTGTAATTTGAAAGAACTCTTTGGTGTTTATGCTATATTGGTTACTAGAACACACACACCTAACACCAAGAGTAGTTGTGATAATATTCAAAGACCTAGTTACTATATTTTATTACTGGGTGTTTGCCCTAGATAAAATTTACTAGGTTTGACTCGTATGGGATGGGGATCTCTTCACACATCCCTTATGGGTTCTCCTGGTCAGTTAAAGGGTGAAGAGGCTACCAAGTCGTACAATTATTCTTATATTTCTCTTATTAACACCTAGTTTGACAATGTAGAGCTTAGCACTATCTCAGGGATTAGAGCTTCATAGTGAGCCTCTTTCTAAATCCTTGCTTCAAGTTCTTAGATGCATTTATGACCCTTTGGAATCTGAATTAGTAGCAGGAGCTTCTGTTGATCTAGCCAGCTCCTTGTTTCAAACTATGTCGTTTGATAATTGTGTTCATACCCTTTTCCAACTTGTCAACAACTCTTCAGATGGGGTTTCAAATTTGTCCAAATTCATAGAGAGCATCCCCTCTCTGACTCTTGCTCACAAAGGAGAGTTAGGCCAATTCTCCTCTGAAGGTGTCGAGCTGCCCAAGTACTTACACAAAATATGTGGTCTTACCCTTGAATTTCATCTCCTTCAATTATGATACAATCTGTATCCAACAGTCTATTCTGCAGGGACCCTTGGTCCTAGAAGCTATCAAAGCCTTTCAAAAAGAGATGTGCTCTCTTAGCAAAACCTCGCTTATGGATGGTATCTAAAGTTTCTCGGGTGTTTCCTTTATTACCTTCCAAACAAGTTGAAATCAAATCCCTTGGTGTGTACCATCACCTTTGGGCCCTTCCCAACAAAGGCTTTTTAGCTACTATCTCTATCAAAACCTGGGTATTTCTATCTAATCTTCCTGCTTCTTCAATAGAAGAATCATGACTCAAAGTATTAAGAGGCATCCAATCTCTTGATAAAGGTGACCTTATTAAAGCTTATTTCACTATGCGGTCTCTTGATAAAAAGAAATGTAACTCAAACACTAGGTTGTATGTACGTACTAAGGGCTTGATGGAGTTGTCCAAAAGTAACTCTGAATACTACACTGTCTATCTAAAACATTTACAGACCTTATGTGCTTGTAGGTTTCTTGACCCCAAGGCTTCTTGCAAATCAAGCATTATCTGGCTTGATCGTGTTATATGGTATGCCCTCAATAACTTGGATCTTATGTTTCCTGACATTCCTTTTGCTCACTACCTCTCCCTTTTTTGCTCTTGGCTTGGAGGCTGGGCTAAGGAACTTGTGCTAGCTCAAATGGCTTTTATTTAGTTTTGCACCCTTATGCTCTCTC
Organism: Adiantum capillus-veneris; assembly: GCF_014529385.1. Lineage (NCBI taxonomy): Eukaryota > Viridiplantae > Streptophyta > Polypodiopsida > Polypodiales > Pteridaceae > Adiantum > Adiantum capillus-veneris. The sequence goes on along the minus strand of NC_140944.1, from coordinate 143,371,094 downwards.
TTCTCAAAGAATTGGTGGCAAAAAAACCCAGGCTTCTTTTGACTACATATGGTAACTATCTTGGTATTAAAACCCTTCTTGGATTGCTAAAACCTAATACGGATGCTGAAGATTCCCTACTCTTAAAAGACCAAATTCTCTTATATCCCCCACTTCTTCGGACAAATATTTTTTGACTCCAACTTCTTCTTGTGCTGATTCTTTTGGAGGGAGGGGGAAAGCAAGAAGCATGATTAGAGGGAGAGACAGAGGGTATCCTATCAAACACCTGTTGGATTTCTAATGCAGGTACTATGTAATGGGATGGGTAAAATTCACTTATATCTCATGAAGAAAATGAGCACGAAAATTTTGTTCATTGTGTCTTTGCCAAAAAAAAGTTTAGATTTCTTTTCACCTCGCTTTATATTTAACAAATGCTTTCGCTCTACCTTTGGTAATTTGGATCTATTAAACCAAGTTAGGATAGGTTGGAGATTTACTGAACCTTTTCTACATCTAGTTTACTGTAATGAGTTTCTTAGGAAAAGGAAACCCTTAGAATGTGATTGTCATTTATGGGGTGGGTTTACATTGGATTTTGGCATTCTTGGAAAGCATGTATGTACCACGGACCTTTCTATTATCGAGAATAGCTCTATTAGATGTCTCCTTTCCAAAGGCCTCAATCATATCCCCCCTCTACCACTTAATCCTCACAATCTTTAAAAGCACTTAATGAATGCCTAGCCAACTTGGTCAGTAATAAACACCAATTGAAGTTTTCAATTCAACATGTATCGAACAAATCATTGGTGGCAGTCTTTACTGGACTAGTTTCACAACTCCCACATGAGTGATTGCATACCGAGTCCACATGGATTTCAATTGATCTCTCTCTAGCCTTTCGCAAAATTGAATTGAAACGGTTCATTGTTGGGTTAGATAAAGATTCTAACATGGACTCTGTTATTTGCAAAAGGCTTGCCTTTGAATCAATTGAAAACTGCCTCAAAAGTGGCGAGTTATTATCTTTGAAAGCATTTTAGTTGGGTGACATCTATAACATGTGGGATACCCATGCATCACCTACATATGGTGCCAATACTAACTGAAAGTTGTGTGGTTTCCATGGGTGCAGGTAAGGGTAACCTTCTCAACTATGGTTTTCAAAGTACCCTAGCTTGAAGATGTTGGACTTATCATTCTTCTGGATCTTAAATCTCTTAGATTTGTGTGGGATGCATGTCTAACCTCACCATTGTATCTTATTGCAGTATTAGTGAGAACCACGATTAATTTGTCAAACCATGGGACGAAGCTGACTCGACTAGTGCATAGAGGCTACAAGAGGTTTTCAATCTCTTGGAAAACAAATAATAACTCACATCTGACTCAAGCTACACTCAAGTGACTGAAATCACCAAGAGCCAATCGCTCATCGGCAAGCAAATCACATCCGTCTTGAAATTTTTACCTCGAAGTGTCTTTGAGCTTACCTGCTGGTTAGGACAACTCTTAGGCTTACTCTCCAGTCGGATTGAGTGAATTTGAGTCTTTTCAAGCTATTTCTAGCCGTAGACCTAAAATTCTGCAACTTTATATAACAACTCACACTTGATTCTTTCAGAGAGAGCAATGTTATGAAATCCACCTCGGATCCTACTTACCCTACTCCTAGTTTCTCATGCAATGGGGTTGTGGAAAGTGTCCACAAACAATCGTTTTCTTGTGTTTTTTATGTTTTTCAGAGTCTTGATCTTAAGACTTTTTTCGTCTATCAATCATCCTCCAAATCCTAATCTAAATCTACAGTCCTAGAGTCCTAAGATACTCAGCAAGTACGATTACTTACAAGCTATCTCTACACAGCAAAAGACGACAATCTTAAGCTATACAGTTTCTAAAAGAGAGTTTTGAACTCTAGGCAAAGCTAGAGGAAGTTAAAGGACAATTACACAAGACGCTCGCGTTTTTCCCTAGTTTAGGTCTCTTCGATCCCCGGCAGTGGCACCAAATGTGGGACGCATGTCTAACCTCACCATCCTATCTTATTGCAGTATTAGCAAGAACCACGATTAATTTTTCAAACCATGGGACGAAACTGACTCCACTAGTCCATAGAGGCTACAAGAGGTTGTCAATCTCTCGGAAAACAACTAACAACTCGCATCTAACTCAAGCTACACTCAAGTGACGGAAATCACCAAAAGCCAATCGCTCATTGGCAAGCAAATCACATCCGTTACAGCATCAAATGACATCCAAACGTAACGACACTTCTAGGAAAAATTTATAAGACCTAAGCATGCATGCCTATGGCCTCAAACCCCACTTTAGGTCAAGTTCTAAAATCGCGATTATTAACAACAGTGGATTTTTGACCTAGTCGTTCTCAACCCAGAATGCATCTAAATACTTAGCAATGATGCCCCAATACCCCGCCTATGCTTAGTTTTCGATTCAAAAGTGTAAATTCCTAGTTATGATGAAATTAGGACGCGGGTCGGCGACGCCAAAAGCTACAAAATATTGTGAATGGCTTACGTCAATGCGTAGAGCTCTTATTTGCGGTTGCAATGCAACAAACGCATTCGCAATGTGAAAACCGGAGAGGGAGTAGGAAGCGCGAGAAAGAGAGAAGTAAGCGTGTTAGCTCACGTTGTGTATTTCTTATCCAAAAATCTTATAAAAAACTTACAAAAATTGGCTTTTATATCTTAGCCAAGGATTTTGAGTGGTCAAAAGTAATAATATGGAGTTTTACCAAAGCTAGGAATTGACTGGTTGATACAATCTGGAAGCTTGTAGCCCCAGCTCATTAATTACAAACTTTACCAAGAAAATAAGAGTTACCATATTCTGATTTATCAAAATAATAATTGTTTTACAAGGAGAACTCCGAAAAATGGTGTCTGTGTTAGCTTGCTGCTAACAACGACTATGATTTCAAGAGAGAGGTAATGTCATTAAATATCTAATATCTAACCAACCCAAATGATTTTCTCATATTAAATTGATCATTTAATGTGGGATAATAAACGAGAACAAGGGTTAGAATATAGACATGTGCTTACGGATCTATCCCAACACGGGGCCAATGGTAAAGGGGCCCAAATGAGAGATGGTCTATCAAAGAGAAAGGTTAATTTATGGAGCTTAAAAGACCTTAGGATTAGCTTCATTAAATACCTCCAATGGTTAGTGTTAAAAGTCCTTCGAACTTAAGCAAGCTAGGATTGAGCTTGAGGTGGGAACCCGACCTAAACTTGTCTTTGACCTTAAGCAAGCTAGGGTTGTGCTTTGTTAGGAAATAAGACGTAGCTAAATAGATAATTGAGTAGATTACTTAATGGAGAGAGACAGATTTACATACACGAGATTATAGAGTAGAGAGAGAGAGTACACACGATATACGTGGTTCACCCAATGTGGGCTACGTCCACGGGAAAGCAGCCACTCAATGGCTTTAGTACTTCAAAACAAGAAGTAGTTTACAAAGGGATTATACCCTTAATGGAGCTCCCACCTTGCTTCACTCTCACCACCTCACACTCACCTTGTTGCATCAACTTCACACTCTATGAAATGTGTGTAGAAATGGCCTCCTTTTATAGGCCAAAAGGGCTGCCCTCTCTCATGAGAGGCAGCCATGTGTAGCCGCCCTTGTGTAGATAAGTCCAAATCAGACCCTCCAATCCGCCCATGTGTGGCTGCCCTTGAGAAGACAAGTCCGCTTTTGAATTCGGCCACCGGCCATTGAATTCGGCCACCGGCCATTGACTTTCGACCACCGGCCACCGGCCATTGACTACCGGCCACCGGCCAACCGACAGTTGTTTTTTGACCACTTTTCGGCCGCCGTCCGGCCATAATATTCTGGCGAGGGAAAAAAAAGTCTCAGGGGGCTTCCGCCCCCGAGGCCCCTAAAGTTGCCTCTGATTTTTGGCCCCGTGAAAATTTTGGTTTCCGACGAGTGATTTTCCTTCACGCACGATGTCTTCTCCTCATAATGGGGGCCTTACAAATGTGCGCTTTTACCACGGAAAATTACAAGGGTAAATCAGGCTACTACTTGACATGCTTGAGGTGGGAACCCAACCTAAACTTGCCTTTGACCTTAGGCAAGCTAGGGCTGAGCTTGAGGTGGGAGCTCCACCTAAGGTGCTTGTCATGCTTGATGACTAACGTACTTGAGGTACTTGTCACACTTAATGAGGAAGTTACTTGAGAAGCTTCCTATGCATGGGGGGTAAGATGCTTGAGTCAAAAAAAAACCCTACACACTTAATGAGGAAGTTGATTGAGAAGCTTCCTATGCAGAGGGGGTAAGATGCTTGAGTCAAAAAGAGACCCTACACACTTAATGAGGAAGTTTCTTGAGAAGCTTCTTATGCATGGGGGGTAAGATGCTTGAGTCAAAAAGAGACCCTACACACTTATGAGGAAGTTTCGTGAGAAGCTTACTATGCATAAAAGTCCCAAAGTTAGGGGAATCCTTGACCTAACCTTCCACTCACCCAAGGGGCACCCCTTTTCTAAAAGGGCACATGGAACACATGTCAGACTCTCACTAAAGACTCTCACTAAGCTTAACCACATGGTGTGCTTGAATGCTATTAGTTGGGCTAAAGAGGGGTCCAATGAGCTTCTAATTCCATCCAACAAATATCTAGATATTTTCAAGCTCTCTCTCTCTCTAAGGGGTAAGGAGGACACTTTTCAAAAGACTACCCATGTACTTGACTGCATACTGCATGTGATTGGCTAGGGGGAGAGGGGTACGATGAGCTTGCAGCATGTAGAAATTTTGCCCAAAGCAAGTAAGGGGGGTGCTAGGGGGATATACTCCACACACACACACTCATTGGCAGGGGCATTCTCACTTGGTGAAAGTTGAGGAACTCCACCTCCTTCTCCAAGCTTGTGAGAAGTGAGAGCCTACATCAACACTCTTGGCTATGGAATGGAAACCCAACCAGAAGCCATGCTTCAATGCTTAAGCTTTCCATCTTCTCCATCTCCATAACTATGCTATTATGTATGATAGAAAGAAGAGTAAGTTAAGTGAGGAACTATTTCTTTCTCCTATGGAATGTTTCTTCTTCCTCTTCCCTACCGTCATTCCCCGCTAGCTCTCTCCACCTTTGAAGGTGTTTGAGGCCTTGGGACTGAGGCTTGGGATAGTTAATGCTTTCTACCGTAGTTTATGTTATGCTTGTGATGCATGAAGCTTTCCATCTTCATTGCATCACACGGGTCACAAGGAACACAAAGATTGTATTGTACCAAGTCTCTCTTAATGGGAGAAACTATAATACAAATGCCTATTAGAGGGGGGACCGGATCCATATGAATCCAGTCCTCGCCTATTGTCATGTTCTCTAAAACCTCTCTCTTGCAAAAGTATTGTTCATGCCAAGTTAACTAGGTACCATGTTTGTGTTGTTACCATCAATTAGGTTCACCCGCTATGCTCACAAAGTAATCTCTCAAAAGTGCTTCACTTAATTTCCTAATTCCGCTACTCTCGAAGTTCGTAGGCCATTTCCATTACATGGTTTGTAGGAACAAGGCTCTAAGCTGGATATGTTGCCCCTTCTCTCTTAGAAAGAGTGGATGATTCGTTGAAAAACACTAAGCCACCGACCTTTTGAGGGGAGGAAAATGAGCACAACAAAGATACAGTGATTATATTTCTGGAAAATGAGATGGAATTCATGATCTTAGATGAACTCCAGATGCATTCAAGGCACTACAAACAAGTCTAAAACTAGAGGATAAAGCCTATAAGTGGTGGATGTCGCTCAAGGAGAAGGGAATCATACCACATATATGGGTGGCCTTTGTGGACGTGCTTAGAAAGGAATTTCTACCCACCAATGAAACATACAGAAATTGGACAGCATGGGATAAGTGCTCTATGCACCAACATAAGACACTACTTGAGTATATCTCACACTATCATGATGTGATCCTCAAGCTTGAGGGTCTAGACTCCTTAGAGTAGGTGCATGGGTTCATTCATGGGTTAATACTAGAGCTTAAGAAGCATGTTAAAACCAAGGATCCCAAGACGTTTGAGGAAGCTATAGTGCAGGCTCCTATCCATGATGATCTAGATGAAAATGAATTGCATAGCATACACATGCCTGACACTTCAAATGTAGTGTATCTCATGGTCATAATAGGATATTGTAGCTGCATTTGATGCGTCCATAAAGCCCATGGGACCTAGGGGCCATTTGTCTAGTGAAGAGTTTGAGAAAGCAAAGAAGGATAATTTATGTTTTAATTGCTTATGAAGCAGACACGACAAAAAGCATTATCCCAAGGAGAAGTCTTTTACCCAGGGTAGGAAGAAAGTTTTGCACATGGTGCAATTGCTTCCCTAAATTCCTTTTCTTATTTTTTCAATGTGGATGTAACACATACTGAAAGCAGTGTTACAAGTGCTGTCTTACGACCTCTATGTGGCAACCAATATTTGGTCCACACGAGCTAGTGCGTATGCATGGGTTTATCCAAGGTCCCAAGGTAAGAATCCTAATAGATGATGGTGCCTTGTACAATTTTATTAACTATAAGTTAGTGTAGCGGCTCAATTTGCACCATACACCTAATTTCCACCTCTACAAGGTAGTCATGATTAACGACCATGATGCTAAAGTGTGGAATATTCAAGTACAGGGTGTACCTTTGGAGATTCAAGGGTATCGTATAACCCTATATTTTGAAGTATAAATATGGACTGGGTAGATGTGGTACTAAGCTGGGAGTGGTTATGTGGGTTAGGGTCCTCATTAAAGCGTAGCTATGAGCATAGTAATTTGATGTTTGAATCCAATGGTATGCGTGTGCTGCTGTTGGGGGAGAAGAATGTGCCTTTCTCACCACTTTTTTCAACAGCCAAGCTTATGAAGCTTTCTTCTAAAGATAAAATAGAATAACTCTTTATGTGCTACTTTCTATGCCATTTCTTGTCAAATTTTGATAGTAGTTTAATCAAGGACAATTCATCAATGCCGCATTCTTCTCTCTCTTCTCTTCCATCTCTTGCTACTCCTCTTTCACCAAAACAAACAAATGTTGCTAGTAAATTAAAATACCTTTTAATGGAATAAAAAGATGTGTTTCTAGAAGACTTACCACTAGGGTTACCACCAACACGTTTTGTGCAATACGGCATAGATGTGGTTGTAGGTAGTAGGCCCATTAGTAAACCACCCTATAGAATGTGTCATTTTGAGGCTATTGAGGTGGAACGTTAACTTGCTGACTATCTCAATAGAGGGTTTATTCAGCCTAATTATTCACCATGGGTATCTCCTACTCTATTGGTGAAGAGAAAAGGATGGTAGTATGCACATGTGCATAAATTATCGTGGTTTAACACTAGGTTTGTGTTTGAGCCACTTACGCGGTTTGAGCCGCAATAGTGGCTTGGTACCTCATTCTATAAAATAGACTCTAAGACTAGCTTTTTTTTGCAAAAAAAACATTAGCATAGGATGTCATGTAGGTCATATCACATGAAGGAACGAATTGATATACCATTTATCCCAAAAAGTGCAATTTAAAAAACTTAATTTTCTAAAAACAGTAAAGGCCACAAAACTGGCTTTTAAATTGGCTTTTTTAAATTTGATAGCATATATTTTTTGAGGCTTGAAACAAGCCAGTCATTTTTAAACAAAATAGAATTTCATTGTTTACATATCCATGAATTTTTCAAGAAAGTTTCAATGTTCTTTGAAGGTTTTTGAGGGGTCTAAATGGGATATCAAAACTTTTGAGCAATTTTTTGCTCGATTGCACTTAAAAGATGGCACTTGAAAAATAATAATTTTATTTGAAATTTATATTTCTATTTTTTCAACTCCCTACATGCCTTGAGAAAAAATCTCTGAAAGCTTTTGATGAGATTTTCAGTCATTCATGAGAAGAAGAATTTACAACGTTTGCTTATAGCCACAAAATTGGCTTGTCTTCAACAACCCTAGTGTTAAGCACGATTACTATTAAGAATAAGTATTCATTACCATAAGTGGGTGAGCTATTTAATAAACTCATCCATGCTCGTATTTTTACCAGAATATAGATATGCGATCAGTCTATTATCAAGTGTAAATTAGGCTTGCTGATATACCTAAAATTGCTTTTCGAACAAGGTTTGGACACTAAGAGTTTTTGGTTGTGAACTTTGTGTTAACCAATGCACCATATACTTTCATGACGGTTATGGATAGTGTCTTGAAACCATATCTCAACAAATTTGTCATTGTTTTTCTCGATGACATTCTACTGTCCAGTGTTTTTGAGAAAGAGTACTTACAACAACTAAAGCAGGTGTTTGATTTATTATGCAATATAAATTATATGCCAAAGAATCCAAGTGTGACTTTTTGAAAGATGATATTCACTATTTGGGGCATGTAGTTTCGATTACCCAACTTCATATGGATCAATCCAAGGTGGATGCCATTCGTAAATGGCCTTCTCCAAAAGAATTAGAAGAGCTCTATATTTTCTTGGGATTTACGGGTGTTTACCAAAGGTTTGTTAAAAACTATGCTTGAATTGTTGTTCCTAAGATGGACCAACTGAAATCCAAGGGAAAAACCTTTCAATGGGGTGAATCTCAACAACAAAGTTTTGATGCACTAAAGGTCATTCTAGCTATTGCACCCATTTTAGCTATAGTGGACTCCATGAAACTTTTGTGCTCAAAATAGAGGCTAGTAAACAAATAATTTTTACGGCTAAATAGCTAATAAGAAAAATTTAAGCGCTTTGTGGAGCTACTTGTAGCACCACCTGTCAGCACGTGGTGATATAGGAAGCTTCAAAGGGGATTTAAGTGGAGTTCTACCAAACATCGAGCGAACTTATCCGAGCAAGCTCAAAACCGAGCAAAGTTATCAAGTGAGTTTCTCACGTATATATATACTTCTTTTCTAAAAAGAGATATCAAAGAGAGAGAGAGAGAGAGAGAGAGAGAGAGAGAGAGAGAGAGAGAGCTTTCTCTAAACCCAAATAGTAAATGTCAGCACCATTGCTCCCCAATCATGATTATACAAATCTAGTCATCCTTATACATCAGTCAACCATTGCTAGCAAAATTGTGTTTTTTTGGAAACTTAAATATACATCAATTGAACAGCTCAGCTCACAAAGATGGAAGATGCGACTCCTTTCCATTTTAGATTATTGTTTGGAAAAATCTAGTAGATGTCTAGAAGGCCATAATTTGTTTGTGGCAAATTTCAATCTCTTTTGAGTTTGTGTATGCTCAAGACAAGGTGGTAAGGAAATCTTGCTAGTTGGATGAGGGAAAGGGTTGCATCATATTGACATTGCATTTGTGCAGACGATAGAGACTTGCCAAACCAAGAGCTACCATGTATATCCACTAGGAAGAGCGCTAATAAGTGATAGAAGATGCTTAGATCTCTCTCTCTCTCTCTCTCTCTCTCTCTCTCTCTCTCTCACTTTTAAAAAAAAAGAGAAACAACATCACTATCACCGACTATTTTCATCATATACAAAACATCTTTACAACAAAATGTTGAGGTTCGAGAATCTCCAAGAAAAAGTCTTTTCACTTTTAGGGGCCAAAGCTGACTAGATATACTTCGAACTTTGACTTATCTTTCTTCTCTTTCACTTCACCTTGCGCATTGTCCCACTTAAGTTTTAGTCCTCATGAAAACCAAGCCAATGTGTGAGCACGATAAACTACCTTGTAGGATCTTCTCTCTCTCTCTCTCTCTCTCTCTCTCTCTCTCTCTCTCTCTCTCTCTCTCTCTCTCTCTCTCTCTCTCTCACACACACACACACACACACACACACACACACACACACACAACTCTTTGAAAAACTCTGCGTCTCTTTGAATTTTTAGATTTCAAGTCCGCTATTAGAAGCGGCTAACGGCTACACCATTTTATGCACCAAGTTGTGAATGTGCCATAGTGCACAATATTTACTTTTCATTGTATAGGGCTTGGGCTCATTTAGGAGTTCCAAAGTTGTATGAGTCTAGGCTAGAGAGCTCACTTTATCCCATAGTTGAAGGGTTTGAGGCCCAAAACTATAAAAGAGCCCTATGCTTAATGAGAGGTCATTCTTGAGTGGTCCTTTTGAGAACTCTCTCCCTAGAGGAGGTCTTGATGGCCTAGCCTTTGAGCTTAATGCCCATGCTTAGAAGGCTAGTGCTAATCACATGTAATTAGTGTAATCCTCTCTCAATTAATCTAGTCTTCATTATGTTGTCAATCATGTTTATCTACTTTCCTTCATTGTTTTGAAGTGTTGATCTTCTCTAATCTAACTCTTACTTATGCTAAGCTTCTCCGATTAGTGGAGTCCTTATCTAACTCTCTCAATTAAGCGGAGTGGGCGTACTCGTGATTGAGGGATTAGAGTTGTCCTCTAATGGTGTGCTTGTGTGTGTGTGTGTAGGTTTAAGAAGCCTTGAGCTTAATTTGATTGTTTGTGACTTGATTTGGACACCATGATTGGCATGGTTGGGGTGGCCGACTTGAATGCAATCTTGTGTGCTTAATCGTCAATGCATGTAATTAGAGTTGTGCTTGAGAGATTCCAAGATTAGTGTGTTTCACTTCGTTGCTTGATGTGTGTAGATGATTGCTTGAATTGATGCTTGATGTGCGATTAGCATTAGTTGATTTGGGATGATTTCTATTTGCATTGGAGGATGCACGCTCTTGAATCCTCTCAATCTTTGCATCCGATGACGCTCTCGCACATTCTTTGTGTGATGCCTCCAAGCCCTAGCCGGCGGGTCATGCTCTTTCTCTCCGGATTGATAGATTTTGTGGGAGATTGCCTATGCTATGGCGAGCCTCCAACATTGGCGCCGTTGCCGGGGACGGGTTGCCTACGCTAGTGGAGTTGAGGTTGCGAAAGATAAGAGGAATTTGATTACCGATTTCTTGTAATTAGGTAGGATTTGTTTTGTGTGTAGTGTAATTAGGTTTAATTGGATGTGTATAGAGTCATTTCACCCCAAAAACCCCTAAATTCTCTTTTGATTTTGCTAATTTTGCATCCCATTTATGCTAATTTCGTGCTAATCGTACTAATTCCATGCTAATTTCATGCTAATTGTGCTAACCTAACCACTAATTTTGATTTGGATTGTATGCGAAATCCCCTTAATTGAGGAGGATCATCACTCTTAATTGCTCTAATCTATGCTTAACTAATCATGTGATTGAGTGTTGATTTTGGTCAATTTTTTGATCAATTTTGGACCGAATTGGAGTTGCACACATGTGTGTGCATGATGGAATCGTCGTGTGAAGCAAGGTTAGCTTGGATACAATCAATTGTAAGTGGATTGACCTACTCCGTTTAATTTTTGATTGATTAAGTTGATCCCATTGAGTTGCTAAATCATTGCTAAAATTAAGTGTGTGTGCCTAATTGATGGAATTTATGCCTAATTTGATGAAATTGGAATGAAATTGGATGCCTAGATGCTTGAGGAATGGTAGTTTTGCATAAATTGTGTGTGCAAATCACTAAATTGATGTGTATGTGAGGCTATTCCGGTCATGGAGTAGGCCTAATTGCCAAAATTAGGGCAAGATTTGAATGTGTGTGCCCATTTTAAATAACTTTCATGAGAATATTTATGGTCAAATTGAACACCTAAATGCTTGTAGATTGATGATTTTGCAAGAAATGTGTGTGCAAACATTAGGAATTGGCCTAATTTCGTTGCTAATTGAGCAAAAAATTGGATTTGTGCACCTAATTTTTGTGTGTGTGCAATGCTAAATTGAGTTAAAATTGGATCAATTTTTGATTAAAATTGAGTTAATTTAGCAAGTATATACTCATGAATGTGTGATCATCAAGTGTGCAATTGATGAAATGCAATGAGTGTTTAATGAAATTTTTCACAAATCGACGGCCAAAAAAAAAGTGTGTGTGCCTGATTAATGGCCAATTATGCCTAAATTGTGAATGATTAATTGGTATTTTACCAATTATGATATTTAAAGTGGCTAAAGGTTAGTAGATGCACCATAAATTTGACAAAACAGTTGAAGCTAATTGCTCAATCGATGCACAATTGTGGACAAATTGTTTGTATGCCATTGTTATGATTGAAAATTTGTATGAACATGGCAATGTGGTATTGAATTTGGGAATTTTCGAAGATGAAATGAGCAATTTATGTTGCAATGATTAAAATGATGGTCAATGCGTCCAATTATTTTGATTGGTGTGTGCATTCTTTTCTTGCCATAAATTTGGGTCTTTTTCCGCCACATGTCGTGTCTGCAATAGAAATTAGAATGGAAGTAGATCATGATAGCTCATTTGAGGCTTATGTGAGTGAAGAATATGATTGGAATCCATTTTTTGTTTGCGCCATTGTAAAAAATTTTGAGCATTGATATCATGAGAGGAATACACTTGCGAGGATGAATGTGGAGCTTATGTATGAATTTTGATTTTATGCTCCTCGCCAATCCACACACACTCGCACACACTTTGCAAGAATTGCTTGATTGACCTCATACATGGTGAGTATGCATGATCGACTGTGTTAAGAATGTATTCAAAACTTTTCGATCTATGTGTTGCATTGAAATTGGCATCCCAATAATTTGTGTGTGCATTATACTTTACACTCTCTTCATGACACTTGTGGCTGTGGAAACAAGCCCCAAGAGAAATTTTTTTTTTTTTTTTTTTTTAAAGTCCTTCCCTCACCTTTTTATCAAGCCCTACTTGACGGCCTTGGACGGACTCTCAACCCAGATCGCATTGAGCATACCCGACACACACATCCTTTTAGTGAAACAGACCCGGTTCAGCCTGCGGTGCACTGGCGGGCTCCATGGCGAACACCCATGATGCCCTACTGGCCCTCCCTTGCCTGGATTGGCATTCATGCATGATGCAAGAGGCGCTTGTCAAAAGTGTACACACACACACACTAATTTTGTTTGGTTCGCCAAGCCTGTAAAGGCTCATTGACTGCAGCCTTTGAGCTTTACACACACACATGATGCCTGGAATGGCGCGCATGCACACACACAACCCGCCAAAAGCTCTGCTCATACTCGGCTATTTTTGCTACCTTCCAAGGACTCCACATGTCGCGACCCTGACCCCTGATCTCCTACCGGGATTTTCTCTAGAATTCTCACTCTCTCTCTCTTCCCCGCCTCCCCTCATTGGGCCCTCAAGCTCGTCAAGTCGTCGTGCTAGATTCGGAATTATCATGCCAGATTCTGATTGCAGGTGTTTCTTCAATTAGCACTGATCTGAAACTATGCTTGCATGTAGCATAATTGTGATTATATGAATTCAATGGTGTATCGCTATGCATATTATCACAATATATATTATTGCAGTAAGAACAGGCATCTTGCACTGCAGACAATCAGAGACTTGCTGTCTTGCATAGATCCAACTCACGGTGGACACTCTCATCTACGAAAATCTTGAAATTGTTGGCCTTGCGCTTTGCTCAGATTGCGATTCTCTTGCAGAGTTTGTGCTATCTTGTGCTATCCTCTCGGTCGTAGGCTGCTTGCACTGGCTGCAGGATTTCTTGCTCTGTCCGACTCTTGTTGGCTAGCCCGCCTAGCTTGAAACACCTACAGACACACACGTTAAACACCAAGCTTCTTGTAGAGTCGCACGACCTGCAAGATGCTTGGCATTGGACCCATTCACCTCTCAAACCCACACAACCTATCTCCAACCGTCATACCCACTCGATCGCTCTCATAAAGAGTGCTATACTCGTCAAGTGAGCTACTTACACTGACCTGCCTATGGTGCAAGCACAACCTCCACCCACCTCACTCTAGTATACCACCAGAGGATCTCGTCTCCTTCAAGCTTAACACCATGACCTTGGCCTTCGATCCCCTGTCACATGTTTGCTGTCGCCACAGAAGGTCAAAAAGCTTTAAAACAAAAGTAAAAATAAATAAAAATAGAGGACGTTCACACCCTTGACTTCACCATGTGCCTAAATTCACTCCAAAGAACTCATTTCAAGTAGACTTGTGATAATTTTACCCAAAAAAATAAAAACCAATGCAATGAGAGTGAATTTTTTTCTTCTATTTGATTTGGTTTTTAGGGGTTGCACCTTCAAAAGTGGAATAATGAAACGAAGACGAATGTTGCGACTGTTTAATGCATGTCTTTGTGAGCTAACTAGTGATTCATTGACAATGCATTCGTGATCTCACACAGGCTACACTCAAAGATAAGTTTATTTCATGCTAGTCCAACTAAAACACATTGCTGGTGAGATTGGTCAAAACTAGCCCACACAACTAATGAACATTCAAGTGAGGTGAAGAGGAATCCTTGTTTTTGGGATGAAGTTCTTCTGATATGTATGCCATATTTTCTCACGTATGTGGGTATTTATTGCGTGTACTATGAGTGTGTCTATGCACAAATGATCAATAATTCAACATGTGCATGGTTTAGGGCTCGACTTGATTGATTTTCATTGTTGCAATAAATGGCAAGCTCTTTTTGAAATGCACAAATGACTTTCATTGCCTTGGTTTATGTATTATGCTAAATGGAAAAATTCCTTGTGATATGCATGCAGGCATGAGAGTTGCATGATGAGTGGTGCTTGAGCTTGGCATTGCTTGATAGATTTTGGAGTTTGTCTTGAATAAAAACTTCCTGCAATTACTAATCAATGATCTTTTTTGAAGGGATGATGGCCAATAATACAAAACAAGGTTTTGATGCTTCAAGAGAGCTCAATTGACACTTCATCATTTACTCTAAATGCCATATGTGCTATATGAGCATGATGTATACATCGGTTGTGTGCTTGATTGTGTGATAATTTCTATGCACAAATTGTCGTATTTTGCACTCATGGTTGGCTTGTTGCAGAACATGCTTTAGTGCTTGGCTCGATTGCATTATCATTGCCCTAAATGAAAAAAATAAAAAAATTCCGTATGACATGCATGGGGTTTGAGAGCTACATGGGATGATAAAGTTGATGCTCGGTCGGGACTTTGTGCTTAAACTTAACATTGCTTGTGCATTTTTAATGCTTGAATTGAATGGGAAATTATTTGAAAGCATTAAAATTGAGCTTGTTTTGATGGACAAGAGTGTGTGTAAAAATTTGAACTTGGCTTTTTGCATTTTTTAGTGCTTGTATTGGATGTTCAAAAGCTAAAGAGCACTAATGATTTGAGTCTTTTGTGAAGGGATGTGGCAGGTGTGTGATTCCAAATGATCCAAGAAGGGGTCATCATTGCAATCTATTGCAAAATTTGGCTAATTAGAGCCATTCCAAATGTTTGGATTAAAGTTGTAATGCTAGCTCATAGCTTGGTCTAAAAATGCAAATTTTTTCATTTGAGCTAGTGTTTAGCCAACTTTTGGAGCTTTTAAAGTACAAATTTGGCTATTAAGAGCCATTCATTTTCATTTCATCAAGTTGCAGTCATCTCTAGCTCATAGCATGTTCTTAAATTGTAGAATTCAAGAGCTAGTTGTTAGCCAACTTTTTGAAAAGTTTAAAATGTAAAATTCGGCAATCGAGAGCCACTTCATTTCATTCAAAAGTTGCATTATTTTCACCTCTTGGCTTGTTTTAAACTCCATATTTCATAGAGCTAAAAATTAATCGACTTTTGAATCATGCATGAGAGTTGGTAAAAATTGTCAAATGTGCTTATGTAGAAGCATTTTATCTCTCTCATGGTTGTTATATATGCATAAATTTGCTACTTTAGAGCATCATGTGCATAACCAAAGGCACTTTTTTCCCTTTGGAAAATTCGGGTATGCAAGACCCTAGCTTTAGGTATTCATTGATGTTTTTGTGTGCATTTCGCTTTCAATAATTGGTTTTTGGAGCTTGTGTTTACACTTAGCTTCAAAAGGCTTCTTTTTGCAAATAAAAAAAGATCAGGAGACTTCTCTACTCAAAGGATGCTTGCTCAAGGATGCTCGAAGAGCATGAATAGGTGTAATCCTTCCATGATTTGGCTCTTTGTTCATCTCTCCATTCTCTTGCTTGGTTTAAGTGAAATTTTTCTTCTAAGCTATGGTATTTTCATGTTAGAAAGCTAGGCATTTTAAAGTTTCAACACTTTGCTTTGCGAAAATTAAACTCATCAAAAAATTAGGTTTTATGTGTGTAAATCATAGGTAATTGGCCTTGACCTTAGGTTAATGTAGGTTCATTTCTTTCTAGTCCTAGATTCTTAGTGATAGTTGTAATATCCCACTCATTTTTTTCATGACCTAGGGCTATGATTAGGCTTTAATCTTTTTAGTCCAATTTCCATAAACATCTCATAAAGGAATCAATAAAAATGTGCTAAAAAATGAACCATGAAGCAAAGAAGTGTCCAAAAAAGTAGCCAAAATGCTACTAAGACACGTGATAATAAAAATTCTATGTTATGTTGTGTCTATGTGAGGCCTAGCGCCTTATCGGCACTTGGTAGGCGAGGGGAATCACCTTGACTCGCTTGGTCAAGGCCCTAAACCGATGCCCTGGGTTGATAGGGGTTAGCCGTCGCCTTGGTAAACTAGTAGGCTTTTGGAACACCTTCTTGAGGGTTCAAGGAGCCGAGAGTCGCACCTAGACTTTCCTTGGGGTGGTAGCCTTGTGATTGTGCTTTAATTTTTCTAAGAATGACTAAATCAAAACTTCCATGAGCTTCAAAAAACTTTGGGAATGTACTAATAGATTAGGAGCTTTTTTATAGCCCATAGACATGATAGACTTGAATGATTTATTAAGATTGTTCACATAGTTTTTAGGCTAGTAGGTTTATGAACTTTCCTTAGCCTAGGGTCATAACTGATTGCTTGTGTTTCATGCATAAAACTGAAATTTCAAGTGGTTTAATTTTCACAATAGTTTGAATATTTTTTTGCTTTATGTTGTCTAGTTTTTGACTATGATTGACCCATCTTTTAGAAGCAAAAAATCACTTTGCATGATTGTTCATTTATGCTTCATGTTTTGTTCAATCTTGGTGGCCTTTGATGCTCATTACTTGTTCTTATGTTTTGCAGCTCAACATTTCTTCCATGGACTTGCTTTCTACCATGTCACCATGTTTTGCTTCACCGGCACATGAGGACGTGCGCCAAATTAGGAAGGGGGGAGTGCTAGAAGCGGCTAACGTCTATACCAATTATGCACCAAGCTGTGGATGTGCCATAGTGCATAGTATTTACTTTTCATTGTATAGGGCTTGGGCTCATTTAGGAGTTCCAAAGTTGTATGAGTCTAGGCTAGAGAGCTCACTTTATCCCATAGTTGAAGGGTTTGAAGCCCAAAACTATAAAAGAGCCCTATGCTTAATGAGAGGTCATTCTTGAGTGGTCCTTTTGAGAACTCTCTCCCTAGAGGAGGTCTTGATGGCCTAGCCTTTGAGCTTAATGCCCATGCTTAGAAGGCTAGTGCTAATCACATGTAATTAGTGTAATCCTCTCTCAATTAATCTAGTCTTCATTATGTTGTCAATCATGTTTATCTACTTTCCTTCATTGTTTTGAAGTGTTGATCTTCTCTAATCTAACTCTTACTTATGCTAAGCTTCTCCGATTAGTGGAGTCCTTATTTAACTCTCTCGATTAAGCGGAGTGGGTGTACTCGTGATTGAGGGATTAGAGTTGTCCTCTAATGGTGTGCTTGTGTGTGTGTGTAGGTTTAAGAAGCCTTGAGCTTAATTTGATTATGTGTGACTTGATTTGGACACCATGATGGGCATGGTTGGGGTGGCCGACTTGAATGCGATCTTGTGTGCTTAATCGTCAATGCATGTAATTAGAGTTGTGCTTGAGAGATTCCAAGATTATTGTGTTTCACTTCGTTGCTTGATGTGTGTAGATGATTGCTTGAAATTGATGCTTGATGTGCGATTAGCATTAGTTGATTTGGGATGATTTCCATTTGCATTGGAGGATGCACGCTCTCGAATCCTCTCAATCTTTGCATCCGATGACGCTCTCGCACATTCTTTGTGTGATGCCTCCAAGCCCTTGCCGGGTCATGCTCTTTCTCTCCGGATTGATAGATTTTGTGGGAGATTGCCTATGCTATGGCAAGCCTCCAACATCCGCTAAAATATAGTGCTAAGAGCCAGTTTAAAACTCAAAACAACCAATCGAAGGGAGGGAAAGAAGGATAAAATCCAGTTTGAAAATTCAAGAAAATAAAGTTCAATTGTAAAAAATGCCGTTATTTTGAGAAATTTCCTATATGGATGTTTGTGAAATTGATTTTTCCCGAACACTATTTGAAGCATGTGAGCCAGTGCTCTCTCTCTCTCTCTCTCTCTCTCTCTCTCTCTCTCTCTCTCTCTCTCTCTCTCTCTCTCTCTCTCTCTCTCTCTCTCTCTCTCTCTCTCTCTCTCTCTCTCTCTCTGACACGCTAAGCATACACTCCTTAGAAGTATAACAAGCTGACATTTGTCCAAAAATGATTTGCGGACAAAACCCAGCAGCAGTACCTCAAAGTAAAACTTACTTTAGCAACGCCACATTCAAGAGAGGCACCTACCTAAGATTAATTAAGCTAATTGTTTGGAATCTCAACATCCCCATTGTCAATCTTTGTTTTCAAATCCTTGGGATCATTGCCATCCAGAGAGAAACCCATAGAAATGTAGTACCGAGAATTTCCTTTACTGTGCGAGCAAGCTCCTTTGCCATCGAACGGGGACACATCACATGGGCAATCTCAATCACATCATTGAGAGACATGTTTCCATTGTGCTTGATGTTCTTAAATAAGGAGAAGGAAGAGGAATTTGCAGGTCAAAAACTAGCTAAGAGCTCATTGGGCACGCTAGCATGGAGAAAAACCCTATCGCCAATGCTAGGACTGAGGGGCAAGCAGAGAAGAAGAAAAAGGCAATAGAGTGCTGCAGCAGCTTACATGGCCAGATTAATAGGAGGAATCCTGAGAATGAAATTATGCGAGTAGCCAGCAATCATGAGGAGCATCTACTGTATAATAATGTCATAAACGCAAATGATGGCATCTTTGTTGTTTTTGTCAGTGGGCTTCATCATTGTGGTATTAATTATGCATTAAATGGGTAGGAATCTGACTGTCAGAGCTCGCCCTCTTCAAGATTAGTAAGAGAGATAATTCATGGCATTCAAATTCAAAGTTGCTTCTTCCTCACTTTGACTGCCTGCGACAAGAACATGATACTAGGAACAACAGGAGGAACCGTCCTTTGAAGTGCTTGTACTGTGTATTTGGCTATCTCCTGAGGGGTCTTCTTTGGTGATTAATCAGAGCCAGGAGTAACCATGTTTGGCTTCAACAAGGTTCCCTCCAAGAGTACATGATGATTGCTCAAAGCCTTGTAGACAAAAGCACGCACAATCTCCGTCACAAAAACACATTTCTTAATATCATGGGGCCCATGCACAAGAATCTGAGGCTCAACAATGGGGACTAGACCATTCTCTTGGCATATTTTGATGGCATAGTGAGCCAACCGATTTGCATTCTCAAGCATGTCAAGAGGAGATGCCTCAGTTGGACCAATCTTGAGCACAACTCTCCACTTCGCAAATCGGGCTCCAGCATTATAATACTGCTAACAGCGTTGGGCAAGGTCGTCCAATCCCTAAGTGGTTGTCTCATCGTCGTCAGTGTCTGCAAGGTCGACAATTCCCTTATCTACCTTGATGTCGGGGACTACTCCACCCTCTTTAAGTACCTCCACAAACAGCTTTCCACTCACTATTTTCTGATAGAGGGTTTCCATAAAGTTACTGGAGGGCATTTGGGGCATTAAAAAGAAGCTCCCGGATAGCTTTCCTGTTTGACTCTACATTCTCCACATGTATACTTTCTAGACGCTTCCCAATAGACCATGTGCTCTCATCGGCTACCAGGATACCCTTGCCAGGGGTCGCAATGTACTTGGCAATGGCAATAAGCTCAGCTGTGTATTTACCCTTAACCGTGGCCATGGCGGCTAGCAGGGTAGAGATGCAAGGGTCTCTCTCTCTCTCTCTCTCTCTCTCTCTCTCTCTCTCTCTCTCTCTCTCTCTCTCTCTCTCTCTCTCTCTCTCTCTCTCTCTCTCTCTCTCTCTCTCTCTCTCTCTCTCTCTCTCTCTCTCTCTCTCTCTCTCTCTCTCTCTCTCTCTCTCTCTCTCTCTCTCTCTCTCTCTCTCTCTCTCTCCATAGAAAAATTGATGTTAAGCCCAGTGCTGGTGCTCGTGGGCTTCCTGATGGCGCTATGCACGGTAGGCGCCCTCATAGCCGGTGGGTGGCCATAACGGCTGTTTTTGCGGTGTCGTGGGTGTACAAGTATGTGACAAGGAGACACCCTAACGTTTCCCAGCAGCTTGACATTGTGTGATTCCGCATCTAGGATGTGGCTAATGGGATGCGATGCAAGGCACGCGGCTTGGCCGACTTCGCCCTTCGGTGGCAGTGCTGGTGCCGGGCGCTTAAGGCTACCACAGTTCTCTTTTTCTTCATTTTACTATTCCGCTAGGTGACCTTGCAATGCTCTTAATATAATTTTTCTAGTATGGGAATAACCAAAAAGTCTCAAGGTCCCACCCTATAAAGATGTAAATCAGAATACTAGTAGAAATTTTCAATTTTCAATTTTTTTTGACCTATTTTCTCAAAGAGAGGAGAGAGAGAGAGAGAGAGAGAGAGAGAGAGAAACCCTTGCACGCTGGTGTGCTCTTTTTGAGAGAGTTGAGTTTTTAAAGGGAGAGAGAGAAACCCTTGCACGCTGGTGCGCGCTTTTTGAGAGAGTTGACTTTTTAGAGAGAGAGAGAGAGAGAGAGAGAGAGAGAGAGAGAGAGAGAGAGAGAGAAAGAGATACACACCGAAGAGGAAGCAGAAGTAGTTGCGGCATAAGTAGTCATGACGGTCAAGCACCATAATGGTGGATGTAACAAGCATGGAAGAGACCACACCAACCCCATCAGGTGGTAAAGCTGTGGGTGATGTGTGCCCAATGACAAGGCTTTCAAGCGGTTTCTTATAAGGACCATTTTTTAACAAGCTATTGTGCAAGATGTGCAAGATGCTTGCATTTATGATGGGTCTGCACTTCCCAAGCTTTATGCCAAAATGCAGTATTGCGTTTCATGTGCCATTCACTCTCATGTTGTCCATGTGAGATATGGCATAGCAAGAATAGTTTGAGAGCCACCACTGAGGTTTATACACAACAAGGATATGCAGAACCAATATCAGCGTACCAATGTTCCTACTGTTAGGAAGTGAAATGGTGGCTATTTAGTGCATAAGCCAGGAGAGGAAGTAGGCTCATGAATCTTGATTTCTATCATAGAACTCTTCTAAGACGCATGCTACAAGCATTGCCACTGTGGTTGAATCCATCAATTGGATGGACGTTGAGGGACTTTTCAATCTTTTGGATAGGCTTGTATCTGATGTTTTGGAAAGGTCTTTCTAAAGTTTTTTCAAAAAGAGAGAGAGAGAGAGAGAGAGAGAGAGAGAGAGTCTGACTTGCTTTTGAGACTATGAGAGTGTGTGACAAAGACAATCCATGCAAGTGAGCAAGAGACACGACACTGAAAGTTCATTAAACTTGGCCGCTGAGAGAGAGTGACCAGTGCTTGAAAAAAACTTTTTTCCAAAAACATGTCAAACCTACATGTGAGTGACTTACAGAGGCGGCGCTGAGTCTGAGAGAGAGAGAGAGAGAGAGAGAGAGAGAGGGAGAGAGAGAGAGAGAGAGAGAGAGAGAGAGAGAGAGAGAGAGAGAGAGAGAGAGTAATTGGCTAGATTGGTTGAGAGCATGCACACCCCTTCCATGTAGAGCTCGTTGCCCAATGGCAGAGTCAAGCCCAATTTTGTGCAACTCAAGAAGAAGGTGGAGGTAGTAATTGCTAAAATATCACTTTTTGACACGCGACTAGAAAGACTGGTTTTTGGGAAAATATTCCTTGACTGTGATCCCACAACTGTGGAAGACAAACCTCATTCTCTCTCTCTCTCTCTCTCTCTCTCTCTCTCTCTCTCTCTCTCTCTCTCTCTCTCTCTCTCTCTCTCTCTCTCTCTCTCTCACACACACACACACACACACACACACACACACACACACATCCAGACTCTCCATCTTTGTTCTTGTCAAAAGATAGGGCCGTGTTGATTGCGAAGGCATTTCATAACAGGTGATTGCCAAGCTATTGCATGCAAGTGGTGATTATCGTTTATGTCAATAGTAATTATGATCTTCATCACCTCTCCCGCCTTTGGCCACAAAGTCTTGTGATTGGGGCCTCCTCTTTTGCAACTCACCATGAAAAATATAAAAGAGCCCGCAGTCCATGAAAACTATTCTTTTCATGTATGTGATGTGAATGATATTTTCCTTTTCCTCTTCGTTTCTCAAGTGTCATGATTATATGCTGAAAGATTTTTTTTGCAAGCTAGACAAAATGGATTCACTCACCCAAAAAATATTATCTCCAATTTCAATAAGGTACAATCTAGCACCAAAGATTGCAAATACACATTGTTCATATTGGCTCCAACCTACCAATACAATCTACCAAATCTACTTCTTCTATAACTTCCCTACAAGCACTTTCCATAATATTATGTATTGAGAAACCCTCCTCCCCCCTCCACAACATTGTACGCGTGCACACAACACTTTTACTTGTCCAAGCATCTACAATAGCTTGAATATTGATGACCACAAGCCATGATTCAGAGGAGGGAGCATAACCTTGGATAATCAAGGAGTTAATATAAGGGTGGATGATTAAAGTCTCCATATGGAATGCTCTAGACATTTAGAGACAATGATAGAAAGATTGTACTATGTAATTTGATGCTAAATGTTTCTATTATGGTTTAAGATTTATGTATCTTGTGGGGTTCTACTCTTTTTTATGATTGCTCGAAAAGGTTTGCTTGGAGTTTGAAATTCCTCATCCTGCAGTCAACCATGTCTAGGCATATAAGCATTTATGGACAACAATGTGACAGAAAGATTGTTCTTATGTTTGATGATAGCATCTATGAACTTTCTTTCTCTTTTGTGATACAACATTATGAAATAACTAATGCATTCAATTTGCATTCATTAACTCTACTGGGAGAGTAGGTGAAGAT
This sequence comes from Adiantum capillus-veneris, assembly GCF_014529385.1. Taxonomy (NCBI): domain Eukaryota; kingdom Viridiplantae; phylum Streptophyta; class Polypodiopsida; order Polypodiales; family Pteridaceae; genus Adiantum; species Adiantum capillus-veneris. Next base: position 143,347,969 of record NC_140944.1, on the reverse strand, counting down.
AAAGGCTACTGAGCTTGCTAGTGGTGAACAAATCTTCCTTCTCAATCATGGCCACTGTCGATTTTAGAAGGTTCACATTGCTATTGAAAGCACACAAGGCATTGGAATGAAGGACACACTAGTAATAGTCAGATGGTCCCTCGAGAGTAGTTGGTATACTACATGCAATGCCTGCACAAAGCAGCCTACACATAGCACTCAAGCAAGCAAAGGATATCATTCAAGTTCAAGAACTACCCATGCATTATGATAAACATGTGGCATTTGAGTTACCATCTTTTGATCTATTTATGCATGAACTTATGACAATTGCAACATGTGAATTTACCATGGAGAATTAGTTTTCACAAATAGAGTTTTGGAATATGCTCAGCAAGATGGTTCAGAAGCAAGGATTTGATTTTGTATCATAGTGTGTGTGAACACATTAAAGGAAGAGTATGGCTCTTTTGTTTGAGACTATTTGAGGTGCAATATGGTTACTTTGCTACATTATACTCTGTAGAGTAGCTCTACTGAGATCTTGATCTAATCTTTTTCATTGCTTATGCTCACTCGGTTTCTTGTCCGCTTGGAAGTACTTGCTCGAGGATTGGGATTCCTCATTTAAGTGATTTGCGAAGTTACCTATAGCACCACATGTCGGCACATGGTATTATAAGAAGCTTCATAGGGGTTGTAATCAGTTTGTCGAGTTGCTTGTAGTGCCACATGTTAGCATGTGGTGCTATAAAAAGCTTCAAAAGGCATAATTTAAGCACTTTATGGAGCTACCTATAGTACCATGTGTTGGCATGTGGTGATATAGGAAGCTTTAAAGAGGCTAATTTACGCGCTTTGTGGAGCTACTTGTAACACCACATGTTGGTACGTGGTGCTATAGGAATCTTCAAAGAGGCTGATTTATGTGCTTTGTGGAGCTGTCTGCAGCACTACATGTCGGTACATGGTGCTATATGAAGCTTCAAAGAAGCTAATTTAAATGATTTGTGGAGCTACATGTACCACCACATGTCGGCACGTGGTGCTATAAGCATCTTCACAGGAGTTTTAATCCCTTTGTGGAGTTGCCTGTAGCACCACATGTCGCTAGGTGGTGCTATAAAAAGCTTCATAAGGGCTAATTTAAGCGCTTTAAGGAGCTTCCTGTAGCACCATGTGTTGAAACGTAGTGCTATAGGAAGCTACAAAGGGGATAATTTAAGCTCTTTGTGGAGCTTCCTAAAGGAACATGTGTTGGCACGTGGTGCTATAGGAATCTTCACAAAGGCTTTAAGCCCTTTATGAAGCTCCTTGTAACGGCACATGTTGGCATGGGTTGCTATAGGAAGCTTCATAGCTTTGTGGAGATGCCTATAGGACCATGTGTCGACCGTAGTGCTATAGAAAACTTCAAAGGGGTTAATTTAAGTGATTTGTGGAGTTGCATGCAACACCATGTGTCAGTACGTAGTGCTATAAGAAGCTTCAAAGGGGCTAATTTAAGTGCTTTGTAGAGCTACCTGTAGCACCACATGTCGTCACATGGTGCAATAGGAATCTTTAGAGGGGCTAATTAAGCCACTTGAAGCTTTCTATAGCACCACGTGCTGACACATGGTGCTATAGGAATCTTCAGAGGGGCTGATTAAGCCACTATTGTGCCGACGCATGGTGCTATAGGTAGCTCCACAAAGGGCATAATTTTCTCTTTCGAGACATTTAGCCATTGTGGACCAGAGAAAAATTGGACAAAAATAAAACTCTAATCTAGTTCCATGTATCACCACATGCTAACACCTGGTGGCAAGGGCTTAACTCTACCTTTGCAAGGGCTTGATATTGTTTCTTAAATACTTGAGCCATTGTAGACAAGACAAGAATTATGAAAAAAATGCTCATTCAAAGCTGCCTATAGCACCACATGCCAACACGAGGTTCTATATGTAGCTTCAAAAGATAATTTGTTTTCCTAGTTCTCTAGAGGATCCCTCACCCCTTGACAATGCTTATTTCATTGTGAATACTCTTACTTCCTAAGTTGTTTCCATTACGTCACCATTATAGCACCATATGCGAGCATGTAGTGGTACATGTAGCTTTGGGAGAGCTTTTTCTCCCATGTAATGTTGTGTAAGCCACTACATGGTTGCTTTTTGTAGCACCACGTGCTGGCACATGGTGGTACACATAGCTTTGGGGGAGCTTTTTCTCCCTTTTAGTGTTGCTTCTTGTTGCACAACATGCAAAGTTTCCCCTTATAAAATTAATCCCCTATGGAGTTGCTTATTGTAGCACCACATACCAACACATGGTACTACAAGTAGCTTCAAAGGAGCTTATTTTTTTCACTTTTCTAGAGGACCCCTCCCTATGCCATTTTTTGTACTCTTACTTTCTAAGCTCTCCCCATCGAATATGTACTTAGTCCTTGGTAGTGATTTTGAAAAGGCCTTAAAATCCTGTTGTTTGAAGCATCTTACCCATGGCAACTGACACACATAACACGGTTTTGGCATTTGAAATGAAGACAAGTGTGACTCACTTTTTCTTGGAATGCAAATGTTTATTTTTTCTTAATACTCCACGTAATACAAATTGTAGGAATCCCTCATTTAGATAAACAATGAAATGTTTCTTTTTCTATTTTGTTTGGAATTTTTCTAAGTGCATGAGCCTTGTTGATTTGCCCATGGTGTCTTTTAATATATTGAAGCACCAATTTTGAGCTCATTGATACATTGTATGGGCCTACTAATAAGAACTCAAAAAAACATGTCACTAATCACAACATAGAGTGAAACACATAGCAAAAATGGATCCCGACCATTTAGACATTTGCTTGGGTTTTGGGTCGCTTGAAGAATCTCGCTCAAGCTATGGTAAGATACATAGATGATGGGTAACTACTCCACAATGGGGAGATTTTATGTACCAACGGGCAGAGACATTAGACACCAAATTCGTTATGAATATCTTGATAGTCCTAGTACAAGGCACCAAGGCATAAATAAAACTTATGCCCTTGTACGATAATAGTTTTATTGGCCAGGTTGACATGGGTACATTCAACACTATGTCTTGCATCGCAAAACATGTCAAGTTAATAGAGTAGAGAGCCTAAAAGGTCTCTTGCATCCTTTGGAGATTCCCAATGGTAAATGGAAAAGTATTCGTATTTACTTTATTTTAGGTTTACCAACCGTTGTATGAGGTCATGACTCGATATGGATGGTGGTCAATTGATTGACTAAACATTGTAAATTTATTCAAACCAAGTCCACTATTAAAACTCTAGAGCTAGGAAAATTATTTGTTGACAATCTGTAAAGGTTATATGGATGCATTGCCCAACAATATTGTGAGTGATCGTGGCCCCAAATTTGACAATTATTTCTAGAGGGTTGTGTTTAAATGCTTGGGAACACAACTTTACCTCAATACTGCAAATCATCCAAAGATAGATGGCCATACTGAATGTGTTAATTAGGTGCTATAGGATATGCTAAGAGTATACATTAGCAAAAATCAATATGATTGGGAAGGTTATCTCCCTATTTTAGAGTTTTTTTACAATAGTGCAAGGTATGTTACAACTAGCTTTAGTCCTTTCATGCTTATGTATGGTTTTCAGCCTAGATCACTAGTTACAGTGGGGTTGGCGCGACTGAAAAACTTTAGCAGGTCAAGGACTTTATCCAAGATCATATGGATATGCAAAAACTTGCATGTTTAAAATGTTCAACAAGCATAGGATAGTTGTATAAAGTATGCTAATGAGACACGTCAACATGTAATTTTCATGGAAGGAGAAGAGGTATTTTTATGTGTGCCAAAACATTTAGAAAGTTTGAAAATTGGACCAACACCTTGTTGGGGTATAAAGCCCAATGTGGTCACCCAGGTAAGTGGACGGGCCGCCAAGTATGTACACATATTCTTTTGTAAAAACCTAATAATAACTCACTATGCTCTACACATTACAACAGAGCGAGTTCACCATATCGTCGTGCTCTTCTTATCGCACTCTCTCTCGCGTTGCACTTCCGCTCGTACTCCTTCAGCTAGTATCAGAGCTCAGATCGAGGCTCGGGCCAGCATTGCAGGAAGCTAGAGTCACCTGCTCAGATTGGAGTGAGATTTGACAGGCGGAGGTCATCTCCGCCACCGTTTGGCTTCGACAAAGTTCTGTGCAAGCCATTTTCGACTACGTGGTCTCCGCGGGTGCAGATCCGACTCTACAAATTTGGGGTTTCGGCCTACGATTGCAGTTGCTGAGGATATCGACACTCCCAGAGTGCTGATTTGTGGTTGTCTACACATCGAAGAATGGCTCACAGTTCTTGGAGGCGTGTCACATACGACACGGACGCATCTACACACAGACTGTAGGCGACATCCACTAGTTCATCAGGTAGCTTGTGTTTGCTGCTTGATATTCTAGATTTCATCCTCACATTGCAGGTAATTCCATATGGGATGTATTGTCAAAGATGATGTATGTATGTTGAGGGTTTGCTGGTTGTGAGTCACGCAGCAAACAACCGCCGCAGCGGTTACAGCATACAGTGGAAAATTTATGGATGTATGACTTTGTGGGAAGACTATGTATTGTCAGATTTACTGCAGCCTTTGTTGAGGGTTGAGTGAGGTTTTATTGAGCTGGGGGATTCTCGAATGTTGAGATCCTTTCGGTGATACAGGTCTTGGAGCGATCCCTCGAGCACCCTTAGATAGGCAGCTAGGATGTATTGATTGTGAGTTAGACAGTTGGGATTGCATCTTTGCTTTACTGCCGTTGAGGCATTGTCACAGTCTATGCTTGCAGGACAGTGACAGGACAGTGAGAGACAGTACAGGTGCAGGACAGGTTTACCCACACAGCTTACAGTGTTAGAGAGACAGTGGTTTTTTGCGCTGTTTTTGGTTTGTTTTTTAGTACACCAAAAGATATGGACGAAGATGAATGGAGCAAAATGGATGAATTGGCACTTTCTACCATTATGCTGACTTTGGCAGAAAGCGTGTACTTCAATGTAGCAGACGAGATGTCTACTTATGAAGCATGGACAAAGCTGAGTGATCTTTATGAGAAGCAGAGTTCAGCTTCACAGGTATACTGGCTTAAGAAGCTTGTTGACTTGAAGATGAAAGAAGGGACACCTATGTCCAATCATCTGAATGAATTCAACACAATCTACAGTCAGTTGTTAGCTCAAGGTGTCAAGTTTGATGAACCTGCTAGAGCTATGTTCTTGTTGATCACATTGCCGGAAATTTGGGACACTTTTCGCACAGCTTTGAGTAATTCTGCACCTCCAGATGGTTTGACCATAGCACGTGTAGAAGGCAGTCTGCTTACTGAAGAAACCAACAGAAAGACAATGGACAAAGGCAAAGGAACACCCTTAGTTGTCAGGGGAAGAACCAAAGAAAAGTACAAAGGTGGAAAGAGGAATCAGTCTCGTAGCAAGTCCCGCGGTGCTAAAGGCAAGAGTGACATAGAATGCTACCATTGTGGCAAGAAGGGTCACATGAAAAGAGACTGCAGAGAATGGAAAGCAGAAAAAGGCAAAGAGAAAGCTGAAGACCATGGTGAGAAGAACAAGTCCTCATTGAAGATTCAAGAAATAAATGTGACAAAAACTGTTGCAGAGGATGACGGTCTAGTGTCAGGAGACATCTACTTCTTGAAGAATACAATGGACTCAGCTCTTCTTACATCTGATGGACATGCACTGAGTGACTGGATTATAGACTTAGGGGCATCACTTCATGTGTCTCCAAACAAGGAGTGGTATACCTCTTATGTGACCACTAAAGATCATGTTCGGCTAGGCAATGGGCAAACATGTGAGATCTTAGGTGTTGGAGATGTTCAATTGAAGTTTCAGAATGGCTCTTCTTTCACGATGAAGAATGTGAGACATGTTCCCGCAATTTCAAAGAGCTTGATCAGCACAAGTTTACTTGATGATGCTGGCTACGTCACCACTTTTGGATAGAACATGTGGAAGATATGCAAGGGTTCTATGATAGTAGCACGTGGAGTAAATTCTGGAGGAGTTTACATGATTTATGTATCAAATGTCTCTAAAAATGTAATCAATGTAACCGAGCAACCGAACGTTTCTTTGTGGCATAGCCGGTTAGGACATATGTCCAAGAAGGGAATGGAAATCTTGTCTCGTTCTGGTTATTTTCCTAGATTTTCATTTAATGATTTTGAATTCTGTGAACATTGTCTGTATGGTAAGCAAACACAGCAGCCACATAAGCATAGAAGCAGTAGAAGAGATACAAAGTTGGCACTTGTTCATAGTGATTTGTGTGGACCTATGTCTAACCTTTCTATAGGGGGAGCTTCTTACTTTATGACATTTATTGATGATTACTCGAGGAAAGTATGGGTTTACTTTCTCAAGAACAAGGATGAAGCGTTTAGTGTTTTCAAAACATTTGTGACACTTGTGGAGAATCAGAGGGGCAAGAAGCTTAAATGCTTACGCACTGACAATGGTGGAGAGTATGTTTCAAAGGCTTTTCAGGACTTTTGTGAGTCAAAAGGTATAAAACGTGAACTTACTGATCCTTACAATCCTCCTCAAAATGGTGTTGCTGAGAGGATGAATAGGACCATACAAGAGAAGGTCAGAAGTATGTTGTCTAATGCACAGCTGCCAAATGGGTTTTGGGCTGAAACTGTATCAACAGTTGTTCATCTTATAAATAGATCTCCTAGAAAGGTTTTGCAGAAGGATTCAGTGGTAGAGATGGTATGGTCAGGCAAGGTGCCCTCATACAAGCATCTCAGAGTCTTTGGCTGTGAGGCATATACTCACGTTCCAAAGGAATTTAGGAACAAACTTGAGCCAAAGAGTAGAAAGTGCATCTTTCTAGGCTATGGTAATTCTGGTGAGATGGGGTATAGACTTTGGGATCCCGAATCCAGAAAGGTTATCTCCAGCAATGATGTTCACTTTAATGAAGCCAAATATCATTCTAAACCAAAGAGGGTTGAGGAGATTAGAAGAGTTGTCTTCCAAGAAGATGGATCTGCACGTGCAAGACAAAATGTCAGGGCTCAAGAGGAGCAAGGACAGGATAGAGTGGAACCAGAGGTTGTGGCTGAGCTTGAGCCACCTATTTTGCGTAAATCTGGACGTATCACGCGACCTCTTGATCGATTTGTTCCATCTATGAACTATGTCATGTTGACTGATTGCAATGAGCCTTCATGTTACAAGGAAGCAGTGCAAATGAAGGACTCTGAGAATTGGCAATTGGCCATGCAGTCAGAGATGACAACTCTGCCTAAAAACCAGACATGGAAGCTAGTTTAATTACCACAGGGCAAAAAGGCTCTACCTTGTAAATGGGTTTACAGGTATAAGATCACCGCTCATGATAGTCAACCAAAGTACAAAGCAAGGCTTGTTGCCAAGGGCTTTAAGCAAGAACAAGGCATTGACTTTGATGAAGTCTTCTCTCCGGTGGTTAAGATGACTACATTGAGATTCTTTCTTGCATTGGTTGCCATATTAGATTTGGTGTTGCACCAAATGGATGTCAAGACAACATTCTTGCATGGTGATTTAGATGTGGAAATTTACATGCAGCAGCCAGAAGGGTTTGTTGAGAAAGGCAAGGAAGATTTGGTATGCCAGTTGTTAAAGAGTCTTTATGGCTTAAAAAAATCACCAAGGGCATGGTACCATAAGTTCCACAAGTTTATGCTTTCTCAAGGCTACAAACATAGTGAGTTCGATCACTGTCTATATACAAAGAAGGCTAAGGATGGCAGTTGGATGATCCTTATTTTGTATGTGGATGACATGTTGATTGTTGGCAAGCACTTGGAAGAAATTTCAGCTTTGAAGTCAAAGATGGCAAAATCATTTGACATGAAAGACATGGGTGAGGCAAGTCATATACTTGGTATGCGCATTGAGAGAGACAGATCAAAGAAGTTGATTTGGTTATCTCAAACAGAGTATATTGACAAGGTTTTGCAACGTTTCAATATGGAGAAGGGAAAGGCATTGAGTGTTCCATTGCCACCATATGTGAAACTTAGAACAAGATTGTCCTGTGTCTGAGGAAGAACAGGCTAAAATGGATAAGATTCCATATGCGTCTGCAGTGGGTAGTTTGATGTATGCAATGATTTCTACTCGCCCAGACATTGCATTTTCAGTGGGAGTAGTAAGTCGATACATGTCAAACCCAGGCAAGAAACATTGGGAGGCAGCGAAAGGAATATTGAGATACCTGAAAGCTACAAAGAGTATGCGTATATGCTATGGGAGTCAAGAGCTAAGTGTAAAGGGTTTTACAGACTCAGATTATGCAGGTGACTTAGACAACCGAAGGTCTACGTCAGGGTATGTCTTTACATTGGCTGGTGGAGCAATATCATGGCGTTCTAGATTACAAGATTGTGTTACTCAGTCTACTACAGAGGCTGAATATGTTGCAGCATCAGAGGCATGCAAAGAATCAATTTGGCTTAATCGACTAGTAACAGATTTGGGAATCAAAGAAGAGATGCCTGTGTTATATTGTGATAGTCAGAGTGCTATACAATTGGCTCACAATCCAGTTTATCACTCAAAGACAAAGCATGTGGATGTGAAGTATCATTTCATCAGGGAAATGCTCAAGGATAAGCAAATTCAGCTTGTCAAAGTTCACACCACAGAAAATCCTGCTGATCTACTTACAAAAGGACTTCCCTCAGAGAGCTTTGCGCATTTTTGCAAGCAGTTAGGTGTAGGGTAGTACATCACTTCTCTACATCTCTTGTATATTATCTTGTATAGTAGCTTCTCTCACACTTAAAGTACCACATTGGACTTTAAGTGGGAGGTTGTTGGGGTATAAAGCCCAATGTGGTCGCCCAGGTAAGTAGGCAGGCCGCCAGGTATGTACACATATTCTTTTATAAAAACCTAATAAGAACTCACTATGCTCTACACATTACAACAGAGCGAGTTCACCATATCGTCGTGCTCTTCTTCTCGCACTCTCTATTGCGTCGCACTTCCGCTGGTACTCCTTCACACCTAAATTATCTCCTCAATATTGTGGGCCTTTTAAGATACTTAAGAAAGTTAAGGGATATGGCTTACAAACTTTCTTTACCTGTGCACTCTCATATTCATCTAGTTTTTCATGTAAGTCGTTTACATAAAGACTTGCATAGGGAGGACAATGTCATTGACCTACATGTTCTCATTGATTTCATTGAACATCTAACCCAGTCGCATGAACTGGAGTCCATTTTAGATTATCATGATTTACATACTTGTCATCATATGCATCGTCAAGCATTAGTTAAGTGGAAAGAACAACTTGAAGAAGGTGCCACTTGGGAAAACATTAGTGCTCTTAAGAAGAAATATCCCACTTTTGTACTTCTCCGACGGCGAGGAGTAATGTGAGGCCAAGGGACAATATGAAGAGCTCAGGGGTTGCCAATAAGTAGGCATATGACTAGGTAGAGAGCCATGGTTCCACAAACCCATGCCTTATACTAGGTGGGTTGAGATTCTTCAAGAGTATGATGAAAAGCTCCTATATTGTAAGGGGCGAAACAATGTGGTAGTTGATTCTCTTAGTCAATAGTCCAAGATCAACTCTCTTTGCTTCACAAGACTTAGAAATGAGTTTTTGGAATGTTTAAAGTGTACATGCAAGCATGATGATGTATACTCCAAGGTGTGGAGCCATGTAAAAAAGAAGGATCCTTCTCACTGGATTTTTCCCCCCATAGATCATGAGTACTTACTCCACAAAGGGAGAGTTTGTGTACTGACATGCGTGGACATTCAATGCCAAATTCTTTATGAATGTCATGACAGTCCTAGTACACGGCACCTCGACATAAAGAAAACTTATGCACCAATACGATGACAATTTTATTGGCTAGGTTTACATGGGTATGCTCAAGACTACGTCTTGCATTGCCAAAAATATCAAGTTAGTAAAATAGAAACCCTAAAGGTAGGAGGTCATTTGCATCTATTAAAGATTTCCAATGGAAAATGGGAGAGTATCTCAATAGATTTCATAGTGGGCCTACCAACAACCATATGGGGACACGACTCGGTATGGGTGATTGTAGACTAGCTAATTAAACTCTATAAGTTTATTCCGACCAAGTCCACTATTAACTCCAAAGCTAGCTAAGATCTTTGTGGACAATCTATATCGGTTATATGGATTACCCAACAACACTGTGAGTGATTGTGACCCCAAGTCTAATAGTCACTTTCAGAGGGTTGTCTTTAAACACATGGGAACATAACTCAATATCAATACTGCATAATATCATCCAAAAATGGATGGGTAGACTAAATGAGTTAACCAAGTGCTAGAGGATATGCTACAAGTATACGTTAGCAAGAAGCAATCCGATTGAAAAGATTACCTCCCTCTTTTGGATTTTTCTTATAATAGGGCTAATAAGCATGTTACAACACACTTTAGTCCTTTTATGCTTATTTACAATTTTCAACCTAGATTACCCGTTACGGTGGGGTTGGCTATTGAGAAAATTTAGCAAGTCAAGGACTTTATCCAAGATCATATGGACATGCCAAAAATTGCTCATCATCTGACAAGCACAAGATCAATTGATTAGAAATGCTGGCAAGTCACCTTCATGGATTTAGAAGAGGTATTTCTTTGTGTTCCACAACATTTGAAAATTCTAAAAATAGGGCCAACACCTAAATTAGCTCCTAGATAATCTGGGTCATTTAAAATACTCAAGGAGCTTGGTGACATGGCCTAAAAACTTTCTTTACCCGAGTACTTTCATATGCATCCAATTTTCATGCCAGTTGTTCATGTAAACGATTGCATAGGGACAACAATGTAATCGATTATCAGGTTCTTGTCAATTTTATTGAGCCTCCAATTGGCCTAGTTGCATGAATGCGAGTGCATTCTTGATATCATGATTTATGAACCGTCATCATGTGTGTTGTCAAGCATTACTTAAGTGGAAAGAAGATCGACCTGAAGAAGGAGCCACTTGGGAAAACATTAGTGCTCTTACGAAGAAATATCCCACTTTTGTTTTTTAGGACAAAAACGCTTTCTTAAGGGTGGATTAATGTAAGGCCAATGGTAGTTGATCCATGCAAGGTCATGGTGGGAACCGAGCACAAGAGCTCAACTAGCCTATCCAGGAGGTCGGGACAGGTTGGGTGGAGTATTTAGTTCCCATCTCCCCTTGGTCTTATAGGTGCATGCTGGCTCCGCTGGTTGGCCACCACTCACAAGGCACTCTAACAACATCGGAGAGTGTTCATGTGCTTCTCTCAAATAGCCTTTTCAATCGAGGATTTTCCTTGATTTTATCTACAATGCAACGTTGGGCCATTAGCTCTTATTAGCACTCACTATCTGTATTTTTGCTAATTTTCTAATGTATCCGCTTGGTTGTAGACATCTGTAAAGACATTTTGCAGATCTTTGATTATTTCTTTATGTGCTACAATGGTCCTATTAGCAATTGCTATTTCTTCATAGGCTTCAACTATCTATGAGAGTAGTTGATTTCTAGACTCTTGTGCTTCTTGCATGTCAATCTGAGCCTCTATGATCAACTCCTCTTGTTTGTGCTTAAGCGTATGTAGTTGGACATAAAATTTTGTGAGCTCAGATTGCAGTGTCAAGACTGCATTTTGGTCTCATGCATGCTCTTGCATCTACCATATTATACATGTCGATGGCCATCCTTTGTAAGGCTCGGTAGTACGGGTCGACCATGCTCCATTTGCACGGAGGTGCTAGGTATAGGCATCGGCCGTCTTATCTCCTCTGTGACCATAGGGGCATTTTGTGGCTTGGGGCAATTATCTCAATATTTCATTTCCCCTTGTGTGTCTTGCACTTGTGATATCTTTGGTTGAGATTGTTGGGCTTGTGACGTTTCAAAACCAAAGTCTCCTTGAGAGTTTTTGTCAGATCCAGAGTGTGAGATTTCCGTGGAGCTATCTGACTTTGGTCTCTCCTCCATCCTCTTTGCATCTTCTTCTGCTTTCTTTGCCCCCACTTTTGCGAGCTTCTCTTTCTTTATTTGTGCCCACATCTCTTCCAATTGCTTTGTAGCAGTGACAAGAGTTGCCGATGGATTTTTGGTGCGAATCTTGCATGGCAACCATTTTTTGCAAAGTCCCCCCGTCTACCCTTTGCTTTTTGAACTCCTCTACTAGTCTCTCTTCTCGGGCTGACTTTGGCTTTCTCTACTTTCCAAGGTTTAGGCATAGGCACATGCTTTTTACCTTTTCTATAATTTACACTTCAAAATAAAAAACTAAGCATAGGCGGGGTATTGGGGCATCATTGCTAAGCATTTAGGTGCATTCTGGGTCAAAAACGACTACGTCAAAAATCCACTGATGTTAATAATCGCGATTTTGGCACTTGACCTAAGTGGGGTTTAAGACCATAAGCATGTTTTCTTAGGTTTTTAAACTTGTCCTAGAAGTTTCATTACGTTTGGATGTCATTTGATGCTGTAACGGATGTAATTTGTTTGCCGATGAGCGATTGTCTTTTAGTGATTTCAGTCACTTGAATGTAGCTTGAGTGAGATACGAGTTGTTAGTTGTTTTCCAAGAGATTGACAACCTCTTGTAGCCTTTATGCACTAGTCGATTCAGCTTCGTCCCATGGATTGACAATTTAATCGTGGTTCTCGTTAAAACTGCAATAAGATAGGAGAGTGAGGTTAGACACACGTCCCACATTTGGCATCGCTACTGGGGATGGAAGAGACCTAAAATAGAAAAAAACATTAGTGTCTTGTGAAGTTATCCTTTAACTTCCTCTATGATCTCATAGAGTAAAATCTTTCTTTTAGAAACCGCATAGCTTAAGATTGTTGTCTTTTGCTGTGTAGAAGTAGCTTGGAAGTAATCGTACTTGTCGAGTGCCTTCAAGATTGTAATTTTGTAGAGTTAGATTAGGACTTTGAGAATGATAGATAGACGAGACAAGTCTTAAGATCAATGCTCAGGAAACCATAAAAAACAAGAAAATGAGTGTTTGTGTGGACACTTTCCACAATCCCATTGCATGAGAACCTAGGAGTAGGGTAAGTAGAATCTGAGGTGGATTTCAGAACATTGCTCTCTCCGAAAGAATCATTGTGAGTTGTTATTTGAAGTGTAGAATTTCAGGTCTACGGCTAGAAATAGCACTAAAAGACTCCAAACCACTCAATCCAACTGGAGAGTATGCTTAAAAGTTGTATGCACCAGTGGGTAAGTTCAAGGACACTTTGAGGTAAAAATTTCAAGAGTTTGCAAAAACTCAAATTATTTACTTTTTCTTGACATATTATGCCAAATTAAGTTTTGACTTCATTCATAGGCTTAAAACAACTCATGAAAAGACTGTCCATGAAAAAATTGCAAAAACTTGTTTATTTTGGGCATAAAGTAAATAATTGTGATTATTTACTTTCAACTCAAATTTGACTAAGGTTGATACCAGTGACTCATTGCATGTGTACAAACAACTTTTGTAAAGGCACAAAAGATTTGGATCACCAAACTGACAAAAAACTAAAGTTTTTACTGACTTTCTGAAACTTGAGTGTAAATTGGGGAACAAAATTGTCCAAACTTGATGAAATTTGATTTATGGGCTTATAATGATGTGATAGACATGCGTACATGCTCAATTGACCAAAAAGATGCAAAAATTTACCAGAAGTAAATAATCGTGATTATTTACTACTACAACACACAGACATCAGTTTTAACTTTTGAACTTGTACAATGTTAGACCAACATAATACAAGGCCACCAAAAAATATTGGGCTCAATCGGATCCAAATTGGTACATGTTCACTCAGTTTTTGAGTTGCAGATTAGTCCTTTGATTTTTGCCAAAGTCGAGTTTGAAAATTGCAACGGTTGACTCAATTAGCTCGGTTTGCAGTGGAATTAGGTTGCGGACGAGGAATCGGTAGCTTGACAGAAAGTGAAATCCAGTCAAGTGGAAGAAATTGACTACAAGTCAATCCAAAGATAAGTACTTTATCCAGGGCTTCATAAGTCTTTATGAACCTTAGACCTGTTCATGTACTAGGAAATCATGGCATATTTGGAGAAACCCATAGTAGAGTATCGACCGAAGAAAGCGTGAATCAAGGCAATTCCTTGCACACTATTCTTGAAGAAGTCTCGAACACTTTTTTTGATTTGACATCCAAAATATCTTCCTATCCAACTCACTTGAAAACCGTAACGACAATGCGCTATAAGCATATACTCTCTTTTTATAAGACTAATCACCATGGAGCTCAGGTTTACTTGGATCCTACGAAGAGTATGCTATTCACATTGATGACCATGGTATTGAGTTCAAGAGGAGATCAGGGCAAACAAACAAGGAAAAATGTACATGGATCAAAATGGAACTTAGTATTTACAAGTCGAAGATCCTGACATGATACACAAATGGGGTTTAGAAGTAAATACCATAATTCCAGATATGGCCGCAAAAGAAGAACCACCAACTTTAGAATTTGAGGGATACGATTGAGTTGATTTGAAGCCCTTGAAACGGCTTAGTACTGATAATCCTAGGATCGGAGTCTATTGTTGGGAGAATAGAAACGTAAAAGATATTCGGTGGACTTCGCATGCCAAATCAGGACAACTAACGATCCTAAAGATCATCTATATCTTCAAGATCAAGGATAAGGGATCAGCAGACCTACCAACCTACCTGTTTAGGGATTGTTATAACAATAACTTGATTATGATGACTCTTGAGGAGGTAGAACAAACCAAATACCAAGGGTATTTCATAAGGGATTGGATATTGGGACAAGGACCAAAAATAATCCCAAGAGATGAACACCGTGAGAGGTCATATGAGAGTAATGTTAAGAAACCAAAAACCACCTCATCACGTAGAAAACTGGGTGACACTAAAGCCAGTCTAGAGCTACATAATGAGTCACTATTTCCAACAGACTGGTTTGAAGGACTCGGAATAGGACCAACTGCCAGAAGACCAGGAGTTGAACCAAATAGACGTGTCAGACCAGTTGATTTTCAAAAATGGGTCAAAAAATATAGTGGATTAGGGGATCCATATGACCACTTAGCAGCTTTAAACAAGTGCTAGGAGCAGAATGCATATTTGATTTCCATACTCAATTTGCGGGTTTTGGAATGACATTAGAAGGGAAAGCATTATTATCGTTTTAAAACATTCCACCGAGGTCAATCATGGACTTAAATACATTAGCTCAAGGATTTGTAGCCGCTTGTTCCAAAACGGGGATCAAACACAATACGGTAGCTCAAATCTACAGCTTTAAACAGAAACATGGTGAGTCTGTTAGGGATTGTGCAACTCGAATGAAACAATACATTGCTAGATGCCCAGGGTTAGAGATACCTGCAGAAGAACAACTAGTGTCATTGTTTCTAGAGGGACTGCTAAACAAAGAACTTCATGCTATACTGTATAGCAAGAAGCATACAACATAGAAGAGTGTGTGTCAGATGCTATTGACTTCGGAGACAGTTGTAATATTTTCAACGAAGAAGATGTCCCTGAGGATAACCAAAGTGAGAAAACAGCCCCTAAACTAGCACAAGTGGGAACGGCTGCTGCAGCACCACTTTCAACCATACAAGACATGCTCAAAAGGATGACTGACATAATGAATAGCATGCAAAAAGCACCTATGAGAGGACCAAGACAAGGGATACCTCAACAAGGACAATTAGACCGCAAAAATGGTGTGCAATCGAGGGAAATTTGACCAACCATGAGACCAATGAGTGCTATTTTCGACCAAAGTATGATGGGAATGTTTAGTACGTGCCCATGAGGCCACAAGGACAACCCATGCACAGATACCAGCCTAACATGGCACCAGCTCAAAGACCACCGATGGGTATGGAAAGACCTCAACCCGTGCTGGCTCAACAACCTCCGTATCCAGGACATAGTGCAGTGCCTGTAAAGTACATGCACCCAGAGGGAGTCATAGATGAAAAAGCACTAGTGCATGTTACACCCTATGCTCAGTCTAGTTCATTTACATTAATGATAGAAGGAGATTGGTATAATTCACATCCACCACCAATGGAAGAACCTATGACTTATGATCCACCAGAGCTCGTACCAATGTATTATGTAGCTAATCAAGGTGTTATACCTCCTATGGTAAGACTCATGATTAAGCCAAGAACAGGAAACTATCACAATTGTGGTGCAGATGATCATTGGAAAAATGAATGCCCAGAGCTGGACAAGAACCTCAAGCCAGTTGAAGCTTATTGCATACAATGTTGCAAAAAGGGAGGACACTTCCCAGACAATTGTCCTAAAACTCCTTTAAACAAGGGTAAAACAGTAGTAAACATAGTCCAAGTGATACCTAGTAGCTCATCTAAGAGTGAACCGATTGTTCCAATCAAGGTAATCACTAGATCCCAGGCTAAGAAAAAGAAACATAACTCCTCTGATGATTTAGAGAATACAAAAATTGCCTCTCAAAAGACCAAAAGAAGAAGAAGTAAAAGGTATGAGATGAGAAAACAGAAACCCTGAAATTGAGGATAAAGCAAAACAACTATTCCAAGAAAAGGTGAAAGAACCTAGAAGCGAAGTCAAGGAAACAACTGTGAAATCTGGAGGATCAATTTTGGTTGATAAAATTTTTGAGCCTATCAATGCAGCCTTGGAAGCCTACCAAGCGGGACTTAAAGCAGGCCAAAACATGGAAAACAAATGTAAAAACTATCCTTCTCCAGACATGGAAGCATCTAAGCTTGAAGCTTATCAAAATTTGTTAAGAATCACGCAACAAATGCTGGAAAAACAAAAACCCAAGCTCAAAAGTATGGCAAAACCTGAGGAGCTTGTGGTAATAGACACTAAAGAAAAATCCGAAGTGGTGGTAGAACCCCACCTTGAAACAAAATAGCCAGAACTTATAGTGCCGGACATCGAAGATGCCTTAGTCGGATTCCATTCGTAGAGGAATACTGGCCATGACACTTATGGGAAAACTTTTGAGAGATCAATGATGGGGAGCCTAACCCTAAAGTCAGCTCCTATAGAGGAAGTTTGGTTAGACAACCTACCTCCTGATATGGACATGGATGTACAATCCTTGTATGGGGATTACAGATCTGAAGCTTCAAAAATGTTGAAACCATTGACCTTGAAAACATTACCCTCTTACTTGGGAGATAACGAAGATGAATCCACTTTGTGTAGGACCACTCAAGTAAAAAGAGCAAAACAGACCCTCGAAGTAGACAATATTGATTCAATCATGTCTACACCCATCCAATGCACTCTCACTTTGGGAGAGCTGTTAAAACTCAGACCATACTTATGGAATGATCTACACAAAATCCTAGAGAAGGTGGGGATAACAAGGCTCATCGCAAAAATTTTGGAAAGATTGAAACACGAAATGAATAACAAGGAGATTCGATTTGTTCCAATGAACAAAGTTGGAGAATATTACGAAGGGGTAGAAGGAAACACCACCCTTCTAGTGAAATATAATGACATTGAAACCATGGCAATACTGGATAGTGGGGCAGGCATAGCCATAGCCACAAAAGCAATATGGGAATCCTGGGGACATCCAGCCATTAGACAAAATCGAATGAAATTGCAATTGGCTGACAGACACATTGAAAGACCATTAGGGCTACTTGAAAAAGTGATAGTTAATTCCTATGGGATTGAATATCAACACACTTTTGCCATAGTAGACTTTGGAAAAAAACTCAATTACGAAATCATATTGGGAAGACCTTTCATGCAAAAGGTACAGCTTATCCAAGCAAGTGGGAACTATAAAAAGGGTTAATCTAAAAGATCACACTTATAGAGATATCATGAAAACGCCCATACAAGAGTTTGATTCAGTCTCTTCAACTGAAACTAAGCTTCCATCATGGTTGAACAAAGACACTCCTATTTGGATGTGCAGAGCTTCAAAAAATGGAAGTTTAAAAAGAGAAGAATGTATTTTAGAAAGGGATTGCACCGATGAAGCCTATGTACCTGAACCTTTTCCAAAGCATTTGTTTGAGCCATTTGAGTGGACTCAAATTTTAGCGACAATGAATGTATGTGTGATTATGTCAATGACTACTCAATTTTGCAATGAGGACGGCTATGACATAATTCCCATCCAAATGATTTCAATCCTCTACATTGAAGATGAAAATGAGGAACCCAAGGACTTGATGAAAGCTCAACAAGTCTTTTCAGACCTCTACTATACGATGCAACAGATGAGTCAGACGAACACTCAGCTACATCAAAAGATTCGGGGTCAGAAAAAGAACATATGAGAGCTAAGCTACTCATGAAAGGAGGGGAGGAAAAGTTTTGTGACTTTCCTAACCAGAAACAGAGAAAAAAAAAATGGTATAGACAAAAAAGAGACACCAAAAACGTGAAAGCTATACCTATGCCATCAGTCTCCAGTAGAACACAGTTCCTCATGCAGATAGATGCACATGATTGTGTCAAGGACAAAATCACTGCTGGTAGATATCCTTCAAACGAAAACCCAAAAATGTCAAAAACATCGAGAAAAACGAGGAAGGATACTCAAGCAAAACCAAAAAAATAGGAAAAGAAGTCAACCGTGCCACGATTTGAGTGGAAAATGAAGTATCAAGAGTTGAAAAAAGATCTAAAGGAGATATATACAACCAAAATGGAAACCATAGAAGAGGATAGTAGAGATGTAATGAGTATTCCATCCCATTATAGAAAATATACTCTCCAAGATCAAAAAATCATTGACGGACAACTTGTTAGAGAACGATGAAAACAGGGTGAGTCCAACGAAGGGCTTGAAAATGCAAAAAAGATAAATTTGGCTGAACCAAGAGAAGACCCTAGGCCTGCCTACATTGCAAATGACCTAACAAAAGAAGAAGAAGAGCTTTTGTTAAGCTTGCTAAAAGAATACCGAGATGTCTTTGCTTGGTCTTACAAGGATCTCAAGGGTGTTGATCGAAAAATATGTCAACATACCATACCCACGAGAGATGATGCAAACCAAGTAGATAAAGGCCATACACATATAATGAAACATTTGCCAAGAAAATTAAAGAAGAGATTGAAAAACTAAAGGAAGCCGAATTCATTTATGAAATTGAACACACAGATTGGGTGTCTCCAATTGTGGTAGTACCCAAGAACAATGGAAAATTACGAGTGTGTGTCAACCTCAAGAAAGTGAATGAAGCTACCATTAGAGACAACTTTCCTCTTTCAATCACTGAGCATGTGTTAGAACGAGTTGCAGGTAAAGAAGCTTACAGCTTCTTAGATGGATTTTTGGGATACAATCAACTTTTGGTTGACCCAAAAGATCAGCATAAAACTGCTTTTGCAATGGAATGGGGTATTTTTGCATATTGGGTTATGCCTTTTGGGTTAACCAAAAGGCATAACCCAATAGGCACATTTCAAAGATTGTCTTCGCACCTCCTTTATCCATTACAACAAGTGGCAAAGCATGATCCATTGCAATGGGATGATAGGTATAATGCTCCTGCCACATTTCAAAGTTTGATGAGTCATGCTTTTAAAGAATATCTTAGGAAATTCTTGGAAGTTTATATGGATGATCTATGTGTACATTCATCAATCTGAGCTGATCATTTTGAATATCTCAAAAAGGTATTCAAAAACTGTAGACTTTATAGGATTTTCCTAAATCCTGAAAAGTGCACATTCATGGGTAGACAAGGAAACATTCTTGGACATAAAGTGTCAAAAAATGGCATAGCTATTGATTCATGTCATTGATGATTTGTCTAGACCAACAACAGTCAAGGGAGTTCAAGCCGTCATGGGTCATTGTGGATATTACAGACGATTCATTTACATGTATGCTATAATTGAAAAACCCATGTATAGCTTGATTATACACTTTGAGTGGACTGAAGCATGTGTTAACCAGCAGTGGTCAACAGGACTTTTCCACAAGTGCCTATGACAAATTTACTATTTTTAGTAAGTGTTGGTGATACCGGATGATGCGGATATGAAGCTAGGATGCAGATGAAGTGAAGATCATTGGAAGATGCGGAGAAGAGAAGCTTTAGATGCTCTCAGATGGAGTAACGGTCAACGTCGACGACCACTTATGACCACTTATGATTTATGTAATTTCCCGTCAAATGACCGTAAGAGCGTATTGTAAATATGTTTTGGGCTCCATGTGGGTTCCGAATGGTAACATTTGTGCTAATCTTAGAAGCCTAGGCAACATAGACAGCAGATAAGTGAGTCTGGCCATTTGGGCGCCCGACCACTTCTAAAAAGCCTAGGAAGTATATAAGTGAAAGTCACAAATGTGAACCTCATTCTCATATTTTAGACTCTAGAGCTTCTTGCAAGAGAAGACCTGTGAAGAAGGAGATGGCTATGGAGTTCTCAAGCTTTCTACACGTATACAATGGTGTATCTCGCGTCATGCACAGCTAGACTCTATCTCTTTCTCTCTCATTTCCACATTGATGTAATCCGTGCTTGATTAATACATGATTAATGGCTGATTTTGTGTGTTAGTCGCTTACTTCAATCAAGTTCCCTCTCCTGTTAAGCATGCTTCTCAATGTGTGTGGATTGTTGTAGTCCATGTGTGTTCGTGTGTGTCTTGGCTACACTTGTCTGCACTCGTGTATGCTTGATTAGAGAGCTATGAGCATGATTAAGCTCGTGTGTGTGAGAGAGATTAGGCTGATATGTAGAGTGGTAGCATGCTAGAACGTAGCAAGACCATGTGTGTCTTCATCTCCTAGACCATTAGCTCTCTAACTGCGTAGGATTCTTGCTCTAATTTCTCTATGTGGCACGCACAAGCGTGTGTTGTGTGTTTCCATGCCCTAGCCAGATCATACTCATCCGTGGATTGACAAATTATGTTGGTAGCATCCACTATACTATGGCGCACACCAACATTGGCGCCGTTGCCAGGGACGATTGCCTAAGCTAGAGGTGCCATTAGAGTGATTAGAAGAGTCTAATTTCTCTTAATCCTTCCCTAATTTTCTTGGTTTTGGTTTGTGCGTGTCAAAAATTTGGTTTGCAATGGGAGTGATTGATGCATGGAAAAGCGTTGATTATGGTTTGTGTGACACAAAACACCCCACACACATTGCTAATTGCTTGATTTTCTCACTAATTTTTGACTTTCTAACTCTCTAATTTTTCTAATTTTCACTAACTTTGGGCTTAATTTCCCGCTAATCGGCAAGTAATTTGTGGTGACACACATATGTAGGAGTGAAATTAGGTGTGTTGGCTACATTCTTATGTGGTGAATGCGTCCTAATTGTGCTTCGTTTTCCCGTTGTGTGCTTCCAAAGTTGACTACCGGTCACTAACTTTTTTGCTAATTACACACTAATAATTGGGCATTTTCTTTGGTGCTGATTTGAATCATGATTATGATGTGTGCCCAATGTGTTTGTGTGCTCAATGTGTTTGTGTGCTCGATGTGATGGAATTTGATGCTACTCATGGAATTTATGATATCCGTTTGTAGGGAATTTGCGGTGAAGCGGTAGTGGATACACACACGCGTGTGTAGCCTTCATTTGCAAGCGGATTAATCGGCGAATAATTGATGCAATTGTGTGATGAAATTGATGGTCATATTCTGACATTTTTTCAAGTTTTGGTCAAGTGCTTGGTGCACAAATTTTGTGCAAATTTGTGTGCAGGTTATGCCCGTCTGTGTGTAGACGGATGTGCAAAAAGTGGTGCAGATTTGGTGCAAATTGGTTGCCAATTTTGATGTGTTAAAGCATATGGTTGCTTATAGTTTGTGTATGGTTATGATTCAGATTTTTTGATGCCATTATAGCGCCGTTATGCTGCAGAAATTTGGTCAAAAATAGCTGTGTATGCGGATGTGCAGTTTTCGATGCAAAAGTGCTTGTTTGCAGTCGATTAATCGTGGTTGATTTGATGTTTGCTCATGTCAAAATGCTGATTCAAATGTGTGGTGTTGATGTGCAAAAGTTGCTAATTTTTGGATCAATTTTTGAACGAAAATTGCATTTTCAAATGACCGTGACGGGACCGTGACGCATGTTTGCTGCAATGCCGAAAAATGGTTTTATGATTTTGTGAATATGTTTGAATGGTCGCGTAGCTTGGGAAGTGCAAAATATTGTTGGTATTTTTCAAAAAAAAAGGCTATTTTTGGTAATTTCTTTGCATTTTTTGCTAATTAATTGCCTAAAAATTACTTTAAATTGGCATTTAATTTAATTAATTTTTCTATTTTCTTTTAGATTTTTTAGTAAATTTTAGATTTTTTTATTAATTATTGTACATATTTTGTATTTGTGTGTATGATAATTTTTAAATTTTAGTATTGGGTTTTATTTTAATTTTCTTTTTTGTTTGAATTTTTTGTTAACCCTTCCCATACTTCATCCCTGCGGCCTGTGCGCTGAAAACACTCACCCACCCCCTCGTTGACCCGGGCCCCGCTCTACCCATGCGCTCTGCTACCCGTGATTGACGCGTCCGCATCTACCTCCCACCAACCACCACACACCACTAGCCTTGTCCTACGTTCCGCATTCGGCGCTGCAACAATCCTTGGACTAGTTATTTCCCCTACGTACCCCTTCTCTTACGTGCTTTTATTTTCTTCTTCCTACGCCCTTTCCCCCACCCAACCTATGCCAGACACCACCCCTGGGTCCCTCTTCTCCTACGGCTCTCTTCTCCTACACGTTCAACCTCAGCCCATATTTCCCCACTAGACCCCAGTTTTTTTTCCAACACTGCACATGCCTATTATCGGAGGCTCTTTTGGCTTGGCCCGCCCTCCACTGATTGCTCACGTCCTACGCTTGGATAAAGTGGAGACATCCTACACTTCTGCATTCCATTAACCACCCTTGCCTACGTGCCCCTTGACCATCTATGCTGGCAGTTATTTTTATTGCTTTTCCTTGACATCCTACATTGACTTACTCCCATGCTCTCACTTCACCTACGGTCCCTACCCTCTTATCTTCCCGACTGCTCACCTTTCTCCCCTCCTTCAACCCCTACATACATGTATAAATACACCTTGCTATGGCAGTTTGGAGAATGTTTAGGGTGAATGACTTGACATGCTTTTCGCATATGTTCTTGACTTGTGAGGCAAAATTCAGTGGAAATCACCTAAGAAGCTAACCATTGTGACAATAGCACAAGTCCTTTGATTCGCGACGCTCCGGCTAGAAGACCCATCCATGTGCACACCCTTTCACCGTGGCATTCACCCATGCTTCTCGAGGACGAGCTGACTGTTGACGACTATATATAACAGAACATAGATGTATGACTAGAAAACATAAGTATGAATCTTATCAGAGTTGCAGAGACGATGAAGTTGACACATGACAGCTTGATCTGTGTAAACGAGTTCTGTATCTTATTGCTCGCGTTCGTTAGTTATTTACAGGAAGCGTTCTGCCTTTTCATTTCAGGTTGTGACGCTTCGATGTGTTCATTCGTTAATGAGTTTACATAGGTATATTCGATAATAATAATAGACTAGGATTTGTTTATTGCCAACACCCCCCCATAAACAAATACTCAATTATTCTGTAAACTCCATCCCTGAAGTCTTTGCACATTTGTAGTGTTGCGGTGCACTAAGGCTCTTTGTAAAAATGTCAGCAGCATTTTCCTTAGTTGGCTTGTAGACCAGTGTAATATTTCTTGCTTCAACCTGCTCCCTCACAAAATGGTTAGCAATGTCAATATGCTTAAGTTTATCAGATTGTCTAGCCTTCCTGGATGATTCTATCGCAGACATAGAATCTGAATATATAGTGATTGGAATATTCACAAAGAAACCAAGTTCAGTTAGAAAGTTCTTGATCCACAATGCTTCCTTTGTTGCTTCAGAAGCTGCCTTGTACTCAGATTCAGTACTTGATAGGGAGATTGTTGCTTGACGCTTACTCTTCCAAGATATAGCGCCACCCGATAGAAGAAATACAAACCCACCAATTGAATGTCTCGACTTTCTATCTGTTGCCCAATCAGCATCTGTATAGCCTGTAACTTGAATACCATTGAGTGTATTATCTCTTTTAAAGGTAATACCAAAATCACGCGTTGTGTTTACATATTGCAGCAATCGTTCAGCAAGCATGAGATGTTCATGTCGCGGAGAGTGCATATAGCGTGAGAGCATGCCGGATGCATAAGCAAGATCAAGACGAGTGCATGTAACTAGGTAGCGAATACTTCCAAGAATGCTTCTAAATTCTTTAGAAAGAGGATCATGTACCCATAATGCTTTATTTGTATTTAGTAAGTTATAGGTTCCTTGTCGTATGAGTGGTAGTGGTGTCCAGCAATGCTTTTGCATATTAGTGTTAAATTTCCTCACTATATCTTCTGCAAATTTTGCTTGAGTGATATGCAATGTATGTGTTGGGCGATGCCTAAGTACTTGCATGCCTAAGATGTAACTAAGTTCCCCCCCATCACTCATGTGAAATTGATCAGTAAGTTCCCTTTTTACTTGGTTCATTGTGGGAAGAGAGGTTGCCAGCAAGATGATGTCATCCACATAGAGTGCGAGGATGACAAAATGTGAGCCATTTCGTCGAAAGTAAACAGAAACATCAGTTTGGAGTCGGCGGAGGTGTATTGATTGCATAAAGGAATGAAATCGAGCATTCCATTGTCAAGGAGATTGCTTTAGGCCATACAGAGCGCGAAGGAGTAGGCAAGCATACGCAGGATAGTCCGGATGGACAAAATAGGGAGGTTGAACCATATATAGTTCTTCTTCAAGTTCCCCATTGAGAAATGCAATTTCAACATCCATTTGGTGCATTTCCAAATCATATTGGACTCCAACAGCACTTATAGTCCGTAAGGAGGCAAGGCGAAGTGTAGGGGAGAAAGTATCAAAGTAGTCCACTCCAGGTTCTTGGGAGAAACCATGAGCAACAAGGCGTGCTTTATAGCGCTCAATGGAGCCGTCAGGACGATATTTATGCCAAAGAAGCCACTTACAGGTAATAGGTTTGCGATTTTGAGGAAGGGGTACCAATACCCAGGTGTTGTTATGTTGTAGAGAGGCCATCTCAGCCTCCATTGCCGCACGCCAAAGGTGGGCCTCAGGAGATGCAAGAGCAGCAGTTACATTAATAGTGCCATCAAGGTACTCAGGAAAACTAGCACGATTTGAATAATCACCTGATGAATGTGCTGTAACAATGTTAAGGTCAGCGAGAATGTCTTGTATATGCCAAGTCCTAGGAGGAAGAGTCTCGAGAGAAGAAGAAGATTCAGTACGGCTGGACTCAGCAATTGGTTCAGGAGATTGAGAAGTAGTATGGGTGGGATGTGTGGACTGTTGTGTAGACGGTAAATGAGCTCTTGAGTTACTATGAGACTGAACTCGAGAAGAGCTTGGGGTATTTGTGGGTTTAAATATAGGAGATTCATAATTTAGACGTGTAAATCGATTATGAGGAACTCTCGGAATTGCAGTAGGTAACACCCTCTCAGAGGGCATGTGTGAATGAGTAGCCTGATGATGATGAAGACTCCGAGGTATTGAAAGGGAGGAAGGATGTGGGCGAAGACCAGCAATTGGGGAAAGTAGGACAGGAGACACCACTTCTGGGCGAGCAGGTGTAACAGGCTGAGATGCAAGTACTGGAGCGATAGGAGGAGCAACTAGTGGAGGTGGTTCACCAGGTATATGAGCAGGTTGTGGTACAGTAGAAGACGTCTCAACATAGCTCCAAGATGGGCCTGTAACATGAGATTGGCTGGGACCAGCACAAGGAGAAGCATTAGTCGTTGTATGGGGCGGTTGCTCACTGCCATGAGGACTTACAATCAGCAAATGTTCTTGGCAGAGAATATCTCTGCTGAAAAAGAATGTTCTTGCTTTAGGGTCATAGATGCGGTAACCTTTCACTCCAAAACGATCATCGTATCCGACGAGAATACCTCGCTCAGCATGCGAGGAGAGTTTGTCACGCTTCTCAGGTGGAATTAGAGTGTAACAAGGCGTGCCAAATATACGAATATTAGAAACGTCAGGTTTCTCACCATACCATTGCTCGTAGGGAGTTTTATTGGGCAAAGTACGAGTAGGCAGTCGGTTTTGTACATAGCATGCTGTAGCAGCAGCTTCTTCCCAGAAAGATTGTGAAAGACCCGCAGTTTGCATCATAGCGCGCACCCCATTAAGCAGGGTGCGATTATTTCTCTCAGCCACCCCATTTTGTTGGGGAGAGTAGGGAACTGTAAACTGATGGAAAATACCCTCTTCAGTACAGTAAGCTGTAAACTCATTCGAGATATACTCACCGCCATTGTCGGTGCGAATGCTTCGAAGTTGCTTATTCAGCTGCCGCTCGACAAAAGTTTTGTAGTGCTTGAAATGAGTAAGCACTTTTGATTTCTTCTTGAGAAAGTACAGAACAGTGTACTTGGACCAATCATCAATAAACGTGAGAAGGTAAGAAGAGCCGGTAAGTGAAGTGGTGGGCATAGGTCCACATAAATCAGAATGAATAAGTTCCAAGGTTCCTTTAGTCTTTCTCTTGGATCTAGGAAATTTGGTTCTGGTCATCTTGCCAAAGATACATGCCTCACATAAGGAAATGTGGCTCAGTTTGGGATTAAAGCCTTCCACCATATGGTGTGTTTTTAGAGTACGCCTTGCTTGTACATGAGGATGACCCAACCGATAGTGCCATAGTAAGGTCTCCTCATCTTGAGTGCTATTAGCAGCATATAGCTCCATGCTAGGACGAATAACAGCCAATCCTAGGGGATAGAGACGTCCTCGCTTGGGACAAATGAGGTGTGTGGGAACACCAGAAGGAGAAGGAGTTTTAATCACACAGAAGTTGTGTTGAAACTCCACTGAAGTAGCATGGCTTGTCAGTTCATTGACAGAAAGAAGGTGCTTCGTTAAGCCGGGGACATAGTACACATTTGGAACAACAGTAGTAGCACCCGTAGGTAGCTGCAAATGTAAATCCCCTTTTCCAACAGCTTGGTATAAGGAATCATCTCCCAGGCGAACCTCAAGAGATGAAGTAGGTTGGTAGTCGTGTAACCACTCTTGGGTGCCCGTCATATGGTGAGTGGCACCAGTATCAAGGTACCAAGCATCAGCATCACCAGGTGGACTGGCTATCGCAGCATAGAGGTGCATGGTAGTAACATCTTCAGTCACATCATCAGTAGAATAGGCCAAGTTTGCATCCAGTCGAGGGCTAGAAGCATTACGAAATTGGCGTCTTTTAGTGCGACATTGTCTCTCAGTATGGCCTCTGCGATGGCAGAAATTACAGACAGGAGCATTAGTATTATTGGTGGAAGGAGAAGGTCGCATTGAGTTGCGAAAACGAGAGGGATTGAACAGCGGTTGCATTGAAGGACGTGATGTCCGCATTCCGGGTCGAGTTTGTTGAGTTGTTGGAGTAAACATTTGGGATTGACGAGGGTTGAATGGACGTGGTCGAAAGCGGAAGTTTGGGCGATAACCACCAGCAATCATGGCTTGAGGAGTAATTAGAGGGGTACTTGTGGAGGCTATGGTGTTTTACCCCTGTTCCGAATCTGATCTTCCTGTCTTATATTTGCCAGCAAGGTAGTTAGCTTTAAGTTAGGTGTATTAGCATGCTGAGAAACAAAAGATTACCATGAATCAGGTAAAGCTGCAAGCAAAATATTTACTTGGACCTCCTCAGGGTGGTGGAGTCCGGCAATCAAAAAATTGTATTTGGCAGCCTGCCAAGCTTCAAGGAATGCCTCAGTTGTAGGGTATGAAGCCATCTGTATCTCATTGAGTTGTTTGTGGATGAGGACACGGGAGACAATATTGGTTTGTTGATACTGTGTCATGAGAAGTTCCCACATTTCGTAGGCAGTTTCCAGTGTTCGAACAAGTTGAAGTTGTCGATCACCAAGGTGCATGATGATCCCTATTCTGGCCTCGAGGTCTTTCTTCTTCCACGCCGCTTTCTTGTCATCAGTAGGAGGTTGGGCACCGGCTACAATAGGTTGTTTTGCAGGGTCAAGTTCAGATCCATCGGTGACCTCCCAATTTCCAGCTTTCTCGAGGACCATTTTGATGCGAAGACTCCACGGAAGATAATTACTGCCCTGAAGCTTTTCGATTTGGTAAAATTTTGTGTGTGTGGAGGAAGTTGATGCCGCAGCCATGACTTCTTGATAGGTCCGGATCAAATCAAGAGGCGAAGTCTGCAGCAGCAGGAAGCGAGAGGGCTACGAGAGCAGAAAGTTAGCAGTCGTCTGCGATTGATACCATGTTGACGACTATATATAACAGAACATAGATGTATGACTAGAAAACATAAGTATGAATCTTATTAGAGTTGCAGAGACGATGAAGTTGACACATGACAGCTTGATCTGTGTAAACGAGTTCTGTATCTTATTGCTCGCGTTCGTTAGTTATTTACAGGAAGCGTTCTGCCTTTTCATTTCAGGCTGTGACGCTTCGATGTGTTCATTCGTTAATGAGTTTACATAGGTATATTCGATAATAATAATAGACTAGGATTTGTTTATTGCCAACACTGACAGATATGTCAAGACTCGTACATCTACCCATTTACTTCGCTCCTTCGCTTTAGAAGTGCACCTTTATGGCTAGTGTTGGAGCAGGTTGAGGTGTTTGTGGGAAGTGAGGTTGGAGCAAGTCGTGATATTAGTGACATATGAGAAAGAGAGACGGTTATTAAATAAAAAGAATGAGGAATTGAGGAAAGTGAAAAGACGATTGATCACGAGCAAGTGCTGAAGAGTTAAAGAAGGTATAGAAACAGTTACCGGACACCCTAGGATTCTTTTTGTCATGCCAAACGACAACTGTCAAGCATTGCTAGATTTAGCAATTCACCGAAATTAAATGAATCAATTGACGTAGAGCATTTTTCAGACTAGTGACCTTCTCCTTGACAAGGTGTGCAGACATATCTAACACGAAGTCTTGAACATTGCTCCTGGCACTTGATTATCGCATTACTTGCTTCCTTGCGAGCATAGCCTAGAAGGCGATTAAGGTTATTTGGCATGCACTGTGACCACTTAAGTCTACATCGAGTGCACACGACATAGAGTCCGATAACATAGACTCTTACCTAGCCATTTAGGGCTACATCAGTGGAACTTGGACGTGCCTACTGTGCTAAATTTTTGGCACTTGAGAGTGTACTTTGTGGGATCAATTGTGCATATCACACTGAGAGTTTTTGCTATATAAATTTGCACATTTAAGCCTGGAGGAGAGCATTGGATTGATCAGCTGTGCTTGTGAGACATACTTTTGGGTTTTGCATTCCCGTGCTTTAGATCACATTGCCAGTTGTTTAGTACACTTCTTGCACATGGTGCGCTTGAGAACCAATTGAAGCTGGAGACTCACCTGGAGCATTGGTGACCACCTATCGGACACTACAAGCAAATAGACATTCACGACAACATACGACAATAAGTGCCTACGAGAAGAACTAGGGATCCAATTATTGACGATACCATCAGCCAAATCTAGATTCTAGACTTGGATCTTGATTTTAATCCCCTGATTCCGGATCTCATTAGCATTCTTGCTAGCACTTTTGCAATCCTGTGCTAAGTGTAAATCCGAAATTTCCGATAGAGATTGGGCAGTGAGACCGCCACTTAGATTCAAGCCACTTAATTTGACCTAGAGCTGACACAAGTGGACGAGAGCTTTTCACCTTTGGAAAACTGAAGTTTGAAACCGAAATTGGTCTCTAGACCTTCTAATTGACCATTAAAAGCTGCTAATTCTAGCAGATTGAAGTTATCATTCGGGAAGACCCCTGGTCACCCGCTAGAAGGTGTGAAAGCAAGCGGAGGCATAGTGTAAATTAGCAATTCACTCGACAATTTTGCAGTGGATTAGCCTAGACGAAAAGCCCTCAGCTTTGTGATATCAATCGCAAGTTCTGGAGAACTTCGAACACTAGTCTTTAACTAGCCAATCAGTGCATGGGGTGCACAAAGTTCTGTGTGCTAGCTTAAGGCTAATTTAGCTAAAAGTAACCTTGCATATCTCTTCTGAGTTCAAGGTGCAAGGGTGGTAATCAAAGGTAGATCAAGGATCTGTGATAATTGTGAAAGCCAGGTCTTGGTAATTAACTTTTGCAGATTGTGGCTAAACTGAACGTCAACAAGCTCGACCCAGGAATCTACATCAAGAACCAAGAGTCATTGCAGTATAGTGGTAAGTTTCGACAGCCACTACTGTGCCTAAACAGGTCAAGATCCTTGACAAAGCTCGAAACAAAGTAAGTTGCCGGACAAGTCCGGACTTCACAAGCAAGAATCAAGGGGGCCAAGAAGACCCAGGTCCAAAAGCTCGGAAAAAGCCATCCACGACAGCTGAAACAAATCAGAAGAAAGCGACCGGCACAAGGGTGCTGCTATTTTTAGCACAAATCTTGGCTAGCTACGGCTAAGACTGAAGACAACAAAAAGGGAGTGTCAACGAAGCTAGTGTGCATACACTGTACATCAATTAGCAAAGGCAAAAGGTGGAATTGCGTGAATTCAAGCTGTACAATGGCAACTCAAGGTAGTCACTCCCGCAAAAATGAAGCACCAATCACAAGGATCACAAGGGAGCAATTTGTGCTCTACCTAATTGGCCACTACTAGAAATTTTCATGCTATGAGGATACCATCAGGAACTTGTACATCAAGACCAAGAAGGATGCGGCAAAGACGGAGACAGCTCAATATGTGGAGGTCGAAATAGCCAAGAGTCTGCAGCAGTCACATAAGGACTTTGTAGAAGATTGTCTCGGGTCAATTTACATGCGGCACCGGAAGTACATTGATAATGACATAGAGGTGATGCATAAGGATCAATTGGCAGATCTCTACTCATATTTTCCAAGCATTCAATTGTACAAAGATCAAGAAGAAAAACGGCAAATTGGTACCCTCTATATGGATGAAGACGGTAGATATTACCGGGCAGAAACAGAACATGATATTCCGACAGAGGAAGACCAATACTTTTCAGCTGAAGCTGTCGGGTCAAGAGGAGAAAATTACAAATCTAAAGGTGGTAATGTATATCATCTTGTCATGGGATTGCCTCTTGCTCCAAATATGGACAAAAGTACACACAAAGCTGTCACACTGCAACTAGGGTTGACACATCACAAGGTAGCACAAAGCAAAACATTGCACAAATCTCGAGCATTGAACCAAATAAAGAAACTGCACAAGCACATCACATTGCAGAAGCAGGTACTACACTGGAAGATTCAGTTATCAAGATAGCGCAACTTCAGAAAGAGCTAGCTAGGTCACAAGATCTACTTGACAAAGCGCAAATAATGGCCAAAACCGGCATAAGTAAGATGCCATCTTCAGATATGGAATCCTCTCGGATGGGGGGAGTCCAAATCAAGAGCCAAAGAGAAGGAAATTTCTCTTTGAAGAAGGGAATTCAAGCGATAGAACAAAGTCCAACCTGGCAAAAGGCTGAGTTCTTTTCAGAAAGTCCAATACAAATCCAAGAAGCCATGCAAGATGCAGAAATGGAAGAGAGACCACCAGAAATTCAAGATGCTCAATGTACGATGTCGAGTAAAGTGTGTAAGGTTGATATGGATCAAGATGAAGTGGGTCTCTATAAGTTCTTTGATCTTGAGACCGAGACTGCCACATACTACATATGCGTGGATCCGAGGCTTGAAGAGCTCAGTGATCAGAAAGTTCTATATTGGTTTACCTCAGTGAACCCAACAGATCAAGCAGTCATTGTGGTAGACAAATACTGCAGACAATATTAGATAGCTCATCTAGAGAATATGGATGATTTTACCATTCATGGGCACCCAGTAAGTCATATGCTTGCACCTCGCCCAAGAGCATCATCGAGAAATGTGGCAGCGAGAGACACAGTTCAATCTGCGCATACAGTGCAAACCTCACCAAGATCAAGACGAAAACATAGCCCTAAGGCTATGCAGAAGCCACAGGTCCAAGACCATATGCTGATGGGAGAATTGGCACTACAGCTGCTAGAAGGCCTGGAAGAAGATTTGATTTTATACAGAAGCAACAATGGAGGCTATTTTCAGCTTCTCCAAGACAAGATGACAGACAAGTCAGTGGGCGCCCAGACTTTGGGCGGCCGGGCAAAGCACAGGCGCCTATACCCCAACACCTTCTGACAGTTTCCTTTTATGATTTTATTTTTTACTACTCTCCCATGTTCTTCATCCCCTTCTAAGCCCCCCCTTTGGCAAGGTTGTAACTCCTCACATTGTACCACCTCAAAGGTTGATGGATTACTGTTTGATTTTGTGAAAACTTTGGCTTCTTGCATGATAGGTTCCTCCATGCTTAACATACATGGGTCATACCAATGCTTTTCAACATCCTCAAACACTTCTTGAAGATTATCCTCACGTGGATTCAACTCACACTCTTCTACTTTGTTTTGGAGTTGGCATTCCATGTACACAATCATCTCTTTATGATCAATGTGGTCTATGATCTCCCCACCTATGATTTCATCTTCTTCTTCACTCCCTTCTTTTAGACAAGATACACTCTCAGAACATTCCATAAGATCAAGGTTACCTTCAAGGTCTTCATTCTCATGTTGCACAAAAGCTTCGTCTGCTCGGACTAGAAATTAATCCTCTGCCAAAAGGTTGGATGTATCCATTATTGAATCATCAATGCCATTTGAGATATCTTGTGTCGACTTTTGCATGATTTTGATAAAGGTAGAAGAAAGAGATTCCACATTTGAATCTTGGCCACACACTTTAGCACTTGAATAATCACTTGGCATGTAAGTAACTTCTTCAACATTTGTCGGAGTAGAAGGAGACAAGTATGGCAAAGGAGATGACTCCTTGATAGAAACACTTTCATGATGGTTGGTTCTTCGAGCATGATAAAAACCATTTTTGATGTAGAAGTACTTGTGAAACTTCCTTCGGGCAATAGTGACCGCTTCTTCAAAGGTAGAGAGTCCACTACAAGTAACCTTAGTCTTTAGGAAAGGAGACAAACCCGAAATAAATTGCTCCAATTTTACATAATCTGGAAATGTAGAACTAAACCCACATCCTCCCCATTGACGAGAAAAAATATCCTCATAAACATAGTAGTCTTCACCATGTTGTTGAAGTCTCCCTAATGAAGCCCATGCATTCTCCGTTGTTGGAACTGGTCTTCAAAGCTTTGGAAATTTGGGTATACCCATCTTCAATCTGAGAAGACATACTCCAAAACCATCTTCAAAGCTTTGAAAATTTGGGTATACCCATCTTCAATCTGAGAAGACATACTCCAAAGCCATTGCTCAGCGTTGCCTCTAAGGCATAGCCATAGAAAATCCCCTTTTTCAATGTCATCCTTTTTACCAAGGATACAACAAACCATTCTAAAATCAGCAAGAAAATCATCAACATCTTCTTCTAAATTTCTGAAGAAGATTGGGATATCATCAAAGGTATAGCATGTCATAGTCTCTCAATGCTAGAGCCACACAAAGATTAGTTCCAAACAATCATTTTCTCTCATGACATCAACTAACTACACAAAGTTTTGAAAGGTCTTTCAACATGAATTCTAAACTCTTATGTGAAAATGTTTTTTTCCTTTCTTATGTTATGCTAATCCAAACCCTATTCTAGATCAATTTTTTTTGCCTTGAAATTAAACTCGGTTATACAAGTTTCATGATTCATATAATCTACTTGATTACGATAAAATTCAAGCATTCATGCAATACAACAACAATAAGCACAAAGTCATTCCTCAGTGGGGGCACCAATTTGAGGCGGTCTGGGGCGGGCAACAAGAGAGGCGACCTCTAAACACCTCTCAAGACTCCCGTGCTACTCAATTGGGGTTGGGGCAACCACAAGCAAGAAACAACAATAACAAACCCATAGCCAAACAAATGAAGGGGCACCACCTAGTTATGGTATGCGAACTAGGACACAAGAGAGATTTTGGCACAACCAAGAGGATGCGCCACAAAACACACACAAGCAACCTCACACCAAGACTCACATAAAATAGGCCAGAGAGAGCTAGAGCAAAGGGAAGAGAGAGAGGAATGTGTGTGTGTGTGTATAGAAGTGTGGAAAGAGGTGAGAGAAGACTAAGGGCTACTTGTGAGAAAAGTGGGCAGACTGGGGTCCACTCAAAAAATCATAGCTCACCGGTGGTTGCTCCAAAAATCACCGAAATATTTGAGGTGATTATTCAGCTTTTTTTCCACATTTTCTCTTTTGACCACCGCTCCAAATTCGGAGTGGAGATGGGTGCCAAAAATCTCACCAAAAAGCTTGTTTTTTATGCCTGCAAAAGTCTTTTAGTGGCCCCCTCCTTGTTGAATTTGTACAATGCATCCAAGAGTGAGCCCCTCTTTTGTCATATCATAATACAAAGCATCCAAGTTTCCCTTTACACATGCATGGAGGAGGATTATTGGTGAATAAAGCAATATATACATGGTGGGACTAGTGTATGGACTATTCATGGATTTTAGCTCAATGAGCACATGGTGTTAGAATAATGAGTAAAAATAATAATAAAAAATATGGAGAAATTATGGATATGGAAAGATATTGGAATCATATGATATGGTCCCTCTTTGTATTATTTTGGGTGAAAGAGGAAAAGGTATGCAAGTAAATAATATAATAAACGTGACTAAGAGAGTAGAAATCAATTTTTGTTTTCACGAGGGTGAGGGTGAAAATGTGGGGGTGATTTGTATAAAAGAGAAATATGAGATTAGAGTATGTACACATTGGCAAATATATACTTATGGTGTAAGAGGATGAAAGAAGGCATACACAGGCTTAATAAAACACACACCTACGTATAAATATTTAAAAAAAATATCAATAAAAATCCCTATATTTAGGCCATATATACAATGCAATATTTACACACAAATTGGCCATAATATATTTTATTTTATTTATTTATTTGGCTGAACTAGCCCAATAACTAGCTAGCTGAGGGTTTTTAAGAAAATATGGGGAAAGTCCCCTAACTCACACACGCCTATGTACAGTGAAATGGTAGGGATAGCCACAGTGTTTGGGTGATTTGGGTAGGGTGAGGTAGCTTACTATGGCAATTATGGAAAGCCAAAAAACGGCTATCACCATCTTAACTCTTCTCGCACAGCATATGGTTAACCATGCATACATCTGTGCAAGCATATAGAATGTCCCATTGGTGGACATTTGCATTAGGCACGCTTTTTGTGTTCCACCCATGCACTCACCTTACAGGTACCAGCCAGGACAACAACTCAAATCAACTGTGTGACAACAATGACTCAACACTTGACGACGGCTACATTGCTTATTCACTCACATTGTATTATCAAGTAGCCTACCTTATTAATGTACCTTATTTAACAGAAAGTGTGACAACCAGGGCCTAAGTACATTAATAAGTACCCATGCAAGTATACCATTGGGCATTTTTTTCCATGTGGTTTTTCTCCATTGGTAATCCAGGTATTAAGACCCTAACCTAGTGTACATACAACCTTTCCATTTTTTACTTTTATTTTACTTTTACACTCATCCAAAATTTACTTCACAATTGAGCCTTTAATGCTAATTACCATATCAATATCCCACCCGCCCACACTTGAAACCAACAGCAACAACATTCACCTCCAACAACAATCGTTCCACTGTGCAGCCAACCAAAGAGCACACGGGGACGTTCAATCAGATGGGGGCAATGTTAACCAGCGGTGGTTAACAGGACTTTGTCTCAAGTCCCTATGACAAATTTACTATTTTTAGTAAGTGTTGGTGATACCGGATGATGCGGATATGAAGCTAGGATGCAGATGAAGTGAAGATCATTGGAAGATGCGAAGAAGAGAAGGTTTAGATGTTGTCAGATGGAGTTACGGTCAACGTCGATGACCACTTATGATTTATGTAATTTCCCGTCAAATGACCGTAAGAGCGGATTGTAAATATGTTTTGGGCTCCATGTGGGTTCCAAATGGTAACATTTGTGCTAATCTTAGAAGCCTAGGCAACATAGACAGCAGATAAGTGAGTCTGGCCATTTGGGCGCCC
Organism: Adiantum capillus-veneris; assembly: GCF_014529385.1. NCBI lineage: Eukaryota > Viridiplantae > Streptophyta > Polypodiopsida > Polypodiales > Pteridaceae > Adiantum > Adiantum capillus-veneris. The sequence goes on along the minus strand of NC_140944.1, from coordinate 143,311,796 downwards.
AGCCACTTCTAAAAAGCTTAGGAAGTATATAAGTGAAAGTCACAAATGTGAACCTCATTCTCAGATTTTAGACTCTAAAGCTTCTTGCAAGAGAAGAGCTGTGAAGAAGGAGATGGCTATGGAGTTCTCAAGCTTTTTACACGCGTGCAATGGCGTATCTCGCGTCATGCACAGCTAGACTCTATCTCTTTCTCTCTCATTTTTGCATTGATGTAATCAGTGCTTGATTAATAGATGATTAATGGCTGATTTTTTGTGTTAGTCACTTACTTTAATCAAGTTCCCTCTCCTCTTAAGCATGCTTCTCGATGTGTGTGGATTGTTGTAGTCCATGTGTGTCCATGTGTGGCTTGGCTACACTTGTCTGCACTCATGTATGCTTGATTAGAGAGTGGTTAGTGGTTAATTAGAAAGCTATGAGCATGATTAAGCTCGTGTGTGTGTGTGTGAGAGAGATTAGGTTGATCTGTAGAGTGGTAGCATGCTAGAGCGTAGCAAGACCGTGTGTGTCTTCATCTCCTAGACCATTAGCTCTCTAACTACGTAGGATTCTCGCTCTAATTTCTCTATGTGGCACGCACAAGCGTGTGTTGTGTGTTTCCATGCCCTAGCCGGATCATACTTGTCCCTGGATTAACAAATTATGTTGGTAGCATCCACTATACTATGGCACACGCCAACAGCATGTGAAGAATCCTTCATGAAGCTTAAGCAAGCTCTCACTTCAGCTCCATATTTGAAAGCACCAGATTGGAATAAGATATTCCACATACATGTAGATGATTCCAATTTTCCATAGGGTGTATACTAGCTCAACCAGGAGACAAAAAATTTGATTTTCCTCTTGCTTATGCTAGCCGACAATTGAACATGGCAGAAAATAAATACACCACCACCGAAAGGGAAGGATTAGGAATGATCTATGACATAAAAAAGTATAGACATTACCAATTAGCGAACAAATTTATGTTCTTCGTGGACCACCAAGCTTTATTGTACCTGGTCAACAAGCCATGAAACACAGGAAGAATAGTGAGATGCTTCATCATTCTTCTGGAATTTGATTTCACTGTGGTTGTAAAAAAGGGCACTACTCATCAAAGAGTAGATCATTTGTCAAAGATTGTTTCAGGAGAATTACCTAAAGGGGTAGATGATGATCTACCAGATGCCTATTTGTTCTTCATGGAAACGATACCTCGATGGTCGAAAAATATGGTGTCATTGATGACCATAGCTCAAGTGGATTTGCAAATACCACTTCCTATTACAGTCAGATTAATCGAGCAATCGGCTATGTATCAATTACTAGCTGGTAAGCTATACAAAAGAAACCGAGATGGAATATTGCTCTTATGCATTAATCCTGAAGAGAAAACCCAATACCTAAGTCAAGCACATATTACCATAGTAGGACTTCACTTTGCGGAAGACCGAACTATGCAAAGGATCTTGAGACTTGGAGTATTTTGGCCAACCATGAGGAGTAATGTTCGCTCTTTCGTAAAGGATTGTCCTCAATGTAAAAAATAAATACCCATACCTCATGTAACATTGTTTCAAATGTCTCATGTTTCCAAGTGGAGTAACTATCTAGCCACTTACTTATTGAGCCAAACATTTCCTAAGGATACGAGTAAACGCCTTCAAAGAGAAATTGAAATAGAAGAAAGAGACTATGCTCTTATTGTATCGGAGAGGTAAGGATCAACATTTGCGTCTTTGTGCAAATGAAGAAGAATATATTCCGATCATAGAACAAGCACATGCTGGATTAGCTGGAGGTCACTTTTCTAGTGAGACCACCGCAAGAGAAATCTTAATGGCAGGCATATGGTGGCCAACAATTTTTGCAGATGCAAAAGAATATGTTCAAAGATGTGATGCTTGTCAATGAGCAAAAATGCCAACACGTGTAGATAGCATGCCCTTAAGACCAATGATTGGGGCTAGAGCTTTCGCAAAATGGGGTATAGATTTTGTTGGGCCGATACAGCCACCTGCTTATAGAACCCAAGCTCAATATATCATTGTAGCTATGAACTATTTGACCAAATGGGCTGAGGCTAAAGCAACTCTAAAGAATGATGCCAGAACCACTATCGCATTCTTATATGAGTATGTGTTCACATGATATGGACTGCCTATAGAAATTGTCAGTGATAGGGGAACTCAGTTCGTCAATGAGGTAATCGAGTATCTGCTTCATGAATTTATGGTCATCCCCATAACAAATCAACTCCCTATCACCCACAAGCAAAGGGACAAGCTGAGCATACAAATAAGATTCTTAGCTCGGTATTGACTAAAGTGGTTAGTTCAGGAAGAACAGACTGGGAAATGAATCTCCATGCAGCTCTATGGGCTTATCGAGTTTCATTCAAAATAGCTTTGAATGCTACACCCTTTAACCTTGTTTATGGTCTTGATGCCATACTACCAATAGAATTTCTATTGCCAACACTATGTAGCTGGTTTTAGATTTTTAGGTCAATTTTGCTTTTTTCTTTTCTATTTTTAATTGTTTTTAATTGATTTTCTAAGAAATAAATGACAACAAAATCTGAAAATTTACCAAAAAACCAAACACATGCGTATGAACTCTAGGAAGAGATATGAATTTTTAGAAGACAATTTGGGGTATTAATGAGCAAGTTATGTCCAAATTCGGATAAGTTGTTGAAAATGTTTTTAAGCTGAAAAGCTTGATGAGACAAAATGGATGGATTGGTGTCATACGATGTTCAATTTCAAAAACATTTGACACGATGGTCATCGGGGTACATGAGCTAGAACTAATCGTGAGGTGCCAAAATTTGACTCAAGAGCCAGGGATATGTATAGGCTAGCCCCACTTAAACCTTGATTTTGAGTTGTGTGTGTGTGTGTGTGTGTGTGTGTGTGTGTGTGTGTGTGTGTGTGTGTGTGTGTGTGTGTGTGTGTGTGTGTGTGTGTGTGTGTGTGTGTGTGTGTGTGTGTGTGTGTGTGTGTGTGTGTAATAGAGAGAGGGAGAGAGAGAGAGAGAGAGAGAGAGAGAGAGATAGATAGATAGATACATAGAGAGAGAGAGAAGTTTATATTTGAAATCCCTTCATTTAAGAGCCATATACTGACACATGACAAACTATAATTGAATGACAAGAGACAAAAGACACTTTTTATAAGCTGAAATTATTTTGGTACATCCTTTTTTGGTAGGAGACTGACAGAGCTCCAGAACCTATGAAAGAATAGGTTTTTACCTGCCACATCCAAAAAAAGCATCTAGTTAGAACTTGCACAACCTTGTTGGGAAGACAGGTATCCAAACAACCCATTCTGCTTGTTATTGATGTCTCATAGCCCTAGACCCCCTCACTCTCCTTGTATGTGTTAGGAGGTAGGTCATTTTCTTTCTGCTTACTCCTTTTCATAATGGTTTTCTTTCCTATGGTTTTTTGGAAACTTGAAGTTTGTTGAGAACCCCTGGGTCCACATCCTTTTGGGAAATCCGTTATGGTAGACGGTTGAAGTTTTCCGCTGGGTAGGTACTTAAACTTATGCATGTTCGGATTAGCATCCAGCTCCAAGGAAAGCTTATGCTCTGGGAGCTAAATACATGTGTCGGCCTTCACATACTGAGTACAATCAGTTTCATGATAAAAGGGAGGGGTCTTTTTTGTGTGACAAGAGATCATTAAGGAGGAGGGTGAGGTAACTGAACAGCATATCCGCTTCCTAGCTAGGATAACATACATGAAAAGAATATTGCTTATGTTTTTCCTTTCTATCGAAAGTAACAACTCCAAAACTAACTTTTATGCATGTAAAACATTAAATTACAAGGTTTCCTGGATTTTTTGAAAATTTTGGCAAAGTTTTCTCTGTTTTTTGATGGTTTTGTAAAAGATAAAACCATTTTACGAACCACATCTGGCTACCTCACCTCGAGGATTTTTCATACTTTCATGCTTTTATTTATCTATGAATTTTTATCCCTATTGTCCTTTTCTTGATAATGTCATAGTGTGTCAAACATAATTGAGACTTTCCATTAATCCTGATCAAACCTTTACATATGTACTTATTATGGTTATATGATTACTCCAAACGTGCCACTTGATTGTGCTCAATCTATGTACAAAAGTCTTATTTTTTATTCACAATTTTTTATATAAACCATCATGTATTTTGATACCAGGCAACTAGTGGTAACAAACCAAAATACGGACATACTATCTCTCTTTTTATAAAAAAAATATGAAGCAACACCGTATAAAGGTATGCTAAAAACTAGTTTCAAGTACAATATCAACCCAGCAAGATGGCTACCCATTGAGCTTAAAGGTGCAAGAACAAAACATCATACCAGGAAATAGGCAGAAGATTCCACAGAACTACTAGAAAATATGTATCAAGAAGCAGAAGCTTTAAAGCTAAAAGAAGCCCAAGAAGTGGAATAGAAAGCTAAAGAGGTAGCAGGGTAGCAAAAGCAAGGAGCAAAATCAACGGAACAAGGAGAAGCACAACATGATCAAGGTGATGTATCTCCATGACCTTCTTCACCTGCTTTAGAACAGAGTGATCAAAGAATGCCGAGTCCACCACCTTCACCAACAAGCAAAGCCACGGAAGCTGAACACACAAAAGAGGCAGAGCCTGAACAAAGAGCAGTTGAACCAGTACAACAGGTAGCTGAATCTACACAAGAGCAACACAAAGAACAAGATCCAAATCCCGAAAGGACAGCGAGTCCTGAACCAGAGGACAACACAAAGTTTGAGGAACCAAGAGAACAGAAGATTGGGGAAACACCCTCTATCTCAACACAGCAAGAGAAGGCTGAGGCATCGATGAAGCCTCAAGATGATAAAACGGCAGAAGATCAACCACAACCACAAGGTCAACAACAACTAGCAGCCATGGCATCGCCAAGGAGACACAAGAATCTGCAGAAACATCAAGTCAGCTAGCACAAAACGAAGATTGGCAATCAAATGATGAAGCGATCCTGGAAGTTAATGAGTATGCTAAGCAAATGCAGGACATGACTAAAAGACTTTTCTCAGCAGCACTTAGCCGTAGCACAAGGGCCAAAGAATTAGAATTGGTGATTGATGCACTCCAAGGGGAGTTAGACAACCAACTAACCGTCATCACCAATCTACAAAGGCAAGTGCAGTAGTTGAAAGCGAAAGTTGAACAACATCAACTCGCAAGGGATAAGCAGCAGAAAGAGATGGAGGAGCTTGGTGAATTGCTTACGAAATTGTCAGATGCATGCAAAGCAAAGGATGAACAACTGACAAAAGTCACAAATGAACTTCTAACGACAACCCTGTCAATTCAAAAGATTCAGGTTCAGTTAGATGTCGATATTTTAGTAGGTTGTCCCAACTGCTGACACACATCACACTTTTGCACAAATCTTCTCGCATCTTGAAACAATGTAGGCCACCATAATCTTGATTGTAAAACTTTCCTAGCCGTGATCAATGCTGCAAAGTGGCCCCCTGCAATACCGATATGGACTTCCTCCAAAACCGATTCCTGTTCTTGTGGTAGAACACATCTCAGCAAGACCTCAATCGTGTGATAATACGGCTTACCCATGATAATCTCAAAATTCATGCTTCTAATAGACATCCGTCTCCTTTGATGACTGGACAAGAATGAAGGCATTTTTCCACTGTCGAGAAAATGAAACATCTCCTCATACCAAGTCCATGGAATGCTGGGGATGATTCTAGGTTGTTGTGTAGCTAGAAGATCATCCACAACAACTCCTATTAAAAAAAGATATGCATCCAGAAAGTGGCTCACCGGAATCTAGCCTAGATAGGTAGTCAGCCACCGCATGCTGGGCTCCTCGATGATGTATGACCTCAAAATCAAATTCCTGCAACAAGAGTACCCATCTAGCCAATTTTCCTATCAAATTCTATTGGTGTACCAGTTATAGAAGAGTCGAATGATTCACATGAAAGAAAACGCCGGCCCAACAGATAATGCCGGAATTTATTCAAAACTGAATAAATCATCCCTAAACATTCTCTTTCTGTCATTGAATAATTCCTTTTTGCGGAAGATAATCTTCTATTGGTGTAATAGACAGGACGAAACCACCCTTGACTTTGTTCCTGCATCAGCACACTGCCAATTGCCCGGTCAGAAGCATCCACAAATACATGAAAATCCTGACCCCGATTCGGAGGGATTATAATCGGAGTTTTGGACAGCTGAAGTTTTAATCTCCAAAAAGCCAGATCACATTCCAGCGTCCATTCAAAATCTTTAGCATGTGCTGCCTGATTAATAGGGATTGCCCAATGCGCGACAAACCTCAAATGCCTCCCATGCCAACGAGCTTGGCCCAGAAAGACTTGACACTATTTTGAATTCACCGGTGGAGGCGCTTCCATAATTGCGGCTATTTTATCTGAATCCACGGAAATGCCATCCTCAGAGATTATATGCCCCAATAACCTTCCACTTCTAATTGCAAATGCACATTTCAGAGGATTTAAACTGAATTTCACCTCTTGACATTTCATAAAACATAACTGCAATTTCTTCAAATGCTCTAATTGCGCTCCAAAAACACTGAGAACATCCAAAAAAACTCGCATAAAATCTATCAAATAGGGACCAAAAATTTGAAACATATCCTTTTGAAAAGTTGAGGGCGCATTCCTTAATCCGAACCAAATCACGTGCATGCAAAATCACCCCATGCTGTAATAAAAGTTGTTTTGGGCTGATCCCGCAACGCCATTCGAAATTGGTTATATCCACTAAATCCATCCAGAAAAGTATACATCTCTTGCCCTGCCACATCATCCAAAATAGAATCCAAAAATCGAAGAGGAAAAGGATCCGGAATAGAAGCTGCATTCAGCTTTTGATAATCCACACAAATACGAATTTGCTTGTTTTCCTTTGGTACCACCACAATGGGGGAAATCCACTCGGGATTATCAATGGGGGTAATAAAACCCACCTCCAAGAGACAATCAATTTCCACCTTAACTTGCTTTGCCGCATTCGGATTCATCCTATATGAATGCTTCTTCACTGGCACCGCATCTGGTTTCAGATTAATGGTATACTAATAAAACTTTGGATCCAATCCTTGCATATCCGCATATTTCCATGCAAAAACATCCTTAAATTCTGTTAGAAATTAATCAAGTCTCCTCAGAAACTTGCCTCAAGCTGCTTATTAGCATAAATGAGCTGAGACTCCACTTGCCCTCCTAAAAAGACCTTCTCCAATTCATCTTCCTTGACCCTTGTAACTTTTCCCATCTATGCTTTAAACACACGTTCTTGCTTAATAATGTCCTCCAATGATTTGGGACTAGGCAAAGCTCCTTGTTGCACCCCTGTTTCTGGTGAAATTCTTGAAGCCCCTAAAGAATTCCCCTCCGAATCATAGAAATGTCTGCAAGATATAAAGAAACTAAATCCGGGTTAGCCTTCAGAAATTGCTCCTCTTCATCCTCTTCTAATCCTTCCACCATATTTACTGTCTCTGCTTCATAGGCCATGCTACCTGAACGGGTTGCCTGCATGTTCCAAACATCACCTGAACTTTCCTACGACCCTTTTTAACTGTAAGCATATTTGCCTCCCAATTATGCTTGTCGTAACCATGGTCTCCCCAAAATAATGTGATAATCTTGACTGTGATCCTCAATATTCAAGACTACTAAAGAAACAGCAAAAGATAAGCCAGCTACATCCAAGATAATGCCTCGGAGTAATCCTACTAGCTACACTCATCTTTGATCTGCCATGCGGACTACAAAGGGTGCAGGTTACCAATCACTAAGTCCAAAAATCTCACAAGCTACTTGAGTAATAATATTTACTCCCGCACCTCCATCTAACACTACTTTGTCGATGTATGTACCATGATATCTGACTGAAAGCTCTGGGATGCGGGTATCCGTGATCCTATTTTCCGACAACGGGATTGACTCGTCTCTCTCACCCTCAACTATTGCAATGTCAACTTCCATCGTTTCCTTGGACTTCTGACTTAGCAAGGCATTATGAAAATTCGGAACCAATTTTAGTAATGAACCCAAAGGTACTTGTATTGGCGAATCGAAGACCTCTTTCCAAACTGAGTTCCAATTATCCCCTTCCCTAGTATCAACCTTTTTTCTGTCTTTCCCCTCATTTGTTTCCAGACCAGCAGTCGATGGTCCTGATGGTTGGAATGGTGGTGATGACTGTGGCATCCAGGTCACAGTCTTTTTTCGTACATCTTCTTGAGTCTCCCAATCCGGACGCTTAACATCTGCTGTTGGAACCACATTTTTTCCAGAATGCATAATCAGTGAAACCATCGAATCTAACTCCTCCAACCCTTCAATCTAAACTATAGCCACACTAGGCTGTTTTCCCGCAGCACGTTTCTACTTCTTCCGATCATATTCCATAGCCTTTTAACACTCGGACCGCCAATGCCCATCCCCCAAACAGAAAATGCATGTCTTGGGTCGATTAGGATCTTGGCCACCTCTTCCGCAACCGCGACCGCACCCCCCTCCTTGACCCCATCCCCCTACTTGACCTTGAAAGGGCGCCTCAGATGTATGAGCATGAGCCATCGCCACCGCAAGCTCTTGTCCATGCCCTGACTGTGGTGGGTGCCATGTAGAAGAATCCCAACTCCTACGACCCCGACCATTAAAATAGCATTGCACTGTATTATGAGTGTTGGCCGTGCAGATCGCACACCATTTCTAATTCGTTGCACACTCTTGAGCGGCATGTCCCGGATTTTGGCACTAGGTACACCATAGTTCCTTCAGACTTTTAACCACCGCAGCAGATTCTGACGACCCGGATGGAACACCTTTCCCTTGACGCTGGGATTTTCTCCGAGGTGCCTCCTCCGATTCTTTCCCCAAATCGCTGCTGCGTGAGTCTGAGGAATCTGAGTCTACAGTCTCCGACTCTGAACTATCACTGCCACTTCCCTGAGACTTACGATGAGATTTATTCTGATTTTTTTTCTTTGATTTCTTTGGGGATTCCATATCCTCCAAAGCTTCTCCTGCTACAACAGCTCTTGCAATTACATTATCCAGTGGAGTAGTTACCTTATCCACTATTGCCATAGCAGTTCTGAGATCCTTATTGAGTCCTCACAGAAAATAATTATTCAACACCTCGGCTGCTGGCCTTTGTGCCTAAGGTACCCGCTACAAAAGCATTTGGAATTTTGCAACATAATCCTCCACTGGCAACGACTTTTGACGCATCGTATGAAGCTTTTCCAAATGTTGAGGGACCGTTTTTTCTGTTATGAACTGTCTCAAGAACGCTCTGGACCCTTCGTCATACGTTTAAAGTGATCATCAGGGTATTCTAACAACCATTTGGCAGCTTTCCCAAAAAGTGTAGATTCAAACATTGATTGTTGATGAAGAGGAACCACCACCCCATGACAATTCAATCCATACACTTTATATAATTGTCGCAAATGTGCATCAGGGTCTTCCTTTGAAAGAACTCAAAAACGGCTATACTTAATGTGAGGCTGTGCCATCGTCCCTTGCCCAACTGTACCCCCTCCCGAAAAAAGCCGACGAACACTAGGAGGTGGGGACAGTGGCAGTGAAACCCCAAGACTGCTTACCGAAGATGGTGGTGGAGCAACATGGCTGGGTGAGGGTGAACACACGGCAAGAGGACATGACTGAATACGTGGAGTACCCCGCGCATGCCGAATACACCTACCACACACCGGACTTGGTGATGGAGATACATGATACATTGCTAGGCTAGCTCAAGGACAACCCTATAGTAGCCACACTACATGGCACATATTGGGCATATAAAGCAGTGGAACAAAAAGTTAAAGACCTTGAGATGGATCTGAAGCTAGATAAAATGCAGAGAAGAGAGCTCTCCATCAGGTTTATGCAGCAGGGGGAGAGATATCAATAGAAAAGTGACCAACTAAAAACAAAATTGAGCAAAGCTCAAGCAACTGCCACAGTACAGGCCACCACACAAGATGAAGAGCAGATAGATTCCCCAATTCAAGATAAAGATACCCTAAAATTTATGGACTTTGAAGAAACTACCTCTAAAGAGGCCAGTCTTCCCCAGAGCTAAATATTTCTCATGATGAAGCTGGACCTCCGCTCAACCAAAAAGATTAACTACTAAGGACGAAGCAGCATTAAAGAAGCAAGTGGAAGAAGAGACCAAGACCATCTAGAAGGAAGCCACAGTGGGAAGAGCGGATACTGCATTCCATCAATGTCAACCTCCTCACACCACTAGATATCAATGAGGCATGGCATCAGCAAGCTCTACCCTTTCCCCTCATCAAATTTGAAGTACTCCAAATCAAAGAGAGGTTACTCAAATATTTCCAAGCCGACCCAACACTGGCACATCACGAATGGTGGGAGATCTAGCTGTAGAAACACCCATGTATCTTATCTTGTATACAAATGCATCACACATATCAAACAAGATCCTGTGCAGTGCCCGGTACTAAGAGTCCAAAGTTGGCAGCAACACTCTCTACTCCAGCAAAAGCCGCCTACTTGGCTCAACTACCCCAGGTTTCTACCACCTTCAAATAACTAACCCACAAAAGCATACATGGTGGAAACATTGTCCTCGACCATTCAGTTGTTTTGTGGAATTCTAGATTTAGCATGCATCATGCTGGTAAAGATTGCAAAAATGCTCCTAACCTATTTGCAAAATTTTCACCGTGCAGAGCAAATAGATGCAGCATGGATGTCCTTTTTGAAGACACCAAGGGCTTATACTATGATTTATCATACCAACAGTCGAAAAAAGTGCTTCATGATAGGGTGATGTTTTTACCATCCTACTATATGCAGACATCTGAAGAAGCATTCTACATGAGCTTCTTCACTTATTGGTCCAAGATCTTTGGCCCCGTCATCACCAATTTGCAGGCAAGATTTGTCAGTTACTCCGCAATTGAGCAAAGAAATAACGCAACCATGTAGTTTATGTCCACCACTGAAGATAAAGAACTCCGTCTCATATACCGACAAGGTCTCGATCATCATGCACAAAGGACAACGGCAAGGAAGCCCAACCACTACTTAGCACCCTAAGTTGCTGACATAGGCAAGAAGGAAGAGAATTTTATCCACTCAGCTAACAAGAACCAAAGAAAGAGTATCAAAAGGGATGCCACTCATTTTTTTAAAGTCAAACGATTGTATAAAACCCCTTTGTATTACTAAAAAATCATGCAAAGTCCAAAGCCATTGTAATATTATTGATTGCCAATGAGTCAAAAGGTTTGAGGGTCTCCAAGTTTGTAGTCACATGCAGTTTTCAAGCCTTGTATTGAGCCCAAATATTTAGGAATCCATTCTTTGAACCTTGGCTAAGGTTCAAAAGAATCCATTCTTTGAACCTTGGCTAAGGTCCATTCTTTTATACCTTGGCTAAGGTATAAAAGCCAACTTTTTTAATGAAAAACCTAAGTTTTTGGATAATGAAAGTAAGCATTTGCTGCAGAAGCTCAACGTGAGTCTATTTTTTCTTTGATTCCTTGTGTCTCTCTTGTACGGTGTTGCATCGCTATTCCAAGTATACCAACACGTTTGCATGTGAAAGCTCTTCCATTCAGTGTAAGTTTCTCACGATGAAAGTGTGATTTAGTCATGATGTCTACAAGCTGATTTTGCTCCCTATGCACAATACATGCACCAAAACAAGTTTTTGACCTTAGGAATAGGTAGAGCACGTTTGGAGGAAGTTGTAGAGTGCTCCGGCCGCCAAAACTGACTGACCTAAACTAGGTTGTTTATCTTAGGTGTGATTTTGTCCAAGTGTCAAAAATGACATTTGAGTACACGAGAGTGTTAAAAAGGATACCCTGCTCATGCTAGGCATAAAGTTTTGTTGCATTCAAGGACTCTTAGCTATGCCAAATCATCGAATCAAGCTTGCACAATAAGGAAAGTGGCTTCTGATGTCTGACACACATTTGAGACTAACATAGGTAGGAATGCCTTAGACTTGGGTTTTTCGAGAGATTAAATATCTCTTGTAGCCTCCATGCACTAGTCGAGTCAGCTACGTCCCATGGATTGACAATTTTTATGTATGTGGTTCTCGCTTTTCTAGCATCAATATGGTGAGGCTTGGCAATCGGCCGACATGCAAGTATAAGCCATGACATTAGAGATGATTGCTTGAGTGGAATCCCTTAGGTATATCTGTAAAGAGAGTCACTTAGAAGAAATAAAATGAGCATTTATGAAATTAATATACTGAGGGATTGTTGTATAAGATGATGTGGAGTTTTAGAGATAAGGAAACAAGTAGATTAAGCACTATGATAGTGCATTATATAGAGAATCTAGGCCTAAAGATACATAAAGAGAGTTGACTCATCATATATACTTCAAATGATTTTGTTACATGTATATTATTAAAATGCATCAAGAAACTACATATCTGGAGGTTCTCTGAAGAAATAACTAGTGATCAAGCTGGTAAGTAAGCTTGAATGAGATTAGCAGACACATATAGGACTTTGGTAATCTTGTATGAGAGTGTGAGTATATCCATCCATGTAAGTATTGTACTATAAATTAGTTCAGATATTTGATTGTGTAGCAAGCAAAGAAGCTACCATAAAACCTGATACAATGTGGTTAGTGTCTTATCACCTGATTTTTCTAGATTATTATTAATAATATCTTTGCAAAAATAAACAAGGGGAGTACTTATCTAATTGCATCACTCAAAATACTTGTGTCCTCGATGGTATGCTTACAATAAACTCAAAAAGAAAAGTAATCCACATTATGGTCTCCATAGCTCTTTGTAAATAATTAGACACTTAACAAGTTGAAAGAAAAATGAAGACCATCATCAAAATCATTTGGTTAAGTTCAACTAACTTTAATGTAATTAACATCTAAAGTAAACATAGCAATGAGTCATTTTAAATAGAACAAATGCAAGAAATCTTTATAAATTTGTAAGTGCCATAAATTTTAAGTCTTATAGATACGTTCATAACAATAATAATATCTATATGTGAAGAGGTTGTGCAAATGCCATATATGGTAGCTTAGCATTAAAGTAAAATTTATAAAAATTGGTCACAAAAACAAAATTTTAGTATGATTATTTGCAGGTTTGATCAAATATAGTTCTCAAAATATTGTTGATTGTCCTAATGGTGATGACATTGATAAAATGAATAAAAGATTCTTGAATGTTGTGCACGCATACCCATTGAGAAAGGATTAGAAAAATCATGTCATAATAAAATTCCACATCATAACTAAAATGATGACATGAAAAGATTAATAAGATTCTGCCAATGTTGCTATGTAGGTTATGTGAGAGAGTTATTAAAGTATTTACCTTTTGCAGTACACATTTATACTACCTAATTTTGAAGTTGCTCTCAAGGCTTCTACACATCTAATTGGTTATTAGTAGTAAGTTCATAAGCCTAAAAGATCACACCTAGCTGTCAATTGTGGCAGGCTACAATCCACCCACATTTGTTCATAAACTAGAAAGGATAGAGATAGAGAGAGAGCACAAGAATTGGTGTACATGTCTAGCAAAGCCCTGCAAGGACGATACCTCATTGTTGTCTCGCCCATTGTGTGTGTCTGTGAGTGTGTGTGGCTGTTAAATCTTAGATAATAAGACATAATTGAACTTTTACATTCAAAAGACAGCTGGCAATGGAACAAAGAATAGATAAGTATAAAAAAAATTCAGTATTAGAATCATTTAAATACAATGTTTGTAGGAAAGAGATCCTCTTTTAGTATGCAGATAGTAAAAGAACTTCCCAAATCATAAGTGAGTGTTCCATCCAGTGTAGGACAGCTTGCCAAAGTGACAAAAACCTTCCAAGACAAGATAGAGTCCTTACCTACATCCATCCAAACAAGACCACAATTCAGTTAGCCTTGGATGTGTTTTACAGGTATCAATGGACTATACCAGTTGTTATCCATGTCCATCTTACAAACTTTTTTTAAAACTTTACAAGCTAAGTCCAAAGTTAGGAAATATATATTTTCTCTAATTTCCTAAAAGAATCCCAAAGTTTTTAGTCAAAGAGTATCATTTTGATTAGAAGGCCATCACCCCTTCTAATCCAAGTGGCAGAATCCCCCTATCCATATATCTTCATCAGTTTTATCAGTTATGAAAGCTCCACCAAATGAAGTTTATAAAGAAGTTTTATTTACAGTTTGTGTATAAAATATCAAGCTAGTTTAGACTTGCTATTTAGGTTAGAAACTCATCATAGTGAATGGACTTAAAATCATCCTTTAACTTGTACATCATTTACCATATACTTCTCTTAAGCATTCCAAGTAACAAGAAGTGTTGCTAAAAAAACAAGGCCTTACTCCGAACCATGAACAAAAGATATAACATGTTTAAAGCACCATAACAATATATCAGCCAAACTTTAGAGATCGTTATAAAAGACATATCCGAATGCATTTCTGGTAGCGTTCCTTACCAAAGTGATGTCAAAGTAGTATATCCCCTTTCTTGTTCAAAACAACCAGTCTCAAAATGCCGACAAGAATTACCCATAATATCAAGTTTTTTTAAAAAAAGCACCAACTACTAGTGGGCAGGCTAAAACGTAAAGTATAGCAAGGTTCGCTCAGAAACAGCCGTATCGTACAGTCTGGCATAATGCAATTAAACACACTATTGGTGTACAGAGGGTGGAATGCCAAACCCCCCCCCCCTTTTTTTACCATCCAACTGCAACTACGATTCAACCAGTCAAAAAAGGCAACAACCCATGTAATCAAGGAACACCAGTTAGCCGGCCAGCCTGCAAATAGATTAGTATGTATACCAAAACAACTTGCATGTACCAGTTACTAGAAAAAGGCCCTAGTCCAACAAGTGGTGCAGCCATCGATAAGGTAGGGAGCCAAAAGTTTTCAAGAGCACTCAGTAGATAGTAAGCTGTTTCAAAAAGAGGACCACTAATAAGAACAGAAATCTCATGTATTATGCAACTAAAAAAGATTTAACAATAATAGTGCCCGCGACATTACCATAGCCACCATGTCATGGCATGATAAGCCATATGTGCTTTTCATCAAAGAGTAACATAACCCAGTATTAGAGCAAGAGCCTCATGCTTTTTCTCAAATGCGCCATTACGGCCATTTAGTATAAGCCAAGTACCGTCATCGTGACAGTAATCAATACGGTAGAACCAGCAATAAGCTGTTGTGCGGAGGATAGAGCACCACACACCCCCTCTATTTCCAATATAGTCCCGGCACAGAGTAATAGTTAATTAATCAGGGCACCAAACCCCACCATCCTGCAACAGAAATTAGTAAGCAAGACAAGGAAATAACCCAAAGTGTACTAGTTATCACGGCAAAAAACGACATCTTTAACCAACCATATGCAATCACCACTGGCCATAGGGTGGGGAAAAACCATAAGCAATAATTTTAATGCAATATTTGGTAATCAAACAACGTTGAAAAAGCCCCATGACTGGTTTTATAAAAATTGCAGGAGGAGATCACCAATAATATCAACAAAACATCCTCCTCTCAAAGTGTTAATCCATGCGGAAAGAGACCTAAGTATGCAATAAGTGAAGCAAGAAATAGCACTGACCGACCTGAGTAACTTGAGTAGAGGTCCATACTTTGTAGTAGAAACGCAGTAGCAAGTTTCAAGCAATCAAGCAGAGCACAACCAAAACTAAGTGAGGGGAAGAGATGCACCCTCACCTTTAAATAGAGCATTGAGGGAGGTTGCCATAACTCCAAATAGCGCAGATATCCAGGCATTTAGGGAAATCTCTAGCAGAGCAAACAAAGCCGCCTGTACAGTACCATGAGGAGGTAGCCAGAGTATTCACGAGAGTGTTTCACCCAAGGAAAAAACTACTCAAGTGTTGTGACAGGCTAGGCCCGCTAGTATTGCCCGTAGGAGGTGGTAAACAAAACCTGGGATGTAAGTGAGCTCGAGCACTACCTCAAGTGAGGTGGAGTGTGTAGTCCTTTCTAGTCACAACCTTATCAGGCTTTTTTTAAAAAAACAAAGGGTTTTTTTTTTAAATCTCATAGAGGAGGCATAAAAATATTCGAAGCTCTCTTTACATAAGAGAAAAAATATCAAGAACTAGTACAGCAACCTAGTGTGTGTGTGTGTGTGTGTGTGTGTGTGTGTGTGTGTGTGTGTGTGTGTGTGTGTGTGTGTGTGTGTGTGTGTGTGTGTGTGTGTGTGTGTGTGTGTGTGTGTGTGTGTGTGTGTGTGTGTGTGTAAAAAAAGACCAATCCCAATAGGTCCTGATCCAAGGGTTAGGTTTAAGTGAGGTCCCCCCCCCCCCCCCTTAAAAAAAAACAAAGAGTACTTAGCACAGTGTGTGTAGCAGTTCTAAATCTATATATATACACAAACGAACACTATCTGTTCACAGAAAAACAAATCTAGAATAATACAATTGATTTGTACAGATTTATATGGAGTTGAAAATAAATTTTGTACAAGGTAATGAAGATAACAGAATATAGCGCAAGAAACCGCAAACCCAAAGTCTGGGAAATATTGCTTCCCGTTAAGAGATCCTCCATATGTTACGAACAGAATGTTTTAATCAAGGAAGGTAGCCCTCACCTGCACCCATAGCCACAAGAAAACAATTTGTTAGCACGTGATTGTACGCAGGTGATGCTGGGCATCCCAGTTGTTATCCATGTCACCATTAAAAAAACATAATTCTTAACTTGTATTTTGTTCTTTTAGATAAAAAAAGTTCTTGGCTTTTCTGCCAATCTGATAAGGAAAGTAAAAACCCCATAGAGTAGCTATATATCTGGTTATTTCTTGATTATATTTTTTTTAAAAAAAACTTTCTTTGCCAATCCTAAGATTTTAGGAGTTTTTAAGGGAGATTATCAAAACTAAAAAGAATTTCTTCCCTAAACAGATTGGACAGAATTTCACTCTATAGAGTTATGCACAAGCAATCTCGAGCCAGATCTCAGTTTATTAAGGACCACCACTTCCTTCTAGTTTGAAATATATATAAAAAAATCTTTTGGAACTGATCCTATTTTAAGAACCAATTTATAAACAAGCTGAGATATCCCCAAAAAAAATCTAAGTATTTTACCAATTTACAAACCAGAGCCACCCCCTTTTTTTTTGTTTAGTTATATTCACTTCCTTTATCAAGAAATAAGTATGTTATTATGTCATTTCTGACATACTGTTGCCCCAAGCCAGCTATAAATTGTATACCAAAATACCCTAGACGATTCAGTCCCTTAGAGCCAGCTCAAACATCGTCCGAGAAAGAAATGACGTAAAGGTATCCAGCCAAGATCAGCTAAAGGGAAAATTATGACATTCCTCATAGTATCAAGAACCTTTTAAACCAACCCACTAGAAGCCTTTTTTTTTGTATATACAGCAAGATGGTAGGTAAAGACCAGTTAATATATACTTGAGTGAAAATAAAAGGCGAGCAGATAATGGCAAGCATATTTTATTGAATAACCGAGGGTCAAACCAAATATGGCCAATAGAAATCCCTCACTACACTGAATCAGTAAAAAGCCACCGAAAACTTTCACCAATCTTCCCAGCATGTGATGTACTATGGTAAAAAAGACCAAGTAAATTTGAAACGAGCTATTTACTACCACAATCCGGTATGTGATTCCACTCAATTCCTACAGAATATCAGAAGATAGGGCTACACATCCGAAGCCAGTATTCAGTAATTTCAAAATAACTTTTAGCCGATTCAGTAAAATAGACATCTGTTCTAAAAAACCAAATGAGTCTAAGATCTATTAACTTACCTAGAGTACTTCAACTCATTTGTATTACAACTTACCAAGGTAACTGAACAATCCAGCTCACTGTTTTGAGTTTTTTTTATGATTATTTTTCTGTGAAATTCCGACTTTTATTCAGAGCCCTGCAGTATCCAATTCATAAGTGCTTACCTTCTATTGAGAAGTTAAAAAAAACAGCATCATAGACATACCATTTCCCATTAGACACCATGCCATCCAATAATCAGTACAGTCATTCATTAAAATACACTCGAAACCTGGCAGTTCTTTACCAATAGGGACATATATTATCTCAACCAAAAAACCATTTACAGAACCCAGATTTTATTCCCCACACCGCATATTTCACGGAAAACAAGCATCATTAGAGACTCACTACTTCCCATCTGTCATAAAGCAAACCTATAGCAAAATTCCTGGTGATTCTTAGCTATATGAGCTACTTACCATAAACCAGAAAGAGACCGTTTTTCATAACCTGGTTCTTTTATAAAAGGACACATTGAATTTTTTTTTTTTTCCAAACCATTTCATTTTACAAAGAAATAAGCTACTTTCAACAAAGCCACATATTCCGGCTCATACTATCTTTCAACAGACTCGAGAACAAAACTAATTTTTGTTAACTTGTAGATTAGGAGACGAAGAAGCCTCCACAATCCCCTTCTCAGACTTTTTCGGCATGATGAGCTCACAGCAGTCAGTAGATATTTACTCACACAGTTTAGAACTCGCACACACAGAGGTGATAACAAAGCACGCTGCTAAGTGAGTATGAGTACTCACCTTGTGACTTTTTTATACTTGTTGATGCCCATCTGCAGAAGACGCGAAACCAATTTTGGACATGTTACCCACAATCGAGGTCGCCAATAAGGGCATATACTCAGGGATTACCCCTAGCCAAAGATCTGGAGTTTACAGGCCATGTCGCGGCACATCCGCTACTCTATTCGACTGCACACCCACACCCCAGTACACAGGCGGTACCGTGCAGCAGAGGCACAAAAACTTAATGCAGAGACTACTAAACCCGCTATAGAGCTTTTTTTGTACAATGAAAATATAGTTTTAAGTTAAATGCAAGGACAGGTCATACTGTCCACCACATCACCATGGCAATAGATAACAATTTATTCCCATAGTCGATACCCGGTCCATAGATTTGTTACGAGTTATTGTATCTAGCCTTGGATGATCATACACAGCAGGTTACACATACTTCCCCAACCCTACATTAAGCTTATGTCATTCAGCTATCCACTAGGGTAAAATATACATGCGCCGATCTTAAAGGTGAGAGTTTAATCAATTTTCGGTAATCTTTATTATTTCCAATTTGGTCTAGGAGTCAAAAGTGGGTCTATAAAAGATAGGTGATATTTTTACAAAAACCGAGTCCAGAGTAACTTTTCCGGAGTTAGCATCTTCAGCTAATTTGCTCACCCAGTGTATCTAACAAATTATGACATACAGTCAAGAGCAAGTTTTTTCCATAGAAACTGCACATCTTTATCTGTCAAGTGAATCTATTCGGAGAGCAAAGTTACTCCGTTATGAACTTCATCTATTTCTGCAGTTAGGAACCTCTGTTTCCCAAACTAAGTGGTGGACATATCAGGACCGAGTGACGCGTGTGACCCTTTGGGGTCGCGAGCATTTCAGAAACAATATTCGATTGGCAATGGTTATTGAGGCTCTGGGCCTAGGGCCACAGTATTATTACATAGAACATTCAATAAAGCAAGGGTTTTCAGATCGGTTATACCTGCTAGCCCAGTTCCTACCTCCTCATAAGATTTTTTTGTATCATAGTTATGGCCATCCACTAAGAGGATATTTTAACAGGTACTCGGGAGTATGGGGTAGCCTTGGAGACTCGTATCCTACCTTTAGCTGAGCGTCCAAACACATGCTTTTACTGTGACAACTGTTTGTGTGATCATGTAATGGGTGGCATAATAGAGATGTAGATGAAGGGATCCTGGAATAATTATCAGCCAAGCTTTTTTGTCCAGTGAAAGAACCCATGTCATTTTGTGTGTGTGTGTGTGTGTGTGTGTGTGTGTGTGTGTGTGTGTGTGTGTGTGTGTGTGTGTGTGGGCGCGCGCGCGCGCGTGCGCGCGCGCCCACCCATTCCGAGGCACCATATCCTATGAGGTAGTAGACCCCATAGAATAGGGGCCTACTACCTCAGGAAGTGTTTTTATTAATTTGCAACATGCGATGCTGTAGTTAGATTTATTCTGATTTAAGTAGACTTATCAAATTTTGTAAGTCAAAACTTAAGGTAGGTCCAGTTGTGTTTTTCTATGGAATTGCAGATACATGCAACGAGGTCTTTTTTTGTAAACCCATTATTAATGAACTTGGTAATCAGAGTATTGATTTCTTCATATGCTATAAAACAGTCAGATGAGGCATACATTATAAGAAAAAGCATTCCTAGACAGGTGTGTAGAGAATTCTTGAAGGGTCTATTGCTTTTCCTCTTTGTAAATTCTAAGGACACAAGCTTGAGCTTTTCTCTTTTCCAAAAAAAACCGAGTATAAACAAATCCCAAGAATGGGGGAGTCAAAGTAAACTCAATATTCAGGAAGTGCGTCCTAGAAATTACCCATTTATCCTTCCATAGAACTCTATTAGAGAATGTAGGTTCAATATTAAGGCAAGGTGGATATATATCTTTAAGAGTAACCTCAAACATAGGATTGTTGAGGCTACACAGGTCATCCATAAATCTGAACAAATGTTCAAAGTGTGTGAGTAATGAAGTACTTGCTGGGTTATTTAATATTTTTAAGAGCCACTAGTATTCGAAGTAACAAAGATAGAGATTACACATAGTCGGAGAGCATGCAAATCCCATTGGGATCCCTAAAAAAATTTTGTAGCAGGTATCACCTACTTGGATACAACTGTTATTAAGTAGTCAAAAGATATACTTATAAAAATCATCCTCTTTAAAGATGAAAGGTGTAGACTTATTCGATTTTTTCACCCATCCTTTATTCCCCTTAGTGAGATGCATGTATACCCAAGTTTCTTTCTGTGGGAAAGGGAAATCTTTATAAGACTAGATAAGGTATTAACAAGCCCATACGGTCCATTTAAAGGGATATTTTCATAACATTGAGTTATGCATGCCGTGAAGATAGAGAAAATGTTTTCTGGGAGGTTGATAGACACCTCGGCTGCGTTTTTTATGACCCAAAAAGGGCAATAATCTATATTTATGAATCTTTTTATATCTCTATGTTTGATGGCACAAATATCTTCAATTTCTAGTAGAACAAAATTTAAGCAGTGGGTGATGTCATTCGTAACACAAGAGAACAGGCTATTGGAAGCGTCGAAAATCCATCTAAATTTATGCTTATGATTCTTATAAGTTGGGAAGAGTACATGAATTTTCAGAGAGTTAGGACAATAACCAAGTCCTGATAATTCATTATTTAATAGTGTAGCTATACAAAGCGGAGAGTTCTCAAGTTTAAGAAAATCCTTACTATTGAGTCTTGAATTGGTAGCCTTGAATGATAATCTTTTACATATAAAGGACGCAATATTTGAGGCTTTATCTAGGCCAATAATGAGCCATTTCTTTTTAGTGTCAGAAATAGAGGTCTTAATTTTAGGCGTAAGCCAGGCAGTATCAGTACTTAGCCATACTTGTGGCATAAGACTGATCTTTTTCCAAAAAATTCGAGTGTTGAGGTAAGTTGGAAGTGAACTTCCTCCTCCATTTGGAGTTTTAAGGCCAAGTCGGCCAGGCATTTAATTAGCACCAATAAGGCAATTTGAGGATTTAGTGGAAAAGGAGGAATATGATCTACTCAAGAGGCTCCTTACCTGTGGATCTGAAATGATTTCTAAGTTAGAAGTACAAACATGTAATCCAAAGTTAGTGAAACTTTTACAAAACTTCTGAAATAGATGACAAGAGCAGATAGGAATCACATTATTTTGGAGAAATTCATTTGAATAAAAAAGATTCTTAATAGGCAGCGAGTATTTCCATCCAATCATCACATCCTTTAGTAATAAATTAGATCCAAAAATATGTCCAAAACATTCTGAGAAAATAGCTTGGGGAGTAAAGAAATCCAAAATCTTGCTAGTAAACAAGCAATGTGAGATAATCTTATTACACACTTCTTCCTTTGGAGGTAGGTAAATTCTTCCTCAGGCATTCCTTCGTACCTGCATATTACATATCCAAAAGGTTTCTGATTGGTAGGTTTCTACCCCGTCCTCTAACATAACTTCTACCTCTCCCTCTCCCAAAAACAGATTCACTCGAGGAGGGAGTTAAGAAAGAGGTGTAAGACGCAGCTGCGGAGAGCCAAGAGTATTAGGTCATTTGGAAACTTGAGATTCATCATCTTCAATATTAGGTTTGATTTGCCCAACCATACTTTTGATTCCTTTAAAGCCGCATAAGTGGTTAGCAGAGTACCACACCCATCCGATCCAAGCTCTTCAAGTGTGTCACACATAATTGATATGTACTGAATAAAGGCGATTTGAGCTAAGACCAGATCCTTAGCTTGTCCACCAAGCCAAGAACAAAAGAGGGAAAGGTGAAATTCTTTTGCTTTGTCAAGAAAGATACTAGGCAGATTGTTGAGGGCGTACCAAATAGCATGGTCAAACCAAATGATGCTTGACTCGCAAGCAGCTTTGGGGTCTAAGAATCTGCAAGCACACTTAAGGTAAGGTCTAAACACATTCCACATTGTCTCAGTGTAGTAATCATCATTACTTTTACTAAAGGTCATCACTCCTTTGGTTCTTGCATATAAACTTGTATTCGAACTACATTTTTTATCATCAAGGAAACTCATATTGAATGGAGCTTTAATCAGATCTCCTTTGTCCAAGAGCTGGATCCCTTTAAGAACTTTAAGTTTGCATTCTTCAATAGTAGCAGGGGCCAGGTTGGCAAGGAAGACCCAGGTTTCCATAGAAATGGGTGCAAGAAATCCTTTATTTGGGAACATCCACGCCTGTGCTCTACCCCCAAGGATTCTACCTCAATTTGTCATGATGGTAAAAAAGTAAAGGCCCTAGAGAATTTCGGTACAATATCCAAAAGCGAAGCTTCACTGAGTGAACAAAGGTCCTTCTGAAATTCTTTTACCGCTTCTAATGCAGCTGCATCTCTGCAAAAGAGGCTATTCGGTGGAGGGACTATAGAGTAGAGGGAGCCGTAACAAAGATGGGACTAAGCCCGCAAAATTTTCTAAGAAGATTGGATAGTTCAGAGCCTTTGGAAGAGAATGATGCTAAGTCCTGAATATGGGCTTTGGAAAGACCAGCCAGATTAGAAGTAAATTCCATCAAAAGGCTGATACCATCAAATTTATTCTTAACAAGGAGAGCTAGTACTTTTACCCAGAGGTCAAATGAAATAACATGGACAAGAGACATACTAGACTCCTTCGAAGCATCGAAAATTAAGGCAGAGGCTTCTCTATCTTGTATACATTTCAGTACAAGGAGAGAAGCAAGGGAAAGGGGTTCCACAAGAAGAGCGAGCCCTTGGGAAAGGGAAACAATCTGCAAAATTAACAATAGTTAGATTCCGCAATTTTGGAGGAGTTGTGTAGATCTGAAGATCTAATACATAGAGTTACATCTTTTTGAATTTTACAGCCCTATGTAGATAAGGCCTAATCCTTAGCGAGATACTAGGGAAGGTCTTTTCTATTTCTTTAGCAAGTCGTAAATTCTCCGAAATTAGAGCTCTATTCTCTGGGTTAGAGCAGACTTTAATTCTTACAGTGAGCTTTCCCAAAACCTGGTAAACAGAAGTAATAGCTTGTGAAATGATAGTATTTAAAGTAAAGTGAGAACGAGAATCATGAATATAGAGTCGAATGGTCGTGCTAGCAACCTTTCACCATCCAGGTTAAAAAGAACCATTGAGACTGTGTGATAACACCCCAACCTACTAAAGAATAATAAATTATACTATAATAGGCGATTATTTCTAGAGTCATTGTCTGAGAGAGATCAACAACGAAGTCAATCTCTCTTTTGCGTTTATTGTGTGTGCAGCAGTTCTAAATCTATATATATACGCAAACGAACACTATCTGTTCACAGAAAAACAATTCTAGAATAATACAATGGATTTGTACAGTAATTATTTGCAGTTCAGGTAATTTTGTACAAGGTAATGAAGATAACAGAATATAGCGCAGGAAACCGCAAACCCAAAGTCTGGGAAATTTTGCTTCACGTTAAGAGATCCTCCATATGTTAAGAACAGAATGTTTTAATCAAGGAAGGTAGCCCTCACCTGCACCCATAGCCACGAGAAAACAATTCGTTAGCACGTGATTGTACGTAGGTGATGCTGGGCATACCAATTGTTATCCATGTCACCATTAAAAAAACATAGTTCTTAACTTGCATTTTGTTCTTTTAGATAAAAAAGTTTCTTGGCTTTTCTGCAAATCGGATAAGGAAAGTAAAAACCCCATAGAGCAGCTATATATCTAGTTATTTCTTGATTATATTTTTTAAAAAAAACTTTCTTTGTCAATCCTAAGATTTTAGGAGTTTTTTAGGGAGATTATCAAAACTAAAAAGAATTTCTTCCCTAAACAGATTGGACAGAATTTCACTCTATAGAGTTATGCACAAGCAATCTCAAGCCAGATCTCAGTTTATTAAGGACCACCACTTCCTTCTAGTTTGAAATATATAAAAAAATCTTTTGGAACTGATCCTATTTTAAGAACCAATTTATAAACAAGCTGAGATAGCCCCAAAAAAAATCTAAGTATTTACCAATTTACAAACCAGAGCCACCCCCTTTTTTTTGTTTAGTTATATTCACTTCCTTTATCAAGAAATAACTATGTTATTATGTCATGTCTGACATACTGTTGCCCCAAGCCAGCTATAAATTGTATACCAAAATACCCTAGACGATTCAGTCCCTTAGAGCCAGCTCAAACATCGTCCGAGAAAGAAATGACGTAAAAGTATCCAGCCAAGATCAGCTAAAGGGAAAATTATGACATTCCTCATAGTATCAAGAACCTTTTAAACCAACCCACTAGAAGCCTTTTTTTTTTGTATATACAGCAAGATGGTAGGTAAAGACCAGTTAATATATACTTGAGTGAGAATAAAAGGCGAGCAGATAATGGCAAGCATATTTTATTGAATAACCGAGGGTCACACCAACTATAGCTAGTAGAAATCCCTCACTACGCTGAATTAGTGAAAAGCCACCGGAAACTTTCACTAATCTTCCCAGCATGTGATGTACTATGATAAAAAAGATCGAGTAAATTTGAAACGAGCTATTTACTACCACAATCCGATATGTGATTCCACTCAATTCCTACAGAATATCAAAAGATAGGGCTACACATCCAAAGCCAGTATTCAATAATTTCAAAATAACTTTAAGCCGATCAGTAAAATAGGCATCTGCTCTAAAAAACCAAATCAGTCTAAGATCTATTAACTTACCTAGAGTACTACAACTCATTTGTATTACAACTTACCAAGGTAGCTAAACAATCTAGCTCACTGTTTTGAGTTTTATTTATGATTATTTTTCTGTGAAATTCCGGCGTTTATTCGGAGCCCTGAAGTATCCAATTCATAAGTGCTTACCTTCTATTGAGAAGTTAAAAAAAACAGCATCATAGACATACCATTTCCCATTAGACACCATGCCATCCAATAATCAGTACAGCCATTCATTAAAATACACTCAAAACCTGGCAATTCTTTACCAATAGGGACAGATAATATCTCAACCAAAAACCATTTACAGAACCCGGATTTTATTCCCCGCACCGCATATTTCACGGAAAACAAGCATCATTAGAGACTCACTACTTCCCATCTGTCATAAAGCAAACCTATAGTAAAATTCCTAGTGATTCTTAGCTATATGAGCTACTTACCATAAACCAGACAGAGACCGTTTTTCATAACCTGGTTCTTTTATAAAAGGACAGATGAATAATGTTTTTTTTCCAAACCATTTCATTTTACAAAGAAATAAGCTACTTTCAACAAAGCCACATATTCCGGCTCATACTATCTTTCAACAGACTCGAGAACAAAACAAATTTCTGTTAACCTGTAGATTAGGAGACGAAGAAGCCTCCACAATCCCCTTCTCAGACTTTTTCGGCATGATGAGCTCACAGCAGTCTTGAGAGTAGCGGAAATTAATGAGAGTAATTTTGAGAAATGACTTTGTGAGCATAGCGGGTGAACATAATTGAAGATAGAAACATAATCATAGAAATTAGTTAACTTGGTATGAACAATACTTTTGCAAGAGAGATAATTTAGAGAACATGACAACAGTTGAGGACCGGATTTATGTGGAGCCGGTCCCCCCTCCAATAAGCATTTGTATTATGATTTCTCCCATTAAGAGATACTTGTTACAATACAATCTTTGTGTTCCTTGTGACCTAGGTGATGCAATGAAGATGGAAAGCTTCATGCATCACAAACATAACATAAACTTGAAGAAAGCTTTAACTATCCCAAGCCTCAGTCCCAAGACCTCAAACACCTTCGAAGGTGGAGAGAGCTAGCAGGGAATGAGGGTAGGGAAGAGGAAGAAGAAACATTTCGTAGGAGAAAGAATTAGTTCCTCACTTATCATAACTCTTGTTGCTAGCATACATAATAGCATAGTAATGAAGAAGAAGGAGATGGCAAGCTTAAGCATTGAAGCATGGCTCTTGGTTGGATTTGCACTCCATATCCAAGAGTGTTGGTGTAGGCTCTCAACCTCTACTTGCTTGGAGAAGGAGAGGGAGCTCTTGCACTTTGCATAGCACACAATGAGAGTGTTTGTGAGTGTGTGTGGGTGATTATATCCCCTAAGCAACCCCCTAGCTTGCTTGGGTCGACCCCCCCTTGTAGCTCATGCTTGAAGCTCACTGGACCCCAGCAGGCCTAGCCAATCACAAGCAGGAGGCATTACAAGCAGCAAGGGTAGCCTTGAGACAAGTTTCCCCCTTTCCCCTTTGAGAGAGAGGGCTAGATAAATGCTAAATCATTTAATTAAATCTCCTAAATTATTATTGGACCCGTTGGGTGGCCAACCAATAGGCTTCAGGCACACCATGAGGGCAACATGAGGAGGAACTTGACAAGTGTCCCTTTTGCTTTATTTGTACCATGCATGCCTTGTGTGACTGTGTGGGTGTTCTCTCTCATCCCCCCTCATGTAGGGCTCGCCCCCTCCTTGTAGGGATTGAATCTTTGACTTTTTGACACCTCAATCCCCTCATGCATAGACCCAGTTCCCACCACAAGCTTGGCTCATAAGCACTTTAAGTTTGGGTTGGGTTCTCACCTCAAGTGCAACCTTAGCATCTCAAGCATGTCAAGCACCTCAAGCATCTCAAGCACCTCAATCATCAAGCACCTCAAGCACCTTAGTCATCAAGCATGACAAGCAGGAGAAGCATCTCAAGCTGGGTCGGGTTCCCGCGCCTCAAGATCTTACCAAGGATCAAAGGCCTTTTACACACATTATTGGAGGTCTTCAATGAAGCTAACCCTAAGGTCTTATGCTCCATTTGTTAGTCTTGCTCTTTGATAGACCATCTCTCATTTGGGCCCCTTTACCATTGGCCCCGTGTTGAGATAGATCTATAAGCACATGTCTATATCTTAACACTTGTTCCCGTTTATTCTCCCACATTAAGTGATCAATTTAATATCAGAAAATAATTTGGGTTGATTAGATATTAGATATTAGATTTTATGACATTACCTCTCTCTTGAAATCATAGTCGTCCTCGACTATGAGGTAGAAGAGATAAAGCCTTAGTCATTAGTCAATTTTACTTAGCGGATAGAGGATCCCTTTTTACCCTACGACATCTTTCCAAGATGGATGACTAATCCATTTGGTGCTTGGGAGACATAGCTTCCGCAAGCATGTCTGCTCTTTAGTCCATTTCATTCTCCCAAAGTAGAGTGACAAATTCTCCTTGGTGTTTGAGAGACATCGTCATCACAAACATGATTCTAAGCATGGATACTAGTTAAATTTGTGCACAATTAAAAAGAGGACTATAAGACAAAAACATGAGTCATTTAAAAGAAATTTGTACATTTGCTTACTCTAATGTAGCATTGTAAGCATTGACAAGGTTCATACTATCCTTAAGTTGTATTCCTTGCATCCATCTAGCATCTTCAAAAGGATAATTTTTGAACTTAATAAGATACAGTTGGATAATCTTACCATGTCGTAGTACCTTGTCTTCATGCCGAAGGATAGCTTCGGGTTGTAGCACCTCTTCTTGGTCTTCAACTTCGGGAGGGTCTTCAATAATTGGTTCAGTTGGTGGTTCTCCTTTGTAGGGTTTAAGTAGGCTTACATGAAAGGCATTGTGTATGAGCCAATGGTTGGGCAACTTGAGTTGATAAGCCATCTCATTGATGGGCTTTAAGGTTTGGAAAGGACCATAGTATCTTTTTGCTAGTTTATCATAATACTTTTGATGGCCCGTAGGATTTTTTCCTGTCGTTTGCCTTAATCGAGCCTTAGGAAACTTGAGTAAGACCCAATCATTTTCTTTGAACATTAAGGCTCTTCTATGCTTATCAGCAACAAATTTTTGCCTTTGTTGAGAGATGGATATAGCCTCCTTAATCTTTTGAAAAGATTCTTGTAGGTCACGGCTATACTCATCGGTGGCGAAGATCTTCCCATGTACTTTGAGTAGCAAGGGACTTTTAGGTCTTCCCTCAATGATCTCAAAAGGTGCAGGTTTAGGGTTTAGGGTTGGAGTAATGCAGGTTGCTTCCCTCTATCATACTTGGTCTTTTGTAATACTACACATTTTGAAACACACTCTTGTATGTCCACTTTCATGGTAGGCCAATAGAAGTACGTCTCTACTCCTCCGAGATTAGGTTGAATACCTCTATGCACCGCATATGGAGGAGCATGGGATTCATACATAACTTTCTCATGAAGGGAATGGGTAACACAAAGCCTATTTCCGTGGAGAAGATAACCATCCTGCAAGGTGAATGGTTCCTCTTTCTTCTCCAAAGCAAGGGCTGACATTATGTCTCTAAAGTCAAGGTCAGTAGCATACTCATCTACCATAGAGGATAGATCATTGTGAGTAGCTATAGACACCGCATTAACTTTGGGTCATCGTGAAAGTGCATTGGCCACTTGATTCTACTTACCAGCTATGTGAGCAATATGGAAATTAAATTGCGAAAGAAAATTTGCCCACCTCATTTGTTTGTCGGAAAGCTTGGTTTGCGTCATGAAATACTTGAGACTTTGGTGGTCGGTTCGTAGGATAAATGGAGTCCCCAATAGGTAGTGCTTCCATGTGTCTAGGGCATGTAGAACAGCTAAAAGCTCTTTCTCATAAATCCCCAAGACTCGTTCATCAATATTGAGCCTTCGGCTCTCATATGCTATGGCATGCCCTTCTTGAAGGAAAACGGCTCCAAGGCAATCACCACAAGCATCACATTGGACCTCAAGTGTCTTTGAGAGATCCGGAAGCACGAGGACTAGTTGGGAAGTAAGCTTCTCTTTGAGCTTTTCAAAAGCATTTTGCTCCTTAGCAGTCCATACAAACTTAATGTTCTTCTTAGTTAAATCGGGTAGTGGTCCTGTTACTTGAGAGAATTTTGCTATGAAGCGTCTATAGTATGTGCACATACCAACAAAGCTTCTTATCTCATGTAGATTTCTTGGGTTAGACCATGCTTTTATTACCTCTAACTTTGATGGATCCATTCGGATACCATCTTTAGAGATAATATGACCTAGGTATTGAATCTCTTGAAGGAAGAATTCGCTTTTCTTTTGGTTGAGAAAAAGCTTGTTCTCCCTCAATGCTTGAAAAATCACTTGGAGATGTTGCTTATGTTCCTCCAAAGACTTGGAGTAGATGATGATATCATCAAAGAACACTCCAATGAATTTGCGGTATGGTCTAAAAATTTTCTCCATCAAACGATTGAACGTAGCTGGTGCATTAGTCAAGCCAAAAGGCATGACTAGATATTCATAAAGACCAAACGTTGTGCGAAATGCGGTCTTTAAGATATCTTCATCCACTATCCTTATTTGATGATAGCCACTCTTAAGGTCAATCCTAATGAAGTAGGTAGAGCCTTGTAGCTTATCAAACAAATCTTCTACCCGAGGTACGGAAATTCTATTTTTGATAGTGATATGGTTTAGTGCTCAATAGTCCACACACATACGGTATGTACCATCTTTCTTTTGCACTAAAAGGACTGGAGAACAAAATTAAGGGAGAGGAACTAGGCCTCACCATCCCTTTGTCTACCAGCTCTTGTACTTGCCTCATGATCTCCTCTTGTTGAGCTTGTGAGACTCGATAAGGAGGCTTGTTAGGTGGTGAGCTTCCAGGAAGGAGCTCAATGTGATGGTCATCATCCCCTCGTTTTGGAGGTAAGTCCATAGGGATATCATCAATGAACACATCTTGGAATCCTTTTAGAAAATTAGACAAGTCTAACTCTTCTTGTTTCCCACCATTTACATTTGATGAAACATTAGTATCTTTTAGAGACTCTTTGATAAAAATCATGTACGCAGAAACTGAGCTCTTCATTGACTTATCAAAAGCAAGAGGATTTACAAGTGGAATAGTGCGACCATGCTCACTAGCATCTATATACATGTTCTTTCCCCTGTAGTAGTAGGTGAAGTAGATTTTCCTTTCAGGGAACTTCATGTTGGCAGCCATGCGATCAAACCATGGTGCCCCTAGGATAACATCCTCATGTTGGAGAGGAGAGATGAAGAAGTCTTCTTTGTCGACATATCTTTGGACATGAAGCCTCAACTTCCCAATCAAGGGAGTAACAGAGGCTTGTTGTCCCTTGAAAGCTGCATCAGCCACTACTATATCTCCCATATCAAAAGCTTGAATGCCCAACTTGGTGGCCAAGTCCGTTGATATGAAGTTGAGAGTAGAGCCAGGGTCAAACAAGATGAAGACATCATGCTCTCTTACCTTTCCCCAAGCATAGGAAAGTGATGATCCTTTGCAATGAGCATCCTCTTTTGGAGCTTCGATGGTGGAATCCCTAGGAGTCTCATTGCGAGTATTCTTCTTGGGGCAAGAACGATAGCCATGTCCTTGCTCCCCACACTTGAAACATTTATGGTCCTTGTGAAAAGCTTCAAGCTCTTCAGGAGAGAGTTTGTTTTTACCTTTCTAAACTCTCTTCTCCTTGGACCGATTGTTGTTGTTGTTGGAATTGACTTGGGAAGTATTTTGAACATTGGTTTTCCCCTTTGCATCACTTTTGTCTTTGTTTTCCATGGGCTTGACATTACGTCTAGCCCCTTGATGGAAATTGATGCGTTGTTGGGAAACAAACAAACTGAAACACCTCTATAGCGATGTCACCCAAGAGCATTGAAAGAGGACTACAAGACACCAAAAGCTTTGAAAAATCCCTTTGAAACACCACAAGCCCAATAGGAGTAGACCCTTGGGAATTTATTAGCCGTCGCCCACCCAAGAGACTATGTCACATAGGAGCAAAACCCTGCCAAACCATGGATTTACAGCACACGCCGACCAATGCATATGAAGACAAGAGCCTCTCCTTTCACAATTAAACATCACAAACCCACAACTTCAACATCAATTCCACAATTCATACATACATGCCCTCCAATTCTGTCAGCACACAATTTGCCACTAGGCTGCCGTAGCCATAACCCTGCAGAGAACTAGTCGTAACCTGATGAGCACAACTCCAATTGGGGCACTTTAAAGCTTGAGAGAAATCTTGAAAAATGACTGGAGAGAAAGCTAAAGATTACCAAATTGGATTCCATACTCCTCCATGAGCAAAATTGACGCGAACAGAAAGTTGTCCCAGCACGACTACACGTAGAGAAGGCTAGTCGGGGCAAAAAACTGCATCCAAAAGCATCAAGAAGCCACCACGACCCAAAACCTGCAAAATTATGATATTTGACTGAAATTTTTTTAGTTTTTACATGATTTTAAGTTATATACAAGGCTCACTTCAAAAAACTCACTCACGGGCACTTACAGTAGCCTGACAGCTATCACTAGACTAGCGACTTGCAGTGCATGTACATGTGCTTGCTAAAGCAAGCTAAAAAACCCACAAAAAGAAAGCCCACACGCCCTTTTGACATCAAGCTTCATGTCCATATGTACAAATTTACAAAAAATGGGGTGTCAGAAATGCGCCCAACATAGTTTGCCACACCCCAGCCTGCTAGATCATTCATGATCAGCAGCACAAAAGAGATCCTGTAAACCACATGAGGGAGTCTTCACTTTATCTTCATCATTAGAAACATGATCAGAAAATTCTTCAAAAGAAGGATCATCCTCAATCACAGTCATCGACCTTGCAATATATTTCTTCAACATGTAGCCATTCACACGTGCTTTATGTGGGGTACCATCCAAGTCAGCAAGCTGATATGTGCCATTTGGAAACCTGTTTAAGACCAAGAAAGGACCTTGCCACTTGATTTGAAATTTCTTTTGAAAAGTGCTATCAAGCTTAGTATTGTAACGAAGCACCATGTCACCCTTCTTGATGTCCTTGTTCTTTACCTTCTCATTTGCCTTTGCTTGATTCTTCTTCAAGACCTGCTCAAAAGCTAACACCCTATCCAATTGTACACATTGCAAATATAAAAGTCTTTCCTTGAATGCATCTTTGGGCTCTTCTTCAAGCTTTAGCATCATCTTCAAGGCTGGTATCTCCACCTCAATAGGAAGTAAAGCCTCTTTGCCAAAAACTAAATGGAAGGGAGAAAAACCAGTACCTGATTTGATGGCAATCCTATAAGCCCATAGAGCACAAGGTAGCTCTAAATCCCAAGTATTTGCATTGTTTCTTGTCATCTTTGTAATCATCCTTATGAGCTCTCCATTAAACCTTTCATTCATGCCATTGCATTGGGGATAATATGGAGTAGTAAACCTGCGATGCACATGAAGCTTTTCACATAGATAATCCACCAACTCTCCCCTAAAACCTGGACCCTTGTCAGAAATCAACTCCAATGGCATGCCAAATTTGCAGCAAATATCTTCATATATGAATAAGGAAACATCTTTACTCGTGATGTGCTTAACAGCTTTGGCTTCGGCCCACCTAGATAGATAGTCAACATAAGTAAGTATGTAACATTTGCCTCTAGCTGTCATAGGTAGAGGACCTATTGCATCAATACCCCACTTCTCAAACACATCATAAGCCACAATGGTGCCTCTAATTTCTGATTTGAGAACCCTATTTTCCATGCTATGACACTCTTTACAAGACTTGCACCAATGATGAACATCACGTTGCACACTTGGCCACACATAACCCTCCTGCAAGACTTTATGTAAAGTGATCTTTGAAGCAAAGTGACCACCACAAGAACCCTCATGATTCTCCTCTACAATTTTGTAAATTTCCTCTTTCCAAGGCACTTTTCTCATCACAAGATCAGCCCCCTTCATATACAAGGCATCACTAAGTAGCACATACCTTTTGGCACGACGTAGGAAGGCGTACTTTTTTGGCTTCTCCAACTCTGATGGAAGCATACCTGTTTGTAGAAACTCTTCCTCCCTCTCTAAAGCTTCCCTTCCCAAATAAAGAGGAGCATCATCCCTTATCACATACAATTGCCCAATTGAAGCTTGCACTGCACCATGTGCTTCTTCATTTTGAGACCTGTCCACATGCCCTAAACTCCAAGCTTCAAAATGCTTAAGCAGATTCTTCACTTGAAAACACATATTTTTCAGCCTTGGATTCTTACTTTGCCACACCCCAAGTACTTGCTTAACCACCAAAAGAGAATCACCTCTTACCCTCACACGATGGATGCCAAGCTCAAGGCAAAGGTTGAGACCTTTCTCCAAAGTAGCATACTCAGCTTCATTGTTGCTTTGTGCGGTAAGCTTCAAACTCCTTTTAGCTACCAAAGCACCTTGAGGATCATAAACTACCACACCTCCTGAAGCTTCACCATGCGCTTTTCTGTAAGAGCCATCAAAAAACAATAGATAGGCATTGTCTATGTCAGGAGCTTCCATGTGTTGCTTCTTCACTGCATCCTCCTTAAGAAGAAGAGGGCTTTCCTTATAGGTAAGAAAATCAGCCAATATAGCCCTTGTACTCTCCTCAACAAGAAAAGAGAATTGGAATTCCTATAGCTCCACAATCCACTTCATGAGCCTCTTTGACAAAGTAGGGCTATTCACCAATTGAGGTAGAAGAGTGTAGCTAGTGAGGAATGTGAATGGTTTAGGGAGAAGGTAGTGCCTAAACCTTCTACATGCATAAATCACGCTTACCATAATGAGCTCCACCTCAGTATAGCCTCTTTCCACCTCTAGCTTCACCCTGCTAGCACAATAGATAGGCTTCATGTAGTGAGAATTGTTACCTCGTTGAAGAAGCATAGCTCCAATATCATCCTCACCTACTGATGGATTCACATAAAACTCCTTATCCCAATTAGGAGCTTGCATAGCAGGAAGAGAACCAAGAACCTCTTTGATACCTTGAAAAACCTCTTCACATTCATTTGTCCATTGTAGAGGATCCAACCTTGCTACTTGTTGTAGAGGATAAAGAAGTTGAGAGGACAAAGGAATGAACCTTTCCATATACTTCACCTTTTGAATAAAAGTAGAAAGTTGCTTTGTATCTTTAGGTGATGGGAGGAGCACCAAATCCTTCACTTTGTCAGGATCCGCTTCAATCCCATTCTCTGAGATCATATGCCCCAAAAACTTCACTCTTGGTTGAGCAAGATGACACTTCTTTGGGTTGAGTTGACCTCCACTTTCATCATATTGCTTCAATGCCATCTCAAGCTTTTCACAATGATCCTTTCTAGAGCTATAAACACAAAAGTCATCAATAAGATCCTTCACAAACTTGCCAAGAAAGGGAGAGAACACCTTGTTGACGCGCTTTTGATACCACGCACAGCCATTCATAAGACCAAAAGGAAGCACACAATAACAAAAGCATCCCCATGGCGTGATAAATGTGGTCTTCTTTCGATCTTCCAAAGCCAAGGTGAGCTGAAAATATCCAGAGAATCCATCACATACACTATACCTCTCATTCCCTGCAATAGAATCAAGTATGTCATCTATGGAAGGAAGAGGGTATGGATCCCTCTTCATGGCTGCGTTTAGGGGCTTAAAATCAACACATATCCTCCACTTTCCATCCTTCTTGGGTGTAACAACAACAGGACTCACCCATTCTGCAGTGTTCGCAGGACATATGAAACCTACTTCAAGAAGCTTGTCTACCTCTTCCTTTAAAGCATTAAGTTGTACCTGTCCCATTCTCCTTAGCTTTTGGCGTACGGGCTGAGATCCTTCCTTGATTGGAATGTGGATTTCCTCTCCTTTAAAGCCTCTAATTTCCTCATAAGAAGTGATGAATAAATGAGGAAATTGTTGTATCATATGTAGGTACTCACCCTTCTCATGACTAGTCAAGTCGGGAGACAACATACCTTGTATCAGCTCCTGTTTGACATTAGGTTGAACTTTGGGTTGCATCAGCTCTTCAATTTGCTCATAAGGACCAGAGATATACTCATTCTCCATAAGGCCAAGAAATCTTTGTTTCTCATCATGCTCTTCTTCAAAAAACAAGGAGGAAACATCTAGATCACTATCGCTGCTATCTTCCACTTCACTGCCATCATCCCCATTGTCTTCTTCTTCACTTGAGGACTCTTCTTCATCACTTTTCTCATCAAAATCAGCATCCAAAGATTGCTTGCTAGCCATCTCAAACCTCTTCTTATCACCCCTTCTATTGTAGAGAGTGATGGTACCATGTCCCCAATCCTGTATAGCTTTGGTTGCCTGTAACCATGGTCTTCCAAGGATGAGAGGGAAAGCACCAATACCCGCGGGCATAACATGGCAATTGACTAGCACTTTAACATCAAATACATCCACCTCCAAGTCTTTTACAACTCCCAAGCACCTCACCCTTGATTGGTTGGCAAGATTTATGCGAAAACCTAAATTCTTCACCATGTTGAGTCCCAACTTTGATACACAAGCTTGAGTAATAACACATACCTGTGCACCTCCATCAATATAAGCCTCTCCAATGCACTTCCTCTTATGCCATGCATCCATAGTAGGGCATATATCAGGTAGCTCATTCAAAGATAGGACTCTCACTGACCCTCTTATAGGCTCCATCTTGATGGGGTTGACTACGTGCTTCCATTGCCTCTTTAACTTGGGACACATCTCCATGAGTTGCCCAAAGGTAACATCAGCCTTTCTACCCACCAAATCAGCCCTTAAACTATAATTTGGTTGCCCTTCTCCCAAAGGAAAGTCAGATGCATTGTAATGTTTCTTGGGCTTTCTCTTCTTATTCTCTTTACCTGTACCTGTTTCCCTCTTTTATGGCTGGGACTTGCATCACTCATGTCATGATCTCTTGTAACCCTCTTACCTACAGGCATGACCATAGCTCCCAAATCATCCTCTTTCTTCTCCAAACAAATTATGCTTACCACTTTTGTTTTGCCCTTCTCTTCTGCTGTCAATCCACTTGGTCCTGCTTCCCCTTTAATCTCAATACCATAATCTTGAGCTCGAGAAGGAATTTGTGGAGGAAGAGGAAACATGTCGCCACCCATTCTCTTTGGCTTGTCACATTGAGGGCTTTTATGACCCCATTCACCACAATTGTAGCATTGAAACATATCCCCTCTTCCAGCCATGCCTCTTCTTCTACCACCTGTATAACCCTCATTGCTTCCATAACCACGTCCATATCCATAACTTTGACCTCTTCCACCTCCCATCATATGCACACTAAGATTCTTCATAAGACCTACAACCTCTTGCATCTCCTTGCGAAAGGCATTCACATCATGAGAAGATTGTTGATCATAACCTGGCTCCCTAATGAGGACCCTTGGTTGCTCTACCGCTTTCACTTCAAGCTTTGGCTTGACATTGATTCCAAGTTGATGAAGACGCTCTGCTTTCCACTCTTTATTCTTTGCAATTTCAACTGCCTCCTCAAAGGTCCTTGGTTGCTTAAGCTCTACCTTCAAGCATAGGTTACTCCTCAAGCTTGCAAGAAACCTGTCCTTCTTCAACATGGCTGGAGGAATTTCAGCCCCCAAAGATGTACACCACTTTTCCCATAACGCATTGAATGCCTTGACAAAGTCTTCTATGGTTTGGCCTTCATCTTGTACTAAGCCTTGAATAGACTGCCATACCTTTTGTGGGTCTTCCACCTGTTAAAAGTGTGTAAGAAAAGCATGCCTTACCATTTCATAAGTCATAACTTGAGGAGGTTGGGCTGATTTAGCTCCTTTTCATAGCCTTCCAACCATTCCCTAGCATCTCCCTTCAAACAAAAGTAGAAGATTCGTAGCACCAACGTTGGGTCTTGCTTGTCAGCAAGAAGGCAAGCAAACTCCATTCTCTCAATGAAAGCTTTGGAACTTTCATTTGATTTCCCACTAAACTCCGGAAAATTAAACGCCATGTCTTCAAAACCTGTAAATTGAAGGTAACTTGAAGTGATTCCTCGATGGCGGGCACCAAAACACTGTTGGGAAACAAACAAACTGAAACACCTCTATAGCAATGTCACCCAAGAGCATTGAAAGAGTACTACAAGACACCAAAAGCTTTGAAAAATCCCTTTGAAACACCACAAGCCCAATAGGAGTAGACCCTTGGGAATTTACTAGCCGTCGCCCACCCAAGAGACTATGTCACATAGGAGCAAAACCCTGCCAAAGCATGGATTTACAGCACATGCCGACCAATGCATATGAATACAAGAGCCTCTCCTTTCACAATTAAACATCACAAACCCACAACTTCAACATCAATTTCACAATTCATAGATACATGCCCTCCAATTCTGTCAACACACAATTTGCCACTAGGCTGCCATAACCATAACCCTGCAGAGAACTAGTCGTAACCTGATGAGCACAACTCCAATTGGGGCACTTTAAAGCTTGAGAGAAATCTTGAAAAATGACTGGCGAGAAAGCTAAAGATGACCAAATTGGATTCCATACTCCTCCATGAGAAAAATTGACGCGAACAGAAAGTTGTCCCAGCATGACTACACGTAGAGAAGGCTAGTCGGGGCAAAAAACTCCATCCAAAAGCATCAAGAAGCCACCACGACCCAAAACCTGCAAAATTATGATATTTGACTGAAATTTTTTTAGTTTGTACATGAGTTTAAGTTATATACAAGGCTCACTTCAAAAAACTCACTCGCGGGCACTTACAGTAGCCTGACAGCTGTCACTAGACTAGCGACTTGTAGTGCATGTACATGTGCTTGCTAAAGCAAGCTAAAAAACCCACAAAGGGAAATCCCACATGCCCTTTTGACATCGGGCATCATGTCCATATGTACAAATTTACAAAAAACGGGGTGTCAGCAATGCGCCCAACAACGTGAAGCAACCATGGTGTGATGGATTACTTCGCTAATAGTACCAGGCCGTTGAGAGTTGATGTATTCGGCCATCTCTTCAGGTAATCCCGCACAAAATTGTTGCCTTTGCTCGGAAAAGTCTATCTTTTGAAAGACAGTAGCCTTGAGATGTAAATCCCAAAACTTGTCTACATATTTGTGGATAGACTCATGGCAGAGGAGGTTCAAGCTGCGCCATTCGGTAAGCACTTTGTCCTTCGCATCGCTTGCAAGGAATTGCTTCATGATGGAAACTCATAGATTTTTCCATGTCTTTGGGGCTTCACCATTTCCACGAAGGCTAGCCCACCATTGACGAGCTGATTTTTTGAAAGTTCATAGCTACATGGCGTAGCTTGGAGGACTCTGTGAAGCCCTCGTCTCCAAAGGCCGCATCAAATTGCTGGATGAAGGCCAACACTTTGTCGGTAGCACCAAAGGTGCCATCATAGGTGAGAAAAGAGATACTCTTTCCTCCCTCCTTGAACTTCTTTAGCTTTTGTTACCTTTGCCATGCAGGAAATGATTTGCGATGTCCTCCCCTCTTGTATTCTCTAGGCGAATAGCCATAACTTTTGTCGGGAGAGGAGGAAGGTGAAGAAGAAGGAGAAGAGGGTGACCTCTTCCTAGCCCTTTTCTTCCTTTGTTTCCTCTCTTGCCTTTTAGAGTGATGAGGAGAAGGACTATGTGTTGATCTTTTCCTCTTGGGAGGAGTGGGCGATCGTCTAGACCACCGTCTTCGTGGAGCCACATCTTCAGAGGAACTTAAACTTTCATTTCTTTCTTGCTCTTTGGATTCCTCCTCTCGAATGGGAGAGAGTCTTCTTTTGGGGGTCTCTTCAAGAGGCCTCCTAAGATCTCTCTCCTCTTGGAGAGGAAGGGAAATTCCATGAGCACGAAGTTATTGAGTAACTTCGGCTTGCAAAGCGGGGTTGCCCATAGCTTGCTGCAACCTAGTGACGAGATAATTCACGAATGGGAGTGTGTACTTAGTGTATGCTTTGGCAATTCAAAACCTTAGTTTCCACTCCTCTTAGCCTTTGAAAATCGGCTCTTAAGTATCTACACCCACGGCTCGAAGTGGTTAATTATAGAGAGTAGAGGAGTAGGTCTAACATAGCAGAGTTGCCGAGGGCTAGCTCCTTTCGGACTTCTTATGGCTCAATAATGGTAAAGTCGTAGGCAAGTCTATAAAGACTTCATTATTAAGTCCAAAGCTCCCGGGGTGTGCACCATCCCCCACATAGTGGGCTCAACAAAACCGATAATAGATCCCAGTTCCACTTACCCTAATATAATTAACAACATCAACCATTTATAGGCTACTTAAGGACCTCTCCTCTTAAGCAAGAAAAGAGAAACCAAATGCTCTGATACCATTGTAATGGAATTGGCCTATTTAATTTGAGAGTAGCGGAAATTAATGAGAGTACTTTTGAGAAATGACTTTGTGAGCATAGCGGGTGAACATAATTGAAGATAGCAACATAATCATAGCAATTAGTTAACTTGTCATGAACAATACTTTTGCAAGAGAGAATTTACAGAACATGACAACAGTTGAGGACCGGATTTATGTGGAGCCGGTCCCCCCTCCAATAGGCATTTTTATTATGATTTCTCCCATTAACAGAGACTTGTTACAATACAATCTTTGTGTTCCTTGTGACCTAGGTGATGCAATGAAGATGGAAAGCTTCATGCATCACAAACATAACATAAACTTGAAGAAATCTTTAACTATCCCAAGCCTCAGTCCCAAGACCTCAAACACCTTCGAAGGTGGAGAGAGCTAGTAGGGAATGAGGGTAGGGAAGAGGAAGAAGAAACATTTCGTAGGTGAAAGAATTAGTTCCTCACTTATCATAACTCTTGTTGATAGCCTACATAATAGCATAGTAATGAAGAAGAAGGAGATGGCAAGATTAAGCATTGAAGCATGTCTCTTGGTTGGATTTGCACTCCATATCCAAGAGTGTTGGTGTACGCTCTCAACCTCTACTTGCTTGGAGAAGGAGAGGGAGCTCTTACACTTTGCATAGCACACAATGAGAGTGTTTGTGAGTGTGTGTGGGTGAGTATACCCCCTAAGCAACCCCCTAGATTTCTTGGGTCGACCCCCCCTTGTAGCTCATGCTTGAAGCTCATTGGATCCCTCCAAGCCTAGCCAATCACAAGCAAGAGGCATTACAAGCAGCAAGGTTAGCCTTGAGACAAGTGTCCCCCTTTCCCCTTTGAGAGAGAGGGCTAGATAAATGCTAAATCATTTAATTAAACCTCCTAAATTATTATTGGACCCCTTGGGTGGCCAACCAATAGGCTTCAGGCACACCATGAGGGCAACATGAGGAGGAACTTGACAAGTGTCCCTTTTGCTTTATTTGTACCATGCATGCCTTGTGTGACTGTGTGGGTGTTCTCTCTCATCCCCACTCATGTAGGGCTTGCCCCCTCCTTGTAGGGATTGAATCTTTGACTTTTTGACACCTCAATCCCCTCATGCATAGGCCCAGTTCCCACCACAAGCTCCCTAGCTTACCTAAGGTCAAAGGCCTTTTACACACATTATTGGAGGTCTTCAATGAAGCTAACCCTAAGGTCTTATGCTCCATTTGTTAGCCTTGCTCTTTGATAGACCATCTCTCATTTGGGCCCCTTTACCATTGGCCCCGTGTTGAGATAGATCTATAAGCACATGTCTATATCTTAACACTTGTTCCCGTTTATTCTCCCACATTAAGTGATCAATTTAATATGAGAAAATCATTTGGGTTGGTTAGATATTAGATATTAGATTTTATGACAAACCAAGTCTAGAGTAACTTTTCCGGAATTAGCATCTTCAGCTAATTTTCTCACCCGATGTATCTAACAAATTATGGCACACAGTCACGAACAGGTTTGTTCCATAGCAACTGCACATCTTTATCTGTCAAGTGAATCTACTCGGAGAGCAACATTACTCCGTTATGAACTTCATCTATTTTCGCAGTTAGGAACCTCTATTTCCCAAACTAAGTGGTAGACATGGACCGAGTGACGCGTGTGACCCTTTGGGGTCATGAGCATTTCAGAAACAATATCCGATTGGCGATGGTTACTGAGGCTGTGGGCCTAGGGCCACACTATTATTACATAGAACATTCAATAAAGCAAGGTTTTTCAGATCGGTTATACCTGTTAGCCCAGTTCCTACCTCCTCATAAGATTTTTTTGTATCGTAGTTATGGCCATCCACTAAGAGAATATTTTAACAGTACTTCACGCACTTGGGAGTATGGGGTAGCCTTGGCGACTCGTATCCTACCTTTAGCTGAGCGTCCAAACACATGCTTTTACTGTGACAGTTGTTTGTGTGATCATGTAATGGGCGGCATAATAGAGATGTAGATGAAGGGATCCTGAAATAATTATCAGCCAAGCTTTTTTGTCCAGTGAAAGAACCCATGTCATTTTGTGTGTGTGTGTGTGTGTGTGTGTGTGTGTGTGTGTGTGTGTGTGTGTGTGTGTGTGTGTATCCGCCCTATCCCAGGCGCCATACATAATGAGTTGGTAGTAGGCCCATTGTGTATGGGCCTACTACCTAATTAGAGAAATGAGATTCTCCAGATAAAAGTGTAACCCAGGACAACTATTCTGGGTGAGAACCTGCGTAATAGTGTTACTGATCTGGTTTCTATTAAACCTGTTAATACAATACTTTTTGATTAGTTGATAAACCTCCTCCCATGTAAGAAAAGAGTTAGAGTAAGAATAGAAGATTAAGTGTAGCAAGCTGATGCATGAGCTAATAGCAGCCTTGTGAGGCCTATTGCTATCCTTTTTTATGAATTCTACAAGTGGTAGTTTCAAGAGATCCCTTTTCCAGACAAACCTAAGGTCATACCCACCAACAGATGGGATATGAAGGGAAATACAAAGGTTAAGGAATTGGACAGATGTGCAAACAGTCTCATTAGGTGTGATGATTCAATTTTAAGGCAATGAGGATAAATTAGATAAATTTCTTTGAAGTTTTGAGAGTACCAACCATATACTTACCTTCAACTTCCCAAGATTTCTCCATAGCTCAGTAGCTATGCTTTGAATTAACAGTAGCAACCATTCACTTACCAAAAAAGAGAGTATAAAAAAACCTATTCAAGTGGAGCTTTATGTTTATGAGAAAGAGGCCAAATTTTTACTCAATGCTGAGAGTAATCTCCACATACTTACCTTCAAAAACTTCGAGTTTCTCATTAAGCCCTTAGTATTCCATTCAGTTCGACAGTGTTCCGCCCTATTTTAGCCAAGATATTTTCAAGTGCAGAGTCATTTTTCAGTTCCTTTCCACATGCCAAGCTAAAAAAAACCATATACTTCCCTTCATAAAACGCAGAATAACCAAAGATTGGCAGTTCCCCTAAAAAAACCCAGGGTTATGCCAAGCAAGAGGTCATCCTTCCTCATATTGTGAATCCGTACATGGTACCCCATGTTTTGAAGGATACAAAGCTAAGATTAGCTTTTTTTTAAAAAAACCAGTTTTAACGTCGAAAGACTAGTTAAGCCACTAGCTTGAGATAACTTGCAACAGCTTGAGAAAGGCCTAAAAAAACCAGTTTTTTTTAACCAGTGACATAACCAGTCAACATGCTAGTTTTTTTTCCGGCCAGAGTTAGAGCCAAGTGACCATTAGGTCCACACTCAAATGCTACCTCTATTTACATATTTGGGAAAAAAACCAGTTTTTCCATCAGTGAAACAAATGCTTAAGAACGGCCATAAAGCCAAGCCAACCAACATACTCCCAACCATATACACCTGTACATGCAAACACACTGCCCCATACATACCTAATAATTTTATGCAGAGGTGAAGTCTTTCCTTGGTTGTTTTTAAGAGCCATTTCATCACACTGTGGCAAGCCTCGGCTTCTATGAAGAAGTTTTTCTTTCAATCAAAAAAAACAAACAAACAGACAACACCTCCCTTCATTTCTTATGCACAAGTGATTCCAAGGTCATCAATAATACCTAGGCCTAGCAGAAAAAACAAGTAGATAGGAGCTTGGTTATGAAAAACTATATGCAGTAACGAGCTAAAACTGCCCAAGGTTCCTTTTTAGATAAAGCAGCAGAACAACCAGTATCCATCAAAATATGCCTTAGTTAGTACATCCAGTCATTTTCCTTGATCTGCCCAAGAGATGCCAGCCCATCTAAATATGTCCAACCCTAATTGATGGCACAAGGGTAGGTAGTACTACCCATATGCTACTACAATCTTTCTTTTAGGGAAAAAAATCGTTTAGTCAGAGAGAAAGAACCAAAAAAAAACCAGTAAAAAACCCTATTCTGCAGTCATTTAAACGATTGCCAAAGCCTTTGAGAGCTTTATATAGTATTTAGCAACCATATGCCATGCTAAAACATCTCCAGAACCACAGTCGGTCAAGGGATAGTAACCATTAGGCTTGATCAGGCCTCATGCTACACAATTTTTAGAAAAAACAGCAGTCGATTTCTGGTGAAAAAAGAAAGTTTAGGTAAACTTATAATACCTGTGGCGACTGAGTAGCAAGATCCATTTTTTTTGGTATTTCAAGTGGAAATAACACAAAACG
Organism: Adiantum capillus-veneris; assembly: GCF_014529385.1. NCBI lineage: Eukaryota > Viridiplantae > Streptophyta > Polypodiopsida > Polypodiales > Pteridaceae > Adiantum > Adiantum capillus-veneris. Next base: position 143,267,809 of record NC_140944.1, on the reverse strand, counting down.
TGTTTACCCAATACACACACTGAATCTCAAGCTAAGTGAGGGCTAAGGAGTGCCCTCACCTTTAGAATTTATAGGTTTGGTATGCACGCTTTCTGAGTGTCTGAAGTGAAGAGAGTAGAGCCGCCCCATGCTGTGAGAGCCCCTCGTGCGTCAGACGCCATTACTGCCAGGGGAGAGAGAGCACCTTTACACGGTCCGAGGATGGAAGGAGCCGCCTTCCTTCTATAATGATAGTTTTGAAGATTTTTTTTACGAGCCCCTTGCCCAATACCCAAGTCGGTGGCACAATGTTAGTAATGTAGGCCCTACTTTGCCAATAGGGGGGGAAAGAGGGGGGGGGGGGGGGGGGGGGTTTGTTGTTTTCTTTTCCAAAAAAAGAAACCCTATTGAGGGGAAGATATATATGACCCCATAATGTTCACCCATAGTGTGTGTGTGTGTGTGTGTGTGTGTGTGTGTGTGTGTGTGTGTGTGTGTGTGTGTGTGTGTGTGTGTGTGTGTGTGTGTGTGTGTGTGTGTGTGTGTGTGTGTGTGTGTGTGTGTGTGTGTGTGTGTGTACCCGCCCTAACCCAGGCACCATACACAATGGGTCAGTAGTAGGCCCATAGTGTATGGGCCTACTACCTTATGAGAGTGATAAGACTCTCTTTTTGGAATAACAGCCCAGGCCAGTTGTGCCTAATGAGAGCCTGAGTGATGGTATTATGGATTTGATTGTAATTAAATCCATTCAGGCAGTATTTTTTAATAAGTACTGAAATTTCCTCCAAAGCAATGGAAGGTGACGAAGAAGAGTAGCAGATTAAGTATAGATGTCCAATACAGGAGCTGATAGAGGATTTGTAGGGCCTATTGCTGTTTCTTTTGATGAATTCTATGTGTGGTAGTTTGAGAAGATCCTTTTTCCAGATGAATCTCAAGTCGTATCTTCCTGTAGATGGGGAGTGAAGGGATATCGATAGGTTAAGAAAGTGGGCTGTTTTGCAGAAATTCCCAAGAGTTGAATCCTCTGGGATAGAAGTTGGCTCAATTTTTAGGCAATGGGGGTATATTTGATCAATCTCAGATGAGAACAATCTGTTGTTGACACTAAGTATGTCATCCATATACCTGAAGGTGTGTTTGAATAGTGGGAGAATTTTATGGTTGGTTTCCATGTTTTTCAGGCACCATTTGTACTCAAAGAAAGCTAAGTAGATGTTACACATAAGTGGTGAGCAAGAGAAACCCATAGGGATTCCAAGGCATTGATTATAGCATTCGCCTCCTGCTACAATAATACAGTTGTTTAACAACCAGAAAATGTAGGAGCATAGTTTTGTTTCATCAAAGTGTAAAGGGTTAATGGATTGAGATGCTAGAATCCATCTTGGTTTTTTGGTAAGAGAGATAAAGAAATGTTTTCTTTTTTTTGCATTGGTAAATGCTAGGTTAATGACCTTGGCTAGTACAGTTTTAAGGCCAAGATCTCCGTTCAGTGGGATGTTTTCATAGCACTGTGTGATATCAGCTGTAAAGATGTGAAAAATATGCTGAGGAAGGTTAAGTGTAACCTCTGTGGCATTTTTTGTAAGCCAGAAGGGATTACATTGGATATTAAGAAAGTCCTTAAAAATTTTTTGTTTTTCTGCACAGATGATTTCAAATTCTGTGAGAATAAGATCAAGGCAAAGAGTAATATCTTTGGTGATATCTGTGAAGATACAATTGGAGGCATCAGATATCCACCTGAATTTATGTTTGTGGATTTTATAGGTCGGAAATAGTATTGGTAACTTTGCATTACTGATAGTGTAGCCTAGCTGTTCTAGATGTTTAGATATTTTTTTGGAGATATCTTGTGGTGTTTTATTGGTAAGATAGAATTCTTTTCCTGCAACCCGCTCCCGTGCAGCTTTCCAAGCAAGTTGTTTACACATAATAGTAGGGTAGTTGGAGCTTTTGTCAAGCCCTACTACAAACCAATTCTCTGAGATATGTTGAAAGTCGATGGCTAACTGAGGTGTAAGCCAAGAATTATCAGAAGAAAGCCATTTTCTAGGAAGTAGGGAGATTTTTTTGAGGAAGCATTTCTTAACTAACTCTTTTAAGTCCTGTAGGACTGTCATCTCCAGTCGGAGAGTACTGACAAGGTCAGTGAGGCAGCTAAGTAAAGCTGCTAAGGCAAGGTAGGGGTTTTTTGGATAGTTTGGAATGTGATTGAGTCCTTTGGCAAGGAGCTTTCGAACTGTAGTATTGTTGATAATGTTGAGGTCTTGAGTACAGACATGGTAGCCACATTCTTTAAAATTCCTACAGAATGTGAAAAAATGATTGCAAGTACAGTGAGGGATTGTTTTTTGTCTAAGAAAATCATTATTACGAACTAATCCATTTAAAGGATGGTGATATCTCCATCCAATGAGAATGTTGTCAAGTAGTTTATGGTTACCAAAAAATATGTCAAAACACTCACAAAAGAGACTTTTTGGTGGGATCCAATCAAGGAGAATGTTGTGATAGAGACAATGCACGTAGGTAGCACCAAAATTTGAATCCACTTTGCTGAGAACTCTTCTTCCACATGAATTTGTAGATACCTGCAATATATTTTAACACTAGAATGGTAACCTAACAGGACATAAAAGTGTCCTTTCAGGGTTTTGGGACAAAATTCCAAAACCATAGTAGATCCACTCATTTTGAAAAATCCTTTCATGAGCTTATAGTTCAATAACTACTACATATGGAAAAAATGAGAAACTTGTAATTTTTCTCATCACTTGGTCACTACAAGCCTCCAAAGTTGATGGACCAGTGCATTTTGCCCAAAATAGCAATTCCTTACGGTTGATTGCATATAAATAACAGTGGGGATTTTTGTAGGACATGAGATAAAATGCCCCGTTAACTTCAATGGGTTGGTGACCAAAACATATGGTTGCTTTTACCTCACTAATTTTTTTTTGGGCAAAAAAAATAGGTACAAAAAGGTTGTATTTTTTCCATTATGCGGACCTATCATCAAAGCTTCTATAGTCACGCTCAATACAGATACTATATACATGTTTTCTTGGTTCCCTTTGGGCCTTTGGATTCAAAAGGAGCCATGGAGCATGTCAAAAGGATCATGGATCTCTTAGAATTGGAACCTTGGGGGCAATGATAAAGTGTTAAATACAGCAAACATGAAAAAACTGGGTTTAGCATTATGACCTCTAGAAACCCATAGAAACTACTCAATATCTAGCCAAGTTTGTAGTCTATGATTAGATATGGTTACTACCTACAAAATAAACACAATTGGCCTAAGAAACTAGCAATATTGAGAAAGTTATACTTGCTACTCTAAAATGTATCGTATTCTTCAACAATCAAAAAACTCAACCATCATCATATACTATGCTATATAGCATATTAGGTCCCCCAAAACTCAAGGAAGATTAGCTTTATGTTATACATTACACTTACACAATCAAAATTGAATTTTAATATCAAGAAAGCCACCAAAAAAATCATAAAAGTGCTAATTTTGGCCAAAAAACATGATTATGCAATTCTTGTAAATTGGTCATAACTTTCAATTTTGACACTTAGCTCTCCCTACAAGCATCAAAACATGTTGAGAACTATGAAGGCCTAACCTCTAGCCATCTGAACCTCACAAACATGAAGTTTAGAGTAGTATAGTTGCCAAAATTTGAAAAAAAAGCCAAAAACAGGACCCGTTTTTTCACACAGTTTAGGTTCAAAAATGTTGTGCAAGAGTAAGGTTAATGGTGAGATCGATACTCCAAAAAAAATGCTAAGTTTTTTTCAGCTCATAAGGCAACTTTGTGGATATATAGAACCTAGAAATTCATTTTCATACTCTTCAAATAATTCAAGAAAAATGGTCACTTAACAGGACACAAAAGTGTCCAAGGACATAAAAGTGTCATGTTACCATTGTAGTGTTAAGGGTTAGATTTCAGGGAAGTTTCTGATAGCCGGGAATCTGCCTCTCCCTCTAGTAATGCTACGAGATTTTCCTCGATTAGATGAGGAGCTAGGTGTAAAAAAGGAGGTAAAAGAGTTGGGAGTAGCTAAAGAGTTAGCTCTTTTAAAAGCAGGGGAATCATCTTCTTCAATACAAGGTTTTAGCAGATTAGTGATGAATTTGACTCCTTTGTAATTTTCATATGTGGTGAGGTACAGACCGGGTTCCTCAGCTTTTAGTTCTTTCATAATATCATGCATCAGTCCTCGGAAGATGTTAAAGGCAATTTGAGCAATCACAATCTGCTTGGCCTGCCCACCTAGCCAAGAGCAGATGAGGGATAGATGAAAGTCAACAGGTTTCTCTGGGAATAGGAGTTCCAAATGGTTGAGGATAAACCATATAGCATGGTCAAACCACATAATGCTTGATTCACAGGAGGCTTTGGGGTCCAGAAATCTGCAAGCACATTTTACATAGGGACGGAAGATGTTTCAGATAGACTCTGTGTAGAAGTCCGGATTACTTTTAGCAAACTCCATGCTACCCTTATTGCGTATGTACAATCCAGTGTTCGATGGGCATTTAGAGTGATCGATCAGGTGTAGGTTAAAAGGGGCTTTAATTAGCTCACCCTTGTCCAAAAAATGTCCTTCTTTTAGAATTTTCAGTTTGCAGTCCTCCACCGTTGATGCAGGGAGGTTGGCCAGGTAAACCCAAGTTTCGCTGAGAATTGGAGCCAAGAAAGCTTTGTTTGGTAGAACCCAAAGTTGATGGTCTACAACGAGAGATTCAATTTCTATTTGTCTTAATGGTAAGACAGGAAAGCCTTTTGAGATTTTAGGGACCATCTCAAGGAGATTGACATCATTGAGAGAGCAGAGGTTAGATTGAAACTCTTTTACTGCCTCTAGAGCGGCACTATCCCGACAGAAGATGCCACCTATTGAAGGGATGGCGGGGGTATTAGGGGTGCAAACAAATGATGGGTTAAGTCCACAGAGTTTTCTAAGGAAATTTGTCAGCTCAGCACCAGATGAGGAGAATAGGGCAAGCTCTTGCTGATATTGTGAAGCAAGGACAGGAAGTTGGGCAATGTACTGGGATAGCAGATTAACCCCTTCTATGGGGTCTTTGTCTAAAGAAGCTAGAATTTTTACCCAATCATTAAAAGATAACATATGTAAGACTGAAAGCTTTTTGTCAGAAATTAGGGCAGAGTCATAAATAAGTTGTGATGCATCCAAACTGCTAATACATCTGAGGACCAGAGAAGAGGCCACAGAGAGGGGCTCCGAGGTGAGTTCCAAACCTTGAGAAAGGGAAAGAGTCTACAAAAAACGTTGAGGTCAGGTAAATCATTTCTTGCCATAGTATGTGATACATGTTTTGGATTTCCTAGGAAGGAAAGGTCTAGATCTAGCAGCTATGGAGTCTTTTGGTGCATGGTCTTTTATGAAGAGCTTGATCTGGTCAAGGATCTTTGCGTGATTTTTAGGGTTGTGATTTGTACTCATGCGAGCTGTCAGTCTATAATGTGAGCAGTCCTAAAACACAGTTGATATAAAGATTAGAAAAGTGTTTTCGAGGTAAAGTCTTTTTTAGTTCTGCAAACCTTAAACCGGATGAGTCAGAGACTATGGTAGCCGTGAGCAGGGGACCAGAAGAGAGTCTAACAAAGGGGCCACCTAACACCAGCCTACCAAAAAAGGATTTAACGACTATGGGTCCCAATATAGAACTCTATTCTACCAAGAATATCCTAGGCCAGCATCCCAGTATCCCCGGAGGGGAGACCCTATATATAGGATGTGTGTGTAGCTGTATTACATCTTACTTAATAAGACATAATTGAACTTTTACATTCAAAATACAATTGTCCAAGGATCAATGAACTGATTTGTACGAAAATAACTCAGTATCAGAATTATCTAAGTACAATGATTGTAAGAAAGAGATCCTCTTTCAGTGTGGTTGGTAGTAAAAAAACTTCCCCGTTTTTCAATGGATATTTCATAACAGAAATGCTGCTTGCCAAAGAAAAGAAACCCTCCAAGATAAGATAGAGTCCTTACCTGCATCCATCCAAACAAGACAACAATTCAGTTAGCCTTAGATGTGTTTTACAGGTATTAATGGACTATATCAGTTGTTATCCATGTCCATCTTTACAGAATTTAATTACTTTAGACAAGCTAGGTTATTTAGATTTTTAAAGAATAGTGAGGTTTACTTGTTGAAGCCATAGCTTGGTAGCTATGCTTGAGCCCATAGTAACAGCCATATACTTAATAGTCAATAGAGTTTTGTAAAACTCCATTTTTACCAAGTGAGACCACATTCCTCGAGCCATATCTCGGTATTTATGCCAAGTTTTGAGAGTACCAACCATATACTTACCTTCAACTTCCCAAGATTTCTCCATAGCTCGGTAGCTATGCTTTGAATTAATAGTAGCAACCATTCACTTACCAAAAAAGAGAGTATAAAAAAACCTATTCAAGTGGAGCTTTATGTTTATGAGAAAGAGGCCAAATTTTTACTCAATGCTAAGAGTAATCTCCACATACTTACCTTCAAAACTTTGAGTTTCTCATTAAGCCCTTAGTATTCCATTCAATTCGACAGTGTTCCGCCCTATTTTAGCCAAGATATTTTCAAGTGCAGAGTCATTTTTCAGTTCCTTTCCACATGCCAAGCTAAAAAAAACCATATACTTCCCTTCATAAAGAGCAGAATAACCAAAGATTGGCAGTTCCCCTAAAAAAACCCAGGGTTATGCCAAGCAAGAGGTCATCCTTCCTCATATTGTGAATCCGTACATGGTACCCCATGTTTTGAAGGATACAAAGCTAAGATTAGCTTTTTTTTAAAAAAAACCAGTTTTAACGTCGAAAGACTAGTTAAGCCACTAGCTTGAGATAACTTGCAACGGCTTGAGAAAGGCCTAAAAAAACCAGTTTTTTTTAACCAGTGACATAACCAGTCAACATGCTAGTTTTTTTTCCGGCCAGAGTTAGAGCCAAGTGACCATTAGGTCCACACTCAAATGCTGCCTCTATTTACATATTTGGGAAAAAAACCAGTTTTTCCGTCAGTGAAACAGATGCTTAAGAACGGCCATGAAGCCAAGCCAACCAACATACTCCCAACCATATACACCTGTACATGCAAACACACTGCCCCATACATACCTAATAATTTTATGCAGAGGTGAAGTCTTTCCTTGGTTGTTTTTAAGAGCCATTTCATCACACTGTGGCAAGCCTCGGCTTCTATGAAGAAGTTTTTCTTTCAATCAAAAAAAACAAAAAAACAGACAACACCTCCCTTCATTTCTTATGCACAAGTGATTCCAAGGTCATCAATAATACCTAGGCCTAGCAGAAAAAACAAGTAGATAGGAGCTTGGTTATGAAAAAATATATGCAGTAACGAGCTAAAACTGCCCAAGGTTCCTTTTTAGATAGAGCAGCAGAACAACCACTATCCATCAAAATATGCCTTAGTTAGTACATCCAGTCATTTTCCTTGATCTGCCCAAGAGATGCCAGCCCATCTAAATATGTCCAACCCTAATTGATGGCACAAGGGTAGGTAGTACTACCCATATGCTAATACAATCTTTCTTTTAGGGAAAAAAATCGTTTAGTCAGAGAGAAAGAACCAAAAAAAACCAGTAAAAAACCCTATTCTGCAGTCATTTAAACGATTGCCAAAGCCTTTGAGAGCTTTATGTAGTATTTAGCAACCATATGCCATGCTAAAACATCTCCAGAACCACAATCGGTTAAGGGATAGTAACCATTAGGCTTGATCAGGCCTCATGCTACACAATTTAAAAAAAAAACAGCAGTCGGTTTCTGGTGAAAAAAGAAAGTTTAGGTAAACTTATAATACCTGTGGCGACTGAGTAGCAAGCTCCATTGTTTTTGGTATTTCAAGTGGAAATAACACAGAATGGGTTTACCCAATACACACACTGAATCTCAAGCTAAGTGAGGGCTAAGGAGTGCCCTCACCTTTAGAATTTATAGGTTTGGTATGCACGCTTCCTGAGTGTCTGAAGTGAAGAGAGCAGAGCCGCCCCATGCTGTGAGAGCCCCTCGTGCGTCAGACGCACACACACACACATTACACGATACCTAAGAACCTAGTTAATTTGCTGGTAACTTGCTACTCATGCAGAAATCGGTCGGACATACACTATCAGGCAAAGGCAGCAGTGGAGGAACAATGTGAATGCCCCGGAGAGTTTTTGGAGAACATCCTATGCCATACTCGTGGAAATTGTTATGCATATGGTTGTATTCAATTTCGTTTGGAATAGAACATTCTATTTGGTGCCAAAAAATAAAAAGGACTTGATGTCTTCTCACGTGAATAGGGCCTAGTGGATTCAGGGCACATAACAATTTTAAAGCAATCCCACTTGCTATGAATAAAGTAAATGGTACTACTTCTAAACATAGTCTCTGAGCCGAGGCAGGAGCATGGCTGTCTTGAAAGCACCGAAATCGGGTAGAGCTACTGAGGGCCTTATAAACGCAGCGTGAACCACAGCAGGCACCTCATCTGCACCATTGCCCAATCGAGCACACACATCCCGCCTGCATCATCGCCCATCGAGCACACACACCACACCTGCACCATCGCCCTTCCCGCACACACAGGCATCAGTGCCCAAAAGCTGGACCAAACCTAAGGGAGTGGAGGAGACTCCGCGCATTGACATTCCCTCCAGAGGCATCTCCTAACGCTGAGAGAGGCAATGATGAATTCACAGGTACATCTCCACCTTGATCTACTTAGCTTAACACACCATATATACACATATGAGCACTGTCTTAATGCGAAAAGTTGTGGTACAAAATCAGGTATAAGTATGGGGTCAATAAGGATGAATGGGTATGAATAATTCGACATAAATTTAGCATATTTAACAGTTTGATCATGCTGACCTGCATAGCATAAAAGAGAGCATGCACTAATCCGCATAGGAAAAAAGGCATAAAACGGTTTTCAAAGCATGCAGCAGTGTACTGACCCTTACTCGAGAATTCTGATCTTTAAAAGCATAAATTGTACTGATCTTTACTGGTGCATGTGATTAAAAAAAACTATAGAACTCTGTATGTCATTTGCAATAGAGCTTTCGTACTGGGCATGAGCTGATGTGATTAGCTGGAGTACTGGATGATTGAGTATATTCAAGCAGGATGAAATGCCTAATTGAGAAATAGGGAAACTAAGACTTCGGGAACCTACAACAGGAATATTGAGGAAATAATGCATGCTTGCTCAACTAATATAATGTCTGGATACTTAGACCGCTTTTTCAGTTTTTTTTAAAAACACCCACTTAATCACACAGAGGCATGAAGATGAATGTTGTCTGGTTGTTGATAACACTCAGTTATGCATACCTGAGCATATGCATGTGTACATGAAGTAGTTATGGAAGAGAATTAATATGGAAGTGGTCGCTTGTCGAGAAAAAATGGTATAATAACTGTTGTTTTTTGAGCGATTGTTGAATCACATATATTGTTGGACTTAAAGAATCCTTTCACGAATTTACTCTCTGATCCGGAAACATATCATGGTGAATGAGCAGGCTCGCTGTGCTGGTCCGAGCGAAAATTTAGGAATAACTTGATGGTTACACACTTAATCTGAATAAGGAAATGCTTTTTGTGATTGAGACTGGATTATGCTTAACCAATCATTTGCAGGTATTGATAAAGGTAGTTTGTTTTTTAAATACATGCATATTAAGGTGTTTTTGGAAGGCAACTGGTTGCTTGTCAAGATAAATGACGGGTTTTTTTTGAGAGCAGGTTTTGAATCACATACAGGAAGATAATCGGAATGTTTGAAACCTTGATACGGTTATGGTTTTTTTTTTAAATTGTTTAGAAAAACAAACAAAACTCTGGAAAAAAATTTTAATATCGAGTAACAAGGATTGCCAACGCTCATGAAATGAGTGCTTGTCTGATACAGGAACCAAACAAAGTAAGGCTGACTACACGAATTAGGGTGAATAGTAACCCAGAGAACATGAAGGCAATTAATAAAAAGCTACAAATGGCCAGATTGGAGCTTAAATCACCTACAGTAGAACCCTATAGGACTAGGGAATACTTACCTAGGAAAGCAAAAACGGTTTTTGAACCGACCAATGTAAAAAATCAAAATTCTGGATAATAGTAGGAGGTTGTTCTAGGGGTGTGACAGCAATAACAAGTGGCAGAGGTCACTTGGTACCTGTCTACCCATTCATTATAGCCTAATCTAATAAGCTTTGATGTTTGGATGGTGGCAGGTACCGATCTCTCCTTCACTTACCAGAGGACGTCCTACTCCTCCTGAGTTATATATTGTACTTTATTCTTGAAAAATTAATTCAGTAATTTATGATCATGTTCTCTGAGTGTATAAATATGATTGTATCATGTCTTGAAGTCTACTAGTTGTGTTCAATGATGCAATTCACTATATAGTTCTGTATAGTTGGAAAAATAACAGTAAACACACAGAATATATTCCAGGCAGTCTCTAGTCGGACTGTCACTATATAGTGAATTGCATTATACTAATAGCATATCCTTATCTTGATGTTCGTGTTAACAGGCTGGATGGATTTCATCCCTGACAAAACTCGGCTACGCCGACATTAAGGACCTTCCAATTCCACTGTTGGGGACTCACTGCATACTATCATGCTTTAAAGGCCCAGATTTTCATAAAAAGCTTTTGGATTTTGAGAAAGAGGTAATTTCCAACCACTCCTTGTCTGCTCTTTGTATAGCCTCAGCCAATGATTGGATCTCCCTTCTAGCAGTGGCAAGAAAAGATCTTCCTAAGCTTCTTTCCTCTCTAGATAATTTTCTTCTTTCTCTTTGCTTCATTGATTTCCAGGATCGTACGGACTTGGAGTTCTATTTTAATTCCCTCCCCACTATTGTTAATAGACTTTACCTCATTAACAATCTCCCGGCAGCCCCCTTAGAAATCAAACATAGTGAGAAAGTGGTTAACCCATTACTCGATCTTGATCTCCTTGACCCTGAAGAAAGAGAAGCCATTGCATCTCTAGTTATCTCAAATTTTGAGAAGGGCGAAAAATCCATCTCTAAAGTCTTCTCAGAAACTATTCCTCTTCTTCCGCCCAGACAGGTACAGCTTGATTCCATTTGTCTAGATAATAAACTATGGGATTTTGAGCTAATTAACCACTGCGCCCCTTTTTCTATCTCTGTTATAGCTCTCTTATGTAGCCTTGCCCCTGAAGTAGTAGATCAATGCCAAACTCTAGCTCTTCAAGCCAAACACCTACTTTCTTCCGACTTACCTTTTGATCTTCCCCAAGTTAAACTTTCAGATGTGGACTCGAACAAATGCCCCAACTAGAAGCTCATCGCTAGGACCAAAGGATTGGCACTCACAGACAAACTCAAAGACCATAAAAGATTCTTGAGAAGCTGCTGGAACACTTATAGACCTTTTGTCAAATGCCAATGCAGGAAATTGGATGCTAATTCTACTTGCTCGGCCTCGATCATATGGTTTGACCAACTACTCTGGAATTTTTTTCAAAATCTTCCTAAATTTTTCCAATTTTCTTCAGGACCAGCACAGATCTATGCCTTCATTGCCTGGGTGGCTGCCTTCCCTGTGGAGCTGCGCCATGCAGTCATTGTATATTATGCCTTTCATGAGCAACTAATTGAAGCAGTTAAAGGGTTGGTGGTCTACTCCCCTAGAACTCCTCTTCTTCCCAAAATTCAATCCACTCCCATTTCTCAAACCATTGAAAGCATCCTCAAGCCGATGAAAGGAAAGGAACCAATGAAGAGAATTACCAACACCCCTGGCATTTTTGCCTCTTAATCCACAAAAAGACCGCGGCAATTTTGGGGCTCAGACAATCTAGGTGACACTACCAAAACCTTGGAATACAACACCCAGGAAGAAGAGGTACGAACTTTATACACAAAAAGTAATGGCTTACAAACATTGGTAAAAAAACATAGAAAGAATGGTAGGTTTGTGCACTTGCTCTTCTGCAATAAATTCATGGATTTTATTCACCCTACCTCTTTCTTTAGTATAATTCTCACTCATTTTAGGATCCCAAGATCCTTATCATATTTTAAAATTGTCTTTGGGTGGAAGTACGCTAGAAGCATAGCTCACTATATGTATGAGCCAAGATCCACATTTACGGAGTTCATTAATGATAATGAGGAATGTGGATGTCTCTCACATAATAGGTTTGCGAATCACTTATTAGACTTTGGGAATATTGGAAAACATGTTTTATCTACTTCACCCAATGTATTCAGACACCCTCTGCTTAAAGAATTTATCAGTAAGGGTCTTAACCATATACCTTATGTTCCTGTCAATCCTAGCCCTGTGATAAAAGAGTTTTGCCTAGCATGGGATACAATATGCACCATTATGCATGTTTCTAGTAATTCGGAACACCATGATTTCATCAAACACTTGATCCTCGAACAGTTTCAGGAGACTTTTCCAAACTTTAGAAAGAATCAAACACCTTGGTTTTTAAATGAGGAGCTAATGAATGAACTAAATTATGTTATGCGATTCATATATATCTGTGGTATTGATAAGTCTGCACAAACTCCGATCTTCATTTGCAAGAAGTTAGCAAGGATCAAAGCAAAAACTAGACTTATGTCCGAAGAGTTTATCAGGGCACCTCTATCTGAACCAGAACTAATAGAAGAAGTTAATGGATTTTATGAAAGAATGAACATAGAAACACCTAAAACACCTACATTACCATACCTAATGGGGAACTATAAGCTTCACAAAAAAGAGTTTCGATGGATTACAAATGCACATAACTGTTTATTCTCAGAAATCACAGCCAGAATATCATCCATGCTGTCAGCTTTGAACACTGGATTTATTGAGATCACGGAACACTTGCATCTTAAATATAAAGTGTTTGTTCACACACAGACAAATTGTTATTGGTTAATCAATAATCAATTTGACTTCCTTATAAACCTACCTCCACAAATATTCTCTATATATTCTTTTGACATAAAAGCCTGCTATGAAGCCATTCCCCATGATGGAGATAATTGCTTGGTCATAGTTATGGAAGAAATATTGAGAATCATTTCATCTGCAGGTTACATGGGTTTCAAACGGGTAAAAAAGCAGATATACCTGACCAAAAAATACAAAGAAGTCACTTGGTCCTTTGATTATTTTAAAGGATTAAACCGGTTTGTGTTAGATCATTGTTACACTCAACTTGGGCAGGACATATACAAACAAAAGAAAGGCATACCAATGGGGTACTCGTGTTCCCCTATCTGGTGTAACTTATATTTGGCTTGGTTTGAACTAAGTTTCATTAAAAAACTCGCAAAATTGGGTGAATTAGAAATGATGGCTGCTTTTCTTTACTCATGGAGGTTTTTGACGATTTACTATTCATTAACAACAGGTTTGTGTTACAGTGTTTAAACCATAATAAACCCTTGTCCCATGAGGACCCCTTTACCATATATCCATTGGACATCATCAGTATGAAGCAAATATCTGATACACATAGTGCAAAATATGTAAACACAAGAATAGGATTGCTTCGACCATATATTGGAGACTTTACTTCATCTACATATTGGAAAAAGGACGGATTACCAATAAATAGTATCTCATTTATACATGCATCCGCTAATAGACCCAAAGCGATGGCAGCTAAAGTATGTGTATCACAAGTTATGACAATTGTATATAATGCCTCGCACCTATCTATTGCATATCAGGACATAGTACGTCTAATCGACATGTTTGAAAGAGATGGATTTTCTAAGCAGGTGGTCACAAACTATATTAACAAATTTTTGCAGAGCAATCAATTTCCTGGAGCACGATTTGACACTATTAAAATCATTAGAACACTTGGTAAGGGGATAGGTCCACTTAGTGGGCCTACCCCCCACTAAGTGTACCTTACCCCAGGGATGGGGAGACTATGGCGTGATGTGTGTCCAGATCAGACTTTACATATGAATACGGGTAATGATAAATGTACAAGGACATTGACAATATACACAAAAGATACGTTACATGTATATAATATCCTGTCAATTGTTTATTTTAATAGTTTACATTAGCTTAAACCTCTACTAAATGAGAGAATGTTTGATGTTTGATGTTTAATAGTTTACCATATTACCAGCCATCTCTTTGGAGACCCTCACAGAAGGATTAAGGCTTTTTCAACGAAATTGAAAACTTTAAGTAGTCACGTACGCATAAGCAATCTCCATCATACCTTAATTCATTTAATGTCATTCAACATGCAAAAATTCAGAGCTAAATGAGCGAATCACCATGCAAGAATTCTAAGTATAATCCAAGGGTGTAGCTTTCAATCCAAAGGTCATTGTAGTGAAGAAACAGTCAAAAAAACAATATTATGTGGGGAATTGAGTAGGTTTCAAAAAACCTCCTTGTGGACAATGTAACCAGATCCTTTGGGACAGGTAACTTTTGTTTAGAACAAGACTTATACCTTACTAGTAGGTCGACTGAATTCTAGAGTCCGAGAGCATATAGAGTTTAAACCCTATGTGTAACGTACCAATGCAAACTTCCTATATTAAACCAAGCTATCCATAGGTATAAACTAGTTCTCAATCCACCAAAAAGGTTCAATACTTGATAATTATATTTGCAAAAAGTGATATTGCTTCACAATGTTTTAACGCTTATGAAAAAAAGAATCATATACATTAGCTTTATAAAATATTCCAGGCATCTCATTGATATTTTTTTCAAAACAAACCATAATCAAATCCATTTGATGACATTATATTCATGCGAGAGATCAATTAATCCGCTTTTCATTGTTCATCTAGTACCCCCTGCGGTTAGTAAGCATTCACAAGAAACTGCAGATAGTTATCAGGCCATGCAATATGTTATGCATACTTAGAAGAAGAAGTCGTCTCTTGTATACAAATAGTTTCCACTATCATTTATCCATATATCCTATCTGAACACACAAAGTTCATATTTTGCTTAGATCCACAAAAATTGGGCAGCATCTCCTCTGTATTGTGATTAAATTTTCAAAAAAAACCAAAAACTTCCATCTCATGGAGAGACCCTCACAAGAGGATTAAGGTCAAAATTCTTAGTTCTTCAAAGGTCTATACAACTCATGAAATCTATTCAACCCATTGTATTGACATAATGAAACTCAAAATGTGCATGTATCATTTCTTAGCAACCATAATATGTTATTAATTGAATATCACTTTGTAATATTTACTCAAAATTGCATAATAAAGTTGTTAACTTGCGAGCCAAAAGCGGTTTCAAGTGAGTGTAATAACCCATAAAAAGTTATTTTGTAGCATTAAGTAGTACATAACCTCAATGGCAAGGCCAGTATATATCCTGTGTTTCGATGTTCCTCATCGACATACTCAAATATTATTCAGTAGTGGGTAACATAACCTTCCTGAATCCCAAAAACATCTTAGCTGAGGAACTCTTATCCTCCAATAGTGCATATATATAACATAACCAGATCATCAGCTGGTCCCAAAATAGCTAATAACATCACAAGTGGAACACCCTTCCCTCTCAAAGTGAGAAGTGCTTGCTTTCTTCACAACGATTATTAGATGAATCACGATCAAACACAGGCTTTCGTTCATGAGTACATGGATATTTACTCCAAAAGTCAAGTCCCTATAATATCTCAACACTATGACTCAAGGTTTGAAAGTTTACCAAATGCACCTAGCCAAATGAGAGTCTTTATGAGTGTCAAATTATTATGACATCCTGTAGCCCAACTTCTAAGTAGGTGTAAATGCACCTACCTCATATATATCCCGACGTGATCATCAAAATCACTTGTTGTAGAATTTCATATCGGAGCTGCAACAAGATGATTCCAGAATGTGCCATGCCACCTTTCACTTTAGATGCATCCATGCGCTTTGAAAGATTCTTGTATGTACATTGCACCTTCATATTAGCGTGCTCTGTGTGTGTGTGTGTGTGTGTGTGTGTGTGTGTGTGTGTGTGTGTGTGTGTGTGTGTGTGTGTGTGTGTGTGTGTGTGTGTGTGTGTGTGTGTGTGTGTGTGTGTGTGTGTGTGTGTGTGTGTGTGTGTGTGTGTGTGTGTGTGTGTGTGTGTGTGTGTGTGTGTGTGTGTGTGTGTGTGTTCTGAGTAACATCCCATGAGGATGTGATGGTGGGCTAATCAAGGATTACCTGGCTTCTATGCAGACAATGACCACAAAGGGGTGTACCGGTAGAGATGGAGAGAAATGAACGATGGGAAACCACAGCACTTCGCGTAAGAAAATCCCCAGGACAAGCCAGCCACAAGACAGTCTGAAGAGTTTCATGAACAAGGAGGAACCCACAAGGGTGAGGTTCCGTTTAGCGTAGCGAAGAGGAGCAGAAAAAATGGCCGTGCGGTATGGTACTCAGCGGTTATCGCAAATTGGAGCCAGATAAGGAAACAATAGGTTGGCTTAGAGGTGTTGCCAAGTGAGGAGGAGCATCAAAGGGGAGCATGCATAAAAGATCAGGGCTGGCAAAGGAAAGGATGAGCACGAACATGCCTATATTCATAGAAGAGGAGACCATGCGGCCTACGAGGTGTATGAGCAAAAAAAACCCAAAAGGGAGCCATCACTCCATGATCAGACCATTAAGGGTTTGTAGAAAGTTGTTACATTTTCTCAAAGCATGGGCCTACTCACGATGCTAGCCTTTATGAATCTGATCCAAGATTAAAGATACCCACACTCTAGTGACGATATGGTGAGCTTATATATACCACCACCTATCACTCATATGTGTATTCATGTGAGCCCATAGAACAAAGTTACACCAGCATAGAGTGGGTAATAAGTGTACCTCATGATGTGCAAAATCGACTAAGATGAGAAATACCGTGATTGCAATTAGTAAACCTAGCAGACTGGGCAAGTATAGCTTGTGTGAAGTATATGGGATTAGCATATTCATTCCAAGATTATTTCCTAATCCATCACAAAAAAGGTTGTCAACCTCTCATCATCCATAGGAAATTTAATGACCGTTCCATACAGTGTGGGGATAGACACGGTGGAATATCAAGTGTGTGCGCGAGAGGTACCCACTTATGATAACTGCATTTTAGTGTGTGTGTGTGTGTGTTGTGTGTGTGTGTGTGTGTGTGTGTGTGTGTGTGTGTGTGTGTGTGTGTGTGTGTGTGTGTGTGTGTGTGTGTGTGTGTGTGTGTGTGTGTGTGTGTGGCTACACAATCTATAGATACCTGGTAAATAGTTGACAAAGAAAAGTCTTTAAAATGCAATATAATAACGTCAATAGCATAGGATGCAGCACTGAAGATAGTCACATATCAAAATGTAAATCCAATCACATTACATTGATACCGGTTTAGCCGCACCGCCCTCTAGCACGGCTAAAGAAACTGAAGTCGCCCGAGTTTTCGAGATCAAAACCATAAAAATCAACCCATCTAGGAAGCCGGAGGTAAAGAAACAACAAAAAGAAAACCTTTTTTTGTATTATTATTGCCACCACCAACTCACGCGTGCAGAGGTAGGCTGCCGCCTCTCCTTTGGGCACCACACACTCCCTCTCATCTTTTCTTTTCCCCTCTCTCTCTTCCACTAAACCCCGCAGGGAGCATAAAACAAGCTGCCTCTTTTTCTTTTCTCCATGGCGGGCCGCCGTGCTTTTACAAAGTCTCCCCCTTTTGTCTTTCATTTTTTCCACACTATCTCTCTCTCTCTCTCTCTCTCTCTCTCTCTCTCTCTCTCTCTCTCTCTCTCTCTCTCTCTCTCTCTCCTCTCTCTCTCTCTCTCTCTCTCTCTCTCTCTCTCTCTCTCTCTCTCTCTCTCTCTCTCTCTCTCTCTCTCTCTCTCTCTCTCTCTCTCTCTCTCTCTCTCTCGTCCATACTCCTCTGGTGGCTGCCATTACACCCCTCCCTCTCCCCTCTTGTCCACACTCCCTAACCTCACCCCCCCTCCCTCTCTCCCCTCCTATTTTCCTTCCACAGGCGGGCCAGCATATAATATTCTCTCTCTTTCTCTCTTCCCTTACTCCCTCCCTCCCTCAATTTACTCTCTCTCACACAATCTCTCCTTCCCTCGATTTACTCTCTCTCTCGCTCTCTATGGAGACGGCCCATGCAGGCGCAAAATAATATCTCTCTCTCTCTCTCTCTCTCTCTCTCTCTCTCTCTCTCTCTCTCTCTCTCTCTCTCTCTCTCTCTCTCTCTCTCTCTCTCTCTCTCTCTCTCTCTCTCTCTCTCTCTCTCTCTCTCTCTCTCTCTCTCTCTCTCTCATAACCCAACACACCCCCTACTCTTACCCCATCCCGTTGACCACAAACCCGCTTCCCTCGCTTTCTGTTGGCCATGCGCTGCCCCGAGCCCAAAGCCTCTCTCTCTTTCTCTCTCGTGTTGTGTCGTCAAGCCCGCAAGCCGCCACATCACTTTCTCTCTCTCTCTCTCTCTCTCTCTCTCTCTCTCTCTCTCTCTCTCTCTCTCTCTCTCTCTCTCTCTCTCTCTCTCTCTCTCTCTCCTCTCTCTCTCTCTCTCTCTCTCTCTCTCTCTCTCTCTCTCTCTCTCTCTCTCTCTCTCTCTCTCTCTTCTGTGTGTGTGTGTGTGTGTTCAGCCTGAAGGCGCGCTACACCGAGGCCTCTCTCTCTCTCTCTTACCCACACGCACACAGCCACACACTCTCCTCTCCCTCTCCCCAGCACCGTCTCCCTCCCTCTCTCTCATTCTCGTTTTCTCTCTCAGTTTCCCTTCGTAGAAGCACCATTATATATATATATATATATATATATATATATATATATATATATAGCTATATACTCCCTCATTCCCACCCACACTCACACACACCCGCTTACACACCCACACACAACCCCGAGCCATACGCACACACAATCACAGCACTTGTTTTATATAAAAAACACTCACACATTACTCACGCACTCACATATATAGCACACATGCCTACATGCACAAACATAAAACACACCGAACACGCATACACGCATGCACTCACTAGAACAATCACACGCACGTCATATGCACTCACAAGGAAAAAGGAAAAAACAAGAATAACTCGACATCGACAAGGAGAAACACCAAAAGCATGAGGATTGGACACCAAAACAAGAAAATGCGTTGAAGGCGGGCCCCGGGCGGCACCGAAAGGTGGGACACATAGCATTTCGGCTTCATGCAACAAAGTACCAATTCTAGTAGCATTAAACCTCACATCGGCCACCTGAACCATCAACAAACCCTTGTAAATGCCCCAAACTCCACTATTCCCTAATAACCTAGCGAGTGGCTAGTGGATTGTAAAAAAACTCTCCCCATTCCACTCTTTCCTCTCTCTCTATCGCTACCTTCTCTCACTCTCTATCTCTCTTACTAGAGAGGCATCTAGACTCTCTACAGCCACCAGTGGATATTTGCAAGGACCATTAGGTATGGACCATCTCTCAAGCCTATATAAAGAGGTTTCCGCTAGGCACAAAGGAGGCACAAGTGAAGGAGGAACACACTAGCTCCATGCACTCTACATTTGTTAAGCACCACTAAGCACATAATGCACCTCCCAAGCTAGGGAGCTCATGCCATCATGTTTTGTTGCAAGCATGGGCATTTTAGCATTGGCAACATCACCCATTTTCCCCATTCTCCACCACACCATGGTTGAGTTACTACTCACGACCACTCCATGCACATAAGGCAGTCACTATTCCCCCGCAAGGCAGCATGAGCGCGCTAGGATTGAATGCACCCCAGACCGCTCTCAATGCTGGTGATTGACATCGTTGGTGGTTGCATCGTTTTGATGTTTTCCCTCAACTAACCTCCCTGTAACGTACTAACCTCCCGCTAACTCCAACTTCGCCATGCACCATATGGTGCTTGCATTCCATCATGCATCCCTAGTGCCAAGAGCCAGGTTTGTAACAGTCAAGACCATTATTTGTAAGTATCATCATCATCAATAAAAGTGTGGAATGTTGTCTTGATCTTTGGGGTCCATTCTCTGTTCTCCTTAGTTTTGTTTTCCCACATTCGCGGAATGTTTCATCTCTTGTATATCACTTTGCTTATGTTCCATCACGCGCGGCCTCTCCATTCAGTCGGTATGTTCCATTCCGACCTTGTCACATACCTCTCCTGTACACACACTCCTGACTGTTGACTAGGCATTCTCTACATGTGGACATTTGATGTATCACCATTTCATGTTGGTTACCTAGAGGGCATCTCACTTTTGCTACCCTAGGTCATGTATGTCTGCGTCCTAGCCGCACTTATGCTAGGTGGTGCCCCCTCTGTAGTTATAGGATTACGCCTACCTTGAGATGATGCTTGGGGATGTTCAGGCTATGTGTGGTGTAGAGGCCACCTCATATGGCATGTCATTTCCGGCTATCATTTTCTTGACGCCCCCATCGAGGATCCTTTCATGAAACCCTCCAGTTTACAAGATTGAAACCCCTAAACTTTTGTGGATGGATGAATGGTTAGTAGGGTTTGCTAACTGGACAACAGAAGAAGAAGAGCTCCAAGCACAACTAGAATAACTACACATCTCCATCGAAGCTTGAGTGCCAGGCGTAACGGTAATTGATTTGCAGTGGGAGAGTCAACCAACACGTCAGACTCAGTGGATATACATAGGCCGGGTGCCAAGGAGAAGAAGGAGGAAGTCAAGACCATGTCCGCAACCTACAACCAACCCGCAACAACAAGATGGAGGGAGCTCTACACAATAGAGAATCAACACTATTCTACTTTGAGAATCAGGTAACTCAAGTCACCAAGGTAATTATCACAGCCAGTTTTCAAGTCGCACCTGATGCTGCAGCACAGATAACGGAAGCACATGCTCACGCTCTCACTAGAGAGACTAGGTATCTACTAATCTTGTTTCAGGAAAGAGCACCACCCTCTCCCACAAGCTTGGATAGTGACTAAGCACTTATAAGCTTCACATGAATCAATACAACTTACCTCAAGGCAGATCACACATTCCGATACGAGTATGCTCAATCAAGGTAATACTGGACTGGAAGACTCACTACCAGCACGTCATCAACACCATGCTGGGTGGGGAGTGCTTCTTTGAGATTCTGGCATCAGATCAGCCATTTGTCTTACCTTTGGTACAAGGCAATGTACCGTTTGAGATTTTAATATATGTTCTAGTATAAAAAGGGTATACACACCCCCTTGTAAATTAAAAAATAAACTTTTGATTGCAAGCTAAGCAGTGTGTCTTTCTAGCTCTCTCTCTCTCAGTAATCATGGCAAGTGTAGCATTTCCAACATTTAAAGGAAAGAAGGGGGAGGATTTGGTAACAGATTTCCTAGATGACTTTGAAGTAGAATGTGTAGTAAGCAACAAAGATACAGATGAATCCTGGGTTAGAATCTTTAAGCATCTCATGAAGCTAGAAGCTAGGTCGTGGTACAACGCACTTCCACAAGCAACTAAGGATGACTGGGAGCCCTTAAAAACTTCTTTTAAGAGGCGCTTTGGGGGAGGTACCACTTCAAAGAAGCTATGGGACAAGTTGAGAGACTTGAAGCAGGAGGGTCTTTTAGAGTATGCCACCTATGAGTCCAAGTTTGTGGATTTGTGGGAACGGTGGGTTGAGTCACTGGCAAGAGGGGAAGTTGCACATGATTTCTTGAAAAAGGACTGGTTCACGCATGGCTTATGGGTGCTTCTCAAGGAGAAGGTGAAGGGTAGATTCTCGGCTACATACGAGTTAGCCGTTGAGATTGCTCGCCTTAAGGACAAGAAGCTGCGGATGAAAGCCAAAGAAACCGAGTCAATAGAAGCAGGAACATCATATCGACCAACAACCACAACAACCACCATTCCTCCACCACCACCAGCTCCTGGGGTAAGAAATGACCAACAAAATATGTTGGCCCACATTATTGACAACTGCAAAATTTGTATGTCCACTTGATATAGCAAGGAAGGAATCAAGAAAGAGATCAAGACTCGGGAAGAGCACGACAACAAAACAGGGAGTATCACTACTACAACTGCGGCGAAAATGTTCACGGTATGTACTATTATCCCAAACCGTGACAAAACTATAATAGAGGAGGTAGGAGAAACCAATTGTCACCCCCTAGAGAGAGAACACCCCCACCCCGAGCACCAGCCCCACCAACACAAATTCTACGTCCACCCCAGGCACCACCACAAGCACCCATTCCACCGGCACCACCACCTGATCACTTTGTAAACATCATAAGGTTAGAAGAGAAAGGAAAGGCCGTAGTAGTGGATCCACCCAGAGTAAAGGAGAGGGATAAGGGTAAGGAGAAGGTAACCTTTGTAGAACCATTTGAAGCCATGATTGTAAAGAGATCTAGGAGAGAGAAAGCTACACAATCTGATGATGAGAGAAGCATGAAAGGAGAGACTAAGAGGCCGTCAAGGCCATGATGGAAAATAGGCATCACCGACTTCCAGTTAGGGAAAATTTCTAGGCCCTATGATCTAACATTGGATGTGGCAGAGCAAGGACCAGAGATTACATGGTCCCACAGCCGCTACATCTTGCACCAAAGTTAAGGTGGCAATGGTCCAAAATGGTAAGTACAAGGCACTCCAAAGCAAAGGTAGCCGAAGCAATTTCGGGTTGCAACATGGATGACATCCTTCCAATTGTCGATGTCAACATAAAGGGTAAGAGGGTTGGAAACACCTACATTGATGGAGGTGCACAAATTTGTGTGATGAGTGAAGCTATGATGCTTTGGCTAGGGCTCAAGGTTGACAGGCCTTCTCCATGCAAGGCAAAGATGGCAAACAACGCAAAAGTAAAATGTGCATGTGTGATAACTGCTGTGAAGATAAAAGCTTTCAACACTAAGGTAGAAGTAGATGTTTTTGTGATGCCTACTAAGGGGGAGGGCTATCCATTAATCTTGGGAAGTCCATGGTTGATGGCCATGAAGGCAAAGCAGGACTGGGGCACTCGCCTTCTATGCATGACTGGTAAGAAAGAGGAGACAATCTACTACGACATGAAGACTAGCAAGCAGAAGCAAATGGACCTAGAGACATCAGCAGATGAAACCACTACTGAGTCTTCCACTTATGATGAGGAGACCACATCCACCGACGAAAGTGACAGTTCCATCGATGTGATGGGTACCATCATGAAGGATCTACAAAGGGTAAGCACAACAGGTGACCCATTGCCAGAAGGGCAAAGCAACAAAAAGGAAAGTAAATCACCTGGCCTAGGAGAAAGTAGGTTGAAGAGTATGATGTCTAAACGTTGATGGGATTTCTTGACCTTTTCATTGAAAACTATGAAAGAATCACAGGTATACAGTAGTGGAACATCATATTAAGCTGAAAGAAGGGGCAAAACCAGTTGTGCAAAAGCTACGACGGCTGGGGGGTCATACAAGAAAATGCACTCCTTACAGAGGTAAGGAAGCAACTAGAAGTAGGGTTCATCTATCCTGTAGAAAACTCAGAGTGGATGTCACCCGTAGTAGTGACGCCTAAGAAGAATGGTAAGTGGAAGGTCTACGTTGACTACAAACGAGTCTTACCAAATGGCGAGCAAATATATTCGAGCAAGGAAAAAAACGAGCGACTTTCTTTCAAACATAGAGCTATGTGTGGGTGTGTGTTTCACACACACCCACACACACACACACACACACACACACAAAGTATGATTGGATAAGAGGGCCAATTGCAAGCTGGAGTTTTTGAACTATTATGCCTTGCTACAAAGAAAGAAAAAGTGGGGGAGAGACAAAGTGTGCATGGCTTGAGATCACACACATTGAGGAGAGAGACATGAAGTGAGATATAAAAGAGATGGTGATACGACAAATTCCATAGGCACACATGCTATCATGTCATCAACATACATAAAAGAACCACGTCAAGTATACATGAACCCTTACTTGATTGTAAGTACGTAGTGACACCTCAGAACAATAGAAAACTCTATGCTATATCCACAAAGCACCTTGCAGCCAACATTTTTTGACGCATAGTCTCGATCCATTCCAAAACAAGAGTAAAAGCATGCCTATGGAAATTGTATAAAACATAAGCAAATTCCTATCCAATCTAAGGAAAAACTTGTCAAGGTAGAAGGTCTTCCATGTAGAGACATTGAAGTGAAGTATGCTTTGCATATTAACTGTGCACTAGCTGCAAAGAATTTGATTGACATTTTAGAAGATAGGGCTATTACAGTCAAAGGTCTAGCCTAATCAGTGTGAGTGTCTAAGTGGATGCATAAAGACCCAAGTTCAACATAAAGTGTTAGTGTGAATGTTTAAGTCGGTGCATAAGAGCTAGTAGCTTGATCATTGTGAGTGTTTAAGTGGGTGCATAAAGACCCAAGTTCAACTCTATAGGCATAATCTAAAGGAGAAACATGCAGAATGTGCTCCCAAAAACCTGACATGCTAATATTTGCAACACTAAAAAGGTAACATCATAGAAAATGGCATACTAATTTTGGAGAGAGAGAAAGAGATTAACACTTGTACAAAAGTTTCCAAGAGACCTCAATGTTTCATTTAAGGAGTCTTCAACTCAAGACTATGTATTCAAGAGGGAATTGGATAACAAATTTGCCGCACTTGAGTGATACAAAAGATATTTAGTTGTCCTTTTCTATTCTTCAAACACAAACATGTGAGAAGAGAAGTTTTAATGACATAGAAACTCCATAGGAACAATCCCAAGAGACTCAGAAGATCTATATCACAAGAAAGAAACTCAGGAGATACCGTATATACTTGGCTGATACACATGTTACTATAGTTTCCTCTTCTCTCTCTCTCTCTCTCTCTCTCTCTCTCTCTCTCTCTCTCTCTCTCTCTCTCTCTCTCTCTCTCTCTCTCTCTCTCTCTCTCTCTCTCTCTCTCTCTCTCTCTCACGCACACACACACACACACGCATGAGAAATTAAGAAGTTGATGTAGTAGAAACAATTCCAAAGGTCTATTTGAACAGACCTTAAAGATCTACCCAAAGATTTGTGAGCTCTCCCAAGAGTAGTAGGAATACTCGAGTCAAGAGACTAAGGATCTATTGAAGAGTTGTGAAGACTTTCTATTCAAGAGGGAATTTGAATAAAAATAATACCTCTCTCTCTCTCTCTCTCTCTCTCTCTCTCTCTCTCTCTCTCTCTCTCTCTCTCTCTCTCTCTCTCTCTCTCTCTCTCTGCACATCATGAGAAGAGAAGTTTTTATGTTGGAGGAACAATCCCAAGAGACCCGAAAGATATATTAAAGAACCTGAACTCAAGATATGTAATGCAAGAGGAAATTTAGATAGCAATCGATTACACTTGGGTGATACAAACGTTACTCCAGTTTCCTTGTTAATTTCTTCAGGCGAAGAGGCATGCCCAATACATATGAGAAAAGGTTTTAACACCCAAGGAAAAATCAAATCCGAAGAGATAACAAAATCATAATAATTAAGTAAGCTTGTGAGGTTGAGTTACTATCTGTAGCCATCCGCGCCGGCGCGGATCGCTACATGCAATTCAATTACTATCAAATCAAGTAAGTTTCTAAGGGTTCAGGTACTATTTGTAGCCATCCTCGGCGGCACGGATGGCTACATGCGGTTCAAAGGTAGATAAATCTCTCTCTCTCTCTCTCTCTCTCTCTCTCTCTCTCTCTCTCTCTCTCTCTCTCTCTCTCTCTCTCTCTCTCTCTCTCTCTCTCTCTCTCTCTCTCTCTCTCTCTCTCTCTCTCTCTCTCTCTCTCTCTCTCTCTCTCTCTCTCTCTCTCTCTCTCTCTCTCTCTCTCTCTCTCTCTCTCTCTCTCTGCGCTAAGAATGTGGTCACAAAATCATTGAGCATGGAAGCACGAAGGGATGCAGCTGTGATGTTCTTACCTGCTGTGATGTATATGCACACGTGACGGCCAAGCGACTCACTAACCTTCCAATACGCACCATCTCTAACCTGCTTCTGCTTCACCTGCAACTCTTATATGGTGGTTACTGCTGCTGCCTTTAATACCTCGCTCCTTCCAATTAATACCATAGCTACTGTCTCTTAGCTCTCTCGGCTCTCTCTCTCTCTCTGTGATGTATATGCACATGCGATGGTCAAGCGACTCAATCGCCTTTCAATACGGGTTACTACTGTTGCTTTTAATACCTCGCTCCTTTCAATTAATACCATAGCTACACACAGTCTCTCTCACCACAAACACACATGATTGCACGAATATAACTGATCATCAGATTGAGTCCTGCAAGTATATTCTAAGAATCACACTAAAGCCAATATCTACTAGATGCTCCGCAAGACAGAAACGCAATTGCCTATGGCCATCCACGCCGGCGTGGATGGCTACAAGCAGTTTCATGGGGAGATCAGGGAAACCACTCATAAGATTTGTTTGTGTTCCTCTATTAGCTATGAAAGTATCTACTGAGGTTGTAGCTGGGCTGGATCAGATCAGGCCTTGTGTGGGAGTCAAGAGTTCATTGCTGAGGTGTTTATGGTATAACGCAGCAAGTTCTTGGCCCACAACTACTGCAATATTTTTGGACGACCACCCAGTCTCATGATCAATGATCACTCAATCTCCTGCACGTTATCAAGTTGAGTGGTGCGCTTAGCCATGAAACTAGCCGATGAATATGATAGAAGAAGAATCTTGCTTAACATATTGGAAGAGACTGTATCTATTGCATGCTGACAGACGTCTAGGCAAAGGAGGGGTATACATTGAGGAAGTAGGGTGCATTGTGTTAAGCAAGGATCTGGAGAAGGTGCACCCAATCAATGGCCTTTGCGCAAGCCTGCCCCAAAATCTCCTCGTTCTAGACGGCGATTATATTGGTCTGATCAAGAGCTCGGCCACCGCTACAAACACATTCTGGTGGACATCAAACTTCCATGCCCATGCACAGAATAGGTTCTTGCTTTAGAATGGTAAGACTGGTGAATAATCCAAGGTTGACAGAGTTCCAGATCATTACTTCCAATTAACTGTGCCCAAGCTTCTCTATTAGGCAACGGTCGCATCTCCATGTTTGCCAAATTAGGGAGATTTAAAAAATCCCTTAAACACTACGACACCGTTCCTGCAGGTTGTTAATTTTTTTTGGAGATTAACCATTAGAGACGATGTTCGCATCTCCACTCATTCAAACAGTCTGCGTCGCCGCGGGTTGTTACAAGGAATTTTTTCCATGAATTGTGGAGATGGAAAGGCTTAGACAAAATAATGTGGAAAATTTTGGTTGCAACATTAAAAGAAAGTGACTTTTTTTTAATTATATCTTTTTTGAAAGGCATGATTCAATGTTTTGGGCCTTCTTAGACCTGGCAAGAAGTTGAATCTTTTGTCACTAATTGCAAGCTATTGGGCAAGGCTAATAAGAGGCACATGTAATTTGTCACAAAGGCTCTTGCCTTGAAATAGAAACCCGCATTTCTTTATGTGGTTGTCCATCACATTCAGACCAAGCCTATGATCTCTAGAAATGAAAGCCCCGTCCCAATGAGTGTATTGGGGGGTTGGAGGGAGCCCCTCACTCTCATAAGAAAAAAGGGATCCATCCGTTATACTAAGATGATCCACCGCTTGCAATATTTCTCCAATCCTATTTTAAGCAGCTTTGACGTGCAACAACCTGTCGTGTGATGTTTCTGAAATACAATTTTGGATTGGGGCACCCGTTTGGAGGGACTAGAGCACCTCTTTTATCCCCCTCCATGTTTTATAACCACTAGGTGAGACCGAGACTCCCCATGCTTATGTTGCTTCAAACCCCTCTAGCCGCTTGTAAGGAGGTACATCACTCCTATTACTTACAAAGATAACCTCAAAGTCTCAATGAAATGATATGGTTAACTCTTCAAACACTTCAAAGAATGATTTGGATCATATTCAGCTTCATTAAATGTATACTATCTCTAAGATACTTCACTTTGTCTTTGAGTTATGTATAATCTGTCAATATTACAAAATCAAAGAAAACAAGGTGAGATAGAGCTTTGAGTAAACCTCATCACTCAAAAATAAATCTTACAAGCTCACTCACAAGTTCCTTCATTCAATGATGTGTCTAGCTTAAATTCATTTCTAGAACTACTTAATGCAATGCAATCTGTCTTTCCACATCCTCAAATCAACTTTTTCCTTGAACATGTATATGGTAAGTAGCTAATGAGTAGGTATAAGTTGTCAAAAAACTATATATGGTTCTATTAACAAATACTCCAATTAATCAAAGACATTGTTGGCTCAATGATGTTAGTTTGGATAGTAGCCTATATCTTGCTCGGTCTTTGGATTGCTCGAAAAAAGTTGCTCGGTGTTTGGATTTCCCCACTACAAACCACTAAATGCAGCTACAAAGAGAGACCACTTTCCTCTCCCTTTCTTGGATGAAATTCTGAATGAAGTGGCTGGTTTTGAATGATACACTATGTGTGATGGTTATTTCGGGTATTTTTAAATACGCATAGCCTTGGAAGATCAGCTAAAAACCACTTTCATTACGCCATGGGGTTGTTTTGCATACAGAGGTATGACATTTGGTCTCACAAATGCACCTGCCACATTCCAAAGATATGTCACATATGTCTTTCAACCATTCTTCGGAACATCCATAAGAGTGTTCATTGATGATTTTTGTATATATAGCCCTAGCATTTCACACTTAGAAAAGGTAACTGAGGGTTTGGCAAGGTTGCAAAGCCTAGTGGGCAATTAAATGTAGACAAGTGCCACATTGGGGAAAGTAGAGTCATTCTTTTAGGGCATGAAGTTTCATCGAAAGGTATCAACGCCGATCCAAGTAAGGTGTCCGCACTCATAGCCCTACCTTCACCAACAACCGCACATCAACTGGTCTCTTTTTTACAAAAAGTGAGGTACTTGAGTAGATTCATATATCTACTATCACAACTTGTTCTACAACTGCAACAACTCACACAACGATCAACTTTCACTTGAGACGAGGAGAGCGAATATCACTACAACAAGGTAAAAGAGGTCCTAGCCACCCTACCAACTATCTCACCACTTAAGTGGGATGAGAAATTCTATGTCACCTCAAGTGTGGGTGATGACTCCTTGGGGGCTGTGCTACTCGAGAAGGATACAACAACATCTTTCATGAGGCCAATTTACTTCTCCAGTCAAATGATGATAGCAGCAGAGAAAGGTTTCACCCATGTGGAACACCTAGTCCTAGCTCTTAGATTTGCAACTACAAAGTTTAGGTCATATTTGTTGCCTAGGCAAGTTGTGATTTTAACCATGGATGAGATGTTTCCTTATGTTGTTCAACACATGGATGTTTCTGCTAGGATTACGAAATGGCTAGTTTGTCTGCAAGAGTTTGACTACACGGTACAGGTAGAAAGCACGACAAGGGCAAGCTTGGGGGGACCCATGACCTACCAAAACTTTGAGAAAGAAGGTAAAGCAATTTAAAGGGGAAGGAATTCAATCACTTCCAGAGACACCGGTGGTAGAAAGAGCACACTCTCTCTACTTTGATGCAGCCTACAAGCGAGCATCCAACAAAGCAGCTGTAGGCATAGTGGTCTTTGATGACAAAGGTATCAAGGTATTTTTTCTTGGCCATTTGTTAGAATCACATTCTAACAATGAAGCTGAGTATGCAGCACTGACCAAGGGATTAAAATGGTGCATTTCACAAGGGGTAAGGTGCCTTAATGTATTTGGGGATGCCCTACTTTTGGTAAGGCAAGAAAATGGAGTATGGACATGTAAGAATCCTAGCTTGAGGACTCACTTAAGCTGTGTAAAAACTTTGTTGGGTAAGTTTGAAGCAGTTCAACTACACCACATCCCAAGGGCTCAAAACCATGAATCCAATGCCGTAGCAAGCGAAAGACTGTAGGAAGTGGTGGTTGGGGCTATAAAGCTAAATCTCCCTCTATTTCAAGGTAGTGACGCCTTACCTCACATCATGCATTTTTTGGAAACAGGGGAATGTTCATTGGATTTAACAAAAGGACAAAAGCAATGGCTTACCCGGAAGGCCACAAGGTATCGGCTTATCAATGACGGTTTGTATGGTAAGGGTAAGGACCAAATACTCAGGAAGGTCCCTCTCTCTAATGAAATTACGGGGGTAACTGCCAATTGTCATGATGGTGTTTATGGTGGTCACTTTGCCCTAGAAATAACGAGTAGGAAAATCTTGCAAGCTGGTTTTGTATGGCCTAGCCTCAACCGTGATATACACCACTGGTGTAAGACATGTAAGTTATGTCAAAAGGCCGGCACCAGGTCACTCATGCCTGAACCACAGACACCTATCCTTTCATATGGACCATTTGAAAAATGGGGTATAGATTCCATAGGACCATTGCCTAGGGCCAACTCACGAAAGTTCTACATCATCATGGGAGCCGACTATATGACTAGATGGGCGGAAGCTACAGCCACAACTAGGATCATAGATGTAGAGCTAAATTTTTTTATAAGCACATATGTTGCAGGTTTGGCACACCATTAGAAATCATCTCTAATAGAGGGCCAGGTTTCAGAGCAGACTTGGTAGGAGAGTTAATGTAAAAACTTGGCATTACAAGGAGGCACTCCTCACCATATTACCCTCAATGTAATGGCCTAGTTGAGAAAGTGAATGGAATGGTTTGTAAAATTATCACCAAGCAGGTTAACAATCATCCTGGAGATTGGGATAAGTATCTACTCCCACCTTTGTGGGCCTACAGAACCACATTCCGTACATCTTTGGGGTTCACCCCATATCATTTGGTATTTGGCAAGGAGGCAATCTTATCTATTGAGGTGCAACTAGCAAGTCTCAGGGTGATGGCAATCCAGCTTCAAGTCGCAGGAGGCAATCTTATCTATTGAGGTGCAACTAGCAAGTCTCAGAGTGATGGCAAGCCAGCTTCAACGGCCCAACATGCATTTGAGAGATCACATCCTCGACTTGGAAAGACTACAACTGGACAGAGAAGAATCAATCAATTATTATGCGGCACAGGTAGAGCACAAATGGCTTAGTCTCAACCAGCATCTTTGGCGCAAAGATTTAAAGAAAGTCATGTTGGTGCTCCGCTACGATGATTGCTTCGACACACGCAAAGATAAGAAGCTCCTACTCCGATGGGAAGAGGGCCCTTTAATCATTAGGACAAAGTATGCCAATGGGAGTTACCAGCTTATGGAAGCTGATGGAAAGCTTCATAAGACCAGAGTAAATGGTTGGCGGCTCAAACCTTATTTTCTATGATTTGATCAGACTCCACCTATAGACATTCCTGATGAGGATACACCATCAACCTCCACCTCCGATGACAGTGATCAAACAAAATGAGTTAGAGACATAAATGCCCTAACCTTAGGGGGAGGGCTAATGATACAGGTTTAGCCACACCCCCCTCTAGCACGGCTAAAGAAACTGAAGTCGGCCGAGTTTTTGAGATCAAAATCTTAAAAATCAACCCATCCACGAAGCCGGAGGTAAAGAAACAACAAAACAAAATGTTTTTTTGTATTATTATTGCCGCCACCAACTCGCGCGCGTGAAGTAGGCCGTCGAGCCTCCTTTGGGCACCACACACTCCCTCTCATATTTTATTTTCCCTCTCTCTCTTCCACCAAACCCCGCAGGGCGCATAAAACAAGCTGCCTCTTTTTCTTTCTCCATGGCAGGCCGCCGTGTTTTTACAAAGTCTCCCTCTCTCTCTTTCACTATTTTCCACACTATCTCTCTCTCTCTCTTACCTCTCTCGCTCGTCCATACTCCTCTAGCGAGCCGCCATACCTCACCCCTCCCTCTCCCCTCTCGTCCACACTCCCTCAACCTTACTCCCCCCTCCCTCTCTCCCCTCCTGTTTTCCTTCCACCGGCGGGCAGGCATATAATATTCTCTCTCTTTCTCTCTTCCCTTACTCCCTCCCCTGATTTACTCTCTCTCACACACACAATCTCTCCCTCCCTCAATTTATACTCTCTCTCACTCTCTGTGGAGACGGCCCATGCAGGCGCAAAATAATATTCCCTCTCCCTCTCTCATAACCCAACACCCCCTACCCTTACCCCACTTCGTTGACCACAAACCCCCTTCCCTCGCTCTCTGTCGGCCATGCGTTGGCCCGAGCCCAAAGCCTCTCTCTCTTTCTCTCTCGTGTTGTGTCGTCAAGCTCACAAGCCGCCACATCACTCTCTCTCTCTCTCTCTCTCTCTCTCTCTCTCTCTCTCTCTCTCTCTCTGTGTGTGTGTGTGTGTGTGTGTGTGTGTGTGTGTGTGTGTGTGTGTGTGTGTGTGTGTTCAGTCTGAAGGCGTGCTGCACTGAGGCCTCTCTCTCTCTCTCTTACCCACACACACACACACACAGCCACACACTCTCCTCTCCCTCTCCCCCAGCACCCTCTCGCTCATTATCGTTTTCTCTCTCAGTTTCCCTTCGTAGAAGCACCATTATATATATATATATATATATATATATATATATACTCCCTCGTTCCCACCCACACTCATTCACACTCACACACACCCGCTTACACACACACAACCCCGAGCCATACGCACACACAATCACAGCACTTGTTTTATATAAAAAACACTCACACATTACTCACGCACTCACATATATAGCACACACGCCTACACACACGAAGATAAAACACACCGAACATGCATACGCGCACACACTCACTAGAACATTCACATGCACGTCATACGCACTCACAAGGAAAAAAGAAAAAGCAAGAAGAACTCGACATCGACAAGGACAAACACCAAAAGCACGAGGAACCGACACCAAACCAAGAAAAGGCGCTGAAGGAGGGCCCTGGGCGGCACCAAAAGGAGGGACACATAGCATTTCGGCTTCATGCAACAAAGTACCAATTCTAGCAACATTAAACCTCACGCCGGCCACCTGAACCATCAACAAAACCCTTGTAAATGCCCCAAACTCCACCTTTCCCTAACAACTTAGCCAGTGGCTAGTGGATTGTAAAAAAGCTCTCCCCATCCCACTCTTTCCTCTCTCTCTCTATCTCTACCTTCTCTGACTCTCTATCTCTCTTACTAGAGAGGCATCTAGACTCTCTACAACGACCAGTGGATATTTTCAAGGACCATTAGGTAAGGACCACCTCTCAAGCCTATATAAAGAGGTTTCCGCTAGGCACAAAGGAGGCAAAAGTGAAGGAGGAACACACTAGCTCCATGCACTCTACATTTGTTAAGCACCACTAAGCACATAATGCACCTTCCAAGCTAGGGAGCTCATGGCATCATGTTTTGTTGCAAGCATGGGCATTTTAGCATTGGCAACATCACCAATTTTCCCCATTCTCCACCACACCATGGTTGAGTTACTAGCCACGACCACTCCATGCACATAAGGCAGTCACTATTCCCCCGCAAGGCAGCATGAGCGCGCTAGGATTGAATGCACTGACTCCATGCTACCTCAGGCCACTCTCGATGCTGGTGATTGACATCGTCGGTGGTTGCATCGTTTTGATGTTTTCCCTCAACTAACCTCCTGCTAACGTACTAACTCCCGCTAACTCCAACTTCGCCATGCACCATATGGTGCTCGCATTCCATCATGCATCCCTAGTGCCAAGAGCCAGGTTTGTAACAGTCAAGACCACCATTTGTAAGTATCATCATCACCAATAAAAGTGTGCAATGTTGTCTTGATCTTTGGGGTCCATTCTCTGTTCTCCTTAGTTTTGTTTTCCCACATTCGCGGAATGTTTCATCTCTTGTATATCACTTTGCTTATGTTCCATTACGTGCGGCCTCTCCATTCAGTCGGTATGTTCCATTCCGACCTTGTCACATACCTCTCTCGTACACACACTCCTGACTGTTGACTAGGCATTTTCTACATGTGGACGTTTGATGTGTATCACCATTTCATGTTGGTTACCTAGAGGGCATCTCACTTTTGCTACCCTAGGTCATGTATGTTTGCGTCCTAGCGTCACTTATGCTATGTGATGGCCCCTCTCTAGTTATAGGATTACTCCTACCTTAAGACGATGCTTGGGGATGTTCAGGCTATGTGTAATATAGAGGCCACCCTATATGGCATGTCATTTCTGGCTATCAACAGCACTACTACAAACGGTCTCGTGCTGCTTTGTAGGCACAAGGTGAAAGATACAAATATGCATACATATTAGAGGTTTTGCCAAACTTACAAACAATGTTAACAACTATTATGTCAGTAAGAGGACTGAGAAGTATACTAAATGTGGGTTTCAGTGCCTAGAAATGGAGCTGTTGGCTACAAACTGAGTTGTAAATGATGCTTCCAAAATGTGATTTATAAGCCACATTTTTAGTATTGGACTTTCTCTCCATGCATGTCTTTACGGCTCATCAATTGGAGCTACGATTAAGAATATATGGCAGGTTGAAGCTGGGATTGATTGCAGATCTATACCCGATTGGGCAGCTACTGATGAAGGGTCAAAATTGATATGAATGCATGGGGCTGAAGTGCTCACTTTGTGGAGCATGTTGGTCTTTTCAGATCGGCAATCGGAGTTTCGGTTAAGAAGACATTGCAGTTTGAAGCTGGGAGTGATTGCAAATCTGTACCGGATATTGATGAAGGGTCAAAGTTGATATGAATGCATGGGGCTGAAGTGCTCACTTTGGGGAGCATGTCAGTCTTTCCAGATCAGCAATCAGATTTTCTGTTGTCAAGATATTGCCAGTTTAAGTTTCCAAAGGGCCAGCTCTGTACCAATTTAATCGCCTCGGTCAATGCACCATTTGGGAGTTTTTGAGCTTTAGCCAGGTTCTAGACTATTGTGCACTTAATAGATCCCCGTGAGTGTTCAGGACATCCAGGATTTTCCCCACAAAGGCAAGGCCAGAAGCTCTGATGTGTTTTCAACAAATGCGAAGTGAGGGTCTCTCTGTAGATGCAAGCATGTGACTTTACGCAAGAAACTGTATGGCTGACAAAATTCACAATGAAATTGTGGTTTTGCGGCTGCTAGACATCGTGCATGGCACTACCTTGGTTGATGTGCATGCCAAATGTGGTGGCTTTATGAGTCAAAAGGCCAAAGGCTGCCCAAGGCAAGGGGCCTTAGGGCCGCCCAAAGAAAAAAAAAAAGAGAATCGGCCGCCCAAGGCAAGGGGCCTAAGGGCCGCCCACAGAAAAAAAGGAGAATTGGCCGCTCGTTTGAGAATAACACACACCATGTGTGTGAATGGGGAGAAAAAATGAAGGAGAGCATGGTGAGGGCAGCATAGGCAGCAAGGAAGGAGACAAATGAGCTTGCATTGGGCTCTACGGTGCTCGGACGCGCACGACCATGAAGCAAAAAGCCCTAGAGAGGTCACTGCGTAGAGCTTTGGTGCCATTGCCGACAAGTTTGGCATTGCTCTAGAGTTGGCATGCCACATCAACAGGGGCAGTTTTTTATGCTCCCTAGCAATGACAGCGCCGTCGTTGCTTAGGGAGGGGAGTATATTTATAAAGAGTTCTTGTAGACATTCAGGGGAGGGGAAAAAAATAGGAGGAGGAATGTGAGGAGGAGAGGTGGATATAAAACGTGAAGGGCTCTCTCTCTCTCTCTCTCTCTCTCTCTCTCTCTCTCTCTCTCTCTCTCTCTCTCTCTCTCTCTCTCTCTCTCTCTCCCCCCCCCCCTGTGTGTGTGTGTGTGTGTGTGTGTGTGTGTGTGTGTGTGTGTGTGTGTGTGTGTGTGTGGACCTTGAAGCAACAAAGGAGGAGGTCGTGGTCAAGCAGTGGACGAGAGCTTGACTCCATACTCTCTCTCTCTCTCTCTCTCTCTCTCTCTCTCTCTCTCTCTCTCTCTCTCTCTCTCTCTCTCTCTCTCTCTCTCTCTCTCTCTCTCTCTCTCTCTCTCTCTCTCTCTCTCTCTCTCTCTCTCTCTCTCTCTCGGCCTTGAAGCCACAAACGAGGAGATTGTGAGGAAGCAGTGGACGGGAGCTTGGCTCCATACTCTCTCTCTCTCTCTCTCTCTCTCTCTCTCTCTCTCTCTCTCTCTCTCTCTCTCTCTCTCTCTCTCTCTCTCTCTCTCTCTCTCTCTCTCTCTCTCTCTCTCTCTCTCTCTCTCTCTCTCTCTCTCTCTCTCTCTCTCAGAGGAGAGAGGAGGCATACAGGAGGTAAGATGTACGAAGAGAGAAGCTTGAACCTCGAGCTTGGTGGAGTTGAAGGGAAGGAGAGGCACTGCAAGGGAGGTGAAGAAAAGGTCTCAGCCTCAATCTCTCTCTTTCTCTCTCTCGATTAAGTAAAGCAAAAGGTAGAAGCTCTTTCTCGGACATAGCTTTGGCAAAGGAGGAGATTGGAGTGGAAACAGAAGGTTGACAAGGAAAAGGGGATTAGGAGATACGAGGGCAACAAGCAGAGAGTTTACCTGGCAATTACATTTTTCTGTCATCGGATTGGGATTTTTTGATTAGGGGTTTGCAAATCAATGGGCATACCATGGATGGCGTATGCAATTGATTTCTAATGGGGGATCAAAAATTGGAAGCAAATACTTTTCGCCAGCATCAATCAATGGTCGATATCTTCTTTCAATTTTAACCATAAATTGTGTTCTCAATCATGTTTGTCTCTCTACAACACTCTTGATTACCCTCAAATTTTCCATATCCGCACCGGATTCCCTTGCTTTGAGGCTGCACTGACTGTCCATCTACAGCTAGCCGTTTGTGCGCGTATGTCGCATGTGTCAATGCAAGGAACTTGCCGATACACCGTGTGCGAGCAACAAATAGCTCCAAGCACACAACAAGCCTAAACTAGTAAGCTCAAAGATGGCGTTGGTGTGTCACTCACCGCTCTACGCTTCCTGTCGTGGAGGATTCCTCACCGCGAAGAAGAGGGAGACGCTGCTATGCCATGCTCAACCGCCTTACCGCCGTCGTGCCACCGCAATGCTCGATCGCTCTCTCTCTCTCTCTCTATCTCTCTCTCTCTCTCTCTCTCTCTCTCTCTCTCTCTCTCTCTCTCTCTCTCTCTCTCTCTCTCTCTCTCTCTCTCTCTCACACACACACACACACACACACACACACACACACACACACACAAGGAGATGAAGAAGAAGAAGATGGAGATGGAGCAAGAGCACTCTTCAATTGCACAAATGAGAGAATGAGTGAATTTTAGGTTTAGTTGACTTTTATATGAGCTCGCCCCATTCACAATTGGGCGCCCATGCTTAGCCCACTAATCCCTTGAATGTTCCAGTTAGAGTGCGCCTCTCATCGGCGATCACTCTTACCCTTTTCCTATTGGACCGACAAGCCCAGTACGCGACTCTACCAAATAAATAATACAATGTCCGTCGTAGGTGATAGGAATGTGTGTGAGGGTTAACATGCCTCCCTTCCTGATGTAGATGAAAGGCACTAAAGATCGCCTATTAATACCATGGGTAAGCTTCGTAATTTTCTCTTAAGTTGTTTAATTGCGAGAGCCAAGTGTTTCATGTTCGAGGGCTACTAGAGGCTATACCTAGAAGACCTTGTACTTAAGCTACGATAAAAGGAATTTCTCATGAAATCATTGCCTGACTTATTTTCTTTTCTTTCACCACCCAAAGTCTTTTCACAGTGATTCAATTTTGATGTGTGTGCTTATTTTGTATACCTTGGGTTTTTTGCTTTTCAAGGAAAAGCGCCTACATTGGGAACCTCTTGGGCTCTAGTACCATAGGTGATACATGTGAGTGAAGTACCAAATCAAAGCTCAAATTTCTCTTTCCGCTTTAGATTTTACATTGTGGCACTTTGAAATATTTTTTTTGTTCGTTTTTAGCATTTTAATTTTGTAACTTTGGGGGGTCATATAACACTGTTACACCTCCCCAGGCTCATCACACTAGTAAACTCCCTTTATAATACTTAAGCTAAAGGTCTAAGCTAAAGGTCAATAGGGACTAAGCCCACTAGAAAGCCCTAGTACATTTCACACAATGCTGCCTAAATCAGATTAAGAACCTAAGTAACCATTAATTATTAGGAAGGCATTCCCCATGGTATTAAGAGAAGATCTCTAACACCTAGCTTGATCAAAGTAGCTTAGTCGGACTGCTTGATTTTTAAACCTAGACAAGTGATTATGATAAAAAATTACATTGAATTTAATGTTTGATACTAAGCAAATGTGTTGAATATTATGCTACCAATCACAATTAAAGCAGACAAACATGGATGCAAAAAAGATAAGGGACAATGCTAATTGACAAGAAACACCTGTTTGCGTTGATGGTCGTGCTTGATTTGAAGTGTGAACAAGAGAAGATTCCATGAAGGTCCAAATCCTAACAACATCAACACGTTCCTGTACACACTAGGAAACACAAAGAATACCTCTAGGAGGCACATCAATTTGCTAATCACTCAACTCTAAAACAAAAACACTCCTATCGTACTAATCTTACCTACCCTCCATCACTCGAGAGATGAGGATCAAAGGTGTTTGATGACATAGGTTTTTGTTTCAGTGTACCGGATGTGAATGTGTAGGTCTGGGTCAATGTTTTGACTTTTGTTGTGCCTACTCATTTGCTAATTGCTCTTGCTCTTTATTATTTTTGTTTTTTGTGAGTAAGTCTTTATATATACATTCCCTAAGATTGGGAGATTGAGAGGTCGGGGAGGAAGGTTGAGAGGGGAGTGAGTGAATGATGACTATCAGCAAACACCCCCCCCTTCCTTGGGTAGATCATATCATTTGAAATGTGCTCGTCGCCCTTTGAAACCAATTGTTCTAGTTGGTAATAGGTGAGGATTTTTTCCATTAGTTTTCTATTACCTTAGGTGCCTCGTGGAGCTGCAAGGGTGGTAAGGTACTCTCCCAAGATCGAACTTGAAGTGGTTCATCAAGTGATTCTTGAACACTGGGAGGTGTGGATTCCTTTGTAGCTTTATGGAGGTCCACTATTGTAGGTGGAGGCTATGGAGAAGCTTTTTACCTTTATGGATGCATTACATGAGGAGCTAGAAGCTTCATGGGACTCCCCCCTTCTTGAGCTAGGTGGAACAAATCGTTCTTTTTTTAGTACCCAAACTAGCTCTGGAGCGGGTGTGTAGCATTCTATGTTTTTTTTCTTTCCACGATCGTTGATTTGTTTTGGAGCTACAGGATTGGGCTCATATGGGTCAGGTGACAAGTAAGAACACAATCTACGTTTTGGCACCCAGATTTGATCATTTCCTTCATAGTACCCTTGGGCTTCCAATAGTCGTTTAGGAATCCAACACAACGTTTCTTTACATTTCTTGGGGCAAATGGGACGTCTCTTACTAGGCTCCTGTCTTTTGGCACTAGCTATGGTCGCTAAAGAAGCTTTAGGGACCCACTTGTATGTTTTCTTCATTATATTAGGATGAGTCTTGTCAGAAGCTATATGCATTGCTTGTAGCATATTTAAGGGTACGGGCATTTCACCCCCCTCAAGTGTTACCCAAGTCGTCCCCCTATTTCCCCAAGTGTCTATGGTTGCTGCTAGGTGGACCCAATCAACATTGTCTGACTCAGTTATCCTAGGTAGTACATCCATATAAGGAGAATCTTCCCCAACATCAGTGTCCACTTTACACGTGTAACAATATTGCAATGGGGCCAAGTGAACTGTGGTGTCAAATCTATGATCAATTATAAACATGTTTCCTAGAGGATGTGCTCGACCAGTCTCAAGATCCACTCAAATGACAGAATCTTGGAACTGCAAGTAGACATGGTTTTTAGACCAGTCATGCACCATTTTTTATTCCCTCATGAAAGGACGTCCTAAGATCATCTCCGATGCCATAGTGTGTTTGGAGAAATCCATAACAATGAAGGTAGTCCTTATTTTATGTCCAAAGACCTTGATCTTGAGATCTTCTAGAATCCCAATAGGTTTAACAATAGACCCATTGGCCATCTTCACTACTATGGTTGTGGTCGCAAGATGAGGTCTTCCCATAGTTTCCCAGCAATCTTTAATCACAATGCTAACCCCAAGGCCACCATCAAGGA
This sequence comes from Adiantum capillus-veneris, assembly GCF_014529385.1. Classification (NCBI taxonomy): domain Eukaryota; kingdom Viridiplantae; phylum Streptophyta; class Polypodiopsida; order Polypodiales; family Pteridaceae; genus Adiantum; species Adiantum capillus-veneris. The sequence goes on along the minus strand of NC_140944.1, from coordinate 143,227,748 downwards.
TTCCCTTCACAGTTAATCCCTTAGTAGTGATTGGTATGGTCGCATTGGATTCATCACCCTCAAAGTATTGTCCCAACTTGTTAACAGGTATTTCTATATCAAGGTTCTCATCTAGGTTGGGTTGTGGATCTAAGTGTTCCTCCTCTATTGGCATCTCCCCTACTCCATCCATCTGTGCAAATTGTGGTAGCCCAAACTTCAGTTCTCCATTGAGGAAGGCTCGAAGAGCTGAGACTAGCTCAGGGTCTTTATATAGTTTGTACATGATGGTGGTTCTAACTTCTAAAGACATGAAATCCATCAATTTGGCAATGTTTAACGGCACCTTTTGGACTTCAGTCCCTTGACGTGGGGAAGATGGGATCTCCATTTCTTTGATAGGATCAAGTAGTCCCCCTGTAAACATTCTTTCCATCAAGAAGTGAGTACGCCCACTTTCCCATGACTTTAAGTCACTTTCTTCTTGGATGACACTAGGTATGGCTAAGGGTCTATGGACTTGGTGAGGTTGTTGTTGCGTAGGGAACACGGTGTCTGTAATTTGGATCTGCCTAGGTGTTGGTTCTAGATCCCTTTGGGTATCTTCTACCAAACTCCTTAATTTCTTGACTCGCTCGATCTCCTCTGTAGGGTTTGGATAAGTTCCTATCTTCTTCTTGGATCCCTGCCATTGTGGCTCATGAAGATCTTCCTTGTTGGTTTCTATCTTAGTGGTTGTTTTGGTCTCCATGGTTTCACCTAAATCAGAATCTTCTTCAGCATCGTTCATATATACAGAGTCGTCACCAGTGCCTATGTTGGTCTTTGAACTGGGGTCTGACTTCACTGCTTTTTGCAATCTCTTCCTTCGTGTTTTCTTCTTTTTCTGAGATTGGGCAATTGATGCCGTGTCTCTTTCCTCAAGAATATAAATTTTTTTTGGGAGCATCGATCGTGTGAGTACGTTTTACTGGTACCTGTTAAGGCGGTTACGCCGCTAGCGGAAGCTAAATAGCGAGAACTCAACCAACAACAGAATTTGTCAGACGAGGACAGAGCTTGACCCGCAGGCGCATGGAAACAACTAGGTGGGTGTCAAATCACCTACTCGACCTTCTAATGACAATCACTACTAAGGAAATCAAATCTAAGTTGTAGAATACGCAAGTGACTGAAATCCGTACTACGAACGAATGCTATACGAAACAGGATCTAGAATCATTGAATCGATCTCAAACTCAAGGGGAAGTCTATACACTAAGTAAGAACAACACCTTAAAGACTTGAACTGCAAAATCAACCTATAATCACTCCGTGCGGTAAACGCGTATGAAGACAAGCCGGAAAATACAGGTGACCGAAACTTGTTGACCCCGATGGTACTAATGTGTAGCTCTACTCGTTGTGGTTCTATAGATATGCTGCACGCTCCATTCCGACACACGAGTTGGAAGAAAACTCACACCGAAGCTCGTAGGAACTTACCACACATAGAAGCCGATAGCGCGCACTCTTGGTATCTGTGTGTAGCTCTCGCCGTTGCTAACACAATGGCGGTGTCGCTTCTCCAATGACAGCTCCGTAGCTCGCGCAGCAAGTGGATAAGACTCTCTCTCTCTCTCTCACTCTCTCTCAGACACAGTCATGGCGCTCAAAAACTCCCTTTGATTAATAAAACTGAATCCCCTTAGGTTACAAAACTTTGGCTTATATACCTCAGCCTTGGAGGTGAGATCATCTCTAACTAATTACATCAGCGAGTGAAGTTACTTCGGAATTACAAGCTGGAAACTCAATTGAGTCCCGTTACTTAATGAAGGGCTCCAATCAAAATCAATGTCGGAAAGATATTTATTACAATCAATGGTTACAAAAATGATGAGTATGAGTAAAATTGTGGGTGTGATCCTCTGCTGGCTCTGTTGGCTCAACACTCCCCCCCCTCCGCGTTCATGTCATCCCTGACATGACTTTTATGCTTGGTCAATAAAGTCCTGTCGTCTTGAGCATCTGCAAATGTGATTCGTATCGTAGGTTGCCGATGGTCAAGGCTGGGCCGAATATTTTACTTTCGTGGGTGAAAAAGCTGGTGTAGAAAGCTTCTTCGAATGTTTGCATGTGGAAGCTGGGCAAAAACATAATCCTCTGGTATAGGAGGTGCAACACTTTTGGAGAAGGCTGCAATGAAAGATCATACATCATATCAGTCACTGTGTCGGCCGTCGATAGTAGACTCGAGGTCGTGGCTTTATCTGGCGCGAACACTTCAATGCAAGCTAAGAGAGTCCTGCAAATTTTCTTGAGCATCTGACACGAAAGGTCAGGAGAGGCAGTAAAGAGCTTGATGGTACCCGTTAGGGTTTTCACCATGTAGGCTTTACCTATTCTCTCTCCTGCCTTTGGTCCTGGCATCCTGGGGTAATTAAGCCAATTTGGCTTCTTTTCTGCAATCCTGCCATGCTCTTTCCAGCTTTTGACTCTTGGCACCGGGCAGAAGGTTGCATCCTCCCGAATCTCCTTTGGTGCCTCTACCAAGTAGATGAGGTAGGCTGGGTATTTGTTCAACCAACCTTTCCTCCATCTAGGCTGCGAATCTACAATCTTCTTTGATTGTTCCTCTTTTGTGATGTCGCCTTCGTAAAGAGCGACATACTGCGCCTCCTCTATTCTCTTTTTCGTTTTTATCACTTCAAACTTCATCAAAGGGAAAGGCAGGCTGGGTTGCATCCACTCTTCATGGAGCACTTTTGTGTCTAGTCCCTGAAGTCTAATGGAGATTAGGAGTCTCCTCTCCCATTCCATTTACGCCTTGGCACTCTCCTCTGCTGACTTTTCTATTTGGTCATGGAGCCTTTGTTCTTCTTCTTCAGAGATTCCTGAAGTCGCGGCCACCTCGTGAACTAGGGCTGGATCTCCAATTGTGGTTGCCTCTCCAGTTTCTGGTAGCTCTATGGCTGCTCCACCTGATTCTTCTTGTGGTGTCTCTGTCTCTCTTCTTTGTTGCTCTTGTAGATCTTGGAGCTGTTTGCGGAGGGTCTCATTCTCTGTTCTTAGTGTTTGATTTTCTAAAGTGAGCCTCTCCTCTGCTGCCAATGATCCCTCCGCAATGTGGAACCTTTGCACTTGCTCCAATCTTAGCTCTCTTTGTAAGCTTCGGACCTGGTCTTCTAGAGCTGGTACAAGAGCTCCCTCTTGATCGGTTCTTGCTATGCTAGCTCTAGGAGTAGTCCTGAGTCTAGTGATTGTTCTTTCTTGGAGCTTGACTCTTTCCCTTAGCTCAATGAGCTCATCTTTAGCCGCCTCCAAGTCGTCTTCCATCCGCTCCCTTGCTTCCTGTGCATTTGTTACTTCTCTTGAAGCCTCGGCTAGCTGGAGTATCAAGCCGTCTCTCTCGTTTTCAGCGTCATAGAGTGATGCTTTATGACTTTCAGATTCAGTCATAGCATCCTCTAATTTCCTCTGCAACTCGGCTTCCCTTTGTTTGGTTGTCTCAATCTCCACTTCCTTTGCCTTGGATCTTTCTTTGATCTTGATGAGCAGTTCATGCACCATGTGCATGTCTTTTTCATCTTCATCTGTCAACTTTAAAGCTTTTTCTGCCACCACCTCCACTGGCTTCGGCTCTTCTAGTACGTTCTGCTCGTCCAGTTTCTGTTCACTCTCTTTTGTACTCTTTCTTTTTTCCTCTGTCCCTCTCCGATCATCTTGTTTTTGTAGGTGGATCCCATAGACTGCCTCAAGGGCCTCTTCTTCAGTGTACCCTATCGCTACCAGATCCTCATAATTGTTTTTCTTTTGCTGAATTGGATCTATCTCCTTTTCCTTGGTCCCGGCCTCCGGCTTTTCCATACCAGCCGTGTCCATCCTAACTGTGGTCTCTTCCACAATGATTTCCGTCTTCTCCGGGCTTGGTACATCAGTAAAGGAGGGCTGATTGTCCTTAGTCATCTTGGCTTTCCCTTTGTTTGCTTGCCCGTCTTTCTCTTGAGGTTCAGTAGACTCATCTACTTTCTTCTTCCCCTTGTCATCCTTTTTCAGCTCAGCTTTTAAAAGCTGTACTTCCTCTTCAGTGTATGGCTCGACAGGTTGCTGCTCCAGTATAGCCTCTGACTCCTCATAAGCTCTAATATATTGATCATATTGATCAACATGTGGCCTGGATGAGCTAGTTCCGACTTTAGTGGGGTCTGGCACCCACTTTTCTTCAAAGTCCCCCTTTAGAGCTCTTTCCGCTCTAAACTGCTCCACCAGTCTTTCCATTCTTGCCGCTTTCTGACTTTTGGTTTGCTTGGGAGCAACCTTCTTCTTTGCTTTCTTCATAAGCGGCTCATCCACATTCTCTTCAGGTTCTGAAACTATTTCTAGTTTCCTGCGTGCTCTTGTGGACGCCCTCTTGGATACTTCAGGCTGTTCTTCCTCCTCATCGGCTTCTCTAAGCCACTCATTCTGGGAGGGAACCTTTGGCCATTGATCTCTGGCTCCAATAGCTTCATAAGCTATTCTTGTCAGAACTTCAGCTCCTCCTATATACTTTGGCTTCTCGTTGTGCATGGCAATTACTTGCTCGTGGATGTGTTGAGCGTAATTCACCTCTTTTGGCATATTGCTCTTCAATGCCCATGTGATGGTAGTTGCAATGGCATGGGGTGGTGTCGTATACTTTTGCGGTCTTTTACTGCAAATATGGAGAAATTGGTTGTACAGTCGGCAAAGGGTTGCCGCTCTTTGGTCTGCCATATCTCCATAAGTTGCATTCTGTTTCTTGGACCCATAAACCTCTATAGCCTCCCTTCTTTCCCTGACAGAGCTCCCTTTGTTGTTCAGCTTCAATGCATCTGCAATGAGCTGTGGAGTGATATGTACCTCTACTTTCTCTCCATCTATTGCTGTCAATGTGGCTTTCCCATCCTTCTGAATGGAGGTTGCCAACTCATACACTCTTCTTGTATCTACACCTGATGGTCTCGAGGTGAAGAATCTGTGCAAGTCTGCCCTTTCCAGGTACCTGCTGATGTTCTCTGACCTGCTATAATCCACCAATTCTTGTGGGATCATCGGTATATCCACCGCTTGCCCTTGAGGATCTCTGAAAGTCCCTTGGTAGATCTTTATTCCCTCTTTCTCCAGTACTGCTTCCTCCACCCAAGTTTTGGTTGGCTTGAGGGTTTCTGCTGGAATGTCAAAGGGTTCTGCTTCTGCAAGAGCATCTTTGATTGTCGGTCTTTTTCTCTTTGTTGCTGATGACTTTGCGGAATCCATGGATCCTGTAACTCCAAGTTCAAAAGTTAGCGTCTTTTTAGTACTGAAAGCCGAAATGAAGCTTTTAACTATTCAAATGACTTGAAAATTGAAACAAGAGCTATTCATGGCCTAAGGATGCAGGGTAGGTGAAAAAATATGCAAACTGGGCTCAAAATCATGCTGGAGACATCATACGCGTATGATGTCTTTTGTTTCAAAATGAATTCATATTGGTTGTGCTTGTAGCTGATAGTGTATACATGATTATCATATGCTTGGATTTGAGTTTGGATACCATTTGGTCAAGTTTTGGCCAATTTAGTCCAGTTCAGGCTCTTGGCAAAATTTTGAAAGGGAATTGGATTTTATGATCCAAATTGGATAAAACTTGGTGGTTCACCTTCAAATGGCATGTAGATCACTTCTGTTTGGTGGTTGAAGCCCTGAGGTGCCAAAATCACTTAGTGAGACATCATACGCGTATGATGTCTTTTAGTGTATTTTTGGACCAAATTTCTCTATAAGCTTGGATATGGCTTTAGATAGGCTTATTCAGTAGATTTATGAATTTTGGATAGATTTTGGGCTAAAAATGGCTCTGGAGACATCATACGCGTATGATGTCTTTTTCATCAATTTTTCATGGGATTGGTTCTGTGGACTCCCCATGTACTAGTGAAGGACTGTCCCTACTCAAATCTTGGTTTGGACTTGAGTATGTTGGATTTGGGCTAAAATAGGCTTTGGATGAAGGATTTTCCCTCAATTGGGCTAATGGGGTGATCCACTTGACCAAATGGTTCCAAACTTCATATGTAGCATGTATTAGATATATATAATGGATGTATGATGACAAATGAGCAGTTTTGGCTCTGTAAGTGCAAATAGACATCATACGCGTATGATGTCTTTTGTGTCAAAGTGGTGCTTTTTGGTTCCAGATAGCTTATAGATGTGTTAATCAACAATCCTACAAAGTTTCAATGAGTTTGGAGTTATTTTGACAAAATTAGGTCCAAAATCAATTTTATGGCCTACTTTGCGTCTTTTTGGTTTTCCTTGGGTTTTCTAACTCCAATTCTCATGATACTTGGTTCATAGGATGTGATTAACATGTGGAGTGAGGCTATGCACTCAAATGTTGAAATGGATGTGAAAATCATGCTGTGAGACATCATACGCGTATGATGTCTTTTCTTGAAATGTTGGTCTTTTTGTGCAAAGAATGCTTTGTGCTAGTGCCTTAAGCCCTGCTAACTAGTTTTCAACTTAAAAAGTCATCAGTTTAGCTAAAAAGCCCCCTTATAGGCATTTCAGTCTCCGAAGTCGTCTTTTTGCCTTGGAGTTGAATTTCTTCAACTTTTCTTCTTGAGAGTTGCATTTCCAGCTCATTGGATATGTTGTGAAGCCACCTATTTGGTTGAACTTGACTTTGGCTCCCCGTTCTCCATCTTTCTCCATTTGGTTGTCCGAAAGCGTCTTTTTCACCATCGGTAAGTGAATCAGCTTTCTTTTGGGTTTTGCTTGCAAACATAAGTCATCCATGTATATTTGAAGCTGCTTGTGAAGTTTCATGTCATTTGGTCGTCAATTTTAGCCGTTATGCCAAAATGACGCTTTGTGTGTCCGCAGCCGAATCGGTTGTTCCGACCTACTTTTGGTGATCCAAACCCGGAGATACCCCATGGTTGCATTGCCCTCGATGTTGTTAAGCTTCCTGAGAAGTTTTGTGTCGTTTCGACAACTTTTTCCTGTTTGCCTCTTGCCGGCTCTGTTGACCTAGGGTTTTTCAAGTCGTTCTTTCTCGAGCTTTGAGTGTTAGAAACCCATCTTCTATGCTAGGGTAACCCACCTCTAAGTTCTTGCAAGGTTTGGTTAGGCGGTTGTGCCCCTACCTAGCGTTCTTTCCCATTCCCCGTCTGCTCTTGTTTCTTGGTTTTGGTCAGTTTTCGCGACAAAAGTTAACGATAAGCATCAAAAGCTTATGGCAACGAGTCTACCTCTCATGTCTGGTGTCCTCTGAGCTCTCGTAGCAGTCGTAGAAGGCGGTAGAAGGTCGGATGCTCCTGTGTGCTCCTTGCTCTCTCCAAGAAGGTAATAGTAGAAATGAGCTTGAAAGTGAAGTGAAAAATACTTAACTTCGGACTTCCCGGATCACTTGTTGCCAAATTTGACATGTGCTCCTATCTCGTCGTGAAATGCACTTTAGGATTTGAAATTTCTCAATTTGGACTCCGTTTGACCTGTTTCTGAGAAATCTGTCCACTCTGCCAAAATTCTGTCATTTCGGGCTTTCCGCAACTTTTTCAGAATTGTACCCAATTTTTACCATGGGTTGCCCTTGTCATTAGGACCATCACCGTCTATTCTTTTATTTTTTCCGATCTCGTTTCACCTGCTTTTTTTATTTTTCTTTTATTTTTATTAAGAAAATCATAAAAAGTAAAGGAAAATAGCAAATTGAAGCCAAAAAATTCCAAACATACACAATAAATAGCTGGTAATCCTGTGGATATGAATATACACTTATTTGTGATTTTGGACTTGGATTACCACTTTTTTCCACTTTTTAGCTCCAAAAACACTCTTATTTAGTGATATTTACACGTCTAGAGACCCAAATTCATCATTTGATCTCTTCTTGTTGCAAAACAAGGTATATAAGGGCATAAATATTATCAATATCCGCAATCAAACATAAAAATTGCAAAATCATGTAAGACACTGCCCTTGTAATATAATTTTTGTTTTTCTTTGTTTTTGGCGCTTGTAGCAACTTTGTAACTCCTGTATACCTGTATACCTCCCCCCTTCCTAGTCTGAGTCCTCCCGGATGACTATGAAGTGTCTGTGGGCGAAGCATTGTAGTTGTTTTGGTCATAAGTTCCCAATGCAATTGCAGAGCGATGATACAACAGTCTTTCCAATAAAGCTGCTCTTTGTTTGATTGAAAGATTGTTGGTCGGGTTTCGGGTTGGTTTTGGCACTTCGGTAGTAGAATCAGTAGATGGATTCTTCTCTACCTTGTTGTTCTTTTTCATCATCCAAATCTGCTTCCGCTTTGCTTGTGCTTGCCACAAACTCTTTGCGACCCAAACCTGCTTTGTCCTTTGTGTTGATTTCCTCGCCTTGAAATACCTAGGAGTTTCCGTTGATTGTACTGAAGGGAGTTCCTGTTTACAAATCTTTGGGATCCAAATTTGCTTGCTATAGCTTTGTGCCGTCATGAACTTCTTTGGAATCCAGATCTGTTTCACTGTCCTTTGTTGTCTGGAATCACTCTGTTGTCTGGTATTGAAGACTCTGTTTTCCACCTTTGTGTTCTCTGGCACAACCTTTTTTGGTCTCCATACCAACTTTGACTCCGTTTTTTCCCAAGGTTGAGCTGTTATATTATTGCTTGTCTTCCTTATCCACTGTTGAGAATTCCTCGTCGAAGAGTAATCCGGTTGTAAGAAACTTTTGGTTGCCATTGCTTCTTCTTTTTCTCTGGTTGTTGTTTACCTTTGTCTTTGGATTCGTCCTTTGGAGTTGGCTCTGCTCCTTTGGTGAACTTAACTGATTGACTTTCACCTTCGTATTTGATAAGCACTGATTTAGAACTCCAGTCAATCATTGCATTGTATTGCTTCTGCCATGGTTGTCCTAGCAATAATGGATGTTGTGTAGCTTGGTCTTCAACCACGTAAAACATATGAGGATACACATATTGGTTAATCTGTATATGTAAAACTGTGCATCCGACATTTTGATTGAATTCTCAGAGTAACTCTTTAACTCTTGCTTGGCAGTTTGTAGTTTAGTGTCATTTGTCAATTGTCTATACAAACTGAGTGAAAGTAGGTTAGCTTGAGCTCCTGAATCCAATAGTGCTCTGGCTTTGATTTGGTTGGTTCCTACTTTGCATTCAATGATGGGTTCTTCTTTGTCATTATCCATTTCTGTTATACTGACTGCGTTTATTCGTATTGCTCCTTCATTGCGCTGTTTCTGACGTAGTAGTCTTCTTTTCTCCATTCTTTCCTTCGCCTCGGCTTGCGCTTCCTCCACAATCTTTTTCTTTTTCTGGACACGCAGCTTTTCTTGATGTATTTTGAGAAGCATGTCTTGGGTTAGCGGCAAAAGATACTTTTTCACTCTGCATCCACTAATCCAATTGGGCATTTCTTCTCCGTCTAATGTAGCAAGCTTGACGGCTCCACTTGGTGATAGATCTTTAATCACCAGAGGTCCCATCCCTCGCTTTTTAAGCTTCTTAGCATGCTGTTTCAGAGTGTAAACTAGGACATAGTCCCCAACCTTAAACTCTTTAGTCCGCACATGCTTATCAAAAAATTCCTTTTGTCGCCTTTTTTGAGCGTAGATAGAAGCTACTGCTTTTAGGCGAAGCTCGTCTAGCTTTTCCAGGTCATCTATTCTATCAGAAAGCTCGTGCCCTGTCCACTCTAGATCCTTAGCCACCCTTAAGGTTGAAATCAAGAATTCTATTGGTAAGATAGCATTTAGCCCAAAAACCATGTTATATGGGGTCGTTCCTATTGATGTTTTATATGCTACCCTATATGCCCATAATGTTGAATGCAACTTCTGGTCCCAGTCAGTTCTCGACTCAGATACAATCTTCGTGAGGACCGTGCATATGGTTTTGTTTGTTGCTTCAGCTTGTCCGTTTGCTTGTGGATGATACGGGGCTGATTTCCTATGGATTACCATGAATTCATCTAGAAGGATCTCTATCACTTCATTTATAAAATGTGTGCCTCGATCACTCACAATTTCTATTGGCAATCCATATCGTACAAAGACGTATTCATATAGAAATTGTGCCGTGGTCCTGGCATCTGCTTTTTGAGTTGCCTTTGCTTCGACCCACTTTGTTAGATAGTCTGTAGCCACAATGATGTATTGTGCATGAGTCTTATATGCAGGAGGTGAAATGGGTCCGACATAATCAATCCCCCATTTTGCAAAAGCTCTTGCCCCCATCATTGGTCTAAGCGGCATATCATCTCTTTTAAGTGGTACTTTGGTCCGCTGACAGTCATCACACCGTTTAACGTATTCCTCAGCGTCCATATGTAATGTTGGCCACCATATTCCTGCGGCTAAGACAAGTTTTGTTGTCTTATCACCTGAGAAATGGCCTCCACCTACTCCTCCATGAGCTTGCTCTAGGATTATCACATACTCAGACTCTGATGCGCAAATCCTAAGCTGGTTGTCTTTACCTCTCTTATAGAGTTGATCTCCTATTAAAGCGTAATCTCTAGCTTCTGTCTCTACAGATTTCTGACGAGCTTTTGACGTTCCTTCTGGGAAAGTTCTATTTGTGAGATATTCAACAATATACTGACTCCATTCCGGAGCGATCATTATCTGATATAATGTCGAATACTCTGCTGGCGGTTTTGATGAACATACAATACATACAGTGACATATTCATGTACGCTTTCTTTCATTCCTGGCCAATAGACTCCCAATTGTAACAAATTCCTATATGTGTTCCTTCTTGAACAATGAAATGCACATTCCTGAACATGTGCTTCGCGCAGATATATATTATATTCCTCAGGATTGATGCATAGTCGTAAAACATGATCATTTCCCAATTGATACAACCTTCCTGCAACCAATTGAAGATTCTTGGATTGCTGAATAGCAATATGTTTCTGGTTGTATTCTCTTCTATCGAACTCTCCTCCATAGGTTAATAGGTTAACGACATTTTGAGACCACTTCGGTATCATTTCTATGTTGAACAAGTACGCGTCTGGCATGTCGTCATCTACTCCTATAGGGTCTTCTCCATTCGTCAATCGCGAAAGATGATCAGCTCTAAGATGTGTTTTTCCTTTCTTTACTACTACCGTGAAGTCGAATTCCAGTAAGATAATGAACCATCTCACTATTCTCCCGGTATTGCATGGTTTATTCACTAGGTAGAGCAAGGCTTGGTGATCCGTAAAAAACACAAACTTGTTGGCTAGAAGATAATGCCGAAATTTCTTCACAGCATATATCATTCCTAATCCCTCTCGCTCTGTTGTGGTGTAATTCTTCTCTGCATTGTTGAGCTGTCGACTGGCGTAACAGATAGGAAAATCCATGTTTCCTTCTTCTGGCTGAGCCAGAATGCATCCTATTGCATATGCCGAAGCATCTATATGCACATGGAATATCTTCTCCCAATCTGGTGATTTCAAGACTGGAGCAGTAATGAGTGCCTCTTTCAATTTCTTGAACGATTCCTCACACTCCTCTGTCCATTCAAAGTTCACTATTAGCCTGTAAAGTGGTTGGCCTATTATAGCGTACATGTAAATGAATCGTCTATAATATCCGCAATGTCCCATAAAGCTCTGTACTTGTTTCGCATTGGTTGGTCTAGGCATATCCACTATAACTTTTATCTTCTCTAAATCCGTGGATATTCCGTTTTGTGAGACAATATGTCCCAGAATTCTGCCCTGTCGGACCATAAACACACATTTCTCAGGATTGAGACAAATGCGATATGTCCTACATTTCTCAAATACTTTTCTTAGGTGTTCTAGATGCTCATCTCTCAGAAGAGAATGTACACATAAGTCATCCATGTATATTTCTAGAAACAACCTTAAGTATTCTTTGAAAGCATGCGTCATCAGCCTCTGGAAGGTTGCGGGAGCATTGGTTAGACCAAAAGGCATAACCCGATAAGCATAAATTCCCCACTCCGTTGCAAAAGCTGTTTTATGTTGATCTTCCAGTGCTATGGCTAGCTGGTTATATCCTGAAAAACCATCAAGAAAGGAGTATGCTGTTTTCCCTGATACACGCTCTAGAACATGATCAGTTATCGGCAGGGGATAATTGTCCCTGATTGTTGCAGCATTCACTTTCTTTAAGTTGACACACACTCGGAGTTTTCCGTTCTTCTTGGGTACTACCACAATCGGAGATACCCAATCGGTGTGTTCAATCTCGTATATGAATTCAGCTTCCATTAGCTTATCTATCTCTTCTTTGATTCGCTTAGCAAACGTATCATTATATGTGTATGGTCTCTGTCTGCTAGGCTTTGCGTCTTGTTTTAGTGGGATTGTGTGTTGGCATATCGATGGGTCAACTCCCTTTAAGTCCTTATAAGACCATGCAAACACATCCCTGTACTCTCTGAGAAGACTCAAAAGTCTCTCTTCCTCGCCTGGAGACAAATCTGTGGCTATGTACACCGGTCTAGGTGGCTCACCTGGAGCTGCTAAATCAACTTTTTTTGCATCCTCCGGTCCGTCATAAGATTCGTTCTCCTTTCTCTCTCGAATAGGTGGGTTAATACCACCTTCCTATCCTCTATTGTGAATTTCCTATAGTGAGAGGGAACATCCATGTTTTCCTTGATTTTGGCGTTTTCGTCCTCTCCACTCTCAATTTCTGTCGTCCAAACTTCTTTCAGAGTTTTCTTGAGCTCTCTGTACTTGTTTCTACGTTCTAACTTGGACTCCGTGTGTTCTCTGTTGCGCTTGTTCTTTTCTGATTTTTCTGTTTCAGTTTTCGTTCCATTCCTTTGAACTTGATTTCTTGAGCCTCTTTTGTCTTTTCGTAAGCTCTTTTGATCATTGCCTCTCATTCTTCCAGAAATCTTGTCCTTAACACAATCTTCGCCTTTACTAGCATTGATTTTTTCCTCTTATTCTAGGCATCGGATTGGTTCTAACCCCTTTGTTTTTTTCTTTGCTCTATAGCGTTTCTGGCGTTGTTTAGTTTGGTTCGGAAAATCATAAAATCGGACATCCGTTATAGTTTCTTCGTTTCCGCTTGAATTGTCCGTTGACTCGTTGTCTGCTTCATTTCCCCACTCTGGATGATCGGGAATGTCGTGAAACACCTCTCTTCATCTTCCTTTTCCAGTGTATCGTTCTTTTCAGTTTCTTTTTCGAGTACAGTTCTCAACATGAAGTACGGAACCACGTCGTACCCGTCCTTGTCGCAAAATTTCGTTGTGGGACCATCCGGAATTGCACAAACATCTAGGGTTGCTAGAATGTGTGTCCATTCTAATGGTTCAAGCGTGTCCTCTGGAAAGGGTTCTCCTATATAAGTTTCGTCTTCGATAGCCCTTTCTAAAACACATTCTTCTCGTTTCAGACTTCCACATTTCGAAGCTCCACACATCCATAACTCCTTGGGTTTACCTAACCAAGCTGGAAATTCGGATCCCGCCAAAGTAGCTGAATCAAACTCTCCACCGGTGTTCGGTTCACATCTTTGTAGCTATGGTCTTTCAGGTTCACACGTGTAGTGGTTTCCATATTTCTCAGGTATATGTGATCGTAGCCCCAATCCTGGACCATTTTCAACTGTCTCATGAATGGTCTTCCCAGTATGATATCATAGTTATTCTCCTTGCCAAAATCGACAATAGCAAAAGTATGTTCGTATTCAATGCCGCAAGAAGTCACTACAACTTTCTCTAATAACCCCATAGGTTTCTCCATGTGTCCATCTGCTAATTGGAGTTTCAACCTAGTCTTCCTTATTGCTGGTTTCCCCCATTTTTTCCAGATTTCTTTTGTAGCAATGGCTACCCCAGCTCCGCTGTCTAGTATTGCCATCGTGTTCACTCCTTGGAATTCAACTGGTAAGGTTGTATTCCCCTCTTCACCTTCGCAATACTCTCCGACCTTGTTTAAGGGTACAGGCTTAGCGTTCTTTTGTGGTTTACTCAGCTCTTGTATACCCTCTTGCAGTCTCGATGTTGGGTCTTTTATCCCAAATTTCTCCAAGCATTTTCCTACAGTGGTCCACATATGTGGTCTTAGCCTCAAAAGCTCAGCTAGAGTGATAGTGCATGTCACTGGTGTTGACAAGATCTCTATCAATCCTTGCGAGTCCATGACTTTTTCTGATGAGATTCTTCGTGAGGGAAGTGCTCTAATCTCGGATTTTGCTTCATACTCTCCTAAGTATGAAGGTAAGGTATTCAGTGAATGAGGTTTGCTCTCCATTGTTCTAACAGAGCCCCCATCTCCCCAGTAAGATTGCAGATCCAAGTCCACTTGAGATCCTGCCTCAAATTCCACTATGGGAGGATTCCTGATGTCCTTTTCCCAATTTGTCTGATTAGCTTGGCAACTTAGCTCGTTTGCAAAGTTTGCCTCTCTCACTTGTTTCCAAAATTCATTGTAATCCTCATCTCTTCCGTAAGACCTCTGTATGACTGGATGAAAACTCTCTATCTCCTGATCGGTTGTGTTCAATACTATGCGGTCATCCTTGTGTGTATTTTCAGGCTTTTGTGCACTGGGAGTCTTTTCAGCTACCCGTGAAACGATAGTCTCTTGCTGAATTGGGTTTTCCGTTCCACAATTCATTGTTTCTTTTGGTGGTTCTAATAAGGCTTGTGCAGTCTCGATCATTCTCTGGCACATTTCAAGTCTCTGCTTTTCCAATTCCGCGTTTGGGTATGTCATCCACCTCTGTTCTTGTGTTTGGTTGTTCTTTAACCTAGCTTCGTAAGCTCTCATCAGTGCGTCCAATGGTTCGTGTACTTTGTCGACTAGCACTGATCCCCCTGAGCTTAAGCTCGTTGTTTCTTTGATACTCTTTTGTTTCGTTCTTTCGGGCTCATCTCTCGTTTCCCGTTTTGACTCTCAAGTTTTTCTAATCTATCTTTAGTTTGCTTTAGTTCCTCAGCTAGAATAGCGTCTTCACGTTCTTTTCTCAACTTCATGCGTGCTTTTCTAGCTTTCCATGTGTTTTTCTGACTCCGCGGTCCTTGACTAACCACTTCAGTCGCTAACTTTCCATTCTCAGGTTCTCTAGTGGTTTTCTTAGCTTGAGCTCTAGTAACAACTTGCGTTGGTATCAGAGTTTCATTTTCAGACCCACTGCTGGTAGGAATAGTTTCTAGCATATTCAATGTCGTCTTTTGCACTTTGTTTGGATTCTTTGAACAATCCTCAATGAAGTGAGTAACCCCACACTCAGTGCAATAAGCGTTAATTCTAATGATTTCCGTATGTGGACAAACATTCATCAGATGGTCACCTCCACACTTGTAACAGGGTCCTAGTGCTGGTCTTGGTCCCATTTGATTCGTCCTTTGTGGATAGGATGGTCTTTGTCCTGTTAACCCTCCATGAGCTATGAACATCAATGTTCTTGCGTCCAAATTGTATCTCTCTTCATCAGAAGCACTTGTAACTGTTGGTGTTCCAACATTCCCAATCATGCCCCATGGTTCTGGTTGTTTGGGTTCTTCTGGTGGGTAATACACAGTTGGAGACATGTGTGCACCAGATTCTTCATAATAGGCTTGAACAGGCACTAAGGCTTGTTCTTCCTGATTCTCTAAGGTTGGTGCATATCTAATGCCCACTGGTCTTGCTCCTGGTAAAGGTGGTTGTTGTCCCAATACCGGTTGCGGTCTTTCTATCCCCATAGGTCCTGGTACATTTCCCGTTGGGTATCGAGGTACTGGATGTACTTGAGGTGGTGCTAATTGAGCAGGAGGTGCATACTGACGCTCCCTTACATACCCTTTGTTGTAATAGCACTCCTCTGTTGGATGGTTTGTCCATTTTTGTTCAATAGCACACCATTTCAGTGTTTTTGGCAATGGTTTTTGGTATGGTGCCATCCTTTTTAGAGCATCTTCTATCATTTGCTCTACATTTGGCATGGTTGTTGTTTGAACATTCTTTTTAGTGGTAGTCTCGCTCGCTACGGAGGAGGAGCTACTGGATGCAAAATCTGTATCCGCTGACACCTCTCCATAAACCGTACAGTTATCCACTAAGTACAATGCCTCTCTCGTTACTTGCTCGAAACTTGTACAAGCTTTCAAGTGCAAGTCCTTCTTGAGAGTGTCGTTTCTCAGTCCCTCAATAAAGAGAACAGATAGTCTGTCATCTTGTGGTCGTTCACGTACTGGACATCTCTCAATGTATTGTTTGAAGCGAAGTGAAGCTTCCTTCACTTTTTCGTGTTCTCTCTGTTTAAAAGCATATATTTGTGAGACCGTATTGTGCTTAATCCCTCGTTTTGAGAATTCCTCAGCAAACTCTCTTAGCAAATGGTCAATGTCATGGAATCCCCCTATGTTCAGTGGTTGAAACCATGTCAATGCCGTACCTTCTAGAGTAAGACCAAATCCCTCGTATTGTGTATGGAAATCTGTTATCTGCTCAGCTCTTAAGACTTGCTTAAAGAGTGACACATGTGCATACGGATCTCCTGAACCACCATACTTCTTTGGCATACACTTGGCTACTTGAGATGGTCTCATACGTCTATGGTCTGCTACCAATCTCATTGCTCCTGTGTCCCGGCTAAAGCTTTCTCTAGCATCATGGACTTCATGGGTTACCCTTGTCGGTTCCCCTGCCCTGAATCTACTACTAGGAGGTAAATGTGATGGTTCCGCTTCGAACCTTGGACCTGGAGTGGTATATGTGGGGATTGGAACTGCACTACCTCGATTCGTATCCATTGACTCTCTGGAATGTAATGATCCCATTGGTCCGGGCTTCGAGTACTGAGGTTGACTGAAAGAGTCAGCAGCCTGAGTTCTTTGTCCTCCTGTCGTCATTGGGTTTTGCACTCCATTTGTTGGTGCTGGTCTTTGTGAGCTAGAAGTAACATAATACTGATGTAGTGGTCCCCCAAAGTATGTATATCCTTCTAATTCTTTCTTGCCCATTGTTGAGTATTGCCTCCCATACTTGTCGTAAGCGGCAATTTTCACTTCCGATCCCTCTGTGTAGGTAAAGACATAAAGTCTTTTTGGTCTGTCAACTCTCCGGTGTAGGGTTCTTCACATCTATAATAGAGATCTTGCTCCCCATTATTATATTTGTATAGCCCCACATAGATGTTATCAGTGTTGATCCTTGTAGTTTCATTCTCTCTTCTTAACCTCGCATCAGGGAAGTTCATTATTGGTGCTTTCTCCTCAAGTTCTTCATCTACTTTGGCTTTGGTGCCCATCA
This sequence comes from Adiantum capillus-veneris, assembly GCF_014529385.1. Taxonomy (NCBI): domain Eukaryota; kingdom Viridiplantae; phylum Streptophyta; class Polypodiopsida; order Polypodiales; family Pteridaceae; genus Adiantum; species Adiantum capillus-veneris. Next base: position 143,210,555 of record NC_140944.1, on the reverse strand, counting down.
ATCCCCACTTGTCCACAATGTTAGGGTTTAGGACTACCAAGTACATGGTACCCTCGTCATCTAGATATCTATCTCCGCTATAGCTCACAGGCACTAAGTCCTTGAACTCACTAGGTCTCTCTTCTATCTTTACACAATAGCGGTCCATTCCATCTTTGTAGATCTTGGCACCTTGCTCATTGTCGTACTGGTATTTTATGAACAATAGCTTCATTGTGGCGGAAGGGTTTGATGATCCTGCTGCCATATTTTCTCTGTTGTTCAGGTTCAAGTGTTCCAAGTGTTCGGTGAAAATCTCGTAAGATCTCTCCGAAGAAGTATCAGAAACACTTCCTTCAAAGATCGGCTCTAATGGTTGCACCCAACTTTGGTTTACACTTCCCTCGGTTGATATGACACTTGCTGGTTCCCTTGTTTTGGTTGGTTATTCTGGAGATTCCTGCCCGATCTCAAATTCATCAATTCCCCTAAAGGACTTTAACTTTTCCGTCTCGGCAATTTGTTTTCCCAAGTTTTTGTGGTCAGAATTGATCCAAACTGATTGATACTTGGTCAATTGTTTAATCTTGTCAGTTGGACAACTTCTGTTTCATCAAGTGAGAATTTTGTTGCAGTTATGCTGAAAAAGACATTATACGCGTATGATGTCTTTTTTCACAGATTTAGACTATTTTGGTTATGCTCACTCTCAGTAGCCCCTTATGCTCTGTTCTCACAAAATTCAGTTTGAACTCTGTTTGAGCAAGTTATGGCTAATTTAGGCTTTTCTTGGCAATTTTTCGCTTTTGACTTGTTTTTGGGTCAATTGTGATCCAAATGGGATGAAACTTGAAATATAACCTCTAGACAGCTATTACAATGGATCTGTGTTGGCAAAGTATCAAAATATGTCCAAAATTAGGTCAAAGACATCATACGCGTATGATGTCTTTTTCATCAATTTGGGTCAAAACTTGATATTTATGCTTTCTACAGTGTTTGTAACAATCTTGTCAGGTCAGATATCAAAAATAAGCAGTGGATGTGCTAAAAGACATTATACGCGTATGATGTCTTTTGTCCCAGATTTTGACTATTTTTGGTTTTAAGCCTTCTCCAATGTTTATAATTGAGTTTCAAGTGTTTTTGTCAGGTTTGAATGTAAAAACAAGATCTGAATCCAAAATTTCCTATTCTTTGCGTTTCTTGGACTCCGACTTGTCTTTTTGGGTTTCTTTGAGTGTTAATGCTCTTGTTTTAAGTTGAAATTAGGGTATAACCCCCCTTTTGAACACTCTGGTAAAGTCAAAATTTCTGTTTTGGTCTCTGTTTGGTCATTTAGACATCATACGCGTATGATGTCTAAAGTTGCAGATTTCCAGTTTTTTGGCACAGAATCCTTCTAAAGCTTTCTCAAGTGCTCAGCAACTCCCAGATACACAGAAAATTTCTCTGACTTTTGTTTATTGCAAGTTTCACTACTAACTCGACGGTTTAGTGATCTAACATGCAATCAACCATATCAAGCAAATACTCCAATGATTACTAGCTCTAGATCAGGATCAAATGAAGTCCTACCTAAGCTATTCCTAATCATAAAATGGGTTTGGTAATTGTGATTTTAAAGAGATCCACTGCCACTCACGGACTAGCAAATTCTTCTTCTATCAACAACTACTCAACAAAACAAAACAACAAACAAATCTAAGCTAAACTAAAAATACTGTCAACACGGAAGACCCAGGAATACCCCACTTCCTAGTATCTCTCGAGATCTTCGGAGTCCACCACTCCTAGATCTTTTCTAACTAAAGTATACAAAGTAGTTTATACGACTCACCTCGTAGGATTAGTCTAAGGTCACCTACTTAGGGCTCTCGTCCCCGGCAGCGGCGCCAAATGTTAAGGCGGTTACGCCGCTAGCGGAAGCTAAATAGCGAGAACTCAACCAACAACAGAATTTGTCAGACGAGGACGGAGCTTGACCCGCAGGCGCATGGAAACAACTAGGTGGGTGTCAAATCACCTACTCGACCTTCTAATGACAATCACTACTAAGGAAATCAAATCTAAGTTCTAAAATACGCAAGTGACTGAAATCCGTACTACGAACGAATGCTATACGAAACAGGATCTAGAATCATTGAATCGATCTCAAACTCAAGGGGAAGTCTATACACTAGGTAAGAACAACACCCTAAAGACTTGAACTGCAAAATCAACCTATAACCACTCCGTGCGGTAAACGCGTATGAAGACAGGCCGAAAAATACAGGGTGACCGAAACTTGACCCCGATGGTACTAATGTGTAGCTCTTCTCGTTGTGGTTCTATAGATATGCTGCACGCTCCATTCCGACACACGAGTTGGAAGAAAACTCACACCGAAGCTCGTAGGAACTTACCACACATAGAAGCCGATAGCGCGCACTCTTGGTATCTGTGCGTAGCTCTCGCCGTTGCTAACACAATGGCGGTGTCGCTTCTCCAATGGCAGCTCCGTAGCTCGCGCAGCAAGTGGATAAGACTCTCTCTCTCACACACACTCTCTCTCAGACACAGTCACGGCGCTCAAAAACTCCCTTTGATTAATAAAACTGAATCCCCTTAGGTTACAAAACTTTGGCTTATATACCTCAGCCTTGGAGGTGAGATCATCTCTAACTAATTACATCAGCGAGTGAAGTTACTTCGGAATTACAAGCTGGAAACTCAATTGAGTCCCGTTACTTAATGAATGGCTCCAATCAAAATCAATGTCGGAAAGATATTTATTACAATCAATGGTTACAAAAATGATGAGTATGAGCAAAATTGTGGGTGTGATCCTCTGCTGGCTCTGTTGGCTCAACAGTACCACAGGTGTACTTTGTGATGGCTCCTCGATAACTTCAATCAAGTTTAAGGGCGTGATCTTCGATGCATTTGGATTATTTGGACATTGGGCAATCAAATGATCTATGCCACATCGATTACACATGAGTATCGGCATTGTAGACGTGCTCGCTTGATTGGTTTGCATTAGTGTGGCATTCTTTTGTAGCCTAATAGGACACTCGGCTACACGATGTGGACCTCCACACTCATAGCATTGAAGAGCTGGTCTCTTAGCAGTGTAATTGATATTTTGGCCTCTTGCCGCAAGAGCAGCTACTTGATAGACAGGTTTGACTTGTCCCCAATTGTAAGGTCTCTGACCCCGATCAAAAAGAGCACCATGGCACAGTCTCAGAAAGATCACAAGCAAGGTTGTCCATCAAGCATCGGCATTTCCGTTGTACTCTGCCAATAACTCTGGATAATCTGCAAAGCACTCTTCGCCGGCCCACTCTGATGCATGGGTCGTGTGATGCTTGAACTTCATAAAGGTCTACAATGCTTGCTTCTTTAGGCTGTGCCGAAAGCGATACAAAATGATCTGTTGCGATTTCAATGCTCCAACTTCGGCTATGGTCGTGGGTCCACATTCTTCAAGAATCTCCGAGGATGAAACTTTGTCCAACACAAAATCATAATCATACCCATTCCATGTAGAGTAGCTGGAAAAATACTATTCTTTCAAAATGAATGTGCATGCAATGCAGATGAACAAAGTGACAGAGTGCCAAATCGTTCACCAAACACTCGCAAAAAGTAGGATTGAAACTTGACTTTTTGACCTAGACCCATCAACTATGGCTGTACCATGAAATGAACACAATGGAAAAAGTTACTATTTTTAGCAGTTTTCTGAATTCTGGCAGTGCCATGATGTTTAGAATGTTTTAAAGCTTCGAAATGTGAATTAAAATAATTTTTGTAAAAAAATTCCAAAAATAGTAAGTTTTTGGTCACCCGACCCGTCCAGTTTTGACCGTCTCGAAAAACTGCACCCGTATCCCGAATTTGAAAAAATGCATTTTTGGACCCCGAAGGCTGCTAAATATGGCAGGTACTCGGGCCAGTACGCCTTAGTTAGAGATCAGTATAGCAATTTACGGCATTAAACTCCGACTCGTATGACCCATTTTAGCTTAAAATCAATTTTTCCAAAACTTGAGCCGGGAGGCACCGGAGCCCGAGGCTGTGTGGGAACAGGCTCCAGGCCACTCCGGGTCAGCTTTAGCAGCTAGGGGGTGCCTTCTGTCCTTGTGGGAGTCTTGGGAGAGTTTCCAAGCTTGCAACTAAGTGTGAGAGCCAGTTAACCAATCCAACTGGACACTTGGTGGGTAGGGGACTGGACTTGCCATGCTTAACTAGAGTAGCTCCCAGATGCAAATAGCAAGTAGGGTCGATTTTCAGCTTGAGGAGGCCTATTTAAAGGTGTGCTCACACACACACACACACACATGCTCACACACACACCCAGTACACACACACACACACACCTTGGGGAGGTGCTGCCGGTACACACACAATTTTTGAAGGAGAAGCAAGGAGGGAGGTGCTGCCGAAATTCTCATCTTGAGAATTCATTGGATCAGAAAATCAAGAGGATTCTCAGCCCCTAGTCACGGTAATCATGGTTTAATTCCTGCTCTTCTTAATTCTCATCATTATTCTCCAAATTCCTCGTCTACTATGCTTAATCTTAGCTATAATTCTCAATAGATGCTCTCTAAGTTTACATAGCTATACTCCATTACATAATCATCATTCAATTAGCTAATTTATGCAGCCATTCATCATTCTTAATCAATGATTAATACTTGATTAGGAAAGATTTCTCCCTCTAGGCAGCGTAGTTAATAAATTGTCAGCCGCCGGTAATAATGTGGAATTGATGAAATTCATTCTTTTACCATTCAATAGTATTGTAATTAAATTAGACTCAATCTTCTCTCACATTAAGATGTGATTAAGGCTAAAACTAAACCGTCAGTAGGCCAACATGAAGAGAATTTCCTATCACACATGCTTGCGGTAGTTCTGCATCTTCAAATTGCACTAGGAGAGTGACTGAGCTTGCTTACTTCATCTCTCTTGTAAATCAACTAGTAAAATTCTGAATTTCTTAATCATCTAAGCCAAGTGATTAACTTTAGAGCCAGTTCCCATAGGGCAAGTAAAGAATTACCCATAAAATTGCTAGGTCTCGAAGGAAAAATCTAATCTCTTGCATAAGGAGGATTCATTAATGATTCTAATCTACAATTTGGTTTGTTATGATGCTCTCGGACCTTAGCTCTTTTTCTTCAAGTTTATCATTTAAAGAAGTGAGTATAAAATGGCCCGGGTTAAGAGAACTCGCTTCAGTGGTGCCCACGACCACGAGACGGGAACGAGCAATGTAAATGGAAAGGGAAAAGCTCCCATGGACGAACAAGCACTGGCCATCTCACGAGCCATTGACGAAGAAATGGAAGAGGTATGGCACAATTTTATTCAGTTGTTTAATTAACATTGCACACGTTTAGCTAGGAAAGAACATATCCCCAAACATGTTGGAGAAATCCGACGGAAATCTCGGCATTTGAATTCATTGTACATTTAATTCTAAGGTAGGAAAGAAATGATTGATGGATATACTGTTTGCAATAGGAAAGAATGTCTGCTAGGGAAAATTTAGCTCGACATGTTCATTCTATTTCCAATGTTGAATTAGTCATGATCCCCCTATTGATCACAGGGGCAGAGTTCCTCGTTAAGGGCTCTTGAATCCACGACTTGATTTCTATGTGGTGGATACCCACGACTTGCTTTCGATGCGGTGGGAACCCACGTCTTGCTTTCTATGCGGTGGGAGTGTCCATGTCGTGCTTTCTATGCGGTGGACATACCTGGTTGTATGGGCAGCTAGGAGACAACGGGAGGAGTAAACTCTCCCTGGAGGGGGGATGTTGTACCTCCACAACATTGTAATTTCAATGAATAAGTTTGAGTAGAATTTTTACTAGAATACTCTTGGTGCCGATTTGCAATACTGATTGAAGGGCTGTCTTAACGAACATTGTGATTCGGAATTTAATCAAGGAATGTTTATGTTGAACAATCATTGTGGTAGTAATTAGGACACACAAGGAAGTGTGAGTGTGGGGGTGGAAAGTGGGGGCTTGGCTCAGGTTGCCAATGCCTATGAGAAGGGTGGTCCCGATTGGTCGGGAACTCTCTGTCCCCATAGTGTTTAAAATCGATACTAGTAATACTCATTGCCCTTGGAGCGTTTCCCTTGGAGCGACGAAGTCTCAAGTGTACGTGCCTCTGAAACATGGAGAAAAAGGCACTCGATGTTTCTCTTCTCTTGGAAGGTGGGTCTTAGGATCGCTAGATAGGATAAGTACGCTTCCCCTGCGAGGTGGAGCTAGATCTCTTGCTAGTAGTCTTGAACTCGACTCACTTTGTGATGAGAGATCGTCCACTAGTTGAACCCTGAAGCACTTTGTTTGCTTCCGCTATAGATCTAGTGGCCACCAGGTTCACCATCAGATCCGCCATTTGATACGGTGGGGTGGGGACCTCACACCTGGTATCAGAGCCTAAGTTAGGCTGAGAAATAAAGTCGTATTGTTTTAATATTTAAAAGGAACTGGAAGTATATAGGTAGCTGATCCGAATTCCTTGCATTGGTGTTGCAGGAAGACCCCGTGCTAGAATATCGGAAGTTCCAAGTGTTTGAGCTTATTTATGAGCAAGCTCGACGATCCCTAGTTTACCAATTCAGGCGAGATGTCATGGAGATACTGATGAAGGCTCATACGCCACACTCCACTCGCATCGATAGAGGATGGGGACTTGATTGGACACTTCCAGGTGGGGTTTACTACATCAACGCTCCGAACCTAGGATGTCTGGCTACCGATTTGAAGAAGATATATTGGGGAGAAGAGTTGAGGGTGGTGGAGTTATTCTACTTGCTGCCTACCCGATTGGACCTGGCTGTTTCAGGCGACTCCAATCAAACCATCAACGACTGGCTCTTGGAAAAGGTCACCGAGGTGATCCCAGTGAACAGAGTCAGAACTTTTGGAGTACCAAAAGAGGAATCCCGACTTGATATCTTAGTTTATTATCCACTCAAGGATGAGTACAAGAACTACTTCACTAACAAAGTAGTGCATCATGTGAACACAATCTCCTAGGCGTATTTTATACGCAATCCAAAAAGCCATGTAATAAGTTCATCATCAATTATCCTAAACCTTGAGGGGTTTCGATTGTAATAAATTTCATAAATAAAGTGCTTTTTGTCTCTGAATCTCTGTCTCTTGATAAAGTGGAATCTTGAATTTTATTTAAAGTCTCGTGTCTATTTTGAAATTCAAGTAATGGTATCAAGAATCTCGTATAACCCATGTAGGCACCGCTTGTTGCTCTATACTCGGTAGTGCAAGAGAAGAAGCTCCTCCTTAAGCAAGTCCAGCCTCCACTCTTTAAGGGCGAGGGGGCAAATGTGGAGAGAGATACGGAAGTGTGGATGGAAGCCATGGACAATTACTTTGAAGCTGCGGGAACCCAACCCGTAAATCAGACCATGCTTGCGATGTTCCGCTTGACTGGCGATGCCAAGATATGGTGGAAGCAACATTGCAGGGACCTGGATATTAAGGGATCTTCCCAATCTTGGGAAGACATCAAAGCTGCGATAATGGGGCGTTATTTACCACCTGCCTATAGAACCTTGAAGATGAATGAATTCTTTTCACTTCGGCAGCAGCCAGCTGACTTCATCTGTCGAAGAATATTATTCAAATTTTATCACTCTTCGGAGATATGCTCCTAAGATGACCTTGGAACAACAGGTGGCGAGGTTCTGCCAAGGGCTAATTGATCCTTTGAATACTCGGTTGGAAGCTCTCAGGCCAACGACACTACATGATGCCTTGTTGAGGGCCAAACCTCTAGCTCTTGAAGTACAAAAGGTTAATCAGAACAGGAGGAATCATTGGGCAAAAAGGGCAAGGACAACTACTTGGAATAACAGATCAGCTAACCAAGCATATGACCAGCACCCTATTGTGGCTACCACCACAACCATGGAGTTCCCTGATGTTCGATGCTATGGTTGCGACGAGTATGGACATTACAAATCCAAGTGCCCCAGGAACACTCAGGCAACCAATGCCAATGCCATACCCTTGAATACCCATGGGCGTGGCCAAGCTAATGGAAGAGGAGGACGTGGAAGGATGAACAGAAGGCAAGGCGTGGAGCTACCGCCAGAGTAAATGCAGCAGTGGTACAACCAACTATGGGTGATGAAGCAGTAGAGAGAGAAACCCTGCATGCTGCAATTGACAACCCCAATGGTTGCGAGCAATACGCAGTCATTCATACACCAGGATCTCTCAGAGGTGAACAAGTTAACTTCCTTATAGATTGTGGTAGTACTCTTTCATTTCTTTCACCCAGATGCATGAGGAAGCTTAAGCTAGATAAGTATCCAACAAGCAAGCTAGTTGTAGAATTAGCGAATGGCAAGGAAGTACTATCTCAGCACTCTGCAGGAAAAATCGACTTTGATCTAGGGGGACACCCAACTTCTGCCCAATTTCGAACCCTACCCTTAGGATTCTTTGATGGGATACTAGGGATGGACTGGCTAAAGCAAAATAGGGCCCATATCCATTGTGCACAAGGGAACTTTACCTTTACAGATAACTTGGGTAATGAAGCCTTAATCCAGGGGGAAAATGGAAAACCTAGGTCTACTCTAGTTAAGGTCAGCAGACTCTTGAAAAGACTAAGAAAGGGACAGCAAATTTATGTAGTAAATCTCAACAAGGTGGACCAATCAGATACCTCACTTCAACCAAACTGGTTGAGGGAGTATGATGATGTATTCCCTGAAGACCTTACAAATCTTCCGCCACTGTTAGTGCCTGATTTATCAGGGCTTTCAGGGCAGTCAGGCTATTACTTTTTGAACTGTAACTAAAACCTTTATCTTTGAACCTTAGGGATAAGTGAACATGGGTATTTTATATTTTTGGGGAAGTTAGTTGTGTGTCTCGTGAATTCTCAGGACGAGAAACAGTTATGTCTATGCTTGTTGATGCAGTTGGCTCTCTACTGCATTGTATGGTGTTTGAAGTATGCAGTTTTCTGCTTCCTGTTTGATATGTACTGTATGTTAACTGCATTGGTTGTTTTTTATGGCAATGTGTGCCTAACATTTGGCGATCCTGCAATTGGTTCGAATTTCGCCTAAAACCATATGGGTGCTAAGGAATGAATCACAGCGGCGACTTGTTCCCTGATAGTGACCATCTGCGGGATTTTGCGAACTAGAAAACACCGCGGGAAGAGTCTGAGGAGTATGCATCACAATTCTTGAAATAATTCTACCCACAACTGCCCAGCGAAGTCAGAATTCTCATTTTCGAAAAGGTAGTTACAAAACTGTTACCCTTTGGAGCCTGTAATTTACCTTCAAAATACAATGTGAATAATCAAAGAATGCTAGTACAGTATTCTAGACAAGGGAGAAGCAGCAATGCATGAGTGAATCAGGGCAGGGGTCCAATGTACCACAACATTATGGAACAAGGCTTATATTAAGAAGGGAGTTCTCTACAAGAGGAAGACAAGGAGAAGAGTCGGGTAATGATGACCAAGAAGAACCAGTAAGGGAACTTGCTGCAGGGGCAGAAATTGTTGGGGAGGGGACTGAACTGCATGAACCTGAAAACAAGCTGCAGGAAACCCTACCTGCAAACCAAGAAGGCCAACAAACAACTCATCCCACATCAGACCCACTTTTGGGACCATTGGTCAATGTATTGTTAGCCCAAACAATTTTGAAGTCTCTGTACAGTTTCTGTGCAAATTATGTGCAGTTTGTTGCAGAATGCAGTTTCAATTTTTCAGTTTGCAGAATGCACTTCAGTCTTTCAGTTTACAGACTACAGTTTCAGGTATTTCAATTTGCAATGCAGTTTAAGCAGTTTCAGGGTTTAAAGAGGTACAAATGCTCTCTATTCTTTTGATGGGTGATTAATGGCAAAGAAGAAGAAGAAAAAGTGTGCTATTTGTCAAAAAGATGGGCACTGTGCAAAGCAATGTCCTTACGTGTGCAAGCCATGTCAAAAGGAAAATGTATGTGTCAAATACTGTATGCATAAACTGTGCAAGAAGTTGTATCGAATTGTCAGATCTTTTCAAGATGCATCAGATCATGAGGAACTATGTGATGCACAAGAGGATTTGGATGATTTTTCTAATCTTCTTGACAAGGCAGAAGACTGGCATGAAGGTCGTGAAGGAAAAAGAAGAAAGTCGTGCTCTAGTATGCGTAGGATACAGGTGTTACAAGAAGCAATTGAAGGCTTGACAGAGAAGTATGAAGATCAGTTTCAGGAGGAAGACGAAAGTGATGATGACTGGGGAGTTACAACACCAATGTTCCCCTTGGTTGGGAACAATCAGGTACAATCATGTTTAACTTCTCCAAATGCACTTGTTGCAAGTCTCAAATCAATGAAAGAAGCTCAAGCACAAAGCCAACCTGAAGAAGTCAAGAAGGTGATGTTGGAAAGGGCAGAAGAAAAGGAGCATCCTGAGAGCCAAAGAAGCCAAAAGGAGCACTTAGTATCCCAAAACCACACTCCAAATAAACTCAAGGGTTTGCACAATGTTGATGTACCAACAGTTTTTCAGGGACCTGTAGTTTCAAAAACTGAAGTTTCAAAGCCTGAATTTGAATTTTCAGTACCTGAAGTTTTTCAACCTGATTTTGATGTTCTTGAATATGGGATCAAAGTTGTAGATACTCAGATTATTGAAGAGAAGAAGTGGATTCAGGAAGGAGAGTTTGTTCAATGCAAGGGAGATAAAGTCCAAAAGATGATGAAGGAAGAAGGAGGAAGCCAGGAGCAACTCATAAGCCAAAGGAGCCAAGAGGATTGCCAGCTATCCCCAAACCTCACATCGAAGAGACTCACCTCTTTGCAAGAAGAGAAGGACAGTTGCCCAAAAGAAGAATTATTGGTTGAGAAGAAGGGAATACAAGTGGGAGTGAGCGAGAGAAGCCACCAATATCCCATACAAACCCATATACCAACATTTGACATCAATCTTGAAGATGTTGAAATTCAGGGAGACATCAGATTTCAGTGTAATGCAGTGGAAGATCCGAAGATACATAAAGACATAATGTGTGCTACTGATGAGGATGATGTGATGAATCAGTTTTTGATGAATCTTGATGAGGAGTATTCAACAACTGACAATTTGAAAGGTGTTTGTGTTGATGGAGAAGAGTTTTTTGGAGTTTTGAAGAGTGAAAGCCAATTTCCGAAAGCGGATATGAATTATTCAGGTTGTGAAGACAAGGATCTTCCATTTCAGATCCCTGAATTACCAGTTTTGATACCAAAAGTTCTTGATTTGCAAAGTTTCAGAATTCAGGTCCCTGATCCGCAGATTCTTGATTTGCAAAGAAGTTATGTACCTGAACTTGCAGAATTTCAAAGTCTTTTTCTTTCTCAAGTGAAGATGATCAATAATCTCTCATTCGAGCTAGAGAATGAGAGGCATTCAAGTATGGTTGCGGCAAATGAAGCGCTTTCCAAAATCAATCAACTTCAAGAAGAGAAGACATCATTGATGGCGGAGATTTCTCAGGTTCAAACTGAAGTTGACTTGCATATTTCTTACTGTTATGAAGTTCATGATGCTCTTAAGCAAGTTGTTTTGAACAAGGATAATCAAATTGAGGACTTGAAGCTTCAACTTACTCAAATCAAGAATGTGGAGTTTTCTTCAAATCTTGATGTTACAGAAGGTTTCTTGAATGATGATGTTGTTATCAATGATCTGTATGATGTTGATTCTTTTACAAATTCAGTCAAGGATATTGGAAGTTCATCTGTTTTCAAGGAAGTTCACTTTCTTGATGATGTTCTTGATGATTTATACCAAATTTCTGATGTCAATGGTTTTGTTGATGCTGAGGAGATGGTTTTGACTGATGATTATGCAAGTATTTTGCAAGTTCCTAATGATGGTGAAGTGGATTTTCTTGAAGATGGTTCTACATTTCTATGTGATGTTGTTGATGAAGGAGATGATGTTGATATTCTTATATCTCATTGGTTTTATATCTTCATGCTTGATAAAATAAGGGAAGTTTTTCAAGGAGCAGAAGTCAAAAGTTTTCAGTTTTAGGGAGATATCACTGATTGGACAGTTTTGCAGCTACATAGTGGATCTCTTTCTATTTTCAAGGAGAAATGTGAGCAAGCCATCTTGGTGGTGTTTTTTATGCGTAAAGGAGAGTTAAATCTGTTATTTTCAAGCCTTGAATCAAATCAGTTTGATGAAGAAGCAGATCAACTTTGGTTTTTCTTGAATCAAGATTTTCAAGAAAATCAATTGATTTGGCATGCGGAGTTTAAATCAAGTCTTCAAGTGTTGCATCTACATGCACAGATATTGGATGTGTTCAAGAGACAGTGTCTAACGGTTGCAAAGTTTACATCCTACCTTGAATCTTTCTTCATTCTTCTTGAAGGGAAAACTGACCCTGAACCTGAACCTGAACCTGACCCTGAACCTAAACCTAAACCTGCTACTACTGAATTTGGATATGTATTTGAATATGAAAATGGGCCTAAAGACCTGAAGTCACTTAAAGAAGAGGAGATTTTTCTACTTTGTAGAAGGTATGGGGAGAAAATGAAGACTGAAATGATGGACTACATGAAGAGAGTTTGGGAGAAAATGAAAGTAGTGGTGTATGATGTGGTGAGTAAACCATATCAGATGTTTGTAGAGGAGGAGATGAAGGAGGAAAACTTGTTTATGGAGAAGCAGAATACTGAACTGAAGCAGCAGTATACTGACCTAAAAGAGCAGTTTGAGGACCTGAAGATGCAGCTGCAGCAACTAGAAGGCCAACAATCTCAGCAGGTGTTTGTTAAAAAAAAAAAAATCTGAAGTGTTTGCAGGAACTGATGTGCTAGCAGGAGTTCAGGAGCATATGACTGAAGCAGCAGGGACAAGTACAGTTGCAGGACAAGCTAAAGATGTTGCAGAGGAGGACACAGAAGCTGCAGGAGGAATTCACAACTTAGATGATCCAGTGCAAATGATTGTGGATGAGAAACTCTGTCAGGAGACTGAAAGTACTAAGGAGGCAGTTACAGTTCAGGTGGATGCAGAGGTTGAAGAATTTGACAAGGAAACTCCAACTACAACAGCAGTTTCACAACAAACTGAATTCAAGGATCAGCTGGTGGATGAATTTTTGATCAAGGGATATTGTGGGTTCTCACAATGTTTGAGAAACATTGCCCACCAGGTGTGCCAGGTGTTAGTGCCTGATTTATCAGGGCTTTCAGGGCAGTCAGGCTATTACTTTTTGAACTGTAACTAAAACCTTTATCTTTGAACCTTAGGGATAAGTGAACATGGGTATTTTATATTTTTGGGGAAGTTAGTTGTGTGTCTCGTGAATTCTCAGGACGAGAAGCAGTTATGTCTATGCCTGTTGATGCAGTTGGCTCTCTACTGCATTGTATGGTGTTTGAAGTATGCAGTTTCCTGCTTCCTGTTTGATATGTACTGTATGTTAACTGCATTGGTTGTTTGTTATGGCAATGTGTGCCTAACAGCCACATAGAGAGGTAGATCATGAGATTGAGACTATCCCTGGATGTGAACCTATCTCAAAAAGACCTTATAAAGTGTCACTTCCAGAGGCCATCGAACTCAAGGAACAACTTAGGCAACTCATTGAGCAAGGATTCATTTGACCCAGTATTTCTCCTTGGGGTGCTCCAGTTCTTTTTCAAGAGAAGAAGGATGGAACCTTAAGGTTATGCATAGATTATCGTGGACTGAACCAGGTAATTGTCAAGAACAAGTATCCAATTCCAAGGATTGACAAACTCTTGGACAAACTCCACGGCGCCAAAATGTTTACAAATCTAAGGTCAGGATATTACCAAATCAGGATCAGAGAATCAGATATCCCAAAGACGGCTTTCAACACTAGGTATGGACACTACGAATTCACAGTAATGTCTTTTGGTCTAACAAATGCTCCTGCAAGATTCCATCGACTGATGCAGGATATTTTCAGACCTTACCTGGATGATTTTGTCTTGGTTTTCTTTGATGACATTCTGATCTATTCTAAGAACAAGGCAGATCACGAAGAACATGTTCGCAAAGTACTTGATCTTCTTCGGGAACACCAACTTTACGCTAAAGAGAGCAAGTGCACTTTTTGCTCACCAAAGGTCAATTATCTTGGATTTGTCATATCGACTGAAGGGATTTCAGTGGACCCAGACAAAGTCAAGGATATCGTTGATTGGCCTCAACCATCCACCGCCAGCGAAGTAAGAGGATTTCTTGGAATAACGGGATGGTACAGGATTTTTGTCAAGGATTATGCACGTATTGTTGCACCTTTGACGGAACTCCTGAAAAAAGGAATGAGGATCGAATGGAAGACCGAGCACGAGTCTAGCTTCGCTAAGCTAAAAGAATTCTTGGTCTCAGTTCCTATTTTAAAGCTTTCAGACTTCAGTAAAGAATTTGAAGTAGCAACCGATGCGAGCAAATTTGCTCTAGGTGGAGTTCTTACTCAAGAAGGAAGACCAGTGGCGTATACTTCGCGAAAGCTGAGGGATCACAAGAAGAATTATCCTACTCATGATCTGGAACTTTTAGCGGTTATACATGCGCTTAAGTTATGGAGACATTATCTTCTTGGACGCAAGTTTCAGCTGGTCACAGACCATAAGAGCTTAAAATGGATTTTTACTCAACCTATTCTCAACATGCGACAACAACGGCGATGGATAGAGCTTTTACAAGAATATGACCTTGACATAAAGTATAGACCAGGAAAAGAGAATGCAGTTGCAGATGGACTTAGCCGAAAATCTTTTCTCGGAGCTATCTCTATTCCAAATAACCCTATCTGGGATAGAATCAAAGAAGCATCCTTGGTAGATCCAGAGTACCAACGTATAGTATCATTAGTTCAGCAGAATAAGATGCCTGAAGCTAAAGATTACTCTCTTATAGGAGGATGTCTTTACTACAGACATAGACTCTGTGTACCCAGAGACCCAGCTCTAAAGAAGGCTATTCTGTATGAAGCACACGATAGCCCTACATCTGGACATCCAGGCTATGCTAAAACTCTTCATGCTGTCAGGAGGAGTTATTTTTGGTCTGAAATGAAAGGAGACATACTTCGCTATGTGAGGCAATGTCTTTCTTGTCAGCGGTGGATAAAAGCTGAAAGGATCAAGTTACCAGGGCAACTTCAACCTCTTGACATACCCTAGATGAAATGGGAATGCATCACTATGGATTTTGTTATAGGATTACCCTCTACAGAAGGTTATGATTCTGTTTTCGTGGTTGTTGATATGCTCACAAAAGTGGCTCATCTAATACCTGTAAAGACAACCTTTACTGCTTCAGATGTTAGTCGGGTATTCATCAAGGAGATTTTTAGGCTACATGGTCTACCCAAGCGCATCGTCAATGATAGAGACGCCAAGTTTACGTCAAAATTTTGGACTTCTCTTTTCCAATCTATTGGGTCACAATTAGCCTTCAGTACAACGTACCATCCGCAAACAGATGGGCAAACTGAAAGAGTTAATCAAGTCATCGAGGACATTCTCAAAGCCTATTGTTCACAAGAACCAAACAAGCGGTTTCAATATCTACCTTTGGTGGAGTATGCTTATAATTCTTCCGAACACAGAAGCATTGGAATGTCACCCTTCAAAGCTCTTTATGGACAGGACTGTTACTGAACTTCTCAGATCCAACCATCAGGGTAGAAGCCTCTAGGAAGATGTTAGAAGATATGGAAGCTCAGACTAGAGCTATTCGCCAAGACATTCAGGCAGCTCAGGATAGACAGAAGCACTATGCAGATAAGAACCGTTCGGAAAGAACTTTCAAAGAAGGGGATAAGGTTTTTCTGCGAGTCCGACCAAAGAAAAGAAACTTATCACTAGGCAGATATAAGAAGCTAAGCCCAAGGTATTGTGGACCATTCGAGATCGTTAAGGTTGTGAGTGATCAGGCCTACAAGCTAAAGTTACCTGCAAACTTGAAGGTTCATGATGTATTCCACGTCAACTTACTCAAACCCTATATCCCTAATCCTGGTCAATTCTTGGACTCAGATCAGATAGTCATGCCAGCACAAGGAGTTCTCGAGCTCCAACCTGACTATGTACTTGAAACAAGGGAAAGGAAGTTACGCAACAGAACTATCACGGAGCATCTAGTAAAGTGGAAGGATTACCCTGAAGAAGATGCAACTTGGGAGGACGAACCAACGCTCATAAAGGATTACCCAAACACATTCTTGAGATGAGGACATCTCAAATTTTTCACGTTGGGGAGGTTGTAAGGTCTCTGACCCCGATCAAAAAGAGCATCATTGTACCATGAAATAAACACAATGGAAAAAGTTACTATTTTTAGCAGTTTTCCGAATTCTGTCAGTGCCATGATGTTTAGTATGTTTTAAAGCTTCGAAATGTGAATTAAAATAATTTTTGTAAAAAAATTTCCAAAAATAGTAAGTTTTTGGTCACCCGACCCGTCCAGTTTTGACCGTCTCGAAAAACTGCACCCGTACCCCGAATTTGAAAAAATGCATTTTCAGACCCCGGGGGCTACTAAATATGCCAGGTACTCGGGCCAGTACGCCTTATTTAGAGCTCAGTATAACAATTTACCACATTAAACTCCGACTCGTATGACCCGTTTTAGCCTAAAGTCAATTTTTCCAAAAATTGAGTGAGGAGGCACCGGAGCCCGAGGCTCTGTGGGAACAGGCTCCACGCCACTCCGGGTCAGCTTTAGCAGCTAGGGGGTGCCTTTTGTCCTTGTGGGAGTCTTGGGAGAGTTTCCAAGCTTGCAACTAAGTGTGAGAGCCAGTTAACCAAGCCAAGTGGAAACTTGGTGGGTAGGAGACTGGACTTGCCATGCTTAACTAGAGTAGCTCCCAGATGCAAATAGCAAGTAGGGTCGATTTTCAGCTTGAGGAGGCCTATTTAAAGGTGTGCTCACACACACACCCAGTACACACACACACACACCTACACACACCTTGGGGAGGTGCTGTCGGTACACACACAGTTTTTGAAGAAGAAGCAAGGAGGGAGGTGCTGCCAAAATTCTCATCTTGAGGATTCATTGGATCAGAAAATCAAAAGGATTCTCAGGCCCTAATCACGATAATCATGGTTTAATTCTTGCTCTTCTTAATTCTCATCATTATTCTCCAAATTCCTCGTCTACTATGCTTAATCTTAGCTATAATTCCCAATAGCTGCTCTCTAAGTGTACATAGCTATACTCCATTACATAATCATCATTCAATTAGCTAATTTATGCAGCCATTCATCATTCTTAATCAATGATTAATACTTGATTAGGAAAGATTTCCCCCTCTAGGCAGCATAGTTAATAAATTGTCAGCCGCCGGTAATAATGTAGAATTGATGAAATTCATTCTTTTACCATTCAATAGTATTGTAATTAAATTAGACTCAATCTTCTCTCACATTAAGATGTGATTAAGGCTAAAATTAAACCGTCATTAGGCCAACATGAATAGAATTTCCTATCACACATGCTTGCGGTAGTTCTGCATCTTCAAATTGCACTAGGAAAGTGACTGAACTTGCTTACTTCATCTCTCTTGTAAATCAATTAGTAAAATTCTGAATTTCTTAATCATCTAAGCCAACTGATTAACTTTAGATCCAGTTCCCATAGGGCAAGTAAAGAATTACCCATAAAATTGCTAGGTCTCGAAGGAAAAATCTAATCTCTTGCATAAGGAGGATTCATTAATGATTCTAATCTGCAATTTGGTTTGTTATGATGCTCTCAGACCTTAGCTCTTTTTCTTCAAGTTTATCATGTAAATTAGTGAGTATAAAATGGCCCCGGTTAAGAGAACTCGCTTCGGTGGTGCCCACAACTGCGAGGCGGGAACGAGCAATGTAAATGGAAAGGGAAAAGCTCCCATGGACGAACAAGCACCGGCCATCTCACGAGCCATTGACGAAGAAGTGAAAGAGGTAGGTCACAATTTTATTCAGTTGTTTAATTAACATTGCACACGTTTAGCTAGGAGAGAACATATCCCCAAACATGTTGGAGAAATCCGACGGAAATCTCGGCATTTGAATTCATTGTACATTTAAGTCTAAGGTAGAAAAGAAATGATTGATGGATATATTGTTTGCAATAGGAAAGAATGTCTGCTAGGAAAAATTTAGCTCGACATGTTCATTCTATTTCCAATGTTGAATTAGTCCTAATCCCCCTACTGATCACACAGGGGCAGAGTTCCTCGTTAAGGGCTCTTGAATCCACAACTTGCTTTCTATGCGGTGGATACCCACGACTTGCTTTCTATGCGGTGGGAACCCACGTCTTGCTTTCTATGCGGTGGGAGTGTCCATGTCGTGCTTTCTATGCGGTGGACATACCTAGTTGTATGGGCAGCTAGGCAACAACGGGAGGAGTAAACTCTCGCTGGAGGGGGCATGTTGTACCTCCACAACATTGGAATTTTAATGAATAAGTTTGAGTAGAATTTTTACTAGAATATTGTCTTGGTGCCGCTTTGCAATACTGATTGAAGGGCTGTCTTAACGAACATTGTGATTCGGAATTTAATCAAGGAATGTTTATGTTGAACAATCATTGTGGTAGTAATTAGGACACACAAGGAAGTGTGAGTGTGGGGGTGGAAAGTGGGGGCTTGGCTCAGGTTGCCAATGCCTATGAGAAGGGTGGTCCCGATTGGTCGGGAACTCTCTGTCCCCATAGTGTTTAAAATCAATACTAGTAATACTCATTGCCCTTGGAGCGACGAAGTCTCAAGTGTACGTGCCTCTGAAACATGGGGAAAAAAGCACTCGAGGTTTCTCTCCTCTTGGAAGGTGGGTCTTAGGATCTCTAGATAGGATAAGTACGCTTCCCCTGCGAGGTGGAGCTAGATCTCTTGCTAGTAGGCTCGAACTCGACTCACTTTGTGATGAGAGATCGTCCACTAGTTGAACCCTGAACCACTTTGTTTGCTTCCGCTATAGATCTAGTAGCCACCAGGTTCACCATCAAATCCGCTGTTTGATACGGTGGGGTGGGGACCTCACACCACTAGTCCTCCATGTAGTAATGTGGACTTTCTTCAAGCACATCCATCCCATAGGCAATATTAGGGTCTATATCTTCCTCACAGCCTTCCAAACAAGCAATAGATGACTCACAACCCACTTGATTCACAGAAGTGATTCTCGGATGTGGTGGTTGCAGTCCTAGCACTAGAGGTGGTAAAGGTGTTGTTTGAACAACATTTTGGGCCCTAGGGAGCATGTGTTGTGCTGTTTGTTCAAGAGGCTGGGCCAGCATCAATGCAGGCACTCGAGGTGTGTCTGTCCATGCTAAGGTTGGTCTATTGGCCATCGCGTGCTTAAATACTATGCAATCCTTAGCTTGATGACCATACTTTCCACAAGCATTGCAATTCCCATTGAATTTTACTCTAAAAGTAGGGAATTCACTGGTACTATGCGGTCCATAGCATACTGAGCACCATTGTTGCTCCCTTCGTGGATACATATGATTGTTTTGCGGAGCACGATTGTCTCTAAGACTCTCTTGAATAGCCTTGGTGAGATCTGCTAAAGTCATCTCAGATATCTTTGGCTCCATAACAATAGGCTTTAGGGTCATTGGCTGATGCCCTGATGCTTGGGAGCTAATAGATTTAGGCTCAACAGAAACTCTTTCTCCTTGAATCATTAAATTATCCTCCAATTGGATCGCATTGGTGGTGACTGCTTTCCAAGTGGTGATACCTCTAATGACTAGGCCATTGTAGATATCCTCATGTCGTAATCCCCTAATGAATCTATCAAGCAATTGATTATTATTGAAGCACTCATTTAGATTACAACGAGAATTCAAATGCTTCAAGCGACTAATAAAGTCTCTCACTGACTCTCCTTCCTCTCGTTGGGCTTTCTGGAGCTGAGAGGCTACACCCGAAAGCACTCCCTCTCGTATGTATTCTTTCAAGAACAATCTCCTAAGAGTAGGGTTAATTGTTTTTTCTTCCACCCTTAGGGTTCATACCAATCCCCTGCCTTCCCACTTAAGGTTAGTCTTAAAGCATTACTCTTATGCAGGTCATTGTGTTCTCCTAGAGAATTGCATATTTTTTCAAACACTTTGATATGCTTTCGCACATCCCCGTCTCCACTAAATTTTTGTGTGAGCTTGGCTATTTGTACTGCCTTAATTCTAGGCTCTTTATCAGGTGTGTTCTGCATATTCTCAGCAATAGATCGACCAATAGCTTGAGCAAATGTTGCCAAGTCACCTAAGTGAGCAGGCACCGTGGGTGGAGATGCTCCAGAGACTACATGTGGAGTAGGTATTGGCATTGGGCTTGGCGCATAGGAAGCCATTGGGTTCCACGTTGGGTACGATCTTGTGCCATGTGTGTAAAGAATGAGGATGCAAGAGAGCTACACAAGACAAGCACAAAGCACACAGAGATGGAAAGCTTCTTCTTCTTCTTCACAGAAAAGAGAGTACAAAATGACTAAGTGCTAAAGCTGAAAAGTAGCACATATGTACATGCGGTCACTAAGTGTGAACTCGCTAGAAGCGTACTAGGCTGGCACTATAAGTGTAGTCCAGCTGTAGAATCACTGGCAGAGATCCTCCGTGTCGCTCACCTAACGCGCCAGTGAGTAAATGCCGTAAGCGGCCAAGACCCGTAGTGGATGCCAGCTCAAGGTGTAGAGCTCGACATCTCAACAATGTGGTGGCCCAAAGTTCATATGTGTGGCCCTAGGCATAGCAGACGTCAAATGTGACATGCTAATGCTAGACAGTATAGTCCCATGGAAATAAGAACTTGGGTGTTGTGGTTGGGGAGCATAGGTAGTTGAAACAATGGGACGGGTAGGGACTACATGAGTGCGATGACCCATAGGTGCATACAATTGGTACACACTTGTAGGTACTGTTGCAGGCATTGAGCTACCATGTAGCGGTGCTTTACTAACAAATGAGGTCCATGGCATGTTTCTTGGCATGCCCATCATTGGGGTAGGCATGGTAGCCGTGGTGTCATCAAGGGAAAGATGAACTAGACTTGGAAAGGTAAAGCTATCACTTGTGGGCTCAGATTGCACTGAGACCCCTAGAGAAACAACACATGGAGGATCCATCGGACTTACCAAGGGAGTCTCCATTTGCGATAAGTTCGGTTGTTTAGCCTTTCCTGTATCCAAGAATCTCATGAGACCCGTTGAAGGCATGTTGATCCCCTTGCTCTGTCTCTCTAACTCAATGACCCTATGGATGACCTCACAAACTCTTTGTTGTTGATCCTCCACACTAGTAGCGCCCATTGTGGATTGTAGGACATCTAACCAACCCACGTGATAGGTGTGACATGTGTATAGGTCTGTTAGAGTTTCCGTTTGTAGTTCGTACTCCCAGTTCTCATTTAAGAACGCTCCATCTAGGATTGAGGTGCTAGGGGTGTCCTTTGAGCTAGATGCAATGTTTCTTTCTAGGGGTTGGCCCTTAGCGGTTGCTACGTCAGGAGAACTCAATTGCTCTCTTAGCAAGGATATTGACATAGGGGCTTTCGCTTTTAACTCTCTTCGTTGCTCCGCCTTGCGTAAGCTCTCGACTTCCTTTTCCCTAGCCGCAGTGATATATCGCTCAACCTCTTGCACTTCGGCAAGGCTTCTACCATCGGGTAATATGACCTCGGAGGGGAATAGCTCTAAAGAGTCAGGAGGTGCAGTGAATGAAGTATTCACGTGCACATTCTCTAAGGGTATAGGATCTACGTTGATCATGAATGGAGAATTTACTTCCCCACCCCCCTCATTTACATCATTAGCTCCATGTTCGGAGCGAGTGGCCCTACTAAAGGTTTCCTTCAAGCGGCTAAGCACGCTCGGCCCGGATCGTGGGCCCATGGCATGCATGTCTTGGCTTGAGCTATTAGGATTAGGCATTGGGAAACCCTCCATGACGTCGTAGTCAGAGGAACAGTCACTAGCCGCTATGTTCGGATCTTGGTTTGTACTACCTTGGGTCCCCGCCGAGGGCTCGGAACCTAAGGTAGGTGGATAATGAGAACTCGCGTAAGTCGAAATTCTCTCTAATTGCTCCGTCTCTAGCACACGACAGAGCGTAGATGTATGTGCCTTTGGCACCCTACAAGCGTCGGCGAATAACCTCGAAGGTTAACCGCTTACTTTTTTAAGCGTCCGTTTTCACTCGTTTTTTTATGTTTTTTAATATTTTTGAATGATCGATTTTTTTATTAAAGTGTGTGATAGCTCAAAACGAGCGTATCACTTAGAGGGTCATGGTGTGTTTTACAGCACAACGTTCGATCACCTGAAGCTCCGTTGGTCCTCAAAAGAGTCGATTTTTAGCTACGTGTGAAGCTAAAATTCATAATTTTAAAGGGCGATAGATGCCTAAGCCTAAGCGTGAGCTTGGGCTTGGGTCTGGGAGATATTCCCAATCCCGGTCCTACCTTTAAAAAAATTTTATTTTTTTATTTTTTTTATTTTTTTTAAAGGATAAGGTTGCCGCGGCCTGCGCGAGAGCACACACACACTCTACCTACCTACTTCTAACTAATACACCTACTGTTACACACTAACACACTCTATTAGCTCTCACAGATCTACTTCCTACTTACTGTACTTTATATTACACAGAACTAACAACCTGAATACTAACACCTTACACAGAGAAAAAACATAGTACCTTTGAAGACTCCATTAACAAAAAAAATACACAGTAGCAACACAAAATCTTTCTTCTCAACACACACACACTCCTTCCCTACCGTTCCTACAATTGAAATTGCACCACAAAAGAAGCACAGAGTGCCATTCAAGCTTAGTGTATGGCATTCCCCGGTGACGGCGCCAAAAATGTTCGCGTATGTCGCACGTGTCAATGCAAGGAACTTGCCGATACACTGTGTGCGAGCCACAAATGGCTCCAAGCACACAACCAGCCTAAACTAGTAAGCTCAAAGATGGCGATGGTGTGTCACTCACCGCTCTACGCTTCGTGTCGTGGAGGATTCCTCGCCGCGAAGAAGAGGGAGATGCCTCTACGCCGCGCTCAACCGCCTCACCGCCGTCGTGCCCCCGCAATGCTCGATCTCACTCTCTCTCTCTCTCTCTCTCTCTCTCTCTCTCTCTCTCTCTCTCTCTCTCTCTCTCTCTCTCTCTCTCTCTCTCACACACACACACACACACACACACACACACACACACACAAGGAGATGAAGAAGAAGAAGATGGAGATGGAGCAAGAGCACTCTTCAATTGCACAAATGAGAGAATGATTGAATTTTAGGTTTAGTTGACTTTTATATGAGCTCGCTCCATTCACACTTGGGCACCCATGCTTAGCCAACTAATCCCTTGCTAATGTTCCAGTTAGAGTGCGCCTCTCATCGGCGATCACTCTTACCCTTTTCCTATTGGACCGACAAGCCCGATACCTGACTCTACCAAATAAATGATACAATGTCCGTCGTAGGTGATAGGAATGTGCGTGAGGGTTAACACCGTCTACAGGCAAAAGCCCGATGCTTCCCCGATTGACCTCAGAGACATGCGCTCGACAAATTTGGTGAACCCAATGTGAAACAGACCAAGGTAGACGGAAGCAACAATGTTGCCAAGCCAAGATAATGGTATATAGCAGTTAATGCAACAATTTGTTGCACTTATGCGCATCAACAGCATCTGCACCATCAAAAGATGATGACTCAAAGCTCAAAAAAAGAAATGGAAGCTCAAATTTGAGAAGCTAAACAAGCAGTGAAATAAATTGGGGCGCTTTGAAGGTCGTGACATTTCCAAATTTTGCAAAGTTATGAACAAGTTACGGAAGACAAGGGAACGGAAGAGCACACTGTAGTGGAGAATTTTGTACTCGTTGTTGTGCTAGAATTACGGGCATGGATCGAGGAACTGCAAACTGCACATGGTGCTACGTGGGCAGCGTTTAAACAAGCTCTCAAAGATGAATACTTTCTTAAAGATAAGGAGCACATTACAAAGAAGACTTTTTTGAATGGGTGCAACAACATAATAAGGGGCTATCTTCTTCTCACTTGTTAAGAGAATTTGAAAAAAAAAAGGATTTGGTCAATTATTTGCAACCGAACGTGTTGCTCTTAATTCGGAGAAAGTAGAGCTTTTTGTGCAAGCTGCAGACCCAAAATTGCAAAAGAGCTTAGTGGATCTCCTCACGGATCCTGCGGGGGAGTTAGAGCTGAAATCAGATTGGAAAGAAGTGATTGAAGCAGTCAATATGGTGGTGAAATGACAAAAAAGACTGGATAAGTTGGTTGGAATGAATGCAGATGTGGGAGAAAAGGAAGAAGAGGTTCCTATGCCAATAAAGGAGAAGATTCCAAAGCTAGAGGAGTCGTTCATGGATGAGCTTGTGAAAGGGATCCAAGAATTGAACATCAATTTGAAAGTTGTGAGGCTTGAAGAGAAAAGGTGCAACCTCTCGGTCGAGACAAGACGGTCCACAGAGAGGAAGTGGGAGTCAAAACTGTATGTGGTGTGATAGTCTTGATCATGTCAGGAATGAGTGCGAGGAATTTGTTGAGGTGAAGTGTAAAGATGTGGTTTTTGGAAGGATGGCATGATACACTTGCAAGAAACAGGGTTGCCTCTAAAGACCAAATATGGAAGAGGTGGTATGAAGAAAAGCATGGAAGAGATGTTGCAGGAACACCATGCAAGTGTAGCTGAAGCACTGACTTACGGTGTGCAGATTGAGAACAAATGCAAAAAAAAACCTTGGAGGTTCTAGCAGGAATGGGACCTTCTGGCCGTATGCTATGACAACAACAAAAAAAGAAAAAGTTGTGTATCAACAGTTATGTCAAGTGGGAAATTGTGTTGAAAAGAATATTGGGTGGGAAGACCTTATAGATTCCCTCTCAGTATATGCATACATAGCTAAATCTCAAAACAATGAGGCTTTTGTAGAAGAAAAGTGAAAGAGGGAAGAGGATCTAGCAGGAACTTCAAAGAGGATGATGAGATCCAGAGGTACCAAAGGGAAAGGAGTCCAGCTCAGGAGTGCTTCCTACCTCATCAGATGTCTCAATGGATGAGACCGAGGAGGAGAAAAAGGCAAAAGAAGCACGAGGTCCTTCATATAAGTCGAGATTTGATATTGAACAGGCTACTGATGTGAAGAAGGTACATGAGGAGTGCATTCTAAATAGTAGGGTGGAGTTTACCCTAGGTGAGATCCTAGGTATTGCAAAGCGAGAATTTCATGTCAGTATCATTAATCTCATGAAGAGAAAGCACGAAATATTGTACGGGCCTTAAAACGACCCAACCAAGTCACAGGGAGTGCATAGTATTTATGAATAAATTGAATCCATCTTGGGCAATGTGAATGAAGAAGAACTAGGTGAACATGAATGGGGAAGCATAGTAGACAACAATGAGCTTCCAAGACGGGTAAAGCATGCCAGATTTCATGAGGATGAGTATGGAGAATATGTATCTCGTAGCCATTTTATATGAAATCATTGGGCCAGGGCTACTACTTAAACTTTGGTAAAGGTAGGTGATTTGGAGGAGCTGGTTGTTGCATTGGTAGATCATGGGTCAAAAGTAAACCTTATGTCAAAGAGATTATTCTCAAAAGGAAAGTGGCATGTTGATGTGGAACATGGGTGGCGTATCCGAGCTACCAAAGCACAATCAGGGTATTTGTATGGTGTATGCCCTAATGTTAAAAGAAGCATAGGGGATGTAAGTGATGAATTATTTTTTTTCATACATGATCACTCTACATATCCAGTCATCTTAGGTCAGCCTTACAGTACGGTGTTGCGGATGGAAACCAAGGTTTTGGATGATGTATCTGCTTATGATAGGATCAGAAGAAGTCATGATGGTAAGAGAGCAGTACAATTTCTAAATGTTTGTGTGGACCATGCTAGGAACATGGATACCTTAAGAAATCATCCATTGCCAAGGTTGATGAAAGAATTCAAAGAGAACAGGGGTTTTCGGGGATTTTTTCCAAGTGCCATTGTAAAGAGGGACTATGATGGTGCTTTGGAGGAGAAGTTCTCGCTCACAGCAAATGTTTACAGAGAGACTTTTTCTTCAGGATTTCTAGGATTGGCTTTTGAGGGTCAGTATCTTACAAAAAAATCAATGACTTGTGCAAATGGGAGAGGAAACATGTTTGCAATGTCCAAGGCATACTTTGAGGATGTAAAATACTAGACCCAAATGAAGCAATTTCCAGTATTTTTGAAGAATACGTGTTTGTGGATACATTGAGGGAATTTGATATAGTCATACAATCTAATGATCAAGTTGGGATTGAGATTGTTAAGGTAAACTCTTTTGATATGTATGACTTCCTTTTTCAATTCAAAGAAGAGCTAGGTGCAGAGGAAGTACATGTGAATATAAAATACAAAATAGTGGCAAAGAAGGTTAGACATGTGGCCATTCCATTGTCAAAAGAGAGTGATACAGTTATGGAGAAAACATCTCGACGGCCTATCCTCCAAGATCCATGTAAAATTGGACACTCATTTACTGAAGAACCTCTACAGGAACTCAAGATTGGTGATCCAGATTTTCTAAATCGAGAAGAGATATAATGTTTTCGAGAAATGTTAAAGAAGCATGGGAAGGCTTTTGCTTTCCAACCAGGTGAGATCGGTTGTGTTGATCCTAATAGTGTAGCTCCCATGGTGATATTTATTGTTTCGCACTTGCCTTGGAATCTACAACCAATTCTTGTTCCAAAGGCTCATCTTCCTAAGTTGGTTAACCTGTTAAATGAGAAGATTAAGATGGGCATTTTGGAGCCCTCTTGTGCTTGTTACTCTAACAGGTGGTTTACAGTTCCCAAGAAGAATGATACGTGGAGGTTTATATAGGATATGCAACCAGTAAACAAGGTAACTATGAGAAATTTAGGAATAGGTCCAATTGATTGATGATTTTGCAAAGGTTTTTTGCAGGTAGAGCCATCTATTCCATGGGAGACTTGTATTCAAGCTATGATCAATTTCAACTGGCTATGGAAAGAATGGATCTAACAACCATGTGCACTCCTTTGGGATTATTAAGAATGTGCACTTTGCCACAGGGTGCAACTAATTTAGTTGTTCACATGATGAATGGGATGAATAATGTGTTGCGGGATTTCATTCCTTAGATTACCATGCCTTTTATTGACGACATGCCGATAAAAGGGTGATGGAGATGAAGCCAAAGATAAGAGGGGGTGCGAAGGGGTGCAGACAATTTGTGGCTAACCATAATGTTGATTGTGACATGATATTATCAAGGCTTGAAGAGGGGGTGCGAAGGGGTGCATACAATTTGTGGCTAACCATATTGTTGATTGAGACAGGATATTATCAAGGCTTGAAGAGGTCAACCTTACACTCTCAAGCCAAAAGTCTATGTTTGGGGTCAAAGAAGTTTTGATCATAGGACACTTAGGTGGGCCATCTAGTAGAATACCTAGCCCTATCAAAGTAAATGTTATTCGCAACGGATTCAGGAGACATGCAATTCAATCATAGAAGTGCGAAGATTTTTAGGTACATGTGTTTTTTACTTGATATGGTTACCCCATCTTTCACATGTTGCAAAAGTTTTATACCAATTCCTCAGGAAGGGACAAAAAATTGTTTGGAAGGAAGAACACTCGAAGGCTGTTCGTAAACTAAAGAAGATGTTACAAAAGGATCCTACATTAAGTAAATCAAACTACAAAAGTGGAAAGCCAATCATTGTTACGGTTGAAACAAATTCCACAGGTATTGGGTGGGCTATTGGACAAATGACGAGCGGGGGAAAAGGTATGCTATCAGATTTGGTGTCAAAGTATTAAGTGCTCAAGAGAGAGCATATCCGCAAGTAAAAAGGGTGCAACAAGGAGTACTTTATTGGTGCTTCTGAATGGAGATAGATTTCTTGCCATTACTTGGGATGATCACAAGTTGTTCTACACCAGCTATAGCTATGCTACCTTGGATTGCAAATATAAAGTCATTAAATCCTGCGTTTCATCACATTGCAAGTAAGGATAATATGATAGCTAATATGATGTCCAAGGCCAAATTTGAGGATGAGGAGACTATGATTCTTGAGAATGAAGATGTGGGCCTGAGGTTCTCTACCTCTTCAAAATTGCACGTAGAATGTAAAAGCATGGTTTTGCATTACAATATTTTGCAGAGGATATATATGAAGGTGAATGGTTGCTAATTGGGAACTATTTGAGTACACTGGAGAAGCAAGAGGACTGGACTGAACAAGAGTTTAAGAAAATCTATAAGAAGGCTTATGGATATTTCTTACATGATGGGCTTTTATGGAAACACCCAAAGAAGCAAAGAGGAACCCCACAACGAGTGGTTTTTGATAGAGGAACACAACTCCAAGTACTTAAAGAATTCCACGAGTCATTATGGGCAGGTCACAGGGGAGTTTGGGCCACTTTTGCAAAAATCAAAGATCGATATTGGTGGAAGGGAATGTATAAAGATGTGGTACACTTCGCTGAAACTTGTATTGTATGTCACACGTACTCAAATGTAAAGCATCGTGATGGATTACATCCAACATATCCATTGTGCATGTTCAAATGGGTAGTCAATTTGATTACAATGCCCACAGGATTATGGCAAATGAGGTACATTGTGCTTTCCAGGGAAGGTTTGGCAAACTAGGTTGAAGGGAGGGCTTTGCAAACCAAAGTTACAAGTGCGGTATGTCAGTTTTTACTTGAAGATGTAATATGCAGATATGGATGTGTTGGTAAAATTACTGCGGACAGAGGAGGGGAATTGGATGTTGATGAGGCCATAGTTTTTTTTGCTCATCTGGGTATTAAGTTATCTCTCACTACCGCATATAACCCGGAAGGAAATGGTAAAAGTGAGAGGTGACATCCTTACATTATCAAGGCGTTGGCTAAAGCATGCAAAGGACATATTGGTGATTGGCCTCAATTGCTACATATGCTTTATGGGTCGACCATACCACACACAGTACTGTTATAGGGTTCATGCCATTAGAGCTGATGTATGGTCAAAAACCCGTAATGCCTCTTGAGGAGACAATAGCTACATGGAGTAGATTGCCTTGGGATACATAGATGAGCAGAGTATATTTACTTGCTTTGAGGATTCAACAACTAGAAAGGAGAAATGAGGATGTGGAAACTGCATGGGAAAAACTAAGAAATGCTCATTCAAAGAACAAAGATGCTTTTGAAAAACGACATAAGCTGAGACCAAACATTATTCAAGAAGTGATTGGGTTCTTGTTTATGATAGCATTTTAGATAATAAGTACACAGGTATGTGCAAAATGATTAAGTGGTGGTTTGGCCCCTATGTGGTCAAACATGCTTTTCCTAATGCTACCTACAAGTACGTGAAATAGATGGTACATAGTTAAAGGTTCCAATTGCAGGTAAACATAAAGGGATGCAGAGCTTCAAATTGGAGATGGAGACTTCAATGTGCATGAAGATAAGGATTTAGATGATGAAGGTGCATCTTCTAATGAAGATGTTGCCTTGGAGGACTTCTAAAGATTGGCACATACTGGAGGATGTGCAGGTTTAGAGGGGGTGGATGTCGTGCCGCTTTGTAGGCATGGGGTGAAAGATACAAATTTGCATACATATTAGACGTTTTGCCAAACTTACAAACAATGTTAACAACTATTATGTCAGTAAGAGGACTCAGATGTGTGCTAAATGTGGGTTTCGGTGCCTAGAAATAGAGCTGTAAATTATGCTGCCAAAATGTGATTTTATAAGCCAAATTTGTAGTGTTTGACGTGCTCTCCATGCTTGCCTTTACAGCTCGTCAATTGGAGCTACGATTAAGAAGATATGGCAATTTGAAGCTGGGATTGATTGCAGATCTGTACCCGATTGGGTAACTGCTGTTGATGAAGGGTCAAAGTTGATATGAATGCATGGGGCTGAAGTGCTCACTTTGTGGAGAGCATTGTTCTTTTCAGATTGGCTATCGAAGTTTTGGTTGTCAAGATATTGTCAGTTTAAGTTTCCTCGAGAGGGCCAGCTCTGTCCAGTTTAATCGCCTCGATCAATGTGCCATTTGGGAGTTTTTGAGCTTCAGCCAGGTTTTAGACTATTGTGCACTTAATAGATCCATGAGTGTTTGAGGAGCATCTCGTTTGGTATTTCATCTCATGCAGTGTTTGGTTGTCAATAAAGGAGCTCAATAATGGAGCTCGACGACAATGTTATGGGAAGTTAATGCACTTCAGAGAGCACATTGAGTGCTTGACCAGCTTCCTGTTCGAAATGTCGTCTCTTGGGATGCATTGATTGCAGGATTTTCCCCACAAAGGCAAGGCCAGAAGCTCTGGTGTGTTTTCAACAAATGCAAAGTGAGGGTCTCTCCATAGATGCAAGCATGCATCTTGAAGGCATGTGGATTTACGCAAGAAACTGTATGGCGGACATAATTCACCACGAAATTGTGGTTTTGGGGCTGCTAGACATCATGCTTGGCACTACCTTGGTTGATGTGCATGCCAAATGTGGTGGCTTTATGAGTCAAAATGTCAAAGGCCGCCCAAGGCAAGGGACCTTAGGGCCGCCCAAAGGAAAAAAGGAGAATTGGCCGCCCGTTTGAAAATAACACACACCATGTGTGTGAATGGGGAGAGAAAATGAAGGAGAGCATGGTGAGGGTAGCACATGCAGCAAGGAAGGAGACAAATTGGTTCTACGATGCTCGGACATGCATGGCCATGAAGCAAAAAGCACTTGGGAGGTCACTTGCACAAGGATTTGGTGCCATTGTCGGCGAGTTTGATGCTGCTCAACAGGAGCAGTTTTTTATGCTCCCTAGCAACGATGGCACTGTCATTTCTTAGGGAGGGGAGGATATTTATAGAGAGTTCTTGTAAACATGCAAGGGAAGGGGGGGAAAATAGGAGGAGGAACGTGAGGAGGAGAGGGGGATGTAGAACATGAAGGGTGGAGGAGGGTGGGAGGAAGCTCTTGAAGTTGATAAGCTCTCTCTCTCTCTCTCTCTCTCTCTCTCTCTCTCTCTCTCTCTCTCTCTCTCTCTCTCTCTCTCTCTCTCTCTCTCGGAGAGGGGAGGCACACAGGAGGGAAGGTGAAAGAAGAGAGAAGCTCAGACCTCAATCTTGGTGGAGTTGAAGGGAAGGAGAGGCACTCCACGAGAGGTGAAGGAAAGGTCTTGGCTCCAATCTCTCTCTTGCTCTCTCTCGATTAAGTAAAGCAAAAGGTAGAAGCTCTTTCTTAGACATAGCTTCGGCAAAGGAGGAGATTGGAGTGGAAACAGAAGGTTGACAAGGGAAAGGGGATTAGGAGACAGGAGGGCAACAAGCAGAGAGTTTACCTGGCGATTACAGTTTGCTTTCACCGGGTTAGGATTTTCTTATTAGGGGTTTGCAAATCAACAGGCATACCATCGATGGCAAATATTATTCACCAACATCAGTCAATTGTCCATATCTTATTTTAACCATAAATTGTGTTCCCAAGTGTATTTGTCTCTCTAAAACACTCTTAATTACCCTTAAATTTTACTTATCCACACCGAATTCCCTTGGTTTGAGGCTGTACTCACTGACTATCTACAGCCCAAAACCCGACGCTTTCCCGATCGACCCTGGAGACGTACGCACTCCAACAATAGGTATAATCATACATCGTTGGGCCAATGGTTCATGGAAAGTTTCTCCTTCTCAGTGGAGACTACGTGCATAGCTATAACCTCATTCCAATAATGGAGATAGAAGTCCCTTCACACAGTAGGGAGAGCACTAAAGGGTTTCAGTTGGAAGCTACAAGAGAATTTTAGTCAAATCCCTCATGTGGGTATCTTTATCGTAATATTATAGCCCTATCTATCTTGAGACAAAATATTGTGATGCAGTCTAGGGCATAAAGGAATCAAAGATAAATATTTAAGGCTATTGGGAATACACACGAAGGGCAAGTACCTAGCATGATGTAGATGTTGTGGTTATGATTGAAGCTTTTCAAAGGGTGATATACGTCCTAGAGCTTATGTGGACCAATATCTCACAGCATAACTAAAATTTGGTTAGCATATGGGTTGTCGTGATTAGCTGATATGTTAGTTTGTGATGGAAGCTTTGAACATCGGCCAAATGTGGGCATCTTACAAAATTCTCCCTTCTTTCACTCTCGCAAGCTTTGCAAAGTGAATCCTATACCACGATGCCCATCATATCTATCCTTGCGATCTTTGTGGTGGCTACCGTGTGCACAACTACGATCATGTATACCATCAATAATTGTATATGTTGTTCCTTGTTTATCGACTAAGCCTCGTGTTCAAGTTCCTTTTGCATTTGTTCTAGCCACGATGGATGACAAACTTTGGTAACAAAGACCACTAGTCTTTGTTTCCTGTTATGTGCAGACCTTTGAAATGGGATGATAAGTGCAACATGGTCACTTTGGCGAAGAAGGGTGTAGAGGCAAGACCAATGATAGTGCTGCCTTGTTGTGTAATTTGGAGTTCTTTGAGCTCTAGCACCAGAGGGTACTTGCAAGGAGCCGACGAAGAGTTGGACGTACTACATACTTCCCACTGCTATAGTTGGAAACACAAAGGGCACATGGAATCTTCTCTTCTTTGTCATAATAATCAATATCTAATTCTCCTAAATGATTTTCTCATGTTAAACTGATCATTTAATATGGGGAAGTGCGAGAGGAGAAAAAGCTAGAATATTGGTTAAGCTAGCAGACCGGCCACATTAGGGATCCAAAGGAGGGAAAATAGGGATCCAAAGGGGGGCCATCTGCAAAAGAGCCATGTGCAACAATGGGCTAAAAAGACCCTAAGGTACAGCCTATTAAGACTTCCAAAATGCTAAGGTTCCAAAATTCAAAGGTTGTATCCAAAGGTCAACCATGGGGGGAGTTGGATGTTTTGTGTGTCTCCCAAAAGTCTTTACAAATCCCTACATAGGAGGGGGCGAGCCTTGCTTGTAGGGGCTGAGAGAGAAATTCACACACACACACACACACACACAAGCTCCCTTTACACAAAGGGAATGAGGGACACATGTCAGCTCCCTAGCCCAGATGCCCACAAGGTGTACCCAATTCCTATTGGATGGCCTTGGAGGTGAAACAATGAGAATTAGGCTAGAGTAAATCTAGTGTAATTAATTTTAAAACACTTAATAAAATAAACAATGAGAATTAAGCTCTCTAGAAGACTATTGGACAGTCTCCCAAGGGGTCCAATGAGCATTTAGCAGCCCAATGGCTTGCCTGATTCCTATTGGCCAGGAGGCAAAGGGGTCCAATGAGAGTTTGGTTGCATTTATTAATTACATCAAGCTCTTACAAAAGGGGAAAGGGGGACACATGTTAGAAGGCTATCACTTATACTGCTTAATTATCATTGGTTAGCCCTAGGGAGGTCCAATGAGAGTGGAGCATGAGCAAATAGCAAGAGGGGTCGACCAAGAGAGAGAGGGGGGGCTGATTTTTACAAGGAATTATCACACACACACTTACATAATCTCATGTCTGAAGTAAAGAAGACTCTCTCTCCTTCTCAAGCTTTAATGGAAAGCTTATCACCTACTCCAAGCTTGTGAGAAGGGAGGCCTACACCAATAACTCTTGGCTTTGTGATGCAAATCCAACCAAGAGCCAAGCTTCAATGCATGCCCATCTCCTCTAGCATGCTTATTACTAAGCTAAGCTATGCTAATATGAGTGATTATGTGAGGAGATGTACATCTTTCTCGTAAGAATACTCCTTCTTCCTCTCAATCTACTCTCATACCCTGCTAGCTCTCACCATCTTCGAAGGTGTGTGAGGTCTTGGGTGTGAGACTGGAGATAATTGATGTTGTGTTTGAGAAGTATTTTGCTTGGTGCATGAAGCTTTCATCTTCATTGCACTAGCTAGTCTTGAAGGAACACAAAGAATTGTATTGTACAATGTCTCTCTTGATGGGAGAAACCATAATACAAAGCCTTTTGGAGGGGGGACTGGCTCCATGTAAATTTGGTCCTCAACTATTGTCAATAGCTTAATTTCTCTCTCTTTTGAAAGTATTGTTTATGCTATCTCACTAGGTGTTATACTTTTTTTTGCTCTCTCCACCCAAGCACTTTTGTAATTCTCATTAGGAATCTATCTTAATGAAATGCCCACTATGTTCCTGCTAATTTCTTCTACACACAAGTTTTTGGGCCATTAAATGTTACATTGGTATCAGAGCACAAGCTTTCTCTTTTCTTGCTCAAGAAGGGAGGTCCTCAAGCTAGCTATAAATGGTTGGTATTATTAATTGCCTGTGAGTAAGTAGAATAGGGATTTTTCAGCCTTGCAGTGCGCCTGCCTTCGTGCAGTTAACAGGGCATCACCATCGAGAGCTATGGTCTTAATAGTGGAGTCCTACGGGGCTTGCCTACGGCTTAACCACTATTGAGCTATTAGAAGCTTGACAGGAGCCGGTGCTGTTTTGGTGTTGAACGACCCTCTCTTCTATTCCTTGCAATTAATGGTATTCGAGCCACGGGTACAATAGCTTGAGTGCTTTTTCTAAAGGGGTAAAGAGAAGTAGTAACTAGGGCTTGAAGTGCCAAAGTACACCTAAAAGTTGTTATAATGGCTAACAATAGTAAAGAGAGTGAAATTAATGTTGATAACTTTGATTTTGCTAATGAGCAATCTACTAATGATGCCCCGATGCTTGTTAACTATCTTGTTTCTAGGCTTCAACAAGCCATGGGCAATCCATCTCTCCAAAGTGAAGTGCAACGGCAGCTCCGTGCTCATGGGATTCTCCAAGCTCACCACCATGATGAGAGAACACCTAGGAAGACTCCTTGTGAGACTTCCAAAAGAGGTCTCTCTCCGATTCGGGAAGAAGAAGAGAATCCATACGAAGGGCTCAAGAATTTACTTTTTGATGATGCATCTCCTTCCCAAAGGAGAACTCAAGAGCCTCCACCGAAGGAACGAGAAAGAAGTGAGTCTCCCACCACCTCGACGGAGATGGCTCCACGAAGACGGCGGGCTAAACGCTCTCTAACACCTCCAAAACGGAGAAGACCATCGCACCCTTCTCCACGCCATAATTCAAAGAGGGATGACAAAAATCAAGAGAAGAAAAAGGCGAGAAAAAGGACACCCTCTTCTCCATCTTCTTCATCCTCTTCCTCTTATGAAAGTGATGGTGAAGACGACGAAGATCAAGACAAGAAAAAGGCGAGAAATAGGTCACCCTCTTCTCCACCTTCCTCAAATTCTTCACTTTCTGAAGAAAGTGATGGTGCAACCTTTGAACCAGCAAAAAGAAGAGGCCATAGGAAATCCTATGCCGCGTGGAAGAGGTTGTCCAAGCTCAAGAAGTTCAAAGAGGGAGGGAAGAGCATCTCTTTCCTTACCTATGATGGCACCTTTGGTGCTACGGAAAAAGTCTTGGTTATGCATTTCAAAAGTCCTCCAGGCATGGTGGTCTAGCCTACGAGCCAACGGTGAAGCTCCACGAACATGGAAAGCTTTAAGAGCTTCCATTATGAAGCAGTTTTTGGCCACCAATGCCAAAGACAAAGTACTCACCGAATGGCGAAGCTTAAAGCTCTCTCCCTATGAATCCATCCACAAATATGTAGACAAGTTTTGGGACCTACAACTCAAAGCCACTGTCTTCAAAAAGTTGGATTTTGGAGAGCAAAAGCAACAATTTTGTGCCGACTTAACCGAAGAAATTGCGGAGTATGTCAACTCCCAAAGGCCACGTACCATATCGGCGGTAATACACCATACTATGGTGGCCTCTCGAATCAATTTCCAAACAGGGGCTAAAAGAAATAATAAGCCCACGGAAAACAAGGGTTCCAACGAGCCTAAGGGGAAGGACAATGTCCAAAAGTCTCCTAAGGGCAACTCCAACAAAGCTAAAGAGAAGGGAGTTTACAAAGGTAAAAACAAACTCTCTCCCGAAGAGCTTGAGCGTTATCGCAAGGATAACCGGTGTTTCAGGTGCGGCGAACAAGGGCATGCGTACCGCGCTTGTCCCCAAAAGAACAACCGCCAAGATCCTCCTAGAGCTACCTTGGTTGAAATCCAAGAGGATGAGACTCACCAAACTCACCACAAAGGATCTCCTCTATTCCATGATTGGGGAAAGGTAAGAGAACATGATGCTTTTATTCTCTTTGACCCTGGTTCTACTCACAATTTTATATCTATAGAGTTGGCCACCAAGCTAGGCATACAAGCCTACGAGATGGGAGATGTCCTACCCGCAGACAATGCTTTCAAGGGGCAAGAAGATTCAGTCACTCCCTTAATCGGGAAATTGAGGCTTCATGTCCAAAGCTATGTGGACAAAGAGGACTTCTTTATCTCTCCTCTCAAGCATGAGGATGTAATCCTAGGGGCACCATGGTTTGACCGCCTGGCTGCCAATGTTAAATTCCTTAAAAGGAGATTCTCCTTTAAGTTCAGGGAAAAAGACATGTAAATAGATGCTACCCCATTGTACATACACCAGCTTTCAACAAGTCAATAAAGAGCTCTATTTTTGTGTACATGATTTTTGTTAAAGATTCTCAAAATGAACCTAATGCTTTAGCAAAAGAAAATAAAAGCAACCAAAAGGAATTAGAGTTATCCAATTTTCTCAAGGGGTTTCAAGATGTCTTTATTGACGACATCCCTTGTGAGCTACCTCCTAAACAAGGTAATGATGACCATGCAATTGAACTTCTTCCAGGAAGTTCACCGCCTAACAAACCTCCTTATAGAGTTTCTCAAGAGGAGATTATTCGGCAAGTGCATGAGTTAGTTGAGAAGGGCATGGTTAGGCCTAGCTCATCTCCATTTTGCTCACCTGTGCTATTAGTGCAAAAGAAAGACGGCACATATCGTATGTGTGTCAACTATAGAGTAATAAATAGGATCACTATCAAAAATAGGTTTCCCGTTCCACGGGTAGAAGACCTATTTGATAAGCTACAAGGATCAACCTACTTCAATAGGATTGACCTTAAAAGTGTCTATCATCAAATAAGGATAGTTGATCAAGACATTGTAAAGACTGCATTTCGCACCACGTTTGGTCTTTACGAATACATTGTCATGCCTTTTGGCTTGACCAATGCACCAGCCACATTCAACCGCTTGATGGAGAAGCTGTTCAGGCCTCATCGAACCTTCACTGGAGTGTTCTTTGATGATATTATCATCTACTCTAATTCATTAGACGAACACAAGAAACACCTCCAGGTAATATTTTAAGTTTTAAGAGAGAATAAAGTTTATGTTAATCGAAAGAAAAGTGAATTTTTCTTGCAAGAGATTCAGTATTTAGGTCACATTATCTCTCAAGATGGCATCCAAATGGATCCATCAAAGTTAGAGGTAACAAAAGGATGGCCTAAACCAAAGAATCTTCATGAACTAAGAAGCTTTATAGGTATGTGTGCATACTATAGACGCTTCATAGAAAAGTTCTCACAAATTGCGGGACCATTACATGACCTAACAAAGAAAAGCGTTAGGTATACATGGTCTGCTAAGGAGAACAATGCTTCTGAAAAGCTTAAAGAAAAGCTTATCTCTCAACCTGTGCTTACACTACCGGATCTCTCAAAACCATTTGAGGTCCAATGTGATGCTTGTGGTGATTTCCTTGGAGCTGTTTTGTTTCAAGAAGGGCACGCCATAGGCTATGAAAGTTGAAGGCTCGACCCTGTTGAGCAAGCTCTAGGCATATATGAAAAGGAACTCCTTGCAGTTCTACATGCCTTAGACTCATGGAAGCACTATTTATTGGGGACTCCTTTCATTCTGCGAACGGATCACCAAAGTCTTAAGTACTTCATGACTCAGACCAAGCTCTCCGATAAACAAATGAGGTGGGCAAATTTCCTTTCGCAATTTCATTTTCATATTGCTCACATTGCTGGCAAGCATAATCAAGTAGCTGATGCACTCTCAAGACGGCCGAGAGTGAATGCGGTTTCCATAGCAACTCACAATGATCTATCTTCAATGATAGATGAGTATGCTATTGATCCCGATTTTAGAGATGTGATTTCAGCCCTTGCATTAGGGAAGAAAGAAGAACCATTTACTTTACAAGATGGTTATCTTCTTTATGGCAATAGACTATGCATTACTAACTCACTACGTGAGAAAGTAATGTATGAATCTCATGCTCCTCCTTATGCGGGGCATAGAGGGATTCAGTCTACCTTAAAGGGAATTGTAACATATTTCTATTGGCCTACCATGAAAGTGAACATACAAGAGTATGTTTCTAAATGTGTGGTATGCCAAAAGACAAAATTTGATAGAGGGAAGCAACCTTGATTGCTTCAACCCTTGCCAATCCCTAATTCACCATGGGAGAGCATATCCATGGATTTTATCTTTGGATTGCCTAAGTCTATCCATGGGAATACAGGAATATGGACGATAGTTGACAGGTTCAGTAAACAAGCTCATTTTATACCTGTCAAAAAGACTATCAAAGCCCATCAAATGGGAGGAAGCCCAAACTCCAAGCAAGCCATTCCGAGCTAACACAAAACCGAGAAATATCTGGCAAAGCACCTTGAATATATCCACATTGTATAATTGATGCAATTTAGGATTAAGTAAGAAAGCATCTTTTCCATTATCTATTTCTATGGCTCCAACTTCACATGTGCATCTTCTCGATCATCTATTTTTAAAGCCTCCAAAGTTCACTTGTGCTTCCAAAACATTCTGCATTCCAACATCAATGCACGCTTATAGCCAAGACTAGGACCAAGGATAGGGATATGCCTATCCATGTGAAGCTATTCTCTAGCAAAAGTTGGAAAGGGAAGGGTGGTACTTCCAATTGTTACACAATTCTAAGCTAAGGGAGCTAGGTATTCAACAATGAAAGTGAAACTTTTCTAGGGGGAAGAAAATAACTCTCATGGTGGAAATTCTAAAGGCAATCGATGGCACATCGTGATGCACCACAAAGCACTTCTTCCAGCAAACGAGGATAACCCCTACCAAGGTTTTAAATGTACATTTAATTGCTTTGGTTTTCTGGTATTCCTTTATAGTGGTTGTTGTTTACAATAGCTCGTTAATAGAATATCCTCATTCGTGTTCATGAAAAATATTTATCCCAAACATACACAAATCCCTCTATAGAAAATACTTAAGTGAAATTTTTTGCAAATTGAACTATATTTTATATTTACAATATTTTATTGCTAAATCTAATATAAAAAAAATCATTTCACTCTGCTCTCAACCGATTGTACTAAATTTCTGACTAGCTCAAGGCTAAGTTGACACACTTTTCTAGAAGAGACTAGAACATTGGTCCCTCATGATCAAGAGGGTGCTTCAATTAATTGAAGAAATAACATTTTTCCCAAGTTGAAGCTCCTCAACATCTAAGTTCTAACACTAAAGTGTGAATTTAAAGATGAATAAAGGTTGATAGAAGGCACTGCTAGACTGAAGCCCTATAGAAGAGGTCTCCATGGTCGGACGAGGCTCAATGCACGTGTGAGTTGCCCTATAGAAAGGTCGCCATGGCCTTTCTCTATCACCCATGGTGGTGGTCACAACTTTCTACTCATCTCATGTTCAATAGCACCACTATTTGGGAAAAGTGTGTCTCGGCTTACAATCGTGCTCCTTTGAAATTCAAAAATGCTGCTTGAGAGCAAGAGGAAAAAGAAATGTCCCGCCTAAAATAATGTAAAATATCAAAAATCAGCTCGAATTTTGAAAATTCCTTTTTAAAAAAACATGGGGAGGAGTTGTGTGAGGTTTGGAAAGAGATTTTTGTATTCGCGACCCCTTGCCTTTCCCTTGATGGATGTGAGTAGAAAACCCAGTAATGCCTTGCGAGATGAGAGACATGGTTCCCCCGATTGGTTAACATACTGACATATTTTCAAAAAAAATTACAGTCTTGATGGAGAGTAGAAAATAAGGCCATGCGAGACTTGTAGGCAGCTTGGGATGTATCCGTAGCCGGTATGAAGAGCACTAGAAAATCTCTCTCTCTCTCTCTCTCTCTCTCTCTCTCTCTCTCTCTCTCTCTCTCTCTCTCTCTCTCTCTCTCTCTCTCTCTCTCTCTCTCTCTCTCTCTCTCTCTCTCTCTCTCTCTCTCTCTCTCTCTCTCGCACTGGACGAATCTTTCTCCTCAAGAGTCTGCAAACGAACGAGCATGCACATGCCTTTGCCCAATTCGTTGCACACCTATATACGCAATAGCTGCAATGTTGATTGCTGAGTAATCCAAGGCATAAGTGACGTTGATGGGTGCCTGAAATATACAGCATGCACAAGCTACTCCAATATTGTAGGGCACGTACTGAGTGGCCGATGCTCCCACACTTGCAAGTGGGCAATGCTCCATGCGCTTTTGGCTAGGCGAACCTACCATGTGGCTGTTCCTTCGTGTTTGGTGGAAGATCAAGTCACCTCGTAATCGATCAGAGTCCAGATTGGCAAGTCTCAAAGCCAAGCACATGGCGGCTTCAAAGTTGAAGCTTGGCGGCTCTAGAATGGCAACGCTGCAATCTGAGTTTCTGCAAGAGTTTTGCCTGTAGCCATCCACACCGGCGTGGATGTCTATAGGCAATTGATAGTGTGAATGTAAGTGTTTAATACAAGCCGGCGCGGATGGGTACATGCAGTTGCATTTTCTACCCTTTAATTTGCATGGCGCAAATATTAACAAGATTTAATGATTTTTTTTAGTGCATGAAGACACCTTTGAGTTAATATTCTACTATAATTTGCTTACTAAGAGCACTTTCACATGCAACAAGAGTAGCATTTTTGCTTACTTGAGCAATTGTGAGCAGTAGTGGTTGGCTTGCGTAAAGCTGTACCCATCAAAAATGTTGTCATCCTTTGATTGCACTAGAAAGGATGAGAGAGAGGACATAGTTTTGCCAACTCTCTTGACAATATTGATGGATAAAGACACAGCAAGAGAGGAAAATATTATTAACACACACCAAAAATTACAAATTATGCTTAATTTTAATGACCTATGATGACACTCTTCTACCATAAAGAATTGCACATAGCCATTCGTGCTACCTTGAATGGTTGCTAGTCCTCTTTACCCAAAAACCAAAGCTAGTGCTCACAAACTCCTTTCTTTGTCACCTTCCATTGCATGTTCCCATCCGTGTCGGTAGCACAGATGGTTATAAGCAATACAAAGAGATGGAAATAGGATTTTTTTTTTCTATTTTTATGACAAAACAAGCATTGTTGCTCTCAAGTTTCAAGATCCACAAACATGACATGCTCTGTTTTCATCATAGAAAACACACTAGAGAGAGGAAGAAAATAATTGGAGAGATGACCCTTCATGGGCATGTGTCATTGCAACACGGTGATTGTCCATTCCAATTTTTTGATTAAGTATCTATTGATAGCTTGGTTACAGTGAAAACATTGCCCTTTTCTTGTTGTAAAGATGATGCAGTATGGAGGGTCGCAATAATTAGACTTGACTATTAGTCATTTCATTATGGTTTATTTCTTTTGGCTATCTTGAATTCTTGGGTGATTGCACTGAGTAAAGCATGCTTTTACATTTAATGGAAATTCAATCAATATCAATCATATAATGTGTTTCAAGCCATTACTGTTGTTTTTGTGTTTGCAGTGCGAATACTCTATGATCTTCATGGGGCATATAAGAGGTGCGAGTCCACTTGATTTCATTGAGGAGAGGAAGAAAC
Source organism: Adiantum capillus-veneris (assembly GCF_014529385.1). Classification (NCBI taxonomy): domain Eukaryota; kingdom Viridiplantae; phylum Streptophyta; class Polypodiopsida; order Polypodiales; family Pteridaceae; genus Adiantum; species Adiantum capillus-veneris. The sequence continues at coordinate 143,168,774 of NC_140944.1, read as the reverse complement.
TTTTCTACATCTCAGAAGTATGACCTATTGATTCATTTATGTGACAGTACCACATACTTAGTTTATCTATGACTAGACATGTTTCCTTTGAGGGAGTCAGGGAGAAGCCCACTTCCTTCTCTCTCTCTCTCTCTCTCTCTCTCTCTCTCTCTCTCTCTCTCTCTCTCTCTCTCTCTCTCTCTCTCTCTCTCTCTCTCTCTCTCTCTCTCTCTCTCTCTCTCTCTCTCTCTCTCAAATTTCTCGCTCGATTATTTTCTTGCTCGGAAATATTCGCTCACCATATGGTAGGACTCATCAAATGGAAACCCTCTTCATTTCACAAATTTTCAAGTACCATGGCTTGCCAATGTCCATAGTGTCGGATAGAGATCCTAGATGACCAGTAATTTCTAGAAGGGTCTCTTTGGAATTTAGGGACAAGGCTAAACTTCTCTTCGGCCTATCATCCACAAACGGATGGCCAAAGTGAAATAGCTAACATAACAATTCTCGATCTACTAAAAGCCTATGTAACGGAAGTAGATCAAAGATCCTAATGGGAGAAGTACTTACCCTTAGTGGAGTATGCTTACAATAACACTATACATACTTCCATGGGAAAAGCACCTTTCGAGGTAATTGAGGGAAGATCAAAAAGTCCCTTGCTACTTAAGGTACATGGGAAGATCTTCGTTGCAGATGAGTATAGCCGAGACCTACAAGAATCTTTTCAAAATATTAAGGATCCTATCTCTATCTCACAACAAAGGAAAAAGGCTGCTGCTGATAAGCACAGAAGAGCCCAAGCCTTTAAAGAAAATGATTGGGTCTTATTAAAATTTCCCAAGGCTCGATTAAGGCACACGACGGGCAAGAATCCTACGGGACACCAAAAGTACTATGCTAAACTAGCAAAAAGGTACTATGGTCCCTTCCAGATTCTTAGGCCAATCAATGAGATGGCCTATCAACTCAAGTTTCCCAATCATTGGCTCATACAGAATGCTTTCCATGTGAGCCTATTAAAGCCTTACGAAGGAGAGCCACCTCAAGAACCAACTACTAAAGACCCACCGGAGATCAAGGACCAAGAAGAGGTGCTGCAGCCCGAGTCCATTCTCCGACATGAAGACAAGGTACTAAGAGGCGGTAAGAC